>NW_026526666.1:6674454-7274454 GCF_024362965.1 Panthera pardus | reverse complement strand
AAATTAAATTCAAGGACTTGAAAACCAATGTTGGAAGACTAAACAACTGTGTAACTTTGAAGGTAGAGAGGCTGTGATTGGATCTTGGCTGGGCCGTAGACTAAACATTGTACGCTTAAAAAATGTGCTGGTCTCTTAGCCTCAAGTTCTACATATATAAAATGGGGTTAATACTAACCACCTCCTAGGGGTGCCTGGATGGCTCAGTCGGTTAAGCGTCCGACTTCGGGTCAGGTCATGAGTTCGAGTTCGTCTCACAGTCCGTGAGTTCGAGCCCCGCATCAGGCTCTATACTGACACCTCACAGCCTGGAGCCTGCTTTGGACTCTGTGTCTCCGTCTCTTTCTGCCCCTCTCCAGCTTGCATGCTCTCTCTCTCAAAAATAAATAAAAATGAAAAAAAAATTACTAACTCCCTCCTAGGTTTGCTATGGCATTAAGTGCAATACTGTATATAAAACTCTTAACACCCTACCTAGGTAGCACACAGTACACTACAACTGTACTTTTAAAATTGCCCACTGGCCATTACTGAGCAGTTACCATTTTATTAGTACATTAATTTGTATTAATTAGGGCACTTTAAGTGACAAATAACAAAAATCCCAACCCAACTGGCTTAAAAATTAAGAAAAACATTTTTTTCACGTAGAGGTAAGTCTCCAAAGTGGGGAGCTCCAGGTTAAAATGATCAGTGGATCAACAATGTCTCCAAGGACCCAGGTGATTTCCATCTTTGTTTCCTGCCGTTCTTGTCATGTTGGCTCTGTCTGTAGGGCAGCTCTCTTCGTGTCTATAGATTGGCTTACACACAGCCAACATCACAACCAGGAACGACAGCTTCCAAGAAAGAGATCATATGTGTGTGTGAATTTTTGTTTTGTTTTGTTTAAAAAAAAGAGAAGTTTCCATTTCTGGCCATGAAACTGTAGCTGATATTGGAATTGCCTTTTTGCTATAAAGAATAACAAAACTGGACAAAATATATTGAAAAGTTGTTTCCCACCATTGTACGCAGGCAGGGCAGGATGATTCTCCAGAGAAGGGGGAAAATTAGATGAGCCCTACAATTGCCCTGGCTTTCTTCCTGGAGATATTTCTGGATCCCGGAGCAGGAAGGGGACCACACAGAGCATGGCAACCTCTTTATGTTTGGGAGACAGAGATCAGTTGAAGATGGAGTTTGGAATGGGGGTCAGAGTCCTGGAGAGATGACAAAAAGACCCCCCAGGAATCTGCTTAAGGGGAAACTCTGAATCTTTGGATGAAACCTAAATTCAGAGGAAAACTGTACAAGGCTGGGCAATAAAACAAAATTCCATATTCACGCAGGAATGACAGCTGTTTGTATTCTAGCCAGCTGGGGGGGGGGGAGAGTCTTTTCTGGAGACCTGGGCATTCACTGGGGACTCCAGATGGGTCATGCCTTAGTAGTAAGGCTGAACGAACCCTAAAGGCAACTTGCTTAACAAAGGTTAAAAAGTACTCAAAAGAATCAAGTTTTGTTTTTGTTTTTGTTTTTGTCTCATGCAATATTTAGGATATACTTGTACTAAAAATATCACTCATTGTCTGAGGTTCAAGGTTAACTGGGCATTCTGTGTTTTTAGTTGCTAAATCTGGCAACTAAATGTACTGTAGTTATGGAGATGTTAACATCAAGGGAAGCTTGGGTGAAGGAGACACAGGAATTCTGTGCTACCTTTGCAACTCTTTTGTAAATCTAACATTACTTCAAAATAAAAGGCCAAAAAATTATGTTTATACAAGATTTTTAATGATATGAGAAAATATTTTTTATAGGAAAACAGAACTGTGTGTTCATCGTGATAATACCTATGTATTTTTAAAAAACAAAATGTATTCTTACGGGGTAAAAAACATTGAAAAGAAATATATAAATATTAACAGTGGTTATTGCTGGATAATTATATTTTGGACTGCTTTATTTTATTTTTTATATTTTTCAGATTTCCAAGTCTTGTATAAAAAACAAACATTACTTGTTTAAAATTTTTTTCCTTAATTTTTTATTTGAAAGAGAGAGAGAGAGCATGCAAGTTGGGGAGAGGGGCAGAGGTGGGGAGAGGGGCAGAGGGAGGGAGAGAGAGAATCCTATGCTCAGCATGGAGTCTGACAAAGGGCTTGATCCCATGACCCTGGGATCATGGTCTGAGCCTAAATCAAGAGTCAGACGCTCAGCCAACTGAGCCACCCAGGCACCTCTAAATATTACTTCTGATAATAAAAACATCTTAAGTAGTTAAAAAGAACCAAGCTGATCTGCAGGTAACCTAATTGCCTCTGCATGAGAAGCCTTTAAAAGACAGCAAAATCCAGATACTTAACATAACCTTCACAAAGCCTAGCATCCAATAGTTACTGAACATGCAAAGAAGCAGAAAAATGTGTCTTAACCAGAAAAAAAAAAATCAGACTTAAGGCGACAGTCGTGGTGGAATTTTCAAAAAAGGAATTTAAATGGTTATTATAAACATATCCAAGAATTCAAGACAAAACTGAAAATAATAAAGATATAGATAAACTACAAAAATAATGAAATAGAATGTCCAGAACTGAAAATGCAATATCTGAGATAAAAAAAATTTACTGGATGGGCTTCCCAGAATAATCAACACTGAAGAAAAGATCAATGACCTTGAAGACGTAGCAATAAAAGCTATCAACACTGAAGCACAGACTGAAAAAAAGTTATTTTTTTAAATAATGGGCAGAGCCACAGTGACCTATGGAATAATACCAAGTGACTAATAAACATATGATTGGAGTTTAGGAAGAGAAAAAAAGCACAATGAGGGCCAAAAATATATTTGAAGAAATAGTAGCCAACATTTTTCAAAATTCGCTAAAAACTATACAAACACAGGTCTTAAAATTTTCATAAGCTTCCTGACAGGATAAACACAAAGAAAATCACGGCAGAACACATCATAATAAAATTGCTGAAAACCAGTGATAAAGAGGAAATCTTAAAAGTAACCAGAGAAAGAGATACATTGTAAACAGGCAAACAAAGATAAGAGTAATGCCTGACTACTTGTCAAAAACCCTGCAAGCCAGAGACAACGAAATGACATCTTTAAAGTTCTGAAAGAAAAAGAAAACTTACAACCTAGAATTCCATATCCAGGGAAAATAATATCCTTCAAAAATGAAGACGAAACAAAGACATTTTTAGGCAAACAAAAGCTGAGAGAATTTATCACCAGCAGACATATATTACAAGACATGTTAAGAAATTTTTTGAAGTGGCGGGAAAACAACACCAGATGTAAATTGGGAACCCCACAAAGAAACGAAAAGCTCTGGAAATGTAAGCATGTGTACTAATATGAGACATTTTTTCTTATTTAAAAAAATTTTAAAGTAATTGTCTAAAGCAAAAGTAACAATAATGTAGTCTGAGATTTATAACATATGTAGAACAAAATTAATGGAAAAGAAATAGTACAAAGGAGGAGAAGGGGGAATGGTCGTAGAGTGTTGTAAGATTTTTATATCTACACGAGGTAGATCATGACAAGTTGAAGATATATACTATAAACTCAAAAACCACTTTAAAAAGAGTAGCAGAGAGGTATAGCTAAAAGCCAAAATAAGAAATAAAATGGAATACTAAAAACAAAATAAAACTCAATCCAAATAAAGGCAGAAAAAGAACAGATGAGACAAATAGAAAACAAATAGCAGGTTCATAGACTTAAACTCAATTACGTTGAAATTGCATTAAATGTAAATGTTGCAGACATCCTGATTATGAGGCAGAGATTGTCAGAATGGATAAGAAAGCAAAACCCAACTGTATACGATCTACTACAATTGTACTTTAAATATAAAGCCACCAACAGGTAAAGGTAAAAGGATGAAAAAAGACAGACCATGAAAACATGATGGTGGAAAAAACAGATGTATAACATATATTGGATAAAGAACTTGTATTCAAAATATATAATGAACTCTTATAACTCATTAATAAGAAGACAAACATCCCAATTAAAAATGGGCAAAGTATTTGAATAGACATTTTATCACAGAAGATATACAGATGGTGAAATAAGCACATGAAAAGATACTCCACATAATTACTCACCAAGGAAATGCAAATTAAAAGCACAATGAGGGGTGCTTGGGTCCTCAGGAGTTGAGTGTCTGACTCTTGATTTCAGCTCAGGTCATGATCTCACAGTTTGTGGGATCAAGCCCCGCACTTAGAGCCTGCTTGGGATTTTGCCTCTCTCTCTCTGACCCTCCCCCACTTACGTGTGCGTGTGTGTCTGAGTGTGCGTGCATGCACGCTCTCTCCCTCTCAAAATAAATAAATAAACTTAAAAAAGAAACTGCAGGGCATCTGAGTAGCTCAGTCACTTAAGCATCCTACTTTGGCTCAGGTCATGATCTCATAGTTCATGAGTTCAAGCCCTGCATTGGGTTCTGCACTGTCAGTACAGAGCCTGCTTGGGATATTCTCTCTCTCTCTCTCTCTCTCTCTCTCTCTGTCTCTCTCTCTCCCTCTCTCCCTCTGCCTCTGTCCTGCTTGTGCACACTCTCTCCCTCTCTCTATCAAATTAAATAAGTAAACTTAAAAAAAAAAAAAACCACAATGAGATTCTACTACAGACCCACTGGGATAGCTTAAATTAAACACAGCTGACAATACCAAGTGTGGACAAGGATGCAGAGAAATGGAAACTCTCACATGTTTTGGGTAGAAATGCCAAATGATAAATCCCAAAATGTTATTTTGGAAACAGTTGGGTGATGTCTTATATAAATTTAAACTTAAAACTTAACACATGATCCAATAACACCATTTCCAGGTATCTTCCGAAGAGACTCGAAAACGTATGTCCAAGCAAACACTCTCCTGCACGTGCTTATAGTGCCTTTAATCATAAGAAACAAAAGACTGGAAAGAGCCCAGATATGCATCAGTGGGTCAATGGAGAAGCAAATTGTGTTATATCTGTACAACCGAATAGTCCTCAGCAATCATAGGGTATGAACTACTGATCCATACAGCGACATTGATGACTCTCCAAAGCATTATGCTAGGCGAAAGAAGCCAGACATATAAGACTATTGAATCTGTATGATTCAATTTATGTAAAATTTTAGAAGGGTAAGACTGTAGTGATAGAAGACAGATCGGAGGATGCCAGAGCCCAAGTGTGAAGAGGGGAGACTGACTACAAAGGGGCATGGGGATGTTTAGTGGGAGACGGCAGTATTCTTCTTTGCAACTGTCGTGATGGTTACAGGACTTTATAGAAACTCCTCAAGCTGTATATTTAAATTGGTGAATTTTGTTGTATATAAATTATACCTCAATAAAGCTTACAAATAAAATAAAAGGAAATAAAAGGAAAACAGAGACAAGAGAAAGCAGTAATCATAAAAGAGTGACATTGATATAAGAAAAGGACCTTTGCAAGGCTTCCCTCACATCTCGTTGGCCAGTTTCCTCACCCGGTCATGTTTAAACCAATCCCTGACAAGGGTATTAAACTTATACGCCTTCAAGAGTAGGGGGTGCCTGGGTGGCTCCATCGGTTGAGCGTCAAACTCTTGATTTCAGCTCGGGTCATGATCTCATGAGTTCGAGCCCCACATTGGGCTCCACACTGAGCACGGAGCCTGCTTGAGGCCTCTGCTTCCAACTAGCAGATGGGAAGAAAGTATGAGAAAGCCACGTAACTACTTTTTAACCTGCTCCCCTAGGTGTAAGTTCTGTCATTTCATCTAGGCGGAGAGGGAGCTGGGAACGTGGTCCCCGGCAGCAGGACCGATTTCCGGTGACGGTCCCACACTGTGGAACGGGGCACACATTTCGGTAGGCAGCCACGGTGCTCGTGGGGACACCCACTGCTGAGTGGCGCACGAGCAGCTTCTACCACGTAAATATGTCATGAGCCCTTTCTCAGTTCCCAAAATAATGCTTGGCCATAAATATCACTATCGTCCCCGTTTTACAGACACGGAAACTGAGCCCCAGACAGGTTAAATGACTCGTGCCAGGTCAGAGAGCTTTTGTAAGAGGCACAGCCTGAATGGGTGACTCCGGCTCAGGTCTCTTGGCTTCATTCTGCATCGCCTGCAGAAAAACATCACCACTTTATCACTTGGCTTTCGGGGCTTCCGGCTCAGGGGAGTGTCAGAAGGAAAACTGTGGAGAATGGACCACACAGGGGAGAAGCAGGTGTCTGCTTTACATTCATCAAGTTGTTTGTTTGTTTGTTTTGTTCTTTTGTCACGGTATGATGGACTATGAAAATGCTACACTGGCCCCTCTTTCCTAAAGTAATGTTGGCCCGTGTCTGGGCAAATAAGAAAAGTTTAGTGGGAGTATGTCTGCTCAAGCAAGTCCTAACTCTCTCATTTGGCAGGCCAACTAGTTCCCATGACTCACAATCTCCCCCGTCCACTCAAGTTAAAGTGTTTCACTGCTGGGTTTTTTTTGTTTTGTTTTGTTTTGTTTTTTTACATTGGCATGCAATGAGGAGTGGTAAACTTTGATTTCTCTGGGCTCTCATCATAATCTTTGACCATCCCTGGCATTCTGAATCTCACACACGTGCCCAAGACTGCAGCAGAAGGTTTTCTAGAGGTAGGAGGGAGCATAGGTGAAGGGGAGGGCTAGCCGAGGTTTTTTTTTTTTTCTTTCAATTTATTAAGATAGTTGTGCCATCCACATCTCGTTTTTTTTTTTTTTTTTAAATGAAAATGCCTCTCCCTATAGCTGCCACAGTCAGATGAATGGGTTGGAGGAAGAGAATGCTAAGTAAGTTCATTCTGATTCAAAGTCCTTGGTACATTACTTGAAAATGTGTTTACAGAGGGCGAATTTCTTCTCCTAGAAGAGAGAGCCCCATTCAAGCCATTCACCTCTTTAATCAGAGCTCAGGAACTTTCCAAGTTAATTTATTTTGAGCAATTTCCTGCTGGAAATCCAGCACAGAATGGTCATACCCTCCATTTCAAGTGCTAATAATTTACATTGTTACTCCGGCTGGCTCCCCTGTCTGCATTTGGCATACTTTGTAGAATCATTTTAATATTCCATAATCACTTTAATATACTGTGTAATCTCAGACAACTTACTTAGGCTCTCTGGGCCTCCGATGCCTCATCTGTAACATGAGAGGGTTGGACCAGATAAGTGGCTTTGGATATTTGTTTCCCCCAAATAAAATTTTATGTGGCACTCCCCTGGATGAAGGAGATAAAGCTACATTTGTTGGAGCTGACACATTTATTGAGCAGACCTACTCTGTGTCAGGCACTGTGCTCGCTGCTGGGGTACGAAGCTGAGTAGAAATCAGCCTCTGCTGTCATTAGTGTAACGATATGTCGTGTAACTATAAGACATGCCTTCAGTAAAGAGCTGGAGATACTCACAGGGTACTGTGGGAGGGGGACACCAGCCTAGAGATAGGAGTGATGAGTAAGCTCCAGCAGATGCCCCAAGTCACAACCCTCGGCCCCTCCTGGGGTTTCCATAAAGCGGTGGGGGACAGTTCAGTGTGTGCCATCAGTGGCCCACCTCAAGCACACCTGTGTCCCTCCTGCCTGCTAGGCCAGGACAGGTGCAGACCAGAGAGGCATGAAGGAGTTAACATCCCTGCGGGCCAATTCCAACTATTGGAGCTGGAAAATCAGAGGGTAATGCCTGATCCTTCTGTTTCCACTGGGGGCAAGGGCGACAGTTCAGAGGCACAGAAGTGTGAACAGTGTTTCAGAGGCTGGGTATGGTGGCAGCAAATGTTCAAAAATGAGAAGCAGCAGAGTGCAGGGGACACTGAACAGTTCAGGGCCGGCTGGACCAGCGCACTGGAGCTGTTAACTACATAGAACCCAAGGTCCATTACCATCCTTCCGCCCGGAACGTTCTCAGACCACCCCAACCCTCCATCCGTTGTGTGCTTGGAGAAAGCGAGTTGATTCTAACATTTGCCAGCCAGTGCTGCGGACACACGAACAGTGTGCTGAGCTAGGGTTAGGGGAGGACAGGCAGTTGTCTGTCTGCTGCTCTCAGAAAGGATTTCCTTTCTCAGGAGCTCCCGGGGCTCTGATGGGATGTCTTGCCTCTCTCACACAGGCCCCGAGTTCAAGGGCAGCTGCCTGGGCTTAATCACATTCCAGCCTTTCCCTGCAAGCAGAGTTCATTGTGATTATTACCTCATTGTATTTAATCTGCAAATGAGGAGTTAGAATTTAAAATGTCTCTTGAAGGGCAGGAGGTGTGGAACAGAGTATCACCGTGGCAGGGAGGACGGGAAGCGGGTTCCTACGTGGTGCAAGCACAGGAATGTAAAAGAAAGGAAAATGAAGAAAGTCAAATGAGGGCAAGGGAAAAGAACAGGGGCGAGTGAGGCTATGCAAAATTTGTGCTTTTTGTCCTAGGCATCTGTTGGGGGCGGGGGAGGTGCGGATTTCACCATAACCTGTCTAGTCACTAGCATGAAAAGAGAAATACCACCAGTTATAACATTTACGGAGCCCGCGAGGTAAAAAGAAAGCAGTCACTAAGGAAAAGCGCAATTGTTTGTAGTGCTGAGAACAGAGTAACCTTTTTCCGTGATCTCCTAAGCAGAGAGGCTGCTGCCTGATGTAATGACCTGTCCTTCCAGGAAAAGACAATGACAAAGTGCGTCGGGCTGTTTGTTAGGTCATCCCTCATTATAAACTGATGGCATCAGGACAATCTGGAATTCAGTGAAAGCAACGTCATGGGGGTGCCCATATGAGATAGCTAGGTATGAGCTCACTGACAGTCTGCTTAATTCATAATTCAGGGGTAGACCGTAGGGTATTTAGAAGAATGTACAGACTGCATTTACTTCAGGTAATCTTCCATAAATGTTGTTTCTCTCAGGTGGGCTTTTGAAAATGCTGCGGAGCGGTGAGTTTGCAATCATCATCTGGATGGTGGCTGTTCTGGGTGGCTGGTTAAGCACAGAGGCACTTGCCCGGCCCGTCAAGCAGCTGACATCCTGTCGTGACGATGCAGGGGCCATGCGAGGCCAGCCCACCGAGGCTCAGAAGCGGGGCCTCCTGTGTTTTCATGGGCAAGATGCCCAAGATTCTCCTCAGAAGGTAACTTTGCATTCTTCCTAACTCAGAGGCAAATGGATGATCAAGACCCCCACAGCTTTATGTCACAGAGCATGGATGCAATTTCAGGCCAGAAAAAAAAAAAAAAAAGAAACACATTAAAATGGGTGCTACAAACCGGCCTCTGCTACAGGGGACAAAAGTCATTCAGTAAAGTACCACGAAGTGGCTGGGTGGCAAAATGCCACTCCCCATGCACCTTCCAAGGTAGACAAAATTGCAAAATGTACCCCTCTGCTAAGTGACTTGCTGAGGGGGGTTTATGAGCTACGGAGTGGATAAAAATGGGGAGATGTCCACCCAAACCGACAGCTGGGTTTTAGAATAACTTAGCTATGGGTCCTCTTCAGTAGAGAGTAGGTAGGTAGGTAGCAGGGGTAGCAATCCCAGCTTTCCACGAGAAAGCTGTGGCTGGTGCATGAATTCACCCTGTTCTCTAAGCTCCAGGGCAGACAGCCAGCCCCGCCCAAAGGGGTGGAAGTTCCAGAAAAGGGAAGAGCAGCATGGACAAAGATTTCACTTTGGAAGAGGGACTAGACAAGAGAGTTGGCTGGCCTTAGATAAATCACAGGATCTTGAGGTTGGAAAGGATTGCCTCTGAGGTCAGCTTCTCTGTCCCATCCCCCCCCACCATGCAATAATCCCCCCACAGCCTCCCTTACAGGTAGGCATTTAATGTCTGCCTGAAGGCTTTATAGAGAGAGCAGGATACCGACACGTAATGCAGCTCCCCTCATCATTGAGCTCACTCTGGTTGTGACAAACTAGGCCGATTCAGTCTCTTGGCAATTTTTACCCAGTGACTCAACATAACACCCCGAAGCAAGTCTATTCCTCCTTTGAAATGCAAAACTTCAAAATAATCAGAAGATAACTACTGAGAGCTCCCTGTTGTCCTTCTCCAAGTCTTTTGGAAGAACCTATTTCCATATTAGGTAACTCCTCTCTGGACAAGGGTTGCCAGACTCAGCAAATAAAAATACAGGATGCCTAGTTGACTTCAAGTTCTGGATAAACAAGGAATACTTTTCCCAGTATGAATGTGCTCCATGTGATATTTGGGACATACTTACCCTAAAGAAGTATTCCGTGTTTATCTGGAATTCAGTTTAACTGGGCATCCTGTAGTTGAGGTCGCATCCCTACTCTGAGTGAATTTTAGGTTGCAAATATTTTTACAATGTCGTGCCGAGAACTGGAGACCATATTCCAGTTGAGCCCTGAAGCAGAGCTCAAGTGGGGTGAGAAAGGCTGGTGGGAGGTAATGGCAAGGGGAAGGAAGGCGGACATTCAATGAGGGGTAGATCTGGTCATCTAAGAACATTTTCTCCACTATCTCCCATTCTAGCCTGAGGCCTGAGGTCACAGAGCTCAGCTCTCCGCAGGACCATGCTTAACCCAGTCCAAACAGATGAAGCCCTTACTGTCTTTAAGTTTGTCACTTGGGCATTTCGTAACATCCTCCACAGGCTCACCGGCTTTGAATGACTGTCACTCATCAGGAAACGAAGGCTTCCCCTCCCCACTCTTCCTTTCTAACTTTTAATTCCATCCTCTAATTTGATGATTAAATCTTACATTTCTTTTTGATTGGTAACCCCCTCCGTACCTTCAATGGGGGGAAAAGACACCTGCAAAGAAAACAAGAACTATGTTAACGAGAATGATTACTGGAATGGAAAGGTTGGACACCTTCCCTTGCCACTCTGCTCAAGTAGGGCCAGGGGCATCTGGAGACTGTGTGTGTGTGTGTGTGTTTGTGTGTGTGTGTGTGTGTGTGTGTGTGCGTGCGCGCGCGCGTGCGTACATGGGCTGGTGCGGATGGCATCACTAACACACCACGTGTGGGTGAATCTTAGAACAATCAGCAAATTCATTCACAGGGACCTTTTAATAATTCCATTCTTAACTTTAAATAATAGGGCGTCTTTCCTGATCTCAGCAGGAATATCTGTCAGGAGTGAGTGTGAGGACCTTCATGGGGTTTTCAGGGGGACATGCCCGAAGACAGAGAAGCGTAATCGAGAGACAAATCCTGGCTGTCTTGACCAGAGCCTCCAAGGGTCCTTTGTGATCTGGCAAAGGAAACCCAGGGTAGGACTCACCTCCTTGGGGACTGGGTGTGGGTCAGAGTTGCTGGAGAGTGAGTCTTGCCTTAGGCAAGCCCACAGATGAACCAAACTGAGAACAATTGGTTGGGGCAAAAGCCTTACCTGTATAGGAGGTTACTCACTCTGGCATAAATATCTTTCATAAGCAAAGCATCATTGGATTCCAGAGTCATGAATTAATAAATTGTGCTAGTCTGCTGCAGGTGTTCTGTTTCTTCAGGATTTTATCCTTTGGTAGTCAGGGCTATGCAAAGAGCAGTGGTTATGAGCAACTGTCTGGAGTTGAGTTATTAATTTACACCCATTTTCTGCAACAAAACGGCTGACTTGGGCTGACTCTCATGACACAGCTCACTGCCCGCTACCAACAGGCTATCCACTTCCGTCATCATTCTGCCTGCCCTGCCTGGGCAGTCTTATTTATTATTTCCATTTCAACTACTAACCACTGCTATTTCCATGATTGAAAATGCACCATTAATTTAATAACACCTGGGGGTGGAGAGGGGAGGGGTGGGGAGAAGAATCCCTATCATGTTAAATATACAACATCTATTATAAGCACATCCCTACACCTCACAGCTAAAGACCTCCCAATCATTCGAAACTCATTTCACAGACATACTCTCTGATCAGCTTTATTTGACAACTTTTCCTGGGACCGACCACTCCCTGTGTCACACCTGCACCTCGCCTACGCTGTCACACCTTCCAAGTCATGATGCGTGGACACTAAGCACCTCAAGGGCAGGAAATGCCTTGTCCATCTCTGTATTCCCAGGGTCTAGCCCTGTGCCTGGCATTAATTCGCTGTATAAATATTTGCTGAAGACCTATCATGTGTCCACACTTGTACTTATTTGTTGAACAAAAGAGTTTTTAGCACCGACTCTTTGCTTTATTACACAAAAATACGAATAGTATGCATGTTGTACCATTTTAGTCGGCTCAAGCTGCTATGGCAAATGCCATAGACTAGGTAGCTTAAACAAAAAAAACATTTATTTATCATAGTTCTGGAGGCTTTAAGTCCAAGATCAAGCTGCTAGATAGTTTAATTCCTGGTGAGGGCCTTCTTCCTGGTTTGCAGACAGATATCATCTTGCTGTCTCTTTACATGGTGCAGAGATCTTATAAGGACACTGATTCCATTCATGAGGGCCCCATCCCATCCTCAGGACCTAATTACCCCCTAAAAGCCCCACCTCCAAATACCTTTTGGGATTAGGGCTTTAATGCATGAATTTGTGGCGGGTGGGGGCGGGGTGTAGGTACAACCATTCAGTCCATAGCACGTGCTCACTTGAATGTGACCAAGTGCCAAGACGTGTGGTCCAGACATTAAGCGCTGTGGTGGGGTTAAGAAAGGAAAAGATCCCAGCTTCTGGAGGGGCCCAGCCTTCCTCTTCTCTGTGGTTCCAGCATCTCCCAAGGCCTAACATCAGGCTTGCATTTAAGGTGGATTGAATTAAATTCAAAAACTTCCCAGAGAAATTCTAGAGGGTTCCATGGGATGGCAAGTGGAAAGGGATTTCAGGGTGGGTGAACAGAACGAAGAGCACCTCGGTGGCAAAAATGAAATAAAAATGTTTTCTTTATTGTGTTAAACTAGGATTTACCATTTTAACCGTGTTTAAGTATACAGTTCGGTGGCATTAAGACATTCATATTGTTGTGCCACCTGGGATGAATTTTTTTTAATGTTGATTTATATATTTTGAGAGAGAGAGAGCATGCATGCACATGCATGCAGGAATGGGGGGGGGGTGCAGAAGGAGGGAGGGAGACAGAATCCCAAGCAAGCTCTGTCCGCCCTGTCAGCCCCAAAAGGCTGGATCCGAAATCAAGACTGGGACGCTTAACCCACTGAGCCACCCAGGCGCTCCTTTAAGAGTCCCTTTTGGGAAGGTCCATACCTGGCTAACCACACACCTGTTAATGGAAATGATGCATCAGAGTAAAAACAGGGTTCCCCTCCCCAACCTAGGCAGTTTGTCCATTAACATCTGTGATCTGTTTTGCGTGTATTAATGAAAGGCCTTGGTGCTGGGGGGGCATGGCACGCCACGATGGTCCCTTATAGGAGCACTCTTGTGAATCACCCTTGTGAAGTGAATCACCCTTGTGAAGTTTTAAACGATGAACGCTAACAATCTTTTTTTCAATACTGTGCCTTTTGTATTCAAATTGGAAGCTCAGAACCCTATTCTAGGGAAAAAAAGAGTATTGGTAACCAGTTGTGTCCGCTTAAAGCAACACCCGTTTAGTCTTAAGAGTACATTCCATACCAAGAACTGTAGCTATTCATACATGGATTTTTGGTCTTGTTTTTTTGTCTTTTCCCCATGGGTGTATTTGTGGGAAGTGTTCTAATCAATGCCATAGGCACCCGGGAGAGGGAAGAGGCCCACCCGGCCACAGGGCGGTGAGAAGAGCCTGTGAGATCGAGGCTCTGGTCTTGCCACTAGGCCGTGAGTCCTTGGGCAGGTCACCTGAACACCAGGTCTCGGTACCACGAAGAGGTTGGAATCGGTGACCTTTAAAGTCCTCTCACCTCTGGGGAAGTCCTACCTGAACAATGTTTGGCAAGAGCACGGCGGCTTGTCGGTGGGGTGCTGGGCTGGAGACGAGCGGTGGTGGGGGTGGGGGTGGGTGGGAGGCAGCTGAGGGAACAGCAGACACGCGTGGGTGCGTCCAGAGTGGCGGGACGCGGGCTGTCGGGGAAGAGAGCTGCAACGATGGAGCTTCCAGCGGAGTCCTTCCGAGGCCAACTTTTAAAGGTCGGAGGAAAGTTGGTCGTGGGGCGGGGGCCCGAGGGGAGAGTGGGGTGGGCTCCGCCGCCTCCTCCCCTTTAAGCGGGTGGCCGGGCGCTGCCTCCGTTACCTGGAGCGGGGAGGGGCTTGGGAAAGTTTGTGTTTGTTGCTGGCAGAGCGCCGGATGGGAGGCGCGGGCGGGCGGGCGCTGCGGCTCTTCCCTTTTGCTTTCGGGAAGCGGTCGGGGCTGCGCGCTCGGCTCGGCGGGGCGGCTCCGGCGCCCGGCTCCCGGTGCCCGGCCGGCGGGAGGCGCGAGGCCGGAGGCGGGCGGGGGCAGGCGGGCGGGCGGCGCGGAGCGAGGGGCTCACGTACGGCCCAGCGCTGGGATTTCTCGGCTCGCGAGGAGAGCGGAGCAGGCGCGCGGCCCGGGCGGGGGAGCGCGGACTCTGGAGCAGCCGGAGCTGGAGGAGGAGGAGGAGGAGAGGCGGCGGGGACGCAGGAGGCGGGGGAGAGCCGCTCCCGCCCGGCGAGCATGGGGCGCCTGGCGCCGAGGCCGCTGCTGCTGGCGCTCCTGGGGCTGGGTGAGTGCACGCTCGGGGCTCGGCGGGGCGCCGGGGGCCCGGGGGAGGCTCGGCGGGGCGCAGCTGCGGCGCGCGGCCTGGGGCGCCGAGGTGCCGGGCGGCTCCCGGGAGAGGCGGCGGGGTACGCGGGCGGCGCGGGCCGGCGGGGAACGGCGCCGAGCCGCCCGGAGCGGGGCGCGAATCCGGCGGGGCCGCCCGGCCAGGCCGCGCGCCTCGCCCCACCTGTGCGGGGAGGGCGGGGGAGTGGCCCGTGGCCGGCTTCCCCCCGCCGCCCCGCAGCCCTCCCTACCTGTTGGCCGCCGGGAGCCGGCTCACCTTGAACTCCCGGCCTCGGAAGGTGCCCGCGGTCCCCAGCCGCGTCCCCAGGAGGGGGGCGGAAATATGCGCCTTTGATGTGCCCCGCCGTAGCCGAGACGGGCCGAATCGCCCCTGGCACATGCCAGCCCACGCTGAGTTGCCTTTCCAGGGATGGCAGGGAATCCGCCAACTTCCTTCTACGAAGGTCACGGGGTGGCCCAGAGCGCTACAGGAAAAATCGGTGTGCGCGTCCTTCGTCATGTTGGCGGTGGCTCGATATTCTGCCTCAGCCTTTTCCTTCAGCTCTTCTTCAAGCTGCCTAGCTGCACATTTGCACACAAAGACCTGGGAGCCGTGGCTTCTCCAACTTTTCCTACCTGTTACTTTTCTTCCCTTTCCTGTCCCCTGTCTTCCACCCTCCCCAAATCTGGGTGCCTCTGGATAATTTGGCCCAGAGCCTTCCCCCAACCCAAGGAATCTTTGGGGTGTGTGTGTGTGTTTTCTCTCCATTTTCCTTTTACCCCATACACACAGACACCATCTTCGTGTAAATCTACGTGATTATCATAGTAGGGTCATTTAACATAACCGTGCAGTTAGCAACAGTAGAAATGCATATGTTTGTTAAGTGACCACCAAGGTACCTGAGGTTCTGACCCCAGTGCTTTGATGTTCTTTAATATTCTTGGATCCCTTTGGTCTGTGTCAACCAGAACAGAAGGAGGCCTACGACCTGACCCGGGGTTCCCTTCCAAACCCCGAGAGAAGGCAGATCTGAATCATTTGCAGAATGCATGGTGTATGGTGTTTGTCCCAGCCAGGCCCCAGCTGCACACAGGGCAGATGACTACTCTGCACTTACAGGCAGAGGTCCCAGTGGAAGCCTTCCACAGCCACTCCTTTTCTGCTGACACCAGGGCCCACACTGTCCCAACCCCCACGACTCCTGCTGCTGGTGGGCCAGCCTTTCTAGCTGCTACTGGGTTTTCTTTCTTCACCTTTGAAGGCTTTTTCTATAATCCACTCCCTAAGAGACTTCGTCCAGCCATATTGCTTTAGCTGCAACCATGTGCAGAAAGCTTCCAGATCTTTCACTTAGTTTTGTAGCATGCCTTGTATGGTCTCGGATCCTAAGGCTTTCCCCTTCACGCCAGGACCCTTGAAGTTCTCTGCTGTGATAGTCCATACCCGTTAATGGACTGATGTATCAGGATCAAACCAAGCCATGGCCCATGGTTGGTTGCACAGATTGTGCACTGCACAACTCTAGGCCACGTTATTCACATTGTAGCCAATGTGAGTGACTCCCCCTAGAGTTGTGCAGTTTACAACCTGTGCACCAGCTCAGATGGTGGGCTCAGGTGGAAGTTTGAAAAGAGTGCCCTTGGGTGTAACTACATCGAGGGAAAGGCAAAGGGAGAAAAGAGATTGGCAAGAGCAAAAATAGAAATGGGGAAAGCACAGCTTGTAGAAGTCTTGGTTATATGTGTCCCAGTGTATCCTGTGCTGGTTGGGCATTTCGTGTTAATTATACGTGAACGTCTATGGTGTTACCAGCTAGTGCCTTTTCCTCTAACAGCTCCTGAGCTTGGTATTCCAGATGATAGCTCTGCCCTACAGCATCACACTCGCTGTGGCTTCGTTGTGACCTCTGGGAAGCCCTCCATGCTGTACTGGCTCCAGAAACTTAATATGTTGATGAACAAGCTCATCTTTCCTCTTGTGTTGCATCCTGGTGTAATCTTGCTGTCACTGCTCTTTTTTGACCTCTGTGTTCACACAGTCCCTCGATTTTGTGGCTTTTTTCCCCTAGCACAGACTCCAGCTTCTTCCCATTCTTCTTGTTTCTGCAGCTACTATCCTACTAGCCCAGGTTCTGATAGTTCCCCCCACAGATAACTTCTGACATCTTCCTGGTTGACCTTTTCCTCCAACCTCCCTTCTCAGTTCATCATTGTCCAGAAGGTTCGTTTTTGGGGGTCCCACCTGTGCTCATTGGTTCTTTATGATTTTTTTCCTCCAAGGCTGCTATGCCCCTTGTGGTCTCTTCTCTCTGATTTTCCCTCTGAATCAAATACTTCATTCTAGGTAATGTTTGCTGTCCTTTGCATAGAATGTATGTGAACCTTCTGGACTTTCTATTTCCCATGGCCTAGGAATGTTTTTCCTGCTTCTCCCCTCTCGCCTGTGTATTCCCTTTCCCCCTAAAACTCGCTTCCTCCATGAAATTTTCCTACGTCTGCCTCTCCGTGATCACATCAGAATCCACTCAGCTTCGCAGAGAAGGCTTTCACTTCTGTTGCCTGCGTCTGACCCGTCTTGTCCATCCATTCAAATACAGCATTTCTCGAATACCCATTAGAGCCCACAGAACGTCCCAGATGGATGCCTCATGGAGTGGTCGGTGCGGGTGGATGGACAAATAATGAAACAGCTAACTATAAGACAGAATGAAATACCTGACAGAGGAACCATGTGCTGGTAGGAAGCAAGGAAGAGGATGATTAATTTTGACTTGGGGTTGGGGTTGATTTTGCTGAAGAGGTGACATTTGAGCTGAGCCTTGAGGATAATTAGAATTTTGAAAGAAGGGGTAGGAGAGCATTCCAGGAAATGCACACTTGTGGGAAGGCATCAAGTTCAGATGAGTGAGAGTGTGTGGCTGCTTCAGGAAGGGCAGGGAAGCTCCTTGGAGCTGGAGGGAGGAGGAACAGGTGGGAGGGGAAAGGTGGGTGTGGGGTAGGTCCTGAAGGCTTTCTGTGCTGTGCTGAGAAGTCTGGGCTTCGAGGGATGGGTTTGTTGGCCTCATGGGTGTATTCTCCAGTCGTGTCACTTATTTATCTCACTGTATATAATTGTCTGTTTCTGGGCTAAATCCCCACCCTGATTATAACCCTAGAGCCAGGGACCATGGTCATCTTGTTCACTGTAGTATCCTTACTACTAACAGGGCACCTGGCCCATAGTAGGTATTTGGTAAGTGTTGGCTGACTGAATGAATACACGTATATATCCCTCAATCTGTGGGTAATGGGTAGCCATTAAAAGCTTTCAGGGTAAGGGGCGCCTGGGTGGCTCAGTCGGTTAAGTGCTGACTTCAGCTTAGGTCATGATCTTGTGGTTTGTGAGTTTGAGCCCCGCGTCGGGCTCTGTGCTGACAGCTTGGAGCCTGGAGCCTGCTTTGGACTCTGTCTCCCTCTCTCTCTCGAAAACAAAATAAACATTAAAAAAAAAAAACAAAGATCTCAGGGTGAGAGGAACACAACATGGGGATGTATTCGAGGAGGTATGTCTTGCTAACACACAGCATGGATTAGAGAGTGAAAGGTACAAAGATCTGGGGAGGGATTCAGATATTCTTCATGTGTGTCTTTAAAGAAAGGAATAACTTGCAAATCCATCGAAATCGTTTTTAAATGACAAAAGCATTACATCTATATTTTAAAATTCAAATAGGATAGAAGAATTTTGTACTAATTAGGCCAGACTGCTTTAAGAAAGATTCTCGAAGCATAGTGGTTCAAACGATATAGAAGTGTCTTTCCAAACAGTCCCAAGGGGATGTTAAAGGTATCCCTGCCCCTCGCAGCCCTTCTGGCACCCTGGCTGATGGCAGTCCCCTGTCTTCAGCCCACCTAATGTCAGCTTGGTTGTCACCATCACTGTGCCAGCCCCATATTGAGGAAAGATCATAGAGGAGAACACCTGGGGGTTTCATAGCCCAGGCTTGGAAGGGGCGCTCATCATTTCTGTACACATTCCATTCAAGAGAACTTGGTCTGGTCACCCTAGCTGCAAGGGAAGCTGAGAAAAAGTGGCCTGGCAGCAATGGAGTGCCAGCTGCTGTGGAAGAGAAGAGTGGATTTGGCTGGGGCGGGGGGGGGGGGGGGGGGGGGGGGGGATGGGGGGAGGACCAGCAGTCTCTGTCAGTTACAAAGGATGTAAGGTAAAAAGCAAATATGCCCACCCTTGCATGGCCCAAGCTCAGCCACTCACATGATGTGCGTGTGTCCATATACTGAATGTTTCATTGGTTCTTGTTGTTTCTTTTTAAAAAAAATTTTTTTAACGTTTGTTTATTTTTGAGACAGAGAGAGACAGTGTGAGTGAGGGGAGGGGCAGAGAGAGAGGGAGACACGGAATCCGAAGCAGGCTCCAGGCTCTGAGCTGTCATCACAGAGCCCGACGCGGGGCTCAGACCCATCGACTGCGAGGTCATGACCTGAGCCAAGGTCGGACACTCAACCGACCGAGCCACCCAGGCGCCCCGGTTCTTTTCGTTTCTGTAGAGGGCTCTGCACGTGACAGTAACGATATTTGCTGTTTCTAGAGCGCATATCAAGCATCAGGTTTTATTGTGCATTCTCTTACTGAATCCTCACAATACGTTGAGAAAGGTGCTGTTCTTTTCCCCATGTTGCACACGAGGAAACTGACTTCCCGTGTCCCGAGTCATTCAGCTGTTCCATGGTGGAGCCAGGATTTGATCACTGGAGTCCACTGTGCCTGTTACCATGGAAAAGTTGACCGATGTTCGCCATCACCTTATGCTGTTTGTTGCTTGAGATTAGTTTCGCCAGAAAAGGGCGGCAGCATTTGGACACTCGGAGCGCAGTCAAACAGAGGAGGGTCTGGGACAAGTGCAGTCCAAGTGCAATTCCTGAAGGGGCCGTCGCAGGAGCCACCTCCCAAATGTGGCAACTCTGCAACCCTTAGCAGGTCACCAGGGACCCAAGGGCAACTTCCTCCAGAAAGCATGGGAGGAGGGGAAGGCTGGCAGGAGGAACCTAGTGAATGCATCCAGCTTAACGGTCTTTGAAGTGCCGTGGCCTTCAGAGATTCCTTGGCACTCATTTTAGCCTTGTTAACAGAATTCCTGTATCTGCCAAGCTGATTAATGCCTGCCCTGGCTATAATTATTCTTATTAGCCTGCTGAATAGGAAGCCTAGTTGTCAGTGATGGCTCCTTACAAGGCGGTCCGGCCGGTCGGCATTCGTATGACTATTTTGTTTTAGCGTTTTTTTTCCCCCCCGTAGATTGAACATACATTTTCATATCGGCACGGTGTGTGGAAGTCCCAGAAGCTGTGTGCTTGTCCGGCAGTGTGTCTGCATCTCACTTTATATCAAATGCAGCTGGGGGGAACCTGTCAGGGCACTTCGTAGCCGGTCAGTTTAATTGCCTTGCTTCCTTAAAGGCAGGGGAGCAAGGCCATATGACTCTGTGCCTTGGGAAAATAACTTGAACTGGCAAAGACGCTTCATAATTTATCTTCTGGAAAAGGCGAAGTGCTGCAGTTGGCACAGTCAGTGGTTTTTAGGTCTTGGAATAATCACTCCCCCCTCCCCCCCCCCCCCCCCAACTGTAGAGTCTTTGCAAAGCACCAGAATGAGACCCGGTCGTTAACGCAGTTGCGGACCGGCAATGTGATTTCCCGGAGACTAGAGATAATGGCACCGTGTACACGTTTGTGTTCTTCGAATGCTGATTTCTCCACAATGCTCCCTAAGTGTTTGTGTGAGATTATGGAGTCGCTCAGCAGCATGATTCAAGTTTAAGTATGATGTTTCTGGGACCTTAATTGCATCCTGCTTTGCACCTTTATAAGCAGCTGGAACGTGAGCATTTGCATCATTCGGGATATTTCAGGGGAGTCGAGAAACACTGGCTAGGGTTGCTGTGTCTCAGATGAATTTTTCTCGGCACTGCGAAGGACAGGATTACGTTGAAGGGTTCAGGACGCATTTCAGAATGGGTGCTCCCTTTGAATCCTAATGAAATAGAAGCAGTGTGCAGATGGTTGGGTTACTTCTCAGACCTTCAAAGTGGCACCAAGGGGCGCCTGGGTGGCTCAGTCGGTTAAGCGTCCGACATCGGCTCAGGTCATGATCTCGCGGTCTGTGGGTTCGAGCCCCGCGTCGGGCTCTGTGCCGACAGCTCAGAGCCTGGAGCCTGCTTCAGATTCTATGCCCCTCTCTCTGCCCCTCCCCCACTCGTGCTCTGTCTCTCTCTGTCTCTCAATAATAAAGAAAACATTTAAAAAAATTTTTAAAATAGAAGTGACACCAAGCCAAGAATGTCCTGGTAACGATTCTTCTCCATCCTTATGTAGAGCGGGACTGGGCCAGAACTTCGCAGCCTGTCGGCCATGGTAAGAGGAGCCAGTGTCATGATGCAGATGCTCTCAGCCCCCGGAGCCCACAGGTCGGAGCTGCCTCTAAACCAGACGCCCTGTTTACTGAAGAAGGCCCTGCAGATATTATCACTTCCCGTGTGCGCTCCGGTTTGACCGCGATTGCTAGTTGTCTCTTACCGGTGAACCACAACCCTTTCGCCCCGTTCTGGCCTTGGGAGGTGCTGTTTGAAGGTGGAAATTGAGCAGTCCAGTGACCTGGTGAGAGGTCACTTATCCATTCAGTGACTACTGAGAGCGTGCACACTCCTCGGCCCAGGCATTGTTTTGACTGCCGATTGCACAGTGAACCGAGCTGACTCAGGTCTGCCGTCCCTCGGGTGGGACGGGATGCATGGGTGTGTGGTGGGTGGTGTCCCCACAGGGTGCAGCACCTCCTGGATGATGGAGGTGAGGGTCAAGGACATGCAGCCGGGGATGGCAGCAGCTAGGGAGCAGGACCAGGAAAGGAGAGTTCTAGAAGGAATAGTCAGGGCTGGAGGAAGATCCAGGAGAGCCCCCTGCCAGAAGCAAGCAGAGAGGGTTTGAGGAGACCCGCTATGGGGGTTGGTCAAATGCTGCTGAAAATGCAGGAAGATCAAGGCGAAGAGAAGCCTTGGATTGCGAGATTGTGATTCTGACCCAACAGTGAAGGACGAGGTGGAATCGCCGACGTCGAGGAGTGAGTGAAGTGGGACCGCCATAGCAGGTGCCACAGCCCACCTTTTCAGGGTGTTGCCTGCTGGGAGGCCAGGCTGAGCGGGGCGGAGGGCTGCTACAGGATGATTGCTGGGGCTGCACTCCAGGGACGGGAGGCAGCAGGGTGGGAGGCTTCCAGAGCGCCCTGGCCTTGGAGGTCGGAGTGCCAGGCAGTCTCCCCGAGAGGAGGGAAGGGCGAGGTGGAGGGGGGATGTGCAGGGAGCATTGTGGCACGGGAACCATGGGCTCGGCCACGCTTGCAGCCTTTTTAGCCTGAAGAGTGGTCACAGAGTCCCCAGACATGCCCGATAGAGGTTGTCCGTGTGTTCCCTTTCTCTGCACAAACTGAAAGTGTTTCCCGTGTTCCTCTGGACGTCTTCTTCCATGTTGATTGGTGGAATTAGCCTCCTTTCTGATGGCTGCTTTTAGACCTTCAGCTGCTAGGTGGGACTTCCAGCACAGGGACTTTGTGGCCATTTTTATAACCCATCTTTATCTCATGCTCACCGGCTAAGAAGATTTCAGCAGTTTGTATTCCATGTGCTTTTTCTAAACTCTTTCTGCTCTCGGAAATCACTTCATGGAGGCCAAGTAGGGATCAGGCTTTGGAATGTGCCCTTTAGCAGCCCTCCAACATCGGACGGGTTTCTTCACCTCTCTGACCTTGGCTTCTACATCTGTCAAGTGGGACTAATATCTCGCTCGCAGGTTTGTCATGAAGATAAAAATCTAGAAAAATGCAAACACTACACTTTCTGTGCTCCTTAGACCTTTGCTACTCAAAGTGGGGTTCAGGGACCGGCTGCGTTGGTGGCATCAGGGAGAATCTCAGGGCCTGCACTCCAGTCTGTGGAGTCAGAGTCTGTGTTTTAACCGGATCCCCAGGGGATTCAAATGCCTGCTAAAGTTTGAGAAGCACTGGCCTGGAAGAGAGCTTGGCATGTATCTGGTGGCCTTGGCTTCCCTTGGTGAGCTCTGTCTGAGGCAAAGGCTGTGGTCAGGGTTAGAGCTAGAAGTGAGCTGGGGTGGGCTCTATGGGAATGTGACAGGCGCTCAGTTGGCCACGAAGGATGCGGTTCACGTAGGTCTGTTGTGGTGGCAATTATATCGCGTCCAGGTGTTGTAGGGAAAAGGCAGGATCCTGTGACTAGCAGGAGTTGGGGGCTGGAGAGCAGGTATGCCAGGGAGAAGCCAATATGGGGATTATTCCTCCCTAAGAAATTCCTCCCTACCTCTTACATAGCACTTAGTTTGTGCCCGGCACTGCACTTACCGTATATGAAGTCCTTTAGCAAGCTTCAGAACCCATGAGGCAGGTGCTGTTACCACCCCCATTTGAGAGATGATAACACTGAGTCGCAGAGACATGGAGCAAACTGCTCCAGGTTACGGGCAGTGGCGGAGCTGCTGGGATTCAAGCCCACACTGCCTGGCTCCAGAGTCTGGGCGTGTTACCACAGTAGGCTGTTCTGCTTCTCTGTGTCAGTACAGATATGCAGAGTCTGACCTGGGTTGGAAAACAGACAGAGGAATTGATACAATTAGCCAAAATGTGATAACATGTGTTTCCTTGTCTTTTAAAACAGCAGGTGCAGATTCTGGCCCTGATCTTCCACTCACTAGTTTTGTGACCTTGGACAAGTTGCTGACTAGCTCTTAGCCTCAGTCCAGTAAGGCCTGGGCTAGCTGATCCCAAAGGCCCCCTTCCATCTCCAGAACTGCTGGAATCCGCGCTGACCCCTGCTGGCGGCCATATGGGCTGCTTGGTCCAGCCCTGGGGTCCCTGGCTCCTAGCCTATCTTCCCCAGCTCTCCTCCTGTCTATAGCCTGCGCCTCTCACCTCTCACCTGCCTGGCACCTTTCCACAGAGGGACGGCTGGGGACCCAGAGGGCTCTGGGAATTGTTTGTTGTTCTGTGTCCGTGTTGGTAACTGCTTCCTCCTTCCAGACCACTTCCCGTGCTGGGAAACAGGGTATCTTTCCCTGTGGTTCTTGAGGTCACGGAGGTATCCCAACCACCAGGCCAACTGCGCCTTCAGACGGACTTTCTGGGAGAAGTTGCAGAAACCGTAAAACCAATTAGGCATTTCTAGATGGCGGACATTTTCTTATTACCGATTCGGTTGTTTGCAAGTGTTGTTGAGGAAATCAGCCATTAGTGAGTGAGTCGGGGTGGAGATAATCAAGTCTCAGCCCTCAGAAATGTGACTTGTGTTTTCTTCCACATTTAGCCTTCCAATCTAGGAGAGAGCCTGGGAGACGGTTACTTTGCATAGACTCTCTTTTTCCTAACAGTCTCCACCCCATAGTGAGAAGAGACAAAGACATCTTTAAATGTGTCCACATATCGACACTAGTTTGGATTTTCCACTTGCCTAAAGGATAAGAGGGTCGAAATTCCGACATTTCCAATCAAGAGCCTTAACTGGCTCAGAAATGTGTTTCTCGTGTGTGGGGACTTTCTTCCTTTTCATTCTGTTAGTCTGAAGGAGGAAGGTAAAAACGACGTTGAATGTGATAGCAACGAAAAGGGTGTACCCGGAGGACCTCCGTGTTGTTGCTGTGGCCTTGGTCTTTGCTGCGTCCTGGCTGCCTTGAGATGTAATGTGTGCTGCTGACCTAACAGTGCTCCTCACTCATCTTGGATGTGGAGATTTTCCCAGGCTTACCAGGAGCCTTCCAGGAGTGAGTTCTTGCATGTGTTTGAAGGTGAAGGGCTGGCTCGTGCGGTATGAATGCACCGTCCCCCAGGATGTCCTAAGAGCGGACTGCCAGCCGATTTGGTGTCTGTCCAGTGCGCTGCCGCTCTGCTTCTGTTGCGGCGAGGACTTCAGAAAGCGAAGCCAAGCCACTTTGGGCATGGCGATTCATTTTTCCATTTTCCGAAGGCTGGCACATCCAAATGTTTTCTTATTTATTACAGGGCACCGTAGTCCGTCATCTTCGACTGAGGAATCCGTGCAGTAAGCCTGAAGCTCAGGCCACGGTGCCTAGCCCAGAGCCTGGCATGTGGCGGGCCCCTGGATTGCGCAAAGTGGTGGCGGTTGTGGATAAATGATTTGTGCCCAGTTGCTACCCTACTCTGCCGTATGAGACGTTCCTGCTTTTCCTCGGGAGCTTACCTTTTAGTGCTTCAGCAGCACTTAGGGACTATTTACTGTGTTTCCGACACTGGGAAATTACAAAGGAACTAGGAAAGGGGGGGCCAACGTGGAGACGGAACCCGTTATAACAGAGTGGATCGCCGGTGCTTTTGAAACGTCGAAGTGGCTGAATCATTAGATAGCTGTGCATATGGGGCTGTCAGGATCCCAGGGACAAAAGCGAGGCCAGGAGCTGTTATTATGGAAAGGCTCCACGGAGCAGGTGGGACTAGAAAGCACTTTGAGCCAGGAGCAGGCAGAGCATTTCAAGTTAGGAAAATGACCCGCACAGTGTCTCAGAGGTGGGAGTAGATCGGTGTCGTGCCGGTTGGCATTCCGTCCGGGAATTAGCTGACTTAAACTGGAACGGTACAAGAGACCTCAGGGGATGTGGATATTAAGCTCTGAGGAGGGGAGGTTGGCGGAGAGGACGAATGTGAGCAAAGTCACCCTGAGAGGTGTTGTCTGTGCCCACATAGCAGCTCAGAGCCCACGTGCATAAGGCTGGTGAGGTCTGCTGGGGCTTGCAGGGAGCTCGCCTGCTAAATTAAGGTGGTAAGTCAGGCCCTAATCCTATTCTGGGTTGTTTCCTACAAGGAAAATGGCTCACAAAACAATTACTGATGTTCCCCATAGGTGGTCGATCAGAACATTTCTTCAAAGGACTAACACCTGATAAGAGACACAGATACCTCGTAGAGGAGAGAAGGGGGATTTTAGATGCTTTTCTCTGGAAACCCAGTTTATGCAACTGCGTGGTCCGTTCATCAGAGCCCCCGCTTTAATAACAATTTATCCCGCAAATAAGCGTGCAGTCGAAACACCAGGATGAGTCTCAGCTCAAGGGTTGTACCTCGTGCAGTCGAAACACCAGGATGAGTCTCAGCTCAAGTGTTGTACCTGGCTCGTAAGTGGCAGAGGAGGGAGCTGTGTGGGCGCATCTCCGGAATATCATAGCGGTGTAGCAAGGTGGGGGTATACTGCCCAGTTGTAGCCTCAGGATCCACGAGCCTTACGGCAGTTAACCCCAAGGCCGGGTGTGAGTTTGGTCCTAAGGAAACAGCAGTGCTCACACGAGCTCTGTGTCCTGTCCAGCACGTTCATCGAAGGCATCCGGGCCTCAGAACAGACAAGTGTGAAAACGGAACCCGTGATCGTTTTCCCCAGTCACCCTCACTCCATGCCCTTAGGAACCGACTCTACAGCCTATGTATGCAGTGCCCCTCTTCTGTTCATATGTCATCTTGGAATTAATTCCATTTGTTTGAGTCTCTGGGGCTCAGGTCAAGCCTTGCTGCCCTGAGAGAGGATGACACGTTCTGATCCAGGATGAGGCTGCCTGTAGCACATTCCTTTGTCATTGGCTCTCGTTGAGCCATGTTCCTTCACAGCACAGCCATCAATTGATGGTCTGTTTATTAGGAAGGGTTTTATCTCACCCCAGCTGGAAGGCCCGTGAAAACGGGACGGTGTCCGTTTTTGTTTACCCCGGCGTGTAGGCATGCAAGCCTGCGGACGATTAGATTAGTGTGTGTGCTTAGAAAACGTCTGTAGATATCTTGCATATATACGTGTGCAAATAGCGTGTGTACTGTAGAGGGCATGTACCGCACCTCTGTGAGATGCACATGTAAAATCTGTGTTGTGGAACCTTAATCACAGGATTCAGAGGTGACCTGTGTGTCCTCTCTTTTGTACGCGTGCTTGCGGTCTCTTTTTGTGACTACCACAGTATTTCTGTGGACTTGCCTGTGACTCCATTTCTAGGACAGAGGGCTGTGGAGTGGGCTAGGAGAAAATGGAGTCCACACGTGAAAAAGAAGGGACGGGAAAGCCTCCAGTCTTGCTTAGGAGGTTTTCCTCAGTTTTTTTCCTTGGCAGCTGGTGTGGAGGACCGACGACTCGTGGGCTCTGGCTATTGTCTTTCCGCCACCTCCACCCCTTCCTCCCTTTGTGGGGTTGACACAACCTCTCCCATCCCCAACTGGCATCTCCTCCCTTCCTGGGCTTCCTCGTGCTCACAGCGTGGAGAAGCAGGCTTCTCTACTCCCAGTGCGAGCCTCAGGGGCCCCGTGGCGGGGTCAGTCCAGACCACAGCCCGCGGGCCTGTCACCCCTGCTCCGGCCAGCAGCCAGCTCTGGCCACGTCTGAGGGAAGGGGCAGTGTGCTGCTGCCTGCGGCCCGTGGCTCGCCCCTCTGTTTGCCTCCTTCGTAACTACTACTTCCTCTCCACCCTGTGCCAGGCGTTACTCTAGAGCTCTGGGCACATAGGGATGTAGACACAGTCCCTTGACCCCTGTAGCTGCCAGTCTAGATGTGGAGGCGTGACCCACACACGGGAAGCGAGGTGACGTTGAAGAGGTGTCCGAGATCATTCGAGACGAAAACATGTGGAGAGAAGGGAGAGTATTGGGGGCTGGTTTAGACGGAGGCGCTCTTGCAGGAGAGGTAAGGTGACGGACATAATGCTCCATACCTGTGTGTGTTACTACCTTTGTCTCCTCTGTACCTGTCTGTGCGTTTTTTAGGCTTTGGTGCCGTGTCTGGAACGAGAACCTTTTATAAGGATCCAAAGCACCCAGCTGTGTTGGCTCCTCTAGCCCCACGGCTGAGTGATAATAACCCTGAGGTGTCAAAATGTGGGCTTTGGAATATTGGGATTGCATCGCCTCCCGAGGTGCCGAGGTCCCCACCCCACGGTGTTCTTGACCGATGCTGTGTGTGACAGGTGCCCTAGCCCTGTGCTCTTTGCTTTCTGCGCTGAGCTTAGCAAAGAGCTCTTCTGGAAGTTACTGATCAGGGGTCATTTCTGATATCAGTGAGATGAAGTAACTCCTGTTCACCCCCCTAGACGATGATCCAAAGATCAGTTTGGGTTCTGACATTCCAGTTTGCCAAAGCCCACTGAGGCAGAAGTGATCAGTCATTTTGTCACCAGGCACGTTGCTGGGCTGGGAATGTGGCGATGAGGAGGCAACGATCTGCCCCTTCAAGGGGCTCACAGTCCTATGAGGGCAGCACACGAGCTTCCTACGAGCGGTGGCTGAGCCGAGTTGCCCCTCAGAGGCACATTCACAACTCTGGCTGGGGACTGAGGCGGGGGGAAGGGGGAGGTTGGGGATCAGGAACGGCTTCCGTCAGGTGAACTTCTATGAGCTTACTGAATCTTGTCGATCATCGGGGTTTTGTCTGACAGAGAAGGGGTGGGGTATTTGTTTCAGGCAGAGGGGAGAGCAAGGGTAGGGAAATTGACCCATTTGTAAGGGCATTTTTGCGGCTAGAGCTGAGGGCCTCTCCAGAGGGAAAGGGTTGGGACGGGAGAGAAAATCGTAAGATTGGGAAGCGCTTTGAATGCCACCTGGAGGAGTTTAAGTCTGATGTTGTAGGTGAGTGTCTGTTTTGTTTTGTTTTTTCAGGTGCTGTGTTCCCTAGAATGCTTTAAGCCCCTCCTGTCCTTTATTTACTTATATCTTAGGATTCCCATTGTTGGAGAACTCCTCTCCTCCTGGCCTTTCTGCAAAGCTGCCACACTGTTTCCGCCTCCTCAGCTCTGGCACTTGGCTAGGTGTTGGCTCAGTCACCTTACCTGGTGATGTGGTTTAGCACACGGTAGGTGTGTGAAATATCAGACTGATAGAGCTAAAGTCTTCTCCTTAAAGGGCGTGTGAACCCAGAGTCTTCTGTTGAAGACCACCACAGTGTATTGCTTACTGAGCCTCAGTGGGGAAGATGGGCAGGGACGTCCACACCACCCATGGCAACTGGCAGTGTGCCTAGAGGTGTCAAGGGTGGGCTTGAGTGAGGCCTCGCTAGGGAAGAAGGGTGGACAAGGCTAAGAAAGAGCAGGGAAAGGGTACCGGAGACAGTAAAATAGAGAGGACAAAGCTGGCTACGGTAGGAGTAGGGGAGTATTTCACCGACGACTGTCTCAGGTGCCTTCCACGCACAAATGCGAGTTTAAACCCAATGTGAATCCCCCATTCTCTTGAAACTAGAGGCTGAAAGGAGGGCCAGGTGTTCTCCCAGAACTTGGCAGACCACGCTGGCCAGTTCGAACATGGGGAGAATTGAAAATGGCTGAGCAGTGAGGGATGCTGCTCAGTGCTTGGGCCGCTAGCAGCTGTTAATTTTACAGAACGCTCCAAACTAATCCTTCTGGATAAATCTTGCCGCAGCCTTTTCTGTCTCTGGTCCTTGGGCAGAGAATTGTTTAAATCATTCTACACGTAGAGAGTTATTTTGGTTACTCATTAGCGCAGGTTGCCTCAAAGTGGTCTCTGCGCGTGTCATTTGGCCACCTAACTTCTCGGAACCTCAGTTTCCTTATTTAATCCTCTCAAGGTTGAGTATTAAATCATGTGAGCAGGCTTTGCAAACTGTAAAGCAGGGCTATAAATGTAAGGTGGTTTCTGTCCATTACTGAGTCTTTGAGGGCAAAGCTGTCTGCTCAATACTTGGCCTACTGTGTCCGTTAGGGTTCCATCAGGGAAGCAGAGCCACTGTAAATATGGTGGAACAAGGCCTGTGTCAGAGGAATTAATCTTTACACAATTATGGGAGATGCTGAGGAAGTGAAGGCTTGAAAGGGGGAGCCAGAGGAGCCGAGGAAAACCACCGGTCAGGCCTCCTGAAGCACCGGTGGCCAGGTTGGGGCTTACAGAGGACCTGGGAGCCATGCAGAGTGGGACAGTGAAGCGGGGGAGGGGGTGGCAAAGGGTCTGGGAAAAGCCTGTTTAGAGCTACCGCCTCTGACTTTGCAGCCGAGCCGGTGGTGGTCTTGGGGTCACGCTGGTCGCTAGGGATAGTGCTTGGGAAGAAACCTGGAGCAGAAAGAAAAACCGGGACAAAACTAGTGCCCGCGAGTGCCCGCGCATCTGTCTCTCGCCATCTTTAGCCATGGCGACCACCAGAGCGTAATGGCTGCAGCTTCCCTTCCCTCTGCCTCCCAAGTCTCACAGGTGCTTCTGAAAAATTCTGGGTTCCTCTCAACCCGGAGCTGCACAGGGAGGAGGATGCTGGGAGATGTAGTGCCAGCTTAGCCGAGCTGACACAGTAGAGAACCCCCACGATTTCATAACTTAGAATTAAAGATTTCGCAAGGCTCTGCCCCCACCCCGGGGTCTCTCAGAGGCCCCGGGACTGGAAGCGATGTCATGCTTATAGGATACAGCATTTTACTAGGAAGAAGTTCAGTCAGTTCGTGATCCAGTCTTTTTTTTTTTTTTAATATGAAATTTATTGTCAAACTGGTTTCCATACAACGCCCAGTGCTCATCCCAACAGGGGCCCTCATGAACCAGTCTTTTAAGAAGTGGCTTGCAGTTGCGTTTTTCAGCCGCTGGGGGCCCTGCATCTCTCCTGTTGTCCTCACGCTCCTGTCCATTGTGCCGGAGGTAATGGTTATCTCAGCACCAGAAGCTAAGTGAAGGCGGGTTGTTCCTGAAGAGCCTGTCAGTTCCGGTGGAGTCAGTGTTGTTTGTGTCACCGGGTTCTTGTTTGACCCACGGCATATGGATACTAGCTCCGCCTTGCCCTGGATGAAGGCTACCCCATGCCCATGAGCAGGTATGAGCAGCTACAGACCAGAGCCAGATATCACCTGAGATAGATGTTAGGTGAGAACAAGGCTTGCATGACTGGACCGCCCTTCCCCGCCCCGTGGTCTGTTCGACACCCTGCCCCTCCCTCATGTTGCGGCAGCCAGCCTGGGCCAGCAAAGACTCAGGGAGGGCCTTCTACGGTAAGCTCAGCCCCTAGGAAAATCCCACTGTGTGAGATTTAATGGCCATACCTGGACCTTGTTGTCACTCAGAATTCTTCTACCGTTTTTTTTTTCTTTTAACATTTATTTATTTGTGGGGGAGAGCACAAGCAGGGGAGGGGCAGAGAAGGGACAGAGGATCCGAAGAGGGCTCTGCGCTGACAGGCTGACACTCATGAGCCCGACGTGGGGCTCGAACTCACGAACTGCAAGATCACACCTGAGCCCAAGTCAGACACTCAACTGACTGAGCCATCCGTGTGCCCCTCTTTTCCCTTTTTGATTGTCCACTCTGATTTTCCTCATGACCACAGCTTCTTCCTTCTTTCCCCTTTTAAGTTCCCTTGTGTCTCTTGAACCTAATCTTCATCCTCACTGTGATCCCTCGATCTTGAATGTTCCTGTTGTCCAGTCCACCAGGCCACGCTCACTGTCCTGGGCTCTACTCCTAGTGTGGCGTGCATTTCAACGGTGGGCTTGTCAATATCCCATAACCCACTCCCATAACCCTTTGCCAGTTCTTGCACGTGGTTGAGTTATCCACACCGACCATTGTCTCTGATCCTGAGCTGTATCGTGCTGCTGGGGAGAATCTCGAAACCTGCCCACATGAGTTTCCCCCAAATCAGGGGGTCATTACTGCATTTCAGCCCTCCCTTGTGTTCATCCTGTAATGGTTTCCTATTACAATCCTTTTTTTTAATGCTTTTATTTAAAAATTTTTAACGTTTATTAATTTTTGAGAGAGAAAGAGAGAGAGAGAGAGACAGAACATGAGCAGGGGAGGGGCAGAGAGAGGGAGACACAGAATCCAAAACAGCTCCAGGCTCTGAGCTGTCAGCACAGAGCCCGATGCGGAGCTCGACCTCACAAACTATGAGTGAAATCATGACTTGAACTAAAGTCGGGTGCTTAACCGACTGAGCCACCCAGGCGCCCCTCTATTATATTCCTTCTAATGGCTTATTCTAAACCTTTTCCATGATAAGATCTAAACCCCTCTCTGCTACTTTACTGAGACATTGGAGATGAACTTAATGTTTCCTCAAGCTTTTGCCTCAAAACTTTATTATAATTTGGGCATCTGGGTGGCTCAGTTGGTTAAGCATCCAATTTCGGTGAGCTCCGGTCATGATCTCACTGCTTGTGAGTTTGAGTCCCGCGTCGGGCTCTGCTGACAGCTTGGAGCCTGGAGCCTGCTTTAGATTCTGTCTCTATCTCTCTATCCCTCCCCTGCTCTCCCTCTCTCTCTCTCTCTCTCTCTCTCTCTCTCTCAAATATAAAATAAAACATAAGAAAAAGGGGGGGGCTTTAATTTTACCCATCCTTTTCTCCTAAATTCTAACAAAAGTAAGGGCCCTGTCTTTGGCTCCTTTTGTCTGTATAATTATGTATACATTCTGTCTCCCTGTATGACCCCAGGCAACCTGTGGCTTTAAATATCATCTATGTGCTGGTGACTCTTCAATGAAGCTCTTTGCTTGTGCCTCCCCCCAGCTCCAGATATACATAGCTGACTCTTGGTCAACGTGGGTTTGAACTATATATGCAGATTCGCTTACGTGCGGACTTTTTACAGTACCGTACGATAAATATATTTTCTTTCTTCTGATTTTCATAATATTTTCCTTTTCTCTAGCTTACTGTATTTTAAGAATATAATATACACTCCGTAGGACATACAAAATGTTGTGTTCATCAACTATGTTATTAGGAAGGCTTTCGGTCAACAACAGTAGGCTATTCGTAGCTAAGCTTTTGGAGAGTCAAAACTTATATGTGTATTTTTGGCTGCCTGGGGGGTTGGCACCCCTAACCCCCATGTGGTTTAAGGATCGACTAACTATGCAAGGTGTATCCTGAGTCTGACCACTCTGAGAATGACTGCCATTACAGCCTGAGGACAGGTGCCCATCATCGTGTACTTGATCTACTGTACCTTGTCCTCGCTTCCCAGTTGGGCCCAACATAATCCATCTTTCACACAGCAGCCGGGGGGAGCTTTCTAAAAAGCAGGGTCTGTCTGTCATTCCCTAGCTGATGTGCTTCCCATTCCAACCAGAGTCAAGGCCTCTGCCCCCTCCTTCATTACAGTCCAGTCACACTGACATTTTTTCTATTCCGTGAACACCCCAAGCTTGCTCTGTCTTGGTGCCTTTATACTAGCTGTTCTCTCTGCCCGGAGCAGTCTTGCCCCAGCGTTCAGCCCCTGCCTCCTCCTCATTCTGGTCTGAACTCAAGGTCAAGGTGACCTTGTGAGAGGATCACCTTTCCTGACCTTGTTGGCAAAAGCAGCCTGCTACCCCTCCCCCACCCATCCCTGTCACTATCCTATCAGGTTATTTATCAGCACTCTGGGTTTGTTCCTTGCCCCCTTCCTTACTAGAACACCAGCTTCTTATGAGCAGGGACACTGAGCTGCGTGTCCCCAGTGCCTAGAAGGTGCTTGGAGAACCGACTGGTTGACTTTGCAGGATCAACTTCCCACTTGTGCCCTTTGTCTTGCCGGCTTTGGATCTTTTTCATGGTTGTGCCCTCTCTGGATTGCATCCTTGACCGTTCCCTTTCCCCTGGCTCTGTCTCTGGAAATCCCACGCCGCATCACTGACAATGCATTTCCGTGGTTACCAGTGACCAGTAGTTATCAATTCAGTAGTCGTTTCTCAGCAGCGCTCTGCCTTGACTTTTCTGCAGGTTTGACATTGCTATTCGTTTTTGTTTGTTTTTTTCCAAACTGAAACCTATCGCAGGAGTCTGCTCTCGATACTGTGCAGGATGCAGGGTAGGGAGCAGGTCCCGCCTGACCAGCTTGCAGGCTGCCAGGAGCAAGGAGATGGGTGTGTGCATAAGGGAATGGCACGTTACTCTCAGCCTTTTAATCTTGAAAGCCTTGCATCCCACGGCTGCCAGGATAGAAGCCTTTCCTGTTTTTTCCCTAACTCTGTGTCTGTGATTTTTTGTTTTCTTTGCTTTTGCTAAGTCTTTTTCGGCTGCTTGTGTCTTAAATGCAAGAGATCACGGTGGTTTGTCCCTCCTGCTTTTGTCTGCACTCTGTTTTGTGGTGACCTCAGTGATCCCACGTCTTTACCTTTACACAGATGCTCTCTTCACCCACCTCCCTCCATGCATGAGACTCCACATTCATTTTGGGCTCAGATACCTTTTGGGGGTTTTCCATCCCCACTGCCTGGCGGACCTTTCAACCTGCCTACATGTCACTGGCTCTTTTTCTCCACTGTTTGCTTAGGCAGCTGTTAGCCCTTCCTTGCTGTCTCTAATGCCACAGGTCTATCAGTTGAGGCTGCTTCTTAGCGTGGCCCTCAGAGCTGCTGCCTTTCCATTGCCTGCATTGCCCTAGTTTTGGTTCTCCTCTGTCCCGCCTGTCCCCGTGCAGAGGGCTCCCGACGGACCTCCCATGTGTCCACTCCTGTCTGCCCTTGGTCACTGCTCCAACCCCCCTGCTCCCCATGGGTCCCTCCCCCCACCCCAGGCTCTTTCCTTATGCTCCTCCCTTCTGCAAAGGATTTTTTTTTTTTTGCGAAAAAAAGCACTTTGATCCTCAGTGTCCCCAGTCCAGCGCCATTCTCAAAAGGCCTAATTCAGCTGTTGACACCCATGAAGCTTTCCACTAAACCCTTTGGGTGGACATGCCCTCACTTTCGAACCCCATGGCACTCGTTAGTACCTCTCTTTGGTCTCTCATATTCTTCCTTATATTACAGTTTTCGTGTGCACCTAATGGCTCTTAACACACTCTAAATCTCCCAGAAGTTCCAGAGGCTGGTTAGCCCTTCTCTCTCCTGTCGTCTCGCACAGGGGCTTCCTGCTCGGTAGCTGTTTGTCGAGTGAGTAATGCTGTCTTATATTTGTCTAGTGCATCCTGAGGAGGTCTGAGCCGAACCTTGCTTTTTTTCTTTTTTTTTTAAATGATTATACGACCTGCTCTTGTAGAACCTGATTTGCGTTCAGATGGGATTTTGAAGTACCACCATATGTGACTCCATTACACGTTCTCTGCTGGCTCTGACTTGTTTCGTGTGTACATGGCTGCGTTTTTGTCACTTAGGGAGAGCTGCCACCGTCTCTTCCTGCCAGACCTCGCAATGGCAGACGTGAAGAGACAAAGGTTTTTCATTTGGTGAGTCCGACACGCCAGGAAAGGCTCTACTAGAGTTTGCAAGTTTGACCTTCTCTGTGTTCATCTCTAGCTCACATGTGGACTGGGGATTCCGTGTGGAAATCCGTACCCCGTGCGCCCCCCCGCCCCCGCCCCCGGTCTCTTTTAGTGGCCTTGTAAGGACTCAGAAAAGAGGGATTTAGATGTCCTTTGACAAGGCAGACTGCAATACCATAAGCTCTTTGTTGCAGTATTTCAGCTCTCCCTGTACCAATGGATTCAGTAACTGCCAATATTCATCTTACAAATGGCTCAGGTTGGAAAGTCAGATTATTTGCTTCCGGGCAGCTCAGTGAGATGATAAAGTTTGTGCAATAATGGAAACAATCGCAAAAAAAAAAAAAAAAAAAAAAAAATCCTTTACAGATACACTGTACTCTGTGGGTCTTGATTTAGAATAATGTTGATGATAACCCAAGAAATAAAATCTGCATATTTCCCATGGATATCATGAAGGGGTGGAAGAGGGTAGATAAATACGGTTTAGTCTTCATTAGCTTGTCTCTCTTAATGATTCCTCACGGTTGCCAGTAAGCACTTATTGAAATAAGTGTTGCAGGAATAGCTTACCTTGAAAAACTTGCCTGACTTTTCTTTCCCATCCCCATCCATTCGGCACGCTACAAGAAAGTTGAAGGCCTTTACTAATTTTCTTGAATACTTCAAAGGTAGGGAAATGGTAATCTGGAAGCGATTACCTCTTGCTTCTTAGTTATCCCTACTGCTGAAAAGTCACAGCAGTAGGGATTGCAGAAGTCCTTCCTATATGGGAAGGGATAAAGTTCTTTTCCCTTTTTTGAATATGATTGTGTGAAATGTTCAGGTTAGTATCGCTTAAAATAATGAAGGAACAGGTCCGAGAAGGTTTTGAAGAAACTGGAAATGGTTTATGACAATTCTCTTTCTCTCTATCTACATCATACTGAGAACGTGTAATATTTCCTCTCTTAGTGACTCGTTGTTACGTTGCTGCCTAGCCGGTCCACACTGCCCTTGGAGAATTTGAAATATTTCATATGGAATTTCGAGCGGTTTCTTCTTCCTACTAGGAGCAAGGACAAAACCAACTGAAGGTGGTGATATCAACAATGCAGTCGAAAGCAAACCATTCCGGCCCATCTTTGGACAGGGCAGCACATAGGCCAGATGAATCTGGGTGGGAGTCCCTCCTTTAATAGCTGTGATGGCCTTCTGCAAGTTGTTTAACTTCTTTGCATCTGTTGTCTCAGCTTCGGTCCTCAGTTTCATCAGTTCTCTGATGGGGGAGGTAGTGTCTACCTTCTGGTTCTGTTCTGTGGATTCATTAAGGGAAGTTTTGAATAGCACCCAGCTCGGTGCATGGTATAAGAGACACACAGCAGATTATACCCAACTTATTGTTGGCAGCTATTTGCTGATGAATCGAAGTGAATAGATTACAGAATAAATGAGAAGTGCTTCTATGAAGTTAGCTGAAATGATGGCTTCTTTGATTAATCAGATATTTTTTCATTACTCCCCTCCCTCCATTAGTTTGTTTGTTATTCATTCTGCCATTTTGGTGGTTATTTTAGAGGTTGGAACATACATCGTTGACTTATTAGTGTCTACCGGTGGTCCTTTTTATCACTTCCAGGATCATGCAAGACCTTAGAACATTGAAGCTCCTCCTCGCTTTTGTGCTGTTGATGTCATATATTTTGATTGTGTATATATGTTAAATTCTAGAAGACATTACTAATATTGGACTGTATAGTCAGCATCCAGTAGATTTGCCACAGAGTTATCCTTTCTGTTGCTCTTTATGCCTTCTTACATCCATGATTCCATCTGGGATCATTTTCCTTCCGTTTGAAGAACTCCCTTTAGTATTTCTTTTGGTATTTCTTTAGTATTTTTTCAATTAATTCTCTTTCGCTTGTTGAGAGTTGGTTGAAGCATATTTATTCTGTCTGCCTTTTAAGGAAATTTTTTTCTGTACACAGTTGTGGGTCGGCAGTTATTCTCTGTCATTACTTTAATTTTATTTTTTATTGTTTTGAATTTACATCCAAATTAGCATAAAGTGCAACAATGATTTCAGGAGTAGATTCCTTAGTGCCCCTTACCCATTTAGCCCATCCCGCCTCCCACATCCCCTCCAGCAACCCTCTGTTTATTCTCCATATTTATGAGTCTCTTATGTTTTGTCCCCCTCCCTGTTTTTATATTATTTTTGTTTCCGTTCCCTCATGTTCATCTGTTTTGTCTGTTGAGGTCCTCATATGAGTGAAGTCATATGATTTTTGTCTTTCTCTGACTAATTTCACTTAGCATAATACCCTCCAGTTCTATCCACATAATTGCAAATGGCAAGATTTCATTCTTTTTGATTGCCGAGTAATACTCCATTGTGTGTGTGTGTGTGTGTGTGTGTGTGTGTGTGTGTGTACCACATCTTCTTTATCTATTCATCCATCGATGGACCTTTGGGCTCTTTCCATACTTTGGCTATTGTTGATAGTGCTGCTATAAACATGGGGGTGCATGTGTCCCTTCGAAACAGCACACCTGTATCCCGTGGACAAATGCCTAGTAGTGCAATTGCTGGATCGTAGGGTAGTTCTATTTTTTGGTTTTTGAGGAACCTCCATACTGTTTTCCAGAGTGGCTGCACTGGCTTGCATTCCCAACTCTGTCATTACTTTAAAAATGTCATCCCATTGTCTTACGAGCAGTGTCTGTTAAAAGTCAGCTGTTGGTTGTATTCTTGCTCCCTTCTCTGCCTTTAGAGTTTTACCACGATATTCCTAGGTGTGGTTTTCTCTGTATTCCTCCTGCGCAGGATATGTAGCACTTCTTGAATCTGGGACATGATGTCTTCTGTTCATTTAACATCTTGGCCATTACCTCTTCAAAAATTAATTTTGCCTACTTCTACCACATTCTTTCTTTCTCCTGTAGGACTCTCTTACACTTGTGTTTAACCTTTTTACTGTTTTTTATGTGTCTTGTACACTATTTTCTGTATTTTTCATCCTTTTTTTTACCCTGGGCTTCAGTTTGGATAACTTATATTGACTTTTTTCCTGCTCCTTCTAGTCTACTATTAAACCTGTTTATTGAGCTCTTTTAAAAAAATTTTTTTAATGTTTATTTTTGAGAGAGAGACAGAGACAGAGCGCGAGAAGGGGAGGGGCAGAGAGGGAGGGAGACCCAGAATCCGAAGCAGGCTCCAGGCTCTGAGCTATCAGCACAGAGCCCAATGCGGGGCTTGAACCCACAAGCCATGAGATCATGACCTGAGCCGAAGTCAGACACTCAACTGACTGAACCTCCCAGGCACCCCTGTTTATTGAGCTCTTAATTTCAAATATGTGTTTTTTATTTTGTTTTTTAGTTCTAATATTTCAATTTGATTATTTTAATAGATTTCAGTTAAGGGGTCAAATTCTGTTGTTTATTTCTGTAGTAAAATAATCATAGTTATTTTCAAGTCCACGCTGATAACAGCAGTATCTGGATCCCTGTGGATCTATTTCTCTTGTCTGTTTTTCTTTTTTTTTTTTTTTCTTCCTCTTTTGTAATTCAGTCATTTGGTCCTATCATCTGGAACGTCAGATAAGTTTCAATTGAATACTGAAAAGCCACAGAGACTCTACATCTCTGCACGATGTTCTCTTTTTCCTAAGAAGATGTGCTTGTTTTTCTGGCAGTCCAGCAGAATAAGAGCTCACCACGATCCCGTGAGGGACTGAGATGTTTTGAGACTGGATCTCAGTGTCGACGACAGCTGATTCTTTGAGCTTTGCTCTCACTCTGAGGGCATGGCCCTTCAGGGCTGTCCCCAAACGCCTGGGGTGTTTACTACAGTCTACCTTCCTTTGTGAACTCAGAATTCCAATTTTCGTCTCCCCAGTACTGTGAGATGGTTGAAAACTTTGCTTAACCTTTTAGCCTCCTACTGTTTACTTTCTTCTTAGCTTCTCAGCCACTTACCCAGCCCTGTCCCCCTGAGTGTAGCTTTCATGTCAGTTCGCCTTGAGGAAAAATCAGTGCAGCAGGTCAGGCTGGCTTCTCTGTTTTTGCCTTTTTCTCTGGGATCCTGACTTCTCCAGCTATGACTTCCTAAAGGGGTTTGAACTTCAGTTATCGTCTTGGCCCTGTGAGGCACTGGGAAGCACCTACGTCGCTTAAAAATTGGCAAATGTCTTGGGGCGTGTGGGTGGCTCAGTCCGTTAAGCGTCTGACTTCTGCTCAGGTCATGAGCTCATGGTTTGTGAGTTCAAGCCCTGCATCGGGCTCTGTGCTGACAGCTGAGAGCCAGGAGCCTGCTTTGGATTCTGTGTCTCCCTTTCTCTCTGCTCCTACCCCACTCATGCTCGCTCTCTCTCTCTCTCTCTCAAAAATAAACATTTAAAAAAATTGGCAAATGTCTCAAGAGAAAAAGCAGTAGACATTGTGGGGCCCACGTTGGTGTGTTTCTGGGATCTTGGTCCCCTGATCCTACATACCTTGATTACTGACAATGCATTCAATTAGCTGTTTCTTGTATTTTAGCCATCTTTTGTAGTTGTTTGCGAGGCTGGAGTTGATCTGATACAAGCTACTCTCCTTCATAGCAGAAAGGGAAAATCTCCCTAAAGAGGAAATCTTAATTATTGGTCTTTAGAAATGTATACCCTACTTCCCTCCCCTCCTTCCAAAAAAGCATTGGAGGCAATTTACAAAGACATCCATGTACATACATGCAATAAAAACCTTAAGATGAAGGTAAAAAAAAAAAAAAAAAAAGTACAAGGGCAGTAGGGACATATAGAGAAAGGTATGGAGATAGAGAACAGATTATTATTAGAACTTTAAACTGTGTATGGTTTCCATAGTTGACCATATTTAGTACTGACTTGAAGCTAAGGTACGGACGGACACATGAATTTTGTATATGTTGGGGGAAACAGGAGTTGGAAGTTGGGATAGAGAAAAGAGAGATGAAGTTAGCAGTAACAATTGCATTAGGTATTTTTTCTTCGAGGTTGTTTTGTAGGCTTAGGCAAATTATTTGTTTAAAGTTTATTTATTTTGAGAGAGACAGAGTGCAAGTGGGAGAGAGGCAGAGAGAGAGGGAGAGAAAGAATCCCAACGCAAGGCTTGACCTCACGAAACCACGAGACCTTGACCTGAGCTGAAACCGAGAGTCAGATGCTTAACCGACTGAGTCACCCAGGCGCCCTGCAAAATTTATTTAGAACGGGAGTTAGGAGACAGTACAAGCTTCTGAGACTTACCTGTAAGGGTTTGGGATGTGGTGCTGGGCCACTTAGTAACTGGGAGTGCTAATGCTTTGGCACAGAAGCTTTCATACCGCTACACAGATGTGAAGTTGCTGTGCCCTTATTTTGTCTTGAATAACAAAGGCACTTTTGGCTGTGCCAACTGGCTTGAATGCAAGGAATGCCTGCGTACTTCTTGTTTTCTTGGGAAAGAATGTACAATGGTCCATCAACAGGTATTTTTTTCTGGTACTACATTTCGAGGGAATTTTAACATACGGACGCTTGAGTCATTGAACAACACAGTAGTGTCCTCAGTGGTGCTTTTAAGGCTGATGAAGAAATGCTTTTCGTATGAGGGGTTCTTACACTGAACCCTAAAAACAAATGAAAGCACAGGTTAAAATCGTTCCTTTGTAAAGACCTCTTTGTGGAGAGCTAAATTAATACGTTTCAGTTGCCATTAAGTGTCTGGGGCTCTTAATTTGAAATACTGGTAGAATTTGGAAAACCAAAGGAGAAAATTTTTCTTTTTCCGTCAGTTATGAACTGATACAAGAGGTTTTGACAAAAATTGGCAGTGGGTGGCTCTGCAGACACTCTTTTTGATTTGAAAAGGGCCATATGCTTTAATTTTTACAAACTATATTTAAAAATATTATTAGCTGTTATTTAACAATATTAAAGGAAATCTGTGCTAAATACCAGACTGCTCAGAGCAAGTTGAAATTCTGTTACCAAAATTTAACATCTTGGTTTGTACGGATGAGGGAACATCTCTGTTCTGCATGCAAGATGCTGGCTGGGTTTATATCTTTTTAGATTAGAATTTGATCTTTCGAGCATCTGTTCATACCTGCTTTACTTTTCCCAGTGGCACGCTAACGTAGCCAGCACTGAAGGTATTTTTGCAGGTTGAGCTGGAACATGGAGGCAGGAGTGCCCAAGTGATCCCAGGAGAGAGGGGGAAGGCTTCACCGAGGAGGTGCTTCTGGGACAGTGTCTTCCAAGAGGATGAGGAGATTGCTGGAAGGCATTCCAGGTGAAGGAGATACAGAAGCAGGGGCCGTGAGACCTCAGAAAGCATGGCATTTCCAGGAAATGAAGGGTCCTCTGTTTTGTCAGAGGCTGAACTTTAGAGGGTGGAAAAGTGGCAGGAGACAAAGCCACCCGGAGTGGCCAGCCTGCCGGTGACCTCGTATGTCTTTTATTCATTCACTCATTAAGCAAATGTTTATTGAACAAACTGCTAGGTACCAGGCCCTGTTCTAGGCACTGGCATTCAGCAGTGAACAAAGTAGATAACCATCGCTGCTCTTGTAGAAACCCACATTCTAGTGGGAAGAGACAGACAATAAATGATAGTAAAAATATACAAATACACATAGAGTCTATTAGTGATGAGTGATAAGAAAATCTGGCAGGAGTAAGAATGGGGGGTGTGGGTGTGTGCACAAGAGGCTGACCCGGGAATAAAGATCTGAATCCAGTGAAGGAGGCTTCGAGGTGGAGTGTGCTCTGAACTCTGGACCCGCGGAAGAGCACGGAGGTTGGAGAAGATCTGGTTTGTTGCAGGAATGTTAGGGGGAAGGCTTGGCTGGCTACCATCCAGGGAGTGCGTGGGAGAGGAGCAGGAGGTTCGAGAAGCAGCGCTGGGTCCTGTGAGGCCTCAGATGCTAGTCTGTGAGGCCTCTGTGGGTTTGGGCTTTGACCTGAGATGGGGAGCCATCAGCAAGTTTGCAGCAGGGTGATGACCTAATCCAGCCTAAGTGTTTAAAATAGTGCCTCAACTGCTGGGTTGGGAGTACAGGGCACGAGTGGAAGCCAGAGGCCAGCTGGGAGGCTCTTGCAATAATTCAGGTGAGAGGGATGGTGGTGTGAACTGGGGGAATCACGTGGGGGGCCATTGGGAAAGATCGATTGTATCCTGGAGGTGGTAAGGAGCCATCACAGACCTTGACTAGTGAACGGACGCATGATTCGTGGGTTAAAAAGATGATTTTGGCCGCCAATTGGGAAACGGATTACAGAGCTGAGACTAGGGGCTGGGTTGGGTGCCAAAGCTCCAATCACTAAGAAGAGGGAGAGAGACGGGAGAGAGACCTTATAAGGGATGTAGGCTCCTGCCTGAGGGCGCTGTGGGCAGCTTGCTAACCCTGGTCAAGTTCTTGACCACTGACAGAAATTGACAAGATTTGTACATTAGGGAATTCCTTTGTAAACCTTGCCAAGAAAGCAGCGTGGAAGGTTGTGATGTGGTTAGCTCCTTACCACCGCAGGGCACTGCGGTGAGGGTCCACAACTCAGTGACTCCTTACACAGTATGGGTGTGTGTTGGGGGGGGGGGTGGTTATTGCTGTCTCCATTTCACGGATGATGAAACTTGGCCCCAAGGAGGTTAAGCACCGGGCTGCACTGCCTCTTTTTTTTTTTTTTTTTTTTATGTTTTATTTATTTTTAAGACAGAGAGCATGAGTGGGGATGGGGCAGAGAGAGAGGAAGACACAGAATCCAAAGCAGGCTCCAGGCTCCAAGCTGTCAGCACAGAGGCCAACGCGGGGCTTGAACTCACGAACTGTGAGATCATGACCTGAGGCAAAGTCGGACTCTCAACCGACTGAGCCACCCAGGCACCCCTGGGCTACGCTGCCTCTTAAGGGTCTCCCCCACAACATTTCCTTCTGAAAGTTCTCTTAGGGATCTTCACAATTGTCTGGTCATCACTAAAAGTAAATATAAAAAAGAGATTGCATATGTCCTTTGTGAACTCTGGTGACGAATGGGTTCAGGGCTGAATGGTCATGTAGGATTCCAAGGCCCTGGGTTGCCAGTGATAGAAATTCGCTGAAGGGATATGAGTGGGAGTGAGTGAAATTGCAAGATACTGAAAGGTGCGGGGGAAGAAGTATGTACACGTGCGTGTGCGTGTGAGTGGAGTGATTGAGGTGGTATGGCTGGATCCAGTGGTTTGTGATGCCAGGTGAGGTTCAATTCACCTGTCTGGTCCAGGTGCCTGCCTGGCTCTCTTTGCTGTAGATGGCCTCCTCACCTAGTCAGGAGGGCTGTGCAAATATGGCTTCAGAGCAAATCATCTCTTTTTTTTTATTAAAAAAATTTTTTTTAATGTTTTATTTATTTTTGAGAGAGACAGAGACAGAATGCGAGTGGGTTAGGGGCAGAGAGAGAGGGAGACACAGAATCTGAAGCAGGCTCCAGGCTCCAAGCTGTCAGCACGAGCCCGATGTGGGGCTCAAACTCACGAGCTGTGAGATCATGACCTGAGCTGAAGTCACATGCTTTCCTGACTGAGCCTGACTAGTGGCCCCTGTTAATATTTGCTTTAAATATTTTGGTGCTTCTATGTTGGGTACATGAGTATATATAAATGTTGTATCTTCTTGCTTGGACCTTTTATCATTATGTAGTGGTCCTCTTTGTCTTCTATTACAGTCTTTGTTTTAACATCTATTTTGTGTGATATGAGTATAGCTACACCAACTTTCTTTTCATTTCTGTTTGCATGGAATATCTTTTTCCATCCCTTCATTTTCAGTCGGTGTGTATCCTAAAGTAAGTCTCTTGTAGGCAGTATACAGAAGAGACTTGTTTTTTAAAATGCATTCAGCCCCTCTATGTCTTTTTATTGGAGAATTTAGTTCATTTACATTTAAAATAATTAAAGATAGGTATGTACTTCTTGCTATTTTGTTCACTGTTTTCTGGCTGTTTTGTAGTTCCTCTCTGTTCCTTTCTTCTCTTTTTCTCTTCCCTTGTGGTATGATTTCTTTCTTTAGTGTTACATTCGTTTCTCATTTTCTTTTGTGTATTTGCTATAAGTTTTTGCTTTGTAGTCACCATTAGGTGCACATATACTGTCCCATGTACATGACAGTCTGTTTGGATCGATAGCAACTTAAATGTGAACACATTCCAAAACTCTACACTTTTATGCCCTGCCAGCTCACATTTTGTTTTTGATGTCACATTTTACTTTTTTTTTATTTTATGCATTTATTAACTAATTATTGTAATTTTAATTTTATTACTTTTGTCTTTCAACTTTTATACTAGCTTTATAAGTGATTAATCCCCTACTTTTAACATATACTTACCTTTTCTGATGAGATTTTTTACTTTTGTATGGTTTCTCGTTGTTAGTGACATTTTTTTCAGCTTTAAGAAGTCCCTTTAATATTTCTTGTAAGGCTGGCTTAGTGTGATGAACTCCCTTAGCTTTTGCTTATCTGGGAAACTCTCTCTCCTTCAATTCTGAATGATAACCTTACCAGGTAGAATATTCTTGGTCAGAAGTTTTTTCCTTTCAGCATTTTGAATATGTCATGCCACCCTCTTCTGGCCTGCAGAATTTCTGCTGAAAAATTGCTGATAACTTTATGAGGTTTCCCTTGTATGTAACAAGTTGGTCTTCTCTTGCTGCTTTAAAGGTTCTCTTTTTTTCTTTGACTTTTGACATTTTAATTATAATGTGTCTTGGTGTGGCTCTCTTTGGGTATATTTTATTTAGAATTCTCTGTGCTTATTGGACTTGGTTTTCTATTTCTGTCCTCAGGTTAGGGACGTTTTCGGCCATTATTTCTTGAATTAAGTTTTCCACACCTTTCTCTGTCTCTTCTCCTTCTAGGACCCCTATGATATGAATGTTATTCCATTTAATATTGTCCTATAGATCTCTTAAGTTATCTTCATTTTTTATTTTTTTATCTAAAAAAAACATTTTATAATGTTTGTTTATTTTTGAGAGAGAGCACAAGCGGGGGAGGGCCAGAGAGATAGAGGCATAGAATCCAAAGCAGGCTCCAGCTCTGAGCTTGTCAGTGTCACAGAGCCTCATGTGGGGCTTGAACCCACCAACCGTAAGATCATGCCATGAGCCAGAGTTGGATGCTTAACTGACTGAGCCGCCCAGGTACCCCATATCTTCATCTTTTAAAATTCTTTTTTCTTCTTGCTGCTCTGAGTGATTTCCAATGCTTTGTCTTCCAGTTCACTGATCCATTCTTTTGCTTCATCTAGTCTGCTCTGAATTCCTCTACTGTATATTTCAGTTCAGTTATTGTCTTCAGCTCTGTAACTTTTGGTTGGTACTTTCCTCTATTTTTGTATCTTTGTTGAAATTCTCACTGGGTTCATGCATTCTTCTCCCAAGTTTGGTGAGCATCTTTATGACCATTACTCTGATTTCTTTATTAGGGAGATTACTTATCTCCATATCATTAAGGTCTTCTGAGATGTGTGTGTGTGTGTTCTCTTGTTTGGAACATATTTCTCTGTCTTACTTTGCTTGACTCTCTGTTAGTTTTTGGGTATTAGGTGAAATAGCTACCTCTCGGGCATGAAGGAGTGGCCTTGTGTAGGTAATGATCCTTCTTGTTCGACCTTGCCATAGCTCTTAGTTGTCTCTCAAACCTTTGTGATTGTCTAAGTAGCCTGATTTATTCTTGATATGTCCCTATTGTTGAGGGTGTGCCAGGATCTGTCACTGCTCCAAGGGGACAAATCTCATTTATCACCTCGTTTCAGGCTGAGTAGAAGCCAGACCCTTAGGCAGCAGTTTTTAAATTATGCAAATATATACAGTCCTGTGGGACTGCACTTGTAAACCCTGCTGGCCTCCAGACCAGGAGATCTGGAGGCGTCCCTTGGGGAACAGTTGCAAAAATTGGGGCCCTGAGAGAGTGTACAATCTTATTGGAAGTTCTCATCAAGCTGTAGTGAGGCCAGTGGGGTGCACAAGGATGGTGTCTCTTTGCTTATGTTCCCTGGGAATGCCTGCATAGCCTCCGGATGTGTTGGAAACCTGAGGGTTATCCTGCAGGCTGAAGCTTCAGGATAAGTAAATAGGCCTTTTTTCGCAGGAAGACCCTAAGTGTGTTGCCGTCTGCTGTCTGGGCAGTGTCCTGTGGGTGTTGGCTTGCTAAGAACTGTCTTTCTGATTGTCCTAGTCCCCTGGAGTTCAGGAACACCAGCCCCCTTGGCCACCAGGGCCAGGCAGATACGGGGTATCTCCTGTGTGGTTTTTGCATGTCTGCTGGCTTTAGCAGATCAGCTAGAGAATGTAGGGGTGGGGTACCCTGCCAGCTTCAGAAAGGCAGTGGGAAGATGCCTGTGGGCTTCAGCAGTGCAGCAGGAGAGTGCCCTGTCTGCATGCATGCTTTGGCCCGAGTTGAGGGTGGGAGAATGCCATGACCACTAGGGCTTGCCAGCCCCAGCCAGGGTGTAGGGGAGCGTCACAACTGCCACCTGCACTCATCAGCTTTGGCAAGGGAGGCTGAGAATGCCGTGATTGTTCCTGCTTGCTTACGCCTGCCAGGGAGCCGGTATTATTGCAGTCACCCAAGATCTCCAGCCTCAGCAAGGCGGCAGGATGGTTCCATGACCACTCACCCCTACCCAGCCCAGTGAGGCCATGGGAGGGTGCTGAGTTGTGCCCAAGCACCCAGTCTACACCAGCAGGGTAGGTAGAGAGCTACAAATGGTCTCTGCCAGTGCCCCCATCTCTGGAGAGAGCGCCAGCCGTCTTTCCAGCAGATGCCCCAGACCAGCAAATGAATCTCCTTTACATACAGTCTGGGTGCTTTTGGAATGGGTGCTTTTTCACTGGATTCTGGGGCAAGTGAGACTGCAGGTAATCCCTTAAATTTTTTTTTTAACGTTTGTTTATTTTTGAGAGACAGAGCACGAGCTGGGGTGGGAGTGGGGGGTGGCGGGCAGAGAGAAAGGGAGACATAGAATCCGAAGCAGGCTCCAGGCTCTGAGTGTCAGCACAGAGCCCAGCGCGGGGCCCGAACCCACAGACCGCAAGATCATGACCTGAACCGAAGTCTGACGCTTACCTGACTGAGCCACCCAGGCATCCCTAAGCAGGTGATCCCTTTAAAAGAAGAATCTCCATTTCCCGTGGCACCGTAGGTTCTTTGGATGTCAGCCCTGTTGGATTCTAAGCCAGATGTTTTGGGGCGCTTGTGTCTCCAACATGGATCCCAAGGGTTGGAGTGTCTGATGTGGGGCCCCGACTCCTTGCTCCTCCAGGAGAAATGCCTGTCTGCCGAGATGTTCCTGCAGTGGGGGGGTGGTTGTTTTGGTGCGACAGTGTTCCTAATTCTCCCACCCATCTCAGTGTAGTCCTTTTGTCTTCTGTTGTGTGGACACAGTTCATCTAGTTTTCAGATCTTTTTCAAAGGGAAGTGATCCCTACATAGCTGTAGATTGCATATGTCCTTGGGAGGAAGTGAGTTCAGGATCTTCCTACACAACCATCTTGGACGCTTTCTTTCTTTCTTTTTTTTTTTTTTAATATGAAATTTATTGTCAAATTGGTTTCCATACAACACCCAGTGCTCATCCCAACAGGTGCCCTCCTCAATGCCCATCACCCACTTTCCCCTCCATCCCACCCCCCATTGGACTCTTTCTTTTTGAAAATCATCTCTATAGTACCCTGATTCCAAGGGAACTGAAAGTTTCTGATTGGCTTCCGCAAAAGTGAGCCAGAATGATTCTGATTGACCTGGTTTCCACCAGAGTCAGCCCGATCTGAGGAGCACTTGAGGAATGCTGGACAGCAGGAAGGCTATATGCTGTGTGTTTGCCAGAAGCAGTAGATGTGAGGTCATGGGCCACATCCTGTAAGCACCGGGTTGTCCTAGGAAGAAAGCAGCAGCATGTTTGAGTGCTGTTCCGTAACAATATGACAGTCCTGTTGTCTGCAGGAAGACACGTGACCCGCAGTTCCGAGTTATTAGCACCAATAACTCTATTTTTAAGGAGAGTGTTTTAGGGTGTGGCATCTTTTCTTTGAACGGGGCAGCAGTCCAGACCTGCCCCCCGGTAGGCTGACAGACAGCCCCCTGCATAGAGCACACACTAACCTTATCACTATTTCTGTTGTAGGGATGCTTCCTTCCCCCCCCTTCAAGGAAATGGTAATGGGTGCAGAAAATAAGAGATGGATTTTAAAAAGTGTTCAACTTGTTTTTCTTTTTTTTACCCCAATACAAATTAAGATATATAATTTTCATCATCATCTGGTACACACACACCTTTGTGTACTTAACGTTGAATGCAACAGTATTTATTCCGTACTAAATGCAGTGGACTCTAATATTTCCTCTTCGGTTGCGTTGTATTAAGACACACACACACATGCTGGTCACAGCCACTACAAATTCGTTTCACAACCACCGAATGGCAACTCAGACTTTGAAAACCATGAAGTGAATCATTGGAGAGCGAGCAACAATGGTGTATCCGTCTGCTCGGGCTGCTGTAACAAAGAACCACTACCTGGGGGCTTCCAACAGCAGGCAGGTGCTCTCTCACAGCTCTGGAGACTAGCAGACCGCATGCCAGCGGGGTCGATTCCTTCGGAGGATGAGGGAGAGTCTTCTCCAGGCCTCCCTGCCCGCTTCCGGTGGTTTGTGGGCAACCTTTGGTGTTCCTTGGCTTGTAAACACCTCACCTCCCGTCTCTGCCCTCATTTTCACGTGGTGTCTTCCCTTTATACACGTCTGTGCATAAAGAGAGGCTTCCCTCTCTTTAAGGATACCAGTCATAGGGTTAGGGTCCTGCTCTGTTCTCGTATGACCTCAACCGATGATGTCTAATAACAACTGATAACCTCTGCGGTGACCCCATTCCCAAGTATGGTCACCCGTTGAGATACTGTGGGCTTGGTCTTCACCATAGGGGTATTGGGTGGGGATTGTAATTCAACCCTTAACAAATGATAGAAATACAAAATTGAAAATACATAACAGAAGTTCCCTTTTTATTGAGCTCTTATTACACGGCAGACTCTCAGCCAGGCATTTTCCGTTTCACAAATTCAGTAAATCCTTCTTTCCCCATTTTAAAGTTGAGGCAGCCAGAGCTAAGAGAGGTCAGTCTCTTCGGTTTCCTTCAGAGTGTATACTCCTATCAGAGTGTATTTGAGGGCAAATCTGGTGTGGTAGTTGTTCTTACAACTAAACTTTCTAGGGAAATTACTCAATTTTGTATGTGATTTCTGTATAAGACATAACTGATTCCCTTATAAAAATCTAATTTCTTTGTATTGGGAATGAGCTCTTTCCAGTCCTTCTAATCACTTCATACTTGCTTTTTAAAAAATTTTTTTTTCATGTTTATTTAGTTTTGAGAGAGAAAGAGAGAGCGCAAGCAGGGGAGGGGCAGAGGGAGAGAGAGACAGAGACAGAGACAGACAGAATCTGAAGCAGGCTCCGGGCTCCGAGCTGTCCGCACAGAGCCTGATGGCGGGGCTCGAACTCGCAAACCCTGAGGTCATGACCTGAGCCGAAGTCGGACGCCTAACCGAGCCACCCAGGCGCCCCTCTTGTCTTTCCATTATAATTGTTAGTATAGTGTTGATTTTGTTCAGTTTTTTTTTTTAAACAAGGAGTATTTTTTTTTTTAATTCTTGTGATTTTTGAGTGATGTTGCTTTTGACCTAGCCATGGCTGACGTTAATACTGAAGAAAGAAAAAGAGTTAATTTCGAGAAATCTAGTGAATGTGCACTCATCCTAGTACAAGGTATATGAATACCCAAACTTAGACCTCCTGGATATCAGAGCCCATGGCTTCCCCTTTGCCTTAGTGCTATACCAGTTTGTTCATAAAACTGGCACATCAGGCAGGAGCCAGACAAGTTCATTTGGTCCAAGTTGAAATGCTGTACACAGGTCGTAAATGTACCACAAAATCACCCTCAAGTTCATGGGAAAGATGACATCTTAAAGGCCACATAGGTGCGGTCCCCGGGGCCCTATCAGAGGCCTGGGACGTATGTGCTCTCAGGGCAGGGAACACCAGTAAACTCTTGGCTTTGTCCTCTGAACTCGGCAAGCTGCCGCGTTCCTAACAACGCCCAGCAACCAGCCAGACAAGGCGCTGTCTCCCTTTGTGTTTCCCTATCCTCATTCTGAATTTAGATCAGGGTGAAGAGTAGAGAGAAGGAAATGAGCCAGAAAATAGAAAATTAATACTTGGTGGAGTCGTCATATTTTAATATTAATTTATAGGCAATGTCAGATAACCGGAGTTAAATCTTTTTATCAGCAGGCTGCTCTCGGGTTTCGGGATTGGCATCCATCAGTGTAAATCAGGTCTCAGGAGCCCTAGGGAATGGTCTCCAGGGATGAGGGTTGATCCAGGGTGGGCAGAAATGTAAATACTTGATTAGCTGTGTCCTTTTCTTTCGCACCAACCCTAAAATATTTCTGCATCACGCTGAGTGACAATGGTATGTTAAATAGTAACGGGAGGGAAGAAGCCATTCAGGTTTACGGTTAGCCTACTTTTAATACTTGTCTTCTTCCCCGCCAATCCTAGGAAACTGTTGTGTGAGAGGCACGCACTTGAGGGTTGTATTCCTGGCTCGGGGTTCTAGGGATGGGCTTAACCTTCTCAGATCGAGGCAGCGCCTCATTTTTCCCAGCTGGCCACATGTCACATTTTTGCCACAAGCCTGTGAGCAGGAACACCCAACGGGGTTTTGACCCATTTATCCTGGGATGACCTTCCACGACTCAACGCCCGCCCGTCCTCTCTTGTCATTGCAGCTCTGTGTCGAGGGCGTGTGGTGAGAGTCCCCTCGGGGAGCCTGGTGCGGGTGGTGGGCACCGAGCTGGTCATCCCCTGCAACGTGAGTGACTATGACGGCCCCAGCGAGCAGAACTTCGACTGGAGCTTCTCGTCTTCGGGCAGCAGCTTCGTGGAGCTGGCCAGCACCTGGGAGGCGGGCTTTCCGGCCCAGCCGTACCGGGAGCGCCTGCAGAGGGGCGAGATCCTGCTGCGGCGGACCGCCAACGATGGCGTGGAGCTCCACATCAAGAATGTCCAGCCCTCGGACCAGGGCCACTACAAGTGTTCCACCCCCAGCACTGACGCCACCGTCCAGGGCAACTATGAGGATATAGTGCAGGTTAAAGGTATAGCCTCTGGGGGGGGGGGGGGGGCATCGCGTCAGGGGCCAGACCTTCCCCGGCCACTCGGCTGGGGGTGACTTTGCCAAGAAAGGAGACTCCTCTGGGGCTCTGCTCCCTCCGTCCAATGGACAGAAAGAAGCACCTTACCTGCTTAACAGCAGAGGGTAGGCAGGGTCACCTGGGAGGGTCCTTTCTCTTCACTGTGATTCTGACCCATCCTTGGCTGGCGTGGTGGCAGGGCCCAGGTCTGGGCCAGGCTGCCCGCACTCACTCCAATGACTGGCTGGACAGCCGTGTGGCCGTGGGCATGCTACATGGCTCCACTTCTCCTCTGTGAAACGGTGCTCCCCTTAAAGGCTCCGAGCACAAGGTGATTAGCAGATTTGCAATGAGAAGGTGACGGTCATGATAACGTTCACTCTCATGAGACTATCACATACTTCCAAGCTTATGCCCTTCTTCGTGCCCTTCATGATCTCAGTGCCCACTCTAGAATTTGTGTGGGTTCTCTGTAGAGACAGGACGACGTGGTCACTGCTAGCTTACAACGGACCCCGCTAGCTTACTGGCCTCTCTGCGGAGAATCATACCTTACGTACCTGGAATGTTTGGGGTTTGGTTTTGTTTGTTTGCTTGTTTTCCATTTCCCAAGTCCTATTAGATTTATTCCCACCTTTGATTCTCTGAACCCAATGAAGAAGACCAGGCAGGATATTTGCCTAATTTACACATGAGGAAGTAGAAGAGCATAGGTTAATTACTTGCCTAAAATTCTCTCAGCTAATTAGTAAATAAGCAAGAACAAACTATTTTCATTTGGGGCCAGCAAAATAGAAACATTATTATCGTTATTACTTAATTATGCATTTATTTGTACCCTGCCTTGTTCCAAAAAAGTATTTATTTATGTATTTTTTTAAGTTTGTTTATTTTTGAGAGAGAGAGAGAGCGAGAGTGCATGAGCAGAGGAGGGGCAGAGAGAGGGGCACAGAGGATGCGAAGCCGGCTGACAGCAGGGAGACTGATGAGGGGCTCAAATTGATGAACCGTGAGATCCTGACCTGAGCCCCAGTCGGACGCTGAACTGACTGAGCCACCCAGGCGCCCCGCCATAAAGCATTTATATTAGAGCAGGGACTGTAGGTAACGATTGTGCAAGTAGAAGATGTACACAATGATCTAAAAAAAGAGGGCAGACCCAAGTATCTGTTCCCTCCGTAATCATGCGCAGAACTCTGCCATGTCTCACCTGCTGTTCCCCTGCCCCCCACCCCGTTCAACCATCGTGAGGGAATAAAACAGCCACATGCATTATGTAGGTATTGACACATCAAATCTGCCTCTTCCGTCACCTCTTCCTTATTCTAACAGAAAATCCTAAAGATGTTTTTTAGAAAAAAGTCCCATGAGACATTCTTGATTGCAGTTCAGTAATGTGTTGCTTTTAGTCACAAACACGCTCTACCTCTATTAGGTCAGATGCACGCTTATGTCCCCTGTAATTCTCATGTTGAGGAGTAGGGGGCAGCCGGAGAATTTCCCCCACCCTGTTCCCCCAGTGGTTTCCTGTTTCTTCTCCAGTCTTTGGAAGGAAGAAGCAAGGAGAGGCTTTCCTTGGGTGAGGAAAGGAGATAGATAAACGGTCACAAAAGAGACTGGCTGGCTCCCCAGGTGGTGCTTCCGGTGCCTGCCCGGCACGGTCCAGGGTCTGTGTGGCCCTCGGCTTTGTGGCTGTGTGCTAACAGATAACTGGCCACGGGAACTGAGTCATGTGAACCAGACTCACAGACTGATGTATATACTAGAAGGTCATTCATTGTGCAGTAGAGATGGTCTTTAGGATAGGTCTTTCTAAAGATGTAGTTTTATCTTAAGGATGCTGAATTCCTTTCTCGGTGTGGAATGTCGAGAAAAATGGAAGAGATCATGAATAGGGGTGTTTGAGGATTCTTTTATCCAGCTTGTAGACCAGCCTGGGAGATTGTCCTTGCCCCCTGGTAGAGGCCACTTTTCTGGTTACCTCGGTTATCACTTCCCTTCCTAACGTGCACTCACCAACACTTTCTTGATTTCTGGCCCCTTATTCTAGACTCTGTAAAGAGGCAGCCTTTTTGCAAATGGCCCTAATAGAGTAAATAGCTGAGGCTTCAGGTTTCCTTAAAGGGTTCCTATCCTGCAGAAACTTTCTGCTCACCCTGGTTATTCTTAGGCATTTCCTGGGCCTCAGGGCACAGGCAGCTCATGCCATGCTTTTGCCGTCTTCCCATCATGCTACTTTATCTGCTAGGAGATTCTTCAGGCTCCCTATTGCAGCCCTGTGCCCGAACAGAGGAGTGTTTGACAGTAACAGCTAGTTATCTTCCAGCTTTGCCGAGTGCCAGGTACCTTCCCTTATCACTCCTTCAACTCCCTCAACTCCCTGAGATGGGTCCAGTTGTTCACCCCTGTTTAGAGATGAGGAAACTGAGGCACAGGGTAGTAAAGCAACTTGTTCAAGGGTGGCAGAAACGCATCCCCAGGGCACAACTCCCAAAAGGGAGTGTTTTCCATCCAGCTCGGGGGGGGGGGGGGGGGGGGGGGGGAGTCTTCTTAGTGCCTTTTCTTTTTTCTTTTCTTTTTTTCTTTTCCTTTTTTTCTTTTTCCTTTTTTTTCTTTTTTCCTTCCTTTTTCTTTTTTTTTTTCTTTTTCTTCTTTTTTTTTTTGCCTTACGCACAAATTAAAATGGGGAGTGTTCCCACGTGGTCATTAAACAGGGCAGGGGCGCAGGGCCGCTCCCCCTGGGGCCAGAAAGCCCTAGAAGGGGCTGGTGCCTGCAGGGGCGGGGGGCGCGGCGCGACTGACGCCTCTCCTTCCTCCCGCAGTGTTGGCCGATGCCCTGCAGGTGGATGCCGGTGCGCCGCCCGAGCCGGGCCTGAGCCTGCGCCTGGGCGAGCCGTTCGAGCTGCGCTGCTCGGCCTCCACGGCGTCGCCGCTGCACACGCACCTGGCGCTGCTGTGGGAGCTGCAGCGGGGCACGGCCCGGCGGAGCGTGCTGGCCCTGACCCACGAGGGCCGCTTCCGCCCGGGGCCCGGCTACGAGCAGCGCTACCGCGTGGGAGACGTGCGCCTGGACACCGTGGGCGCCGACGGCTACCGCCTGTCCGTGGCCCGTGCCCTGGCCGCCGACCAGGGCTCCTACAGGTGCGTGGTCAGCGAGTGGATCGGAGAGCAGGGCAGCTGGCAGGAGATTCAGGAGAAAGCCGTGGACGTGGCCACCGTGCTGATCCAGCCGACAGGTGAGCTCCTGGGACTTATCCGGTTGACACCCTGGCCTGTGTTCTGGCCGGTGCCGGGGAAAGAAACAGGCGGGAGGGAGTCCTGTCCTTTGCTGACAGGTCACCTGCGCCCTGGCTTTGAGGGGATGGGGGAGTAGGTGGTGGTGACAGCTGGGGAAAGGCGCATTGGTGTTGTGCCGTGTGCCTGTAGTGTGGCTTTACAGCTGCTTCCTGTCTGGATTCATACTCAGGGGACGCTGCAGGTTGCAGAAAATACTAAGACAGTCTGTTGACTGAAAGCTTAAGTCCCTTTAAGTGTCAAAGTGAGGTCCGACCTGGTGTTCCGAGGGGCTTTGGGGCCGAGCTGTCCCCACCCTGCTCCCTTTATCGTGTTTTGGCTTTATCTTGCTCGGGTGTTTCCTGAATTTCTGAATCCTCCATTCTGCACAGCTGGTGGGGATGTGTGTCTGTCTCATGCGCAGACCTCTCGTCTATCTTGGGTCCTCTGGGTCCCCTCAGATGGGCCGTGCCCTGCTAGGTGAGACTTCTCTAGGGCTGGGCCTCTTCTCATTCCATGTATGACACACACCCCAGGAGCAAGCATCTGGCCCTGGGGTCTCCGTGCAAGAAGTTCTGAGTCCTCTCATCTGTGAAGTAGCCTTTGTTTAAAAAAAAAAAAAAAAAAAAAAAAAAAAAAAAGCCAACACTTTCCTATTCCTACTGGAGAAGTAAGAAAATACAAGAGACATTTAGGAAAAGCCATGAAAAGACAGGTACGAGAGAAAAACAAGCTGTTGTTGACTCAGCATCCAACAGGCATTAATGGAGAACCTACCAGGCGGTCAGCCCTGTCTGGGCCCTGGGGTCAGAGGGGTTTGAGGAACGTTTCCAGGCACCGTAGAACCTCCAGCTTTGACAAAGACAGCGTAAAGAGACCATCTCAAGATGTGGCCCTTGCTGTGGATGGATGGCTGTCCTTGGTTTTCTGGGAATCTAACGTGTTCACATCTGTTGCTGCCGCCCCCTGCTTTGTACGGTGGGAAGACAGACTCATTTCCTCAGTGTAAATGCGAATGTGTGGCCACTCTGTAACTCAGACGGGAAGGAAAACAGGAAACCGTGCACACGGGGAGTATTTTTCCTCTGCAGACTGCATGGTCCTGAGCATTTTGCTCTGCCTTTATACCACTGCCCAGGAATTGGGTTTGGTAAAAAAGCAGGTTCCTGAGTGAGGTTCCCGAGTGACCGCAGCCATTAGTGAGGTGAGGCGGGAGGTGCTCTTGCCGAGGAAGGATGCTACCCATCGCGGTCAGTCTTAGTTCCACTGGCCGCAGAAATCACTTTCTAAATGGACTCAGGTCACCTTCCTTTGAGGAGGTGATCTGCCTGGAATCTGCCCTAAGAAGCTGGGATGTTCGGCTTGTATCAGACAACTGTTCTCACAGGGCAGAGGATTAGGAGTTTCAGCTTTGCAACAAGTTACCTTTTTGTGCAGGAATCTCAACTGTAAAGGTATTTGTTATTTCAAACAAGCCACAGAACCCATAATAGCTAGTATGAGACTTGAAAACTCTGAGCCTGCATGTACTAGCCTCTGACTGTCACCTGAGCCTGGGGTTTGTAACCATTTTGTGCCATGGGCCGCTTTGACGGTCTTTTGACAGTCCACAGATGCTTTCTCAGAATTAACGTGTTTTAACTTCTAAAACGCATATTTGAGCTGACAAAGGAAAACAATTACATTAAAATAGTTACCAAAATATTTTAAGACAAATTTGTTATGTAGTAATATTGTGCTTTATTCATTCATTAAATAATCTGTAGTGGCAGGCTTAGTAACTACTGTACTTTCCAAGTAGCAATGGATGCAAATGATATTTTAAGATACGTGCAACAATTACAACATCCTTTGAAAATATCTGTGGCTTCTTTTTTTTTTTTTTTTTTTTTCTTCAGAGTAAGAGAGAGATCACACATGTGCACAAAGGCAAGATTTTTTTCCCATCCATGTCACAGAGTTTCTAAACTGCCTTCTTGGACTCCAGGTTGAGAGCCACCACACTGGAGTGCTGGCCTTTCTCTTTTGTCAACACCTGCACTCTCCAGAATTACCTTCTTAAATATTCTTATTGCATTGTTATGATAAACAGCCCAAAGCCACTTAAACAGTGGGGCTGTGTAATATATGTGGCAATACCCGCCTCCCCGCCATGTTGGGAGTGGTCTGGTTCATGCACATCTTGGTGTCTGATTTATGGGTTCAGTTCTGTCCAGCCCGAGAAAGCTTCACCACCACAGGCTTTGTCTGAGGTATCCCCTTGCGTTACGAGTCCTTAGAAATGATTCTCCTTTTTCTTTCGCCTGCACTTTCCTGTCTCCCAGCTGTGAACCAGCCCCCCCCCGCCCCCCCCCCCCCCCCCCAGTCCAGAACATACGGGAACAATGGTTAGTGATGTGACAAGCTATTTCGCAACTTGCGGAGAGAAAATTACAAAGTGAACTATTCAGTTGAAGAGCCGTTTCTGCCGATATTCCTAAAGCTAAGAATCCGTTTTCTCCATATGTGCAGTCTACAGCTGTGTATTTACCCCTGCTTCCCTCACGTGGCTCTCTCCTGAGCCTCCTGCCTCCAGCCACACAGAGGGACGCTAGCAGCATTCCAGGGTCTCTGACCACAGGCATCATATGTGGGGCTGTTCACCACAGCACAGGCTCAGAGCAGAAGTTTCCATACTGACTCCTCTCAAAAGATGCCCTCAAATTACTTTTGGCCCCTTTCAAGAGGTGAAGGAGGAAGCACAATTTGGAGGGTGAAAAATTCGACTTATCAGTTCTCTTTTATACTATTATACCCACTTCGTTTTCCATCTTCGTCAAGGTAGGTCTTGAACGTGGCCTGAAATGGTTGTCGGAAATGTTGTCGGCTCTGGAAATACTCCTGTGAAAACCATCTACTCCAGAGGGCCTGGGCTTTGGGGTTGGGCCGTTTCTGAACTAGGCACCAGCCTTTGTTACTGAGCTTCCTCAGGATAGCTGACGCTGAGCCAGTCTTGCTGGAAGACCAGGACTGCGCCTGCACTTGAACCCCCTGGGAGGCGTTAGCTATTTCTCATTTAAGCAGTTGTTCCCAGAGCATTACCACGAATTGAATGTTTTTCTACTCTGATTACAGATGTTCAACTTCTTTAAAAAAAAAAAAACAAAAACAAACAACGCTCGAATAAAGTAAAACGTTTCCATGTAAAAAGCTTTGACAGGGGAATGCTGAAACCAGATCTGTCTTGAGACTGTGACACCAAATACTTCAATGCTTCATCTAAATATAGTCTACTTTTAATCATCCACACTCATGCGAGAAGGCAGTGGTGTGGGGAGGTCAAAAGTCATGGCGTTTTGCAAAGTTTTAGAATATATGCTTTATGTTTGACTTTAAGGTGGGCGTGCCTAACGGAATATGTGATGCTCTAAGTACATTGCATTTTGAAGACTTGACTCATAAGGCATATTGTCTGGTTTCACTTTCCTGGTCCTTCTGTTTAGGATTTTCTCCTGTTGTGCCCAGAAGATGTTTCCACCCTTACCTCCTGCCCGCCAGCCTCCAACCCCAAGGCCCTAGTCCCAAACTAGTTACGTCAGCCAGTCAGAACTGAGCTGTCCTTTCTCTGTAGAAGCACCCAAGTTTTATCATGCACATGGTGAAACTATAATTGTAGTTTTGCGATGTTCCGACTTCTTTTCAAACAGTCGCCTGTGTGACCTTGGGCAACTCACTTAACTTCTCTGTGCTTCGGTTTCCTTGTCAGTAAAAGGGAGATAATGCTAGTACTTACCTCCTAGGGTTGTTTTGAAGGTTAATATTTACAAGGCACTCAGAACAGTGCCTGGCACATAGTAAGTGTATTAGTGTTTGCTGCTGTTAGTATTTTCATGGAATGAAAAGAAACGAGTTATAGTTCCTTAATTTATTCAGTAAATATTTCTCACACACTTACAATTGCACAGAGCCTTCTGACTTTAATGCCATAAATAAGATAAAAGGAGAGGAGGATCTAGGAGCACATGGGTGGCTCAGCCGGTTGAGCATCTGACTTCGGCTCAGGTCATGATCTCATGGTTTGTGAGTTCAGGCCACACATCGGACTCTGTGCCATCAGCCAGAGTCTGGCTGGGATCCTCTCTTCCCCGCCTCTCTCTGCGCTTACCTGTCTTGCACATGCACTCTGGGTCTCAAAATAAACATTAAATAAATAAATTAATTAATTAATTAATTAAAAAAAGGATCTAAAGCAGGGAGGGGCAAACATAACCCTGTTTATCTAGATGGGTTTTGTTTCTTTTTTTTTTCATTTTCAAGTTCTGCGAGTGGCTGTGGCCAGGAATGTGTCTGTGGCTGAAGGAAAGGGGTTGGACCTGACCTGCAACATCACAACCGACCGAGCAGACGACGTCCGACCCGAGGTGACATGGTACTTCAGCAGGACGCCTGATGGCACTTGGCCTGGCGCCCCCGTGCTGGCACGGCTGGACCGGGATTCCCTGGTGCACAGCTCTCCTCACGTGGCCCTGAGTCACGTGGATGCACGCTCCTACCATTTACTGGTTCGAGACGTTAGCAAGGAAAACTCCGGCTACTATTTCTGCCACGTGGCACTCTGGGCACCCGGACACAACAGGAGCTGGCACAAGGTGGCAGAGGCCAGGTCTGCCCCAGCCAGTGTGGATGTGACCTGGCTAGGTGAGTGCCTGGTGGGGGGGGGGGGGGGACGGGGTGGCTCTTAGCCTTGCTGGCTCCCTCCCTTCCCTGGGATATCCGGATGAGTTAGAGCACTGTGCCTTTTGCGTGATCTTGGCGTTCTTTACATCGGGACCAGCATACTTTAGCCTGGCTAGATCCCAAGGTGGGGGGAAGGAGGGGCAAAGCAGGCTGAAATAGAATCTGGCAGGCAAGGGCAATGTTTGGATAATGTGGCCTCAGTTGTCTCAATGCCCTCATTTGAGAGGATATAGTTTCCTTTTGTTGTCAAGATTTGCAGGGTCGGCCCCTCCGAAGGGCTCTTTGAAATGGATCTTTGTTGGAGCGAGAGCACTGCCATTCTCCCTTTCCTTTTCCTATACTCTGAGGTGCTCACTGGCAGGAGCTGGTGCCTTCCTAAAGCCCAGAGCAGAAAGAGAATTCCTTCAGTTAATGGAATGCATTTTTTTTTTCGCTGAATGCCCTGGAATCCCCAAATGATTTTATTTGCAGCTGCCAGTTCAGTGCAGGGGTCTTCCTGCTCCCCAGGCTCTTCTGGTGGGCCCTCTCACCGGCTGCCAGTTCCCGCTGGAGGAGCAGGGCCGTTCTCACCTGTTGACCACCTTGACCCTCACTTTATAACAACTCCGCATGTATGTGAAATTGTCGTGCCCTCGTGTTTTTTTGCCATTCTCATCTCCCCCGGCCCTTGTTTTCCTACACGCTTGCCCCCACCCAGGGCTGACTTTCCTCATTTTTGTTCCTCTCTTATAATTAATTACAGAGAAGCTTAAGCAGGATCGGGGACGAGCGGAGATCGGGGTGCACCATTAGACAGGTGGGGACGGGCCCACTGTCAGACTCTTCTGTTTTTGAGCTTGATCTCTCCGCCATCCCATGGCTGTTCTGAGCCCTGATGCAGGCATTGGGCTCTGCTGTGATTGTTAGTAGGTAAACCAGATCTGTAAAGGCCAGGAAATCATTTCCTCCATTGTCTGATGCTAAGTGCCCTCCCACCATGACCCCCATCCCACACTTAGCTCTTCCTCGTCTCAGTGTCAAAAGTCTCCCGGGTCAGTGGCACGATCACTGTCTGTTTCTTCCTAATTTATCGGCAGAGAGGGGGAGCCAGCAAGTGGGGAACAGAGGGGGCAGGGAGGGGACGAGGAATAAGAGTGTGAGCAGAAGGTATGGCCGATTCAGAGCGAGACCAGGCAGGGTGTTAATCATCCCTGGTAGCAAAGTGATTCTCTGATATCTGCACAGTAAAAGGAGCAGGGTTTATCCGGCGAGCTTTTATTCCTGCCGTCTGAGCCCTGTGCGAGAGTCTCCCTATGAAGTACTGAACTGGAACAATGTTGGCCCAGCTAGAACTCTCCTTAGCAACCTTCAAAATAAAACAGATGTTGTCAGCACCGAAAGAAGATTTTTCATCTCTGGAGCTGAATCTGTCTCCCGGCTCTGATCCTTGGTGCATTGTATGGTGCGTCAAATCCCAGCGCTGACTCCTGGTCCCCCCTCCTCTCCAACTTAGAATCACAGCTCTGGTGGGGTTTTTTTTTTTTTAGAAAGCGCCGCCTGCAATCCAGTGTGAGGGCCTCTCTGAAGTGCTGGTGCACTGATCCCGGCGTCGCCTGGGGGAGATGCAGGGACTGTCAGAAAGCAGGAGGGTTGCTCCGGGAGGGAATGGGCTCTTTTAACTGGAAAGGATTTGTTGGTGGCCGTGTCCTCCAGAGAGTGAGAAGAAATAGAGAGACTAAATGGTGGGAAAAGGCTCCATTATTGTCCCAAGGATCCAGCCGTTTGTTTGCCTGCAGAGCGCCGGCACCACTGTCAGGAAAGTCATCAGCGTGCTTTACCCTGACCGATGGAAGGTTCGCAGAACGCCCACACCTTGTGCGGCGCTCTGCACTTGGTGGGCACTTGGGCAACATTGGCTGAATGGATAGATAAACATGGAGAGTATTAAAGCATGTGCATAGGAAAACAAGAATTGCAAGGACAGCAATCATGTTCAGCTTCCAGAATGCACAGAGATATGTGCAGAAGGGTAACTTTCTGGGGGTGTAAGTGGTAGGGACCCCGCCTGTGTTCTTTTTCTTCCTCTTAAACCTCCTCCTTCCCTGTGCCTGTGACTCACTCCATTACAGCTGCCGGGACACTTATCAGGGGTGAGTCGGGCACGAGTACAGCAGCAGACCTTTCTCCAGGACCTCCCCTTTGGACTCTGCCCAGAGACGGATGGGCCTGGCCTGACACTCTATGATTATCTCTAGATACTCGACGTGTATGTGCGTGCATGTGGACACCTTACCGCATGCACCTTGGGGGCTGTTGGAGGTGACTGAGAGGTGTCCAAGAAAAATAGGAAGACAGGCGACCTGCCAAGGACTCTGTTTATGTAGGTCATTTTACATTATGTGACTATGGAATGTTGTCACAAAACTGCATCTTGCCAAAGTTGCTTCCCTAGGCAGGTGTTACACAGAACTTTCCGTTTTGCTACTTGACACGTTAAAAATAATAATTACCGTTTATCAAACACTTACTGTACACCGGGCACTGAGCTAAGGGCTTTACATGCATTAAATATTTGATCCCCACGATAACCTCATGAGTGAGGTACTGCCCTATTCCCATCTGAAAACCACTGATTTTTATTTTGGTTATGATTTTGAGGGTTAGGATTTAGGGGAGGACTCTCCAGCATTCATTTCTTTAAAAAAAAAATTTTTTTTTAACATTTATTCACTTTTGAGAGACAGAGACAGAGCTCACGTGAGCGGGGGAGGGGCAGAGAGAGAGGAAGACACAAAATCTGAAGCAGGCTCCAGGCTCTGAGCCGTCAGCACAGAGCCCAGTGCAGGGCTCGAACCTACGAACTGAGATCATGACCTGAGCCAAAGTCAGATGCTTGACTAACTGAGCCACCCAGGCACCCTGAGACCCCATTTCTTTTTTTTTTTTTTTTAACATTTTTATTCATTTTTGAGAGACAGAGACAGTGTGAGCAGGGGAGGGGCAGAGAGAGGGGGAGATACAGAATCCGAAGCAGGCTCCAGGCTCCGAGCTGTCAGCACAGAGCCCGACGCGGGGCTCGAACTCATGAACCGCGAGATCATGACCTGAGCTGAAGTCGGATGCTCAACCGACTGAGCCACCCTGGCGCCCTGGGACCCCATTTCTTAATGAGAGAGTAGCAAGGTCATATTCCAAAAGGGCATGTAGGCTTGGAAACATAACTGCAGACATGTGTGGAAAATAGAATCTACCAAATGGTGAGTGCTTGTTCCTTTTATTTCAAAAGAAACGTTTAGAATGGCTTATAGAGAATTATGTCGCAGAGTCAAGTCTGTTCCAAGTATTGTCATCTTTTTTTTTTTTTATGTTTATTTTTGAGAGAGAAAGAGTGTGAGCAGGGGAGAGGCAGAGAGAGAGGGAGATACAAAATCCGAAGCAGGCTCCAGGCTGCAAGCTATCAGGGCAGAGCCTGACGTGGGGCTCGAACTCATGAACCACAAGATCACGACCTGAGCCAAAGTCAGACGCCTGACTGGCTGAGCCACCCAGGCCCCCCCCCCAAGTATTATTATCTTATGTAGAAACATTCTGGGCTTTTGGAATCCGCTTTACCCCTGAAACTGTAAAGCATAAAGTTTTAAAAGCTGGGCCGTTCTTGTCCTGATGGCTTGGGGTTAGTGCACTGAGCAGAGGAGGGAGTCGAAGCTGATTGGGGTCTTCTCGTCTTGTACGTGCCATTGTGTTAACCAGACAGAGATGCATGGGTCTGGTGAGTCCAAGAGCACTTGAAGCAGCCGGGAGGGCTGTGATGGTTTTGTAGAGGGTAAGAAAAAGCCTCTTTTACTTAGGATTTGTGTCCTACTTTTGAAGGAGAGAAAAAAGATTTAAGTTGGCTTGCAAAATGAAGCCCGATTTAAAGCAGGAGATATAAAAATAAAAGCAAGATCAAAAGGGGTGAGAAACAAATCAAAGAATAGATATCGCAAGGTGGTTGGGATCCATTAGTTAGCTCCACTTGAGTGCTGAATTTGCTTCTGAAGTTTTGAAGAGTCGGGGCAAGAAGAAATGTGATTGTACAGTTCACCTCTGATGAAGGAAAACAGAGAGAGCCAAACTTTCTGTTGGCACTGAATTTATCATGTGCTTTTTTTTATGTAAGGGCATCAGAGAACATAATGGACGGTGCTTTCAACTGTTCCTTTATGAAAGGCTCTGAGTGATTGTTTAAATGGATGTTTCTCATATCCACTCTATAAAAGCTGAGGGCGTAAATCTTAAGTGTGTGAAGGAGTTTCTGTAAGAAGCTGTTACTATGGAGGACAAACGTTGCTTTGTGTTGACCCAATTTGGTATATGGCTAAAACGAGAGGCTCTGGAGGAAGGGTTGGTTGATCTACACAGCAGGCCACCTCTCTCTGCAGTCAGATGCCTGAAATGAGTCTTTGGCACGAGTTGGATCCTAATCAGTTTATGGTTGAGCTGTCTGCCCAAAGTACCAGACCTCTGCGGTGTTAATTGGAGGGCGTTCCGTGGGTTTCGGCTACAAGAACAGGAGGAGGCAGAGCTGAGCCAGGCTTTTCAGTCCCAAGAACCTGATTTGCATTCTTCCCCACCAGAGGACTGTCCCTTCTTCCAGCCGTGTGCCAGCGAGGAAGGTAATTATTTTCCTTTAAAGGGAGCTGCTAATCTGCTAAGTACTTGGTAGAGACTTCAGAGTTCTGGGCCGTCCACAGGAGATAAGATTCAGATCTGCAGAACTTATGGGCGACTGTTATCAGCTGTCTGTCCGGGGTTATCTCTGGAGGCAGAGTAGCATGTGGGCCGGTGCTGGAGAGCGGGGATGTGCTCCACCACTCTCTAGGCATGTTATCTTGGGTGCGTTGCTAAGGTTGTGAGGCTTCGGTTTTCTAGGTTTCCGTGGAACGCTGCCTATGAAGTGCTTTTAGCACAGTGACCGGCGGTCGAGTCCTCTCGACATCCTCTTGGCGGCGATAACGAGGATTTATTGGAAGGGAGGGTCAATATATAACGTACTCTTCTGCACCAAGTCCTTAACCAAGTAAGACGTGGGAGTGTGTCTCAGAGGATGGAGGGACTAAGGATGTGGGTCCCAGAGGCAGCTGCTCCCGAGGAGAGGGGGTCGAGCTGACCACGCCCAGCCCCTTTCCTGCCCCTGCTCCCCCCAAACCCAGCAATTCACTCTTCCTTCTCTGGGATCGGTGAGGAGGATGAAGCGAGAGAGGAAACTGAGTGAGGTCGTCCAAACGTTGCTACTTTCTTCTCTGAAGTGGCTGATGCTGAAAACAACCTCCCAATCATGGTCCTGTAAGGTGGGGTAGGGGGTCTCCCCCAAACAACGAGTTTTTATAGACTGTTTAAACCTCAGAGAATATGCAGTAATTGTTACGCAGATGGCGAGAGCGGCCACTCTGACAATTAGCCAGCCGGTTCGCTGCCCCCGTAGTACCTTCCCAGTGCGAGGCAACAGAACTGGCATCGGCAGACACGGGGGCACGCCCTCTCCCGTTCCCTCTAACTCGTGCGTGCAGCCTGCCCATCTGATTAGCTGTCCCAAGTTAACAAGGCTGCAGAGCGGGTATTAGAGCTGGGCCCTGTTGCACACAGTTTGGGATTAGTGCCTCGGCTGTGATTACCACTCTCGTCTTCTGGGATGTTGGTGGGTCTTGAGAAAGTGTTCACAACCGGGTATGTAAGGAGGCTGTGCACTTCGGTCCTGGTCAGGGAGCCAGGCCAGGATCCTGCTCACATGTGCGGTGCAAGACCTGAGGCTTCCAACTTCACACCTCTGGGCTCTGGGTTTTGTTTTGCTTTTTTTTTTTTTTTTTCTATTTAGGAAACATACGTGGAAATAGTACCTATATTCAAAGGTTGTTAAGATTAAGCAAGAACGCGAGGAAATGTATATGGCACAGTGTGTGGTATATGGAAAGTCCTCAATAAATGCCGGCCGCTATGATTGTCATTGTAAAACAAGTATAATAATACCATTGTTGTGTAATTCCTGTTCGAGGAAAGGAGGTGATCTGTGTGAAAATGTCCACTGCAGGCCCTACACACAGTAGGCACAAATTACCTGCTTTATCAAATGAGCCAAGGCTTGTGACAGCTTCTCATTGTGTTTGAAAGTTGTAACAAGGGAGTTCAGTGACATATATTGAAAAAACCAAGCCTTTCTTTGGGCAGGGGGTGGGGAGTCTATTAGAGACTGTAGCTTTGGTGGGGGGGTGGGGGTGTGTATATGAGCAGAGAGCCTCGTGGAGCCAGATTAGGGAGCAGACCCTTGTTTCTAAGAATAGTAGTGATGATGTCATGCTTAGTCTGGTCTCTGTACTCTGTGAAAGGGCTTACAGTGTGGGTGAGTTGTTTGTTAATTTTTTAAAACTTTTTGGAATATAAATGTAAAAAAAAACTCACGCAGAAGCGGAAAGAACCATCAGCTTCAGTAATTGCCAGTAGGTTGCTAATTGTATTTTGTCTCTCTTCCCTCCCGCAGACAGACAGACACACATACTTTTTCTGGTAGAATTTAAAGCATATCCCAGACATCATGTCATTTTGCCATTAAGTACTTTCGTGTGCATCCTTAACTGATAAGCAGGTTTTTAAACATAACCACCATTGCATTCTTAGCTGATTTCTTGATGAGATCAAGCAGGATAAATCAGTAGTGAAATGCTTATGCCACAAACGAGCATTTTTATGCAAAATATTAAATATATTCCAATTCGGCAAACGGTTTAATATCATTTACGTACAAGGCACTACATGCCTGGCACAGAAGGAGGAATTAGGTAGCTGGTCTCTGGCCCTGGGAAGCGACGTACAGAAGGTCCATAAGACATACCTATGATAATAATCAAAGTTCAAGGCAGTGTTCAGATAAAAGGCTTGGAGAGCAGGGAGCCTGGTGGGTGTTGGGTCTCTGTGAAAGTTTGTTGAACAAGAAGCAGAGGTATGACAGGTGAATTCCAAGTAGGCGTTCTCTGGTCAGTAGAGAAGGCTATACAGAAGACAAATGTGTGTGATGGAGTTCGAAGAACGGGCACAGTTCTCCACAAACAAGGTTTAAAATCGCAAAACAACAAAAAAGGGAAAATTTCTACCCGTGTGCCAAAACAAAACTGAAAGAAGAACCCACCTGTACTCCCGCTGTTCTGACATAGAGGGGCCGTGTATGCCTCCTCCAGGAGTCCAAGTCCAAAGTCGGCCTGAAAGGCTGGTGGGTAGTTCACATGGCCTTTGAACATCCTTTAAATCACTGGAACCTGTGCCTTGTAAGTTCACAAGCCGAGCACCCACTTGTTTTTGTTCGTCTTTGCAGTAGGGGGGCCTAAGATTTAGTCTTAACAGAGAAGGAGACCAGCCAGTCAACGAGAATCTCCTGTCCTGCTGAACTAGATGTTCACATGCTGCAGCCCCGCTGTGCTCTGCCTTCTCTGTGTTTGGATTCATCGGGTTTAAACTGACTCACTTGGGGGTGGGGTGTGGAGTGGAACGGGGGAGTCTGTTCAGTCGTCTCTTCAACAGCCACCGAGCAGGTGTCGCAGGTGCCGGGGCAGAGGGAGTGGCAGGAAGGGAGGTAGAAAGCCTGGAAGCGTGGGAGGAGGTCAGGGAATGAGGAGAGGTGTCACCCCAGGGGAATGTAGAATAGATATAAGAAGGCAGCAGGCGGTGAGGCCAGATAAATGGGGTAGACTCACACTCACGAGAGCCTCGTGTGCCAGGCTGGGGAGTGTGCCCATCACCCTGGAGGTGAGAAGGAAAGCCATGGGAAGTTTACGGTACAGATGACCTGATACCTGTGTCCGCCTGGAGGTGGGTTGATTACTTATAATAGTCTCGGCCAGAGGCAGAGAGGGCCGGGATGAGGGCGGTGTTCATGAGCCTCCCACTTTTGTTCACAGATACTTACAGAGACCTACTGTGTGCAGGTCCTGGAATGGGAGCAGTGTGAGGCTTAGGGCCCCTCAGAGTGGAGAGTTGGACACGGCACACGCCTTGAGCAGAGGTGACCTGGAGAGCGAATGGTGGGTGTGGCAGCAGGAACAGTAATTGGGAAGTTAGGAGGAGGAGCTGGCCGAGTCTGGAGCGGGAGTCAGCTGTGTGTGCGCGCGCGTATGTGCGAGTGTGTATGAGTGTGCATGTGTTTGTGAACGTGTGCTTGCGTATGTGTGTGCGTGCGTGTGTGTATGAGTGTGCATGTGTATGAACGTGTGCTTATGTGTGTGCATGCGTGTGTGTATGAGTGTGTATGTGTATGAACATGTGCTTATGTATGTGTGTGCGTGTGTGTGTGTAGGAGTGCGTGTGTGTATGAATGTGTGCTTACGTATGTGTGCATGTGTGTGTACGAGTATGTGTATGAATGTGTGCTTACATACGTGTGCATGCATGTGTACAAGTGTGTGTGAATGTGTGCTTATGTATGTGTGCATGTGTGTACGAGTGTGTATGTGTATGAATGCGTGTTTGCGTATGTGTGTCCATGCATGTATGAGTGTGTGTACGTATGCGTACGAATGTGTACGTGTGTGTGTAATGTATGAATGTGTGCTTTGTGTGAGCATATGAATGTGCTTGTATATGTGAGCATGTGTGCATATATGAATGTGCGTATGTGTGTGCATGCATGTATGAATGTGCTTGTGCATGTGTGTGCCTGCATGCATGTGTGTGTATTATATATTTGCGTGTGTGTTTGTGTGCGTGTGCATTGGCAGAGGCAGGTGGGGAGCGAGGTGATGGTACAAATGTGGTACGCTGGCCATGCCACAGACACACCCACCTGAGATGCCTAGAAGCCAGCTCTGTGCTGGTGTTCGGGTCTGAGCCTAAGGAGGAACCCAGGGGAGCAGCTGGATTCCAGTATCCAGGGAATGAGCTGTGGGGGTGCCTTGTGGTCTGACCACAGATGTCACTGCTTCTCTACCATCCGTCTTTCATGGTAATTTTAATAGCTTTATTTTCAGCATGCCTCTGGAGGAGTATGCTCAGGGAAAGAAAGTAAACCAGCAAGGACTGAGGGCTTATTTAAAAAAATATTTTTGGGGTGGGGGGTGCCTGGGTGCTCAGTCAGTTAGGCGTCCGACTTCAACTCAGGTCATGATCTCACGGTTCGTGGGTTCAAACCCCCACGTCGGGCTCTGTGCTGACAGCTCGGAGCCTGGAGCCTGCTTTGGATTCTGTGTCTGCCTCTCTCTCTGCTTCTCCCCCACTTATGCTCTGTCTCTCTCTCAAAAATAAACAAGCATTAAAAACATTAATTTAAAAAAATTAAAAAAAAAATTTTTTTAAGTTTGTTTATTTTTGAGAGAAAGAGAGCATGAATGGGAAGGGCAGAGAGAAAGAGGGAGACACAGAATCCGAAGCAGGCTCCAGGCTCCGAGCTGTCAGCACAGAGCCCGACGCGAGGCTTGAACCCACGAACCGTGTGATCATGACCTGAGCCGAAGTCAGACGCTTAACCAACTGAGCCCCCCAGGTGCCCCTTGAAGGGCTTATTTTTAAGAGCTGGTGACTGCTAAGGAAACAGAAGAAAAATCCGACAGCTTGCTTCTCGGCCATTTGGATGGTGCTGGTCATCCAGGCTTAGGTGACGGCACGTGGTGGGGAGCTGCCTCTGTGGGTGAGATTCCTGGTGATGGTGCCATACCAGTGTCGTTGCCAGGCACAACATCCCGTGATGCTACAGGTCATTGTGCCAGTCAGTGGGAGTGAGAAAATAGTTTCCAAGACGGAACGTGGTTTATCCGGGAAGCGAGGCTGTCCTTGAAAGGCATTAGAAAGGATATGGCCCTGGGTTCAGATCCCACTTTGGAGCTGTATGGGCACGTGACTGACCTCTTTAAAGCTCTGCTTCCTCAAATATGAGCTGGGAATGGTGAATGGAGTTCGCCAATATGCACGTGTGTCCGTATATATACGTATATGTGTGTGTGCATAGGCATACACACACGTGCCAGGCACCAGTGTAAGCACTTTTGTGTATATTTTAACTCCTTTTTTAAAAAACATCTTATTTTTAAGTGATCTCTATACCCAACGTGGGGCTCGAACTTACAACCCTGAGATCAAGAGTCACACGCTGTACCGACAGAGCCAGCCGCGTGCAGCCTGTATAGTTTAACTCTTAGTCCTCACAAGCAGCATTGCGAGCCAGTAACTGTTACTATCTCTATTTTTATAGGTGAGGTACCAGAGAGGTTAAGTAGTCTGCCCAAGTGCACAGCAAGTAGATGGCCAAGCCAGGATTCGAACGGTCTGCCTCCGGATCCCTGGCTCTTCACCACTGCCCTTTACTGCCTCAGTTTGTTGTTCTGGTTAACATGGAACTACATGAAGGGTCTTCGTGTTCTGCTCGTAATGGGGGTGGGATCCGTGCATGGCAGTGGCTTCTACTGCTGTGTCACGAGCACTCTTGGTGTGGCTCTCCAGGTCAGTCCTGACAGAGCAGTGCGATCTTGCCATGTGCCCGGCCAGTCCACTGCTGTCCTTGCCGCGCGAGAGGAACCTGGTTGTCCTGTCTGCGCTCAGGTAGCTCTGGCAAAGTCTGCCAGGAGGAAAGGGTCTGAAGCCTGGGATGTAGGGTAATCTGGGAAGGTCTTAGGCACGGGACGGTGTAAAGGCATTTGGGTGGTATTTATTCCACAGGCGGTGTCATTGCCGAGGCAGCGTGGGGTGCCGGCCCTGTGCCCAGGAGGCAGGACACACCCCAGCTGTGTGACTCTAGCACATTCACCTGTCCGATGAGGAGGCAGCGTGGCGTTCTGGCAGCCCATGCTGTTTCCGTAACCTCTACCCTGCGGCACGGCGTGCTCCCGTTGGTGGGCCAGGTCCCCTTGGTTTAACTATATATGCCACAGGGCCTACCCTCACTTGCAATGAAATGCTTGTGAAGATGCCATTTGAAGGCGTTAGGATTTTGCGTTCTTTCCATTTCCTGGCCACTGAATCATTCTTGGAGAAGTCATGATGTTACACATTTTATTAGAGGTGTAAATCACAGAACAGTTCCTTGACCTCAGCAGTTTATAATCTGAATGAGTCATCAATAAAAGCAACGTTAAATAAAACTAAACTGTTTGGGGTGATGGGAATAAAGATCGCCGTAGCAGATGGAAAGTTCCCTTTAGGGAGAATTAGTTTTCTCCTGGCGGACCATATGCCACAAGAGAAGAATGTGACTTTCTGTAAAAGCCAGGCAGCACACATTGATTGAGTGCCCGCTGCATACAAGGCTGTGTATCTGGCACTCGGGGATGAGATCTTCAACGGTAATAACAGGGACGCTGCTGTACAAGCGTACCTCCACGGCTTATGGGAGCAGGGAGAAAGGGTGCAACACTCTGGGGACCCTGAAGGCGGACACAGAGGAGGTTACAGTGAAGGATGAGTGGAAGTTTGCAGGGCAGTCAGGAGGAGACGGCCACTGCCAGCAGGTGACCACAGTGGTGTGACACGGTGCGGGGGCTGGAGAACCTCAGATCGTTGAAAATGACCCGAGGAGGGGGTGGAAGGCCACAGAGAGGTTCTAATGCCAGTTCCTTGGCAAGTGTGGAGGAAGGCCTTGGGGACAGCAGAGACAGAAACGTGGAGTGGTAAAAATGGATGAGATGGGTGCAGCGAACCTCCGAGGAAGGAGGGTTTTCACACGAGGGAAGAATAAAAGTGAGAGGGCTGTGACGGCAGTCAGGGGATGCCAGGAGGGTGCTGGCTTCCCTCCCACCCCCGGCAGAACGTGCACCTGGCAGGGAAGTGGCGTGGTCCCAAGAGAGCCTGCTCTGCTCTCCCGTGTGCGGGAACTATGCGGGAGAGTCACGTGGGGCAGCGAAGACAGTGTCGTGTGGGGAGGCTCTACTGACTACTGAACACATTGAGAGGAAAAAAGTCAGAGGACCAGGAAAGTGAGGATGAGAATCTTCGGGGCGAATGGTGACCTGAGGGCCTTGCCTTTGGAGCCTGGCCAAGGGTGGCAGGAACCAGGCCAGGGTGGGGATCGGCCTCGAGTGCGGGAATGTACTCTGGGATGGGGTTTTCCCGTGCTGCTCCAGCGGGGGCTTTGGAGCTCTGTCAGCACAGCCTGGCAGGCTGGCTTTACCAGGCAAAACCTCGGTAGAGCGTGAGCACTGAGCCTCTCGGCTCCCTCACGAAAGACCGACCTGCTGGGGTAACTGACACAGCCCCCGAGCCTATGGAAAGGTCAGGACTCTGATTACAGGCATTTATTTGGCTTCTGGCCTTGGGAGGTTTCCCGGGTGGCAACGTTGTGCAAGTTTTGCAGGAACTGACTCTTTCTAGATCCTTCCTCTCCAGCGCAAAGACTTTGATTCCTGAGTCGGCAAAGACCGACTTCCCTGTGGTCGGTAGGATGGGCATTTGACGGTCAGGACGGGAGTAGTGCTTGTCTCGTTCTTTTTGCTAATTCTTAGTATGTTGCTGTCTGGTTTTATTTATCCTGTCCCTTCCCCCCACCTCTCTCCCTCTCCCCCTCGTTCAGAACCAGACTATCAGGTGTACCTGAATGCTTCTAAGGTCCCCGAGTTTTCCGACGACCTCACGGAGCTGGAGTGCCGCATAGTGGACATGAAGAGCTTGCAGGCCAGCGTCCGTTTCACGGTGTCCTGGTACTACAGGGTGAACCGGCGCAGCGATGACCTGGTGGCCAGCGAGCTGCTTGCAGTCATGAACGGGGACTGGACGCTGAAGTACGGAGACCGGAGCAAGCAGCGGGCCCAGGACGGAGACTTCATTTTTTCTAAGGAGCGTACGGACACGTTCAGTTTCCGAATCCAAAGGACCACAGAGGAAGACCGAGGCAGTTATTACTGTGCTGTGTCTGCATGGACCAAACAGCGTAACGACAGCTGGGTCAAGAGCAAGGACGTCTTCTCCAAACCCGTCAACATATTTTGGGCATCGGAAGGTAGGCGCGTTAGTCTTGTTCAGGGACGGTCTGTTTTCTCGTTTGGGCCCGGGTCATCCCACTGCGCGTTTTTACGTGCCCGGCCCACCTGCAGGCTCCCTTGCCGCCAGGAAGCCCAGAGAATGCAAACTCGAGTGACTACTGCATTTATCAACAGCGTGAACCCCTTCAAGAGGCTGATGCTCGAGGAGGCTCAGTCCCGGGGAGAGAGCTGGGGCTGGGTGGGTGGTAGACGCTCATCTCGTAGGTGCCCGCAGTGTGGAGGGGCTCCGCCCTTGACACTTGCTCTGCTGGGTGGTCTGGGGTGTTTGGGGTGGGTTCGTGTCTGCGAGTTCCTGCTGGATGCAGGCACGTTTGCGGTGCCACAGATGAAAGGGCAGCCACGGGCCACTGCACCTGCCCCTGAGGCGTCGGTCATCCATTCAGAGAGATTGTTTCTGGGGAGAGGTGACAAGAACTTGGGGGAAGCAATTTTGTCTGCCTTGGGACGCCCGACTCATCAAGTCCTCCACTGCAGGGAGCCCAGGCTTCCTAGGTCCCCCTCGCGCCCGAGGTGTTACGTACCACATGCCCTTCGACACACCTCAGTTGACTGGTTGCCACCCCCTCCGTACTACACGCCCCCCCCCCCCAAACTCAAACAGGCCCCTCTCAGACTCCGTGGGATCTCCTGTTGCCTGAAGCTCAGCTTGGAACATTCCTTTCTCTTTCCCACCTGAAACATGACCAGCCTCGCTCTGTCCCCTGAGGCCGCTGTTTCCCCTGGGGTCTCCTGAGTAGAGGGGTTTCCTCCCCACGCACCTTCTACAGCAGGGCCTATTCATCAGCTCATGCCACCCCTTCATTGGACTCCTGGTCCTCATTCCTTCTGGGAAGGGAGGCACTTTTGTTTCATGGCCACACCCTCCAGTCCTCTTACTGACTTGCTAGCTTCTCTCTGCGTACAGCACTGGCCCACACTTCGGCTGCACATTGCAAACACCCGCGGAGCTTCCAAAAAACCCTGATGCCTGGGACGCCTGGGTGGCTCAATCGGTGAAGCGTCCGACTTCGGCTCAGGTCATGATCTCGCGGTCCGTGAGTTCGAGCCCCGCTGTCTGTGCTGACAGCTCGGAGCCTGGAACCTGCTTCGGATTCTGTCTCCCTCTCTCTGCCCCTCCCCCACTCATGCTCTGTCTCTGTCTCTTTCTCTCTCTTTGTCAAAAATAAATAAACGTTAAAAAAAAAAAAACACCCTGATACTTAAGTCCCCCAAGGGGTCCTGTCTTAATTGGCCTGAGGGTATATGCAGTCTGGGCTTTGGAATTTTTAAATGCTTCCACGCCACTTCTCCTATGTGGCCAGGGTGGAAAAGCCTGGTGAAGATAAACCTTTCTGTCTCAGTCCCCTGCCCTCCTCCCGAGTCATCGTGTCCTCTGTGTGGCTTGGTCATTTCCTCCCACGTTCACACCCTACACTAGACCGTCTGAGTTGTGATCACCAAAAACCTTCCGCGCCCTCCATTCCAGGCATTCTGTTCAATAAACACACCTTCCGTTTCTTCCCACCACCCCCTCCGGTACTCCCGCATCAGCCCTTTAATCCTACCGGACTGGCAGTCCATGACCTTGTATGTACTGGCCTTCATTTCTCTCTCCTGTCATAGCACCACTTGTCAAGGGCAGTCCAGTCTACACCTGTTGCCCTGTGTCATTTTTTTTTTTTTAATTTTTGAGGCAGAGAGAGAGCATAAGCAGGGGGAGGGGCAGACAGAGAGGGAGACACAGAATCCGAAGCAGGCTCCAGGCTCCGAGCTGTCAGCACAGAGCCTGACGCGGGGCTCGAACTCACAGACTGTGAGATCATGACCTGAGCCGAGGTCGGACGCTTCACCGACTGAGCCACCCAGGTGCCCCTGCCCTTTTTTTAATAGCCCCTGCTTTCATTCTGAGGTATGTCCGGGGGTGGAAGGGAGAGGGTAGATGTGCAGTCACCTCGCTTAGATTCCCAGCCAGCCGTCACCGCCCCCTTGCACGCTGAGCTCCCTTTTGCCCTGCTCTGGTTTTGCATGGTGCTCTGACCTAACCACGGGCCAGTTCAAAGCCGCCTGCTCTCCCCCCTACCTGCATTTGTCATTGGACAGAAACATTTAAACGTGTGGGCTGGCTTCTCTTTAAATCTCGGATCGTTTATGGCAGCGGAGCTCTTAACGCTGCCTGGCAATCATTCTGCATTTCCCTAATCTGTTCACTTCCCTCCTCTCCACAGTGATTATTGCATACCACCTTCTCTGAAATCCTCCTCTCCCAGCCTTACCCTCAGCTGTTTGCCCTGCTTTCTCTTTCCCTAAAGAAGCAGAAACCATCAGAGGAGAATTTCCCCACGCTCGCCCCCAGCCCAGGTCCTTGCAAAGGGCAGCTTCTCCCACCAGTCAGGCATGTGGCTCCCCCCTCTTCTGTTGTCAACATTACTACAATTTCCAGACCTTTCCTGTTGACCTATAAACGTACTGTTAGACCTCTTGTCTTTTACTTTTGTATTTTATGAAGTAACTTTTTTAATATTTATTTTTGAGAGTGGCGGTGGGGGGGGAGGGGGAGGAGCAGAGAGAGAGGGAGACAAGTTCCGAAGCAGGCTCCACGCTGTCAGCACAAAGCTCCACGTGGGGCTTGAACTCACGAACCATGAGATCGTGACCTGAGCTGAAGTGGGATGCTCAACCAACTGAGCCACCCAGAGGTCCCTTTAAAGGAATTTTTTTTAAGTTTATGTATTTATTTTGAGAGATAGAGAGCATGCATGCATGTGCATGTGCAGGGGAGGGGCAGAGAGAGACAGAGAGAGAGAGAGAGAGAGAGAGAGAGAGAGAGAATCCCAAGCAGGCTCCATGCTTAGTGTGGAGCCTGACTCTGGGGCTTGAACCCATGAACTGTGAGATCATGACCTGAGCCGAAATCAAGAGTTAAATGCTTCACCGTGTCACCCAGGTGCCCCTATAGAGTAATTTTGATCTCACTTCACCCTCCATCTTTCCGTTCCCCAAGCCCCTTGGCCCCCACTCACTGCTCTTTCTTTCGTTTTATAGCCAAAGCATTTGATTTGTCTGTACTGGGTGTCTCCAGTTCCTTTTTTCCTGTTCCTTCTGGCACCTGCCCTGATCAGGCTTTTGTCCCCGGTCCTCATGTTAAGGTCGCTAGTGATTGACATACTGCACAATCCAGTTGTTGGCTGGTTGTTGACTTAGGATTTAGTGCCGGTGATCATTCCCTCCTCCCAGAAGTACTTTGGTTTTTCCTTGGCCGTGGGACGCCGTCCTCTCTGGTCTTCCCTTGGCTGTGGGATAGTATCCTCCCTAGGCTTCCCTCCTACCTCACAGCTCTTCCTTCTCCACCTCGTTTGCTGGCTCGTCTTCATTTTCTCACACATGATCCCCCGCTAACCATACTGTATATTTTACTTATTTATTTTGTTCCTCTTCCTCTGCTAGCATATAAGGCATTCTTTGTTTATCGCCAGTGCCTGGAATATGGGAGGCTCTAAGTACTTGGGTAATTAATCAGTGGATTACCAAACTCACGGGAGAACCAAGAAAGAATGTGGGTGGCTCCGTGGGACCTCAGGAACCGGTGACACTGGACAGACACTGTATAACACACGTGTTCTGCCTAATAGGTTTGGTGCTCCCGCAAAAACCCAATATAAAAATTTCAGTTTTTAGCTAGGCAGATTATAGAATTAATAATCTTATTAAAGGATAAAAAGAATATGTTTAATTCATTTATTCATCCATTCAACCAATATTGAAGTACCTTCCGCGTGCCTGACATTGAGCTGTCATAATATAGATGACTCCTAATGTGTATATGCTTAGGGATTTCTGTTTTCACAGAGAAGCAGGGAGTACCGTGCTTAAACGTAAAGTTAGTGTAGCCATGGATACTCGCCCAAAATGTTAAAACAGTGTCTCTGTGGGAAGGACTAGAGCTACAGGTGCGTGTTCTAGTCACTTGAGTAATAACCCCATTCTGACCGAGAGCATCATATGATGAAACGGAAAGAACCCATTTCTCCCTTGCTCTGCTCCTCCCAGCGGACTCTCCCTCACCCAGCAGAACCTCAGGGGAGGGCAGGCAACTGGCGTGGCCTAGAGTCCCCCTTGGCTGTTGGGTTCAACCACGTCTCCTCCCGTCCTCTAAGCGTGAGCTCTGCCTCCTATCCTTGAGGGCACCGCAAGTCTCCCAGATTCCCTCACGCCCACCAGATCGTTCCAGACTCTTCTGCTTCATCCAGCATGGTGGCCTGTAGTCTGCTTCCAGATCCGTGTGGTTTTCTTTCCGGGTTTCCGGATTTTCTTAAGTGCTGTCCTGTGGCAGTTTGCACCTAAATTCCAATTCCCCCGTCATTGTGCTCTCAGACGTATGTCCATTTTAACCAGGCCTGTTGGAAATCACCTCTTTCTGGTACTTCGTTCCAGATTCCGTGCTTGTGGTGAAGGCAAGGCAGCCAAAGCCTTTCTTTGCTGCAGGAAATACATTTGAGATGACGTGCAAAGTGTCTTCCAAGAATATTAAGTCGCCGCGCTACTCTGTTCTCATCACCGCTGAGAAGCCTGTTGGGGACCTCTCCAGCCCCAATGAAACCAAGTACATCATCTCCCTGGACCAGGATTCCGTGGTGAAGCTGGAGAACTGGACAGACGCATCGCGGGTGGATGGCGTTGTGCTAGAGAAGGTGCAGGAAGATGAGTTTCGCTATCGAATGTACCAGACTCAGGTGTCGGATGCGGGGCTGTACCGCTGCGTGGTGACAGCCTGGTCTCCTGTCCGGGGCAGCCTGTGGCGAGAAGCAGCAACCAGTCTGTCCAATCCTATTGAGATCGACTTCCAGACTGCTGGTGAGTAGGGAGCCCTGTTGAACCACACACTGAACTAGAGAGACCCTAGGATCTTGATCCAGTGGCTTACTTTTTTTTTTTTTTAAATGGCTTTCTTTATTGAGGTGTGATTCACGTGCCATACAGTTTACCCATTCAGAGGGCATAATTCAGTGGCTTTGAGGACAGTCACAGCTGTGCAGCCATCACCACAGTCGATTGGAGAACATTTTCCTCATACGCCTACAGAAATCCCGTACCCCTCCGCCGACACCCTTCAATCCCTAGTCTCCCAGCAAGCACTCCCCTTCTTTCTGTCTCTATAAACGTACCCGTTCTGGACACTTTACATTAATGGAATATAATATATGGTCTTCATGTCTTTTTTTTTTTTTTCCACCTTAACATAGGGTTTTCTGTTTTTTGTTTGCCTGTATTCTTAATTGTTAGTGTCCTCAAGGATATCCATGTTGTAGCATGTATCGGTAATTCATCCATTTTTATGGCTGAATAATACTCCAGTGTGCAGAGACACTACGTTTTGTTTGTCTGTTTATCAGCTTGTGGCCATTCGGGTGTTTTCTACTTCCTGGACCATTGCGAATAATCCTTGTGAACATTCGTGTATCAGTTTTTGTGTGTAAAAACTACCTTTTTTTTTTTTTTAAATAGATGAACCCAAACTCAGCTATTTTAGATCCTTTAGAGAACACGGTGGAGTACAAAGAGAAGAGGGAGCTGAACCCCCAGAGGGGTTGTAAATGGCTTGCCAGAAGTGCAAGGTTCAGAGCCAAGACCCCCATGGCATCCAGTCCCATAGCTTTCACTCTTTAGTGGGTCTTTAGGGGTCCCCAGGACTGAAGGTGATGGGCACTAGTTTTGGTCCAACTTACAGAGCAGTATTTCCCCGTAGGGGATGAGCTTCTGACCTTATGCCTCCCCTTGCTTTGGGACTGGAGAAAGATTTCCCGTCAGTTAATCGAGTTACCAGAGTTGTGGTGGTATGGATGAATGAATGTACCTGTCACCAGTTCGTTAGGAATAATTATTGGTGGTGTTCAGGTATGGGAAGATCAGTTAAAACAAGGGCATTTTTGTGTCTATTTCCGACTTGATTTTATCTTTGGTTAAGTAGAATGTTTTTATGCCTGTAAGGCAGAAAGGTCCACTTTTTTTTTTTTTTTTTAATGGCATGGATACATAGAGAAATGTTTCTTTTTCATCTGTGTAATTCATGAAGCTCTTCTGAAATCTCTGGGTATGTGTGTGCATTTTGGTAGGTAGGTCAGTTAAAAGTTTTTGATCCCCAGTTTTGTTTAGGATATCAAGGTGAACGATCATCATTTGTGAGTTTAATGTTGAATGTTTTCAGTCAATCTCCCATGGATCGCAGGGAGAAATTTCTGAACGTGTACATTTATGCTCACCTGTAAAAATTCAAGTGTTAATTGAATCAGCATAGTGAATACGAGATATTTGTTGAATTAAATGATTACTTTTTATATTAAAAGTAAACTAGACCTTAAAGTTTATTTTTTTCTGTTAAAGTTTTTTTTTAGTATTATTTTGTATTAACATAAACTTTAATACTATAATGAAATTATCTTGGGGCACCTGGGTGGCTCAGTTGGTTAAGCATCTGACTCTTGATTTTGGCTCAGGTCATGATCTCATGGTTCCTGAGTTTGAGCCCTGTGTTGACATCAGCCTCTGTTGATAGATGACAGTATGGAGCCTACTTGGGATTCATTCTCTCTCTCTGTCACTCTCTCAAAATAAATTTTAAAAAAACTTAAAAAAATTGTCTTCTGGCATCTTCTAATCCGTTAACCTTTAGGTTACTGAAGAGGAAATATTGATTTAAACCCTGAAATTTGGAAAGAGCAGAGAAAGTGCAAGTTTCTTTTATTGTGTATTTGCTTGTTTGTTTTTTAATAATAGCTTTATTGAATTACGGTTAACACATTGGAAAAGTCACCCATGTGAACTGTACAATTGAGTAGTTTTTAGTATATTCACGGAGTTGCGCAACCGTCCACAATCTCTTCCGGAATTTTTCATCACTCCAGAAAGAAACTCGACTCATTAGTACTCCCCACCCCCACCCCCAGCCCCCACAGCCACTAATCTTTCTGTCTCTGTAGAGTTGCCCCTTCTGGACATTTCACATAAATTGAATCACATATGTGGACATTTGTGCCTGGCTTCTTTCATTTTACATAATGTTTTCAAGTGTCCATGTTACGGTGTGTGCCATTGCTTCATTCCTTTTCGTGGCTGAATAGCATTCCATTGTGTGGACGTCCCACATTTCATTTATCCATTCGTCTGTTGATGGACATTAAGTTGTTTCCACTCTTTGGCTACTGTGAATCATGCTGGCATAAACATTAGCGTACAAGATTTTGGATGGACATGAGGGTTCATTTCTCACCGAGGAGTGATGCTGGGTCATACGGTAGCTCTCTTTAACTCTGAGGAACTGCCATGTTTGTTTTCCAAAGCAGCCGCTCAGTTTTATATTCCCACCGGCAACGTGTGACGGTTCTAAGTGTTGCACATCCTCACCAACCCTGGTATTCTCCATCTTTTCTAGAAGAGCCAACCTGGTGGGTGTGTGAAGTAGTATTTTATTGTGGCTTTAATTTGCATTTCCCCAATGACTGTTGATGTTAGGCATCCTTTCGTGTAGCTATTGGTCATATGTGTATCTTCTCTGGAGAAATGTCTGTTCAGATTGTTTACTCATTTTTAAATTGAGTTATTTATCTTTTTATCATTGATTAGTTGAGTTTTTCATACGGTCTGGATACAAGCCCCTTCACAGATACATTGTTTAAAAATACCTTCTCCCCGTCTGTGGGTAGTCTTTTCACTTTGTTGATGGTATCCCTTGAAGCATGCAACCTTTTAATTTTGATGAAGTCCAATTTAGTTTTTTCTTTTTTTGTTTATGTTTTTGGTGTCTTGTCCAAGTAACAATTTCCTGATCCAAGGTTGTGAAGATTTATGGTTCTGTTTTCTTCTAACAGTTTTACGTTTCAACTCTTAACATTTAGGGCTATGATCCATTTTAGTTAATTTTTGTGTGTGGCAGGGGAAGGGATTCAGTTTTGCCTTGTTACATGTGAAGAACCAGCTGTTCTTGCACCATCTGTTGAATAGCCTCTTCTTTCCCCCTTGACTTGTCTTGGCACACTTGTCAAGAATCATTTACCCATAAGTGTAAGGGTTTTTTTAGACTCTCAGTTCTATAACATTGCTTTGTATGTCTGTTCCTATACCAGTACCACATTGTTTGATTACTGAGCTGTGAGGTAAGTTTTGAAATCAAAAAATATGAGCCTTCCCAACTTTGTTCTTTTTCAGATTGTTTTGGCTTTTCTAGGTCCCTTGCATATCTGTATGAATTTTAGGATCACCCATTAATGTCTGCAAAAATGACAGCTGGGACTTTGATAGGACTTCTGTTGAATCTGTAGATCAGTTTAGAGAGTATTGCCATATAACAGTACTGCCTTCCAATCCATGAACATGGTACACCTTTTTATTTATTTGGGCCTTCTTTAATTTCTGTCAGTGATGTTTTATAGTTGTCAGCATACAAATCTTGAACTTTTCATTAAATTTATCCTAAGTATTTTATTTTTTGATGCTATTGTAAATGGAATTGCTAGCTATTTATTTATTTATTTATTTATTTAGAGGGAGGGAAGGAGAGAGGGAGAGAGGGAGAAAGGGAGAAAGGGAGAAAGAGAATCCCAAGCAGGTTCCATGCTGTCAGCACAGAGTCTGACATGGAGCAGGAGCCCACGAACCAGCAGATCATGACCTGAGCCAAAATCAAGAGTTGGACGCTCTACCGACTGAGCCACCCAGGCACCCCTGGGATGGCTCTCTTAATTTCCTTTTCTGTTTATTCGTTGCAAGTGTATAGAAAGAAATACAACTGATTTTTGTATATCGATGTCAGGTTCTGCAACCTTTTATATTGATGTCAGACTCTGTAACCTTGTTGGGCTTATTATTAGTTTTAATTGTTTTTTTTTTTTGGTTGATTCCTTGGACTGTTTTAAATACAATGAAATGGCATCTGTGAATAAAGACAATTTTAATTTTTCCTTTCCAAACTGAATGCCTTCTAATTCTTGCCTTCTTCTTCTTGCCTTCTTCTTGCCTTCTTCTTGCCTAATTGCCCTGGCTAGCATCTCTAGTACAATGTTGAATGGTAGTGGCACGAGAGGATATCCTTGTCTGGTTCATGATCTTACGGGGAAAGTTTGCAGTTTTTTACCATTAAGAATCATTGTAACTGTGGGTTTTTCATAGATGCCCTTTATTGAGTTGGGGAAGTTTCCCTTCATTACTGGTTTGGTGAGTGGTTTTTTTGTTTGTTTTTGTTTGTTTGTTTGTTTGTTTGTTTTTACCATGAGAGATGGTGAATGTTGTCAAATACTTATTCTGTATCTATTGATATTCAGAGGATTATGTGGTCTTTGTCTTTCATTCATGTATCTGTTTTACTCTCTATAGGAGTTTATTCCATCTTGTTTTACATTTGTTTTTTGCTCTTCCTCTCGATTTGTTATGGGAAAGAAGGGAGACATAAGATCTTTTTATTCCTGGGTGAGGAATGGGTATTGAATCTATTTCTCAATTCTTTAAAAATCTCTGCACAACAGATAAAATGATAAAAGGTTGAAGACTGGCTTCGGTCTTAGACTGGCTAAAGTTTTTATTGTATTTAATCCATGCAGTTGTCATGGCCAGTTCACAGTTGAATTAGGAGAAGTTGCCATCAGATCCTTCCAGCACAGTGCCCTCACATCGATTGACTCCCAGCAAGCACTGACTTGATATTGAAGAGTGTTTGCTTCCTAAAAATCAGCAGCACACCATAAGAGCCATATGACAAAGAGGTCCTTCCTGGTGTCCACCTTTCTATCCTCTGGTTTGGGGGTACTTGCCTCTTGGTACGAGGACGGTGTTTCCCAAGGGGCCCTGCTGAGTCATGAATTTCACTGACCCAAAGTGTCAGGGGGAAATATGGATTAAATGTTATGGTGTTCAAGGTTTTGGCCTTTCAAAAAGGATAATACGAAAGCTCTTCTCCTTAAAAGAGAAAAAAATTTTAAATATGATACAGTAGAAAAGGAAAAGAATTACCCATAACCTACCAGACCTTGTTAATTGGTGTTGTCTGTCTTCCTAGAAATCCTCTCTTACGTGTTTTCTTCATGACTGTGACTTCAGGCCGTATATACATTTTCATGATCTGCTTTCCCGCCTTAACCTTATAAGATACGTATTTTTCATGTTAAAACAAATTCTAGGTAAATAACAACTTTAATGACTACACCTCCTAGAAAATTTAGTTAGCCATTACCCTATTGATGGACATGTGGATGGCCTACAGTTTGGGCTTTCACAAAAATACTGCTGTTGATAACCTTTTTTTAGGGGCTGGAGTTGGAACATGGTCCTGTCGGTGTTTGTATTTAAAAACTAAGTGGTCCATGTGCTTACTCTCTGCAGACTAGGAATCGGGGGACATCTAGTGACTCTGATTGTTCACTTACATTCTCTGTGCCGACGTCTGTCATCTGTGAAGTTAACCAAATTCCCTCGCAAAAACAGCATTACCACAGAAATTGACCATAATAAAAATATTTCCAAGGCTGGCATAAAGACCCATATTAACAGCAAGTTGTTGATTTCATTAGAAGGAAGTGCACCCCCGTTTATATATCACAATGAAGGCCTTTTCCCAGACCCTTGTCTGCATCGTGAGCCGTAGCACAAGTGCTCCGTTGTTCCCACAGCCGTAGCCGCTAGGGGAAATGACAACCATAACTTGTGACCTACAAGGCATTTTGGTTTTTCTTTGGACATACAAAGAAACGAAAGTGAAATTTGTCCAAATTGCTAAGTCTTCCTTTGCGGGTTCAAATTTAGAAACCTAAATCCATGATGAGGATCTTCCTGTTTTATTTTCATTTTGTGGTCTGTCAGAAGGGGGCTGGACACTTCCAGAAAGCCCCTTGGTGGAGCTCTGTTTCTAGTCAGAGAAAAGAAAACGTGTGGTCCTCACGGGTCACCTTGGCTTCTACTAACATGCACTCCCAGGGAGCCATCGAGGTAGATCAAATCCAGGCTGGTCAGGACCTGTGGGAACCGTGGCTGGGAGGGCAGTTAATTGAAGGGCAGGCCGTCCACACGTAGGTCAGGCTTCCCTCTTCTCTCTGCTTTCGTCCCTTTCCCCATGCCCGGGACCGCCATTCTGTCATGATCCCCCTGCCCTGCTCCCAGAGTTGATGCCCTCCTGCTGCCTGTGGTTCATCTGAACTCTCCCCACAACCTGCTCAGGGCTGCCCCACCCCCCTGAGCTGCCGTCTCCTCCACCCACCCTTTGCCTTTCTCCCAGCAGAACAGACCACTCTGGTCCTTGGTGTGAGGAAAGCAATCCGAGCAGTTCATCTTCCCACTCACGGTGAAGTGAAAATACAGCCTTTTCGACTCTGCCTCGTTGGTTCGCATGACCTTCACACTCTTTCTCGGTCATTTCTTGTAGGTGTTAAAAAAAAAAGAGTACTTCCTCCTCTTTGATGATCTGATTTAAAAGATAGTAATCACAATATTTTTAGCTTTGAATGAGTTTCAGAATCTGTGTCCAGGGCCATCTCTTTTTGCTTCCCAGGAAACCCAAGAGAAGTCCCATAGGTATTCTGGAACCTTCTTCAGGTTTGCCTGTTCTGAGATTTTAGAAATTAGAATAAGGTAAATACTGAGCTCTTCGGATCAGGTTGGCTGAAAGCTATATAATGCCATCACATAAAACTGAGGAGTAAAAGGAGTGAAGAGGATAGGAGCCAGATTGCAGCCATGCAAAGGGATACTTTTTTTTTTGAAGTTTATTTTATTTTTTTAATTTTTATTTTGAGAGAGACAGAGAGAGACAAAGAGAATGAGAATGAGCAAGGGAGGGGCAGAGAGAGAGGGGAACAGAGGATCTGAAGCCGGCTCTGTCCTGACAGCAGTGAGCCCAATGTGAGGCTCGAACTCACAAACCGTGAGACCATGACCTGAGCCAAAGTCAGAAGCTCAACCAACTGAGCTACCCAGGTGCCCCATATTTTATTCTTAGGGAGAGGGGGAGGGAGAGAATCCCAAGCAGGCTCCGCACTATCAGTGCAGAGTCCGACGTGGGGTTCGAACTCACAAACCGTGAGATTATGACCCGAGCCGAAACCAAGAGTCAGCCGCCCAACCAAATGAGCCACTCAGGTGCCCTGGCATACTTTTTTGTTTTTAATTTAATAAGTCACTTACTTACGTCTAGTAATCAAATAGCATAATAGCAATTATATCTACAGTCAGATGCATCTAACTGACTCTGTGGCAAATATTATGAAATTCTAGCACTAAATCCTCTTTATGTGTTCACTCTTTATACTTCCAATTTCGTTGCTCATTTTTGTGCTCACAACTCGAAAGCTTGGAGTACCTGTGCCCTATATAGTTAGCACACTTTGGGTGGCACCATCTTCTGGCCTCTGGAAGAAGGAAAAAGTTCTTTTTTTAAAGCAAACTGAAAGTCAAGGAGAGGTGTTCTCAGGAAGGTGTGCAAGACCGATCTTGTGTGGGTAGTGTTTTGAAGCAATACCCATGCTGCCTCGATTTCCCCTGACAGATTGAGCCTGTGGTGCCCGCCAGTGCCCCCTACAGTGTCGTCATTGTTGGCAAGTTGGTCTGCTCACTGGATCTCAGCCTCCTAACGGCAGAGCCCCTGTCCCCAGCACAGCGAGGCCGCTCTCCCCGTCGGGGGGCAGAAGTGTCCCCAGTCCAGTCCTGTTCCCTCTGCTCTCCTGCCACCTTGGCCTGGAGGTGACCCGCACAGAAGCAGAAGCAACCCAGGCTGTATCAGGCTGGCAGGTGGGGGTGGCCTTCGAATGGGACCACGGTTGTCATCAGAGAAGAGGTACGGGAAAAGCCAGAAGCAAAAGTAATTCTGTAGGAAGAGTTCTGTGGTGGCTGTAATGAAGAGGACGCTCATTTGACTGTGTGTGATGCACGTGTCCCTGAAGAGAAGCAAAGCCACCTTAGACCGCCACCTAGCCCAGGTCCAAGGAAGGCGGGCCACGTTTAGATGGCCATTAGAGCGCCAGGAATGGAATTTAAACACGAGTGTGAACGGGAATAATGAGGTGCCATCACTGTTTTCCAGGTCCTATATTTAATGCCTCCGTGCATTCAGACACACCGTCGGTTATCCGGGGAGATCTGATCAAGCTGTTTTGTATCATCGCTGTTGAAGGAGGAGCTCTGGATCCAGGTATTTCTCTCTGTCTTACCTCCTGCTCCATGTTGCTTTCCCTGAATGTGTCTCGTGTCTTCCCACTGTGTTGCGTAGACCTGGAGGCCAGGGATTAGACTCTCGGCTGATCCAAAATTGCCTAGCTCAGGACTTGGTACTCAGTAGGTGTTTAATAAACACTTGTCGATGGAGGCATCTGTGCGTTAGATGATTCCAGACACTGGAACATGAGCTCTCAAGGCAATCAGTGGGCCACTTCCGGGGCCAATACAAGCTGCTTTGAAACCTACCAGCAGAGTCCAGCCCCTTTCCCTGGTCTTTCATTCATTTATTCATTCAGAGATGCATTGAGTGTCTTCTGTCAACAGGTACTGGGAATAGAGGAGGCACTAGAACACTCCACGTCTCTTCTCACGGAGCTTGTCACCTGATTAAGGAGACAGAAATCACCATATAATGTAATATCAGGTGGTGTTAAGTCTGTGATGAAATACAGAGCAGAGTAAATGGGGCGAGCGACCAGGCGGTGCTATTGTTTAAATTCTTGGGAAACCTTTGTAAACCTTTTCTTTGCAAAAAATATTAGCACTGCCAACAGGACGCCTGGGAGCCGTGGGCCATCAGTCTTACACCTGTTCTGCCTGGCCCCCTTCAGCGACCAGTCGGTGTCTTCGCCTGACACTTAGACCCGCAGGGTTTGAAAGGAATCGAGCTCTGCGCAGAGACCACTGGATGCGTGGCCCTGGGGTGGGCACGGGAAGCAGGTTTTCATTCTGTATTCAGGGCAGGTTGTAAGCAACGCGAGGACGGCCTGCAGGGAAACCAGAGTGAACGGCACGATCCCTCTGGCATCGAGCAGCAGAGGCCTGGGTGGCCGCAGGCCCTCCGGCCCGCGGTTCGGGTAGCCACTACCGCAGGGTCAGCAGTTATGTTCCATAAAGGGTTCCGGTGAGAAGTATTTTTGGCCTCGTGGGAGGCCTGCAGCAGTCACCTCTGCAGCAGTCACCTCCACAGCGAGAGCAGCCACGGACAGTATGTAAGCAAATGCGCTTGGCTGTGTTCCACCGAAGCTTTATTGACAAAAATAGGTGGTAGGCTGGGTCTGGCCTGCGGGCTGCAGGTTACGGACCCCGGGACTAGCTGGTTGACACCGAATTGGTTCTTGCAGGGAGCCTCGACATGGTTGAGGTTTAGAGGTGGGAGAAAGAAGAATTGGTGAAAAAGAAAAGAAGTCCCTCCAAGCCACCAGTTGGTTAGCTCTGTTCTCAAGGTGCGGGGTAGGGTGCCTCGGTCTCGAATAAGCTGAGATGTGGACGGGGGGGGGGACAGAGTGGGATTCAGAAGTAGAAACGAAAGTGAAAGTATAAGAGGCTGGCAGGAGGAGGGGAGGTACGTCCTTTTCAGCGGTTGGTACCATGTTTACCCTTGAAGCTCGTTTGTGACACGTGCAAAAGTAAATCATGTAAATGTTCGTTCTCAGCAAATGAATGGGTCCCCGTATATTAATCATGCCCTTAATATAAGAGTCTTTTCCCCCAGGGTAATTACCGAAGCTCTAGGTGGCTGTTATCATGCAGATCACAGTTTTCCAGAACTTTGCCCCCGTGGACAGTATGGGTGGAAGATTCTGAATAATTAAGCACACGCTATAATTCAGGTTTTCCTCACGCATCCGATGGGCCGTGAAGGAATTCTCTTTTGGAAAGGACATATCACATACGTGGGCCAAGCACCAAGGCGCTCTTGTGCCCAGAAGGGGAGGGACGGGGCAGATCGTGTGGCCCTTTAGAGGCAGTGTCTTAGGTCACGTCCTCTAGAAGCAAAGCCCCGAGACAGGTGTGCAAGTGATTAATTGAAGTTGTGCGCCCAGGGAGTGAGGGAGTCCAGCCGGGCAAGGGAAGGAAGCCAGGCAAAGACGTGACTTCAGAACGAGTCTTAACTCCCCACGGGGAGTTCTGGCGCGTGGGTTGTACCACAGAGTATGGCCTCCTTGAGGTGAGGGACTGGGCTTTTAGATCCCCGCCGTCAGTCAGCCACTGTTCACGGGCTGAACACGGTTGGGGAGCAAGGGTGTTTCCTAACCTCCAGGAGGTGGCTTCCGTCAGCTGAGGCTGACCCTCGGCAAGAGGGCACGGGTGTGAGAGTGTTAGCAGTCAGCACCGTCAGCAGCTGGTCGGGGCAGGCACCGCGAGCCTCTGCTACAGGCGCTAACCCCCTCCCTGTTAGCACCTGTTTGTGGACGGTGCATGTCGTACTGTGGAGGTAGGGCTAGCGAGCGCTTCCTACGTGCGAGGTGCTGTTCTAAGCATCTTGCAGAGATAGCTAACTTAACCACGGTGAAGCCCTAATACTCATTTTACAGCTGAGGAAACTGAGCCTCGGGGAATTAAGTCACTCCTCCAGGCCACGTGGCCCGCCAATACTGGTCCAGCCCGGGAGCCTGGCCCTCCAGGCCGGCCTCAGCTCTGTGAGGCGTGGCGGGACTGGGGCACGAATCGGAGCCCACATAACGGGGACAGCAGTTGTGACTTTGCCTTCAGTAACCGCCCCGCGTCTGCAGGCGACAGCTGCACTGAGCACGTGACCATGATCCCGGGGGCCCCCTCTGCCCTGGCACCGTGAGGGCGTGAGGATGTTGACAGCACTTCCTCTGCCCCCCCTTCCCCCGGGGAGTTGGTCTTCTTGGCAAGAGATGACCCACACACTGAGAACAATCCGATTTTCTGCTCAAGTGCCACAGCGGACGAGGGGGAGGGAAAGCAGGTATTTTGAGCGTTGGCGTGGAGAGCTGTCATCCTGTGGGTAGGGAGCTGAGGTTTGCTCTGGCGCTTAGCATTTCCAGAGCAAGTTGGAAAGGACTTAACCATGTGGATAATTTTGTACAAAGTCTTGCTTTTGTTTTTTTTTCTTTTAATACGTAAGCACCTGAATACGGTTTGCCTTGACGTATCGCTATTGGAGGTCACCAGTGTATTTTCGCTAGTGAATAAATGTTACTTTTTGTTTAACAGACGTGGGGTAATTTCACATGTATGCAGAAAGCCTTGTCAAGTGAATTTGAGAGAAAACGGTGTTGGGGGCGCCCGGGTGGCTCAGTTGGTTGAGCGTCCGGCTTCGGCTCAGGTCGTGATCTCACGGTTTGTGGGTTTGAGCCCCGCATCGGGCTCTGTGCTGACAGCTCGGAGCCTGGAGCCTGCTTCGGATTCTGTGTCTCCCTCTCTCTCTGCCCCTCCCCTGCTCACGCTCTGTCTCTCTCTCTCACTGGCTCTGAGAGGTGAATAAACATTTAAACACAGAGAGAGAAAACCGTGTTTGTGGCCTCGTGGTCCTTTCTTGCCTGCTGGATGTGTCCCAGTTCTGACACTGCTGCTCCACTGGGAACGGCCAGAGGAAGAGGTCAGGGGCTCATGGCATGTGCTCTGACTTCACACCCTGTGAGCATTGCCTCTTGTACCAGTCTTCTTTGTCAGATGCCCATCTTCATTTATTTGACGCTGTTAGAGCCCTCGTTTTGCAGAGTACTTTAAGGTTCAGTAGTATTCCTCTCTGGGACTGTTAAGTTGTGTTCAATTTTCTCAGTTTGACGGTTTTTTTCCCTCTTGTCTGGAACTTGAGTGCTTCGGCCGGGGAAGAAAAGGACTGAGAACAATAAAATCTAAACTGTTGACACTGAATTGTGTACCGGTCACTTTACGTACCTTTTGTCTTTGACCGCGGTTAGCGGCCTCTGGGTCTGGGCTCTTCTGCCTGAAATGTCAAGGAACACTGCTGTGGGAGATAGTTTGGGGTGCCCGTTGGACTGGGCAGTGGCAGGATAGAGAGGGCAGATTCTGGGGGTGCCTGGGTGGCTCAGGCGGTCAAGCATCCGACTCCTGCTCTCGGATCGTGGGTTCTCGCACCACATCGGGCTCTGCGCTAACAGCAGCCTGCTTGGATTCTCTCTTCCCCCTCTCTGTCTGCCCCTCCCTTGCTCACTCTCCCTTTGCCTTTCTCTCTCAAAATAAATGAATTAAAAAAAAAAGAGGGCGGAGTCGGGGCGCCTGGGTGGCTCAGCCAGTTAAGTGTCTGAGTTTGGCTCAGGTCACGATCTCACGATTTGTGAGTTCAAGCCCTGCGTCAGGCTCTGTGCTGACAGCTCGGAGCCTGGAGCCTGCTTTGGATTCTGTCTCCCTCTCTTTCTGACCCTCACCCGCTTGTGCTCTGTCTCTCTCAAAACTACATAAATGTAAAAAAAAAAAAAAAAAAAAAAAAAAAGAGGGCAGAGTCCGCAGCTACGCTCCCTGGGTAAAGCCACACGTTCTCCCGCCCCTGGCTCTGTGACCTCGAATAAGGTATTTGGTCCCGCCGTTGAGCGGGCAGTGTGACAGAGCCGTCATCATGGGGTCGCGAGGATCCAGTGAGACCCAAGGCATACAGGCCAGCGCTGGCCCCTGGCGAGGTTACGCGCGTGTTAGCCTCGTGTGGTGTTTCCGCCCGTTGCGCTGACCCAGGGTTTTGGCGTGGTCTGTAATCCACAGACGACATGGCCTTTGACGTGTCCTGGTTCGCGGTGCACTCCTTCGGTCTGGACAAGGCTCCCGTCCTCCTGTCTTCTCTGGATCGGAAGGGGATTGTGACCATGGCCGAGAGAGACCGGAAGAGCGAGCTCAGCCTGGAGCGTGTCGGCGTGCTGGAATTCTTGCTGCGAGTCCATGGCTCCGAGGACCAGGACTTTGGCAACTACTACTGCTCCGTGACCCCGTGGGTGAGGTCCCCAACAGGCTCCTGGCAGAAGGAGGCAGAGATCTACTCCAAGCCCATCTTTGTGACTGTGAAGATGGATGGTAAGGAGGACGTCCGGTTGTGTCTCTGGGCTGTGCGGCGGCCGACAGGGTCAGGTGGCCGCCCTTTGAGGAATGTGCCACCCAGCACCCGGCCCTCTCTCTCTCTGTAGACCTGCCCTGGGCCGGCACGCAGAAGGAGGCCTTGCTGCTACCCCAGGTGCGGCATCGTGTGCCCAAGCCGCCACCGGGAGGTGGTGGTTAGGACTTACCGGAGAGACGTTTGATGGTTTCTCCGAATTCTGTGCAGACCCCTTTCCCTGTCACAGGGCTGGCATGGATTTTGCCAGGCAGAGCCAGAGAACGGCATCGAGGGAGCGGGTTCAGGGCCCCGGGAGAGGCGGTGAGTGGGTTCCTGCCCCTCCTGCCCTCTTGGTTTTGCTTCTTGGAAAAGGGAGGATCCAACTGGTGTCATTAGCATGCAGGGGGTTCTCTCCGGAACCCTGGGACGAGAAGGGGGCTCCCTGCCTTGTTGGCCCACACCGACCTCCAGAGTCATTCTAACTAGGTGGTCGGAGGGTCCCCTTCCCACCCCTCTGTTCCCCGAGCATCCCAGAGCGGGGGCAGCTGTTCCTGGGCTAATGAGAAACCTGTCTTCTCTGCAAAAACTTCAGAGTACACGTTAATGGAGAAATTCCCCAGAGAGAATTAAAGTCCCGGCGCCTCCGAGGGTTAGGGGAGAGCTTTGAGTGGGTGTCCCTGAGGAGATGTCAGTGTGGGGGAGACTGGAACTGGAGCCCCAGCTTGTCCACGGATGCCTTAGCCTCTGTGGCGCTCTGTCTCCTCTGCCGTACGATGGGCTCTTCTGAAAGGTGAGCGACATTAAATGCCAGCTGCCAGCAGGCGTGCTAGCCCCCGCGCAAAGAGTGCTGCTGCTTCTGGGAGAAGGGACTTGGGATTTGGGGGTGTGCAGTCCGTACCGTGTCTGTGCATTCCTGAAACTTCGTCATTTATCCCCTGTTTGCATCGCAGAAATTCCTTGCTTCAAGTAGCTCCATATGAAAAGCCAGATTTCCTGAACAAGGGAGGGAATTATTCACTTTCCTGGATAATCGACTCTAGTGTTACTTAAAATAGCCCCGCTAGTACACTTCAGTTATTCGATGCACAGAATTGATGTATGAACAGTGTTGTGTGTTATTTTTTTTTCTTTTAAGGACGCATCTGCTGCTGAATGTGTGGCGCCCTTATACTGACTTTTAAAAATCAGTCTCCTGCCAAAACCCTAAAAAGCAAGCTGACATTCAGAGACATCAAACGAACGAAATCTTTCTCCCGGTTTTTTGTTTCTCCCCCACAGAACGGGCGGGGTGTCATCTGCTCACTTTGTGGGCAGATAAGAGGGCTCCTGCCTGGAGCGCTGCGCTAGGTGCTGGGGACAACTTGAGTGCGAGCTGGGCCCCACGGGGACACCCGCTTGGGTGGGGAGGGGAGGGGAGAGGAGGGGGCAGGCTTCCCGAGGCCGCCTCCTCGCATCACTGACCGGCATCCCCCTGTTCCTTCCCTCCAGTGCTGAACGCCTTCAAGTACCCGCTGCTGATCGGCGTGGGCCTGTCCACCGTCATCGGGCTCCTGTCCTGCCTCATCGGGTACTGTAGCTCCCACTGGTGCTGTAAGAAGGAGGTCCAGGAGACAAGGCGTGAGCGCCGCCGCCTCATGTCCATGGAAATGGACTAGGCCACGCCGGGGGAGCCGCGACAGGGGCGGTCTAGGAGCGACGGGGCGGGAGGAGGACCGCGATCTTTTTCACGCGCAGTGTGTGACACTAGAAACCAGTCCTCTCCAATCTCAGGTGGGACCGGGCGCTCTCTCCCCCCCGCATGTCAAGTTCTGAGCGCGGACACGTTTACCAGCCCACGACTCTTCTTCCCACGGCACTTTCTGGTAGAACAATCGCGTGTGTGTGTTCCCGGCTGCGGCTTTTTAATGGTTACCCTTTGTCTAATTTTTTTCTCCTACCGGTTTATAGATCTCTGACCTGTGTGTGTTCGTATGTTTGGTTTCGAGGGGTCGCGGTGAGGAAGGACGGTGGCTCTCAGAGTTCTTTGTCTTAGGTGAGGACAGAGCTGCCCGCCGGGAGCCAGCTTCCGTGTCAGGCCAGTGTTAGGAGGGCCGCTAGACGAAGCTGTCCGCCCCGGCCCAGCGACAACACAGACCTGTGCCGCAGGCTCATTCGTGGCTTTGACCACCCTACCCACCCCATATTTTCAGGGGTTTAGACATTTGAAATCTAAACTTGCAGTATGTAACTTCTTACTGAGCCCAAATGCTTTTTTTTTCTTTTCCTTTTCCTCTTTTTTTTTTTTTTTTTTTTGCTTCTCTGCCCCCTTTCCATTTCTTTCGTATTTGCTTTATGTGAGCGTGCTGAAATGGCCCTGGAATCTAGAATTTGGCTCCCCACCAAGCACCTTATCTTGCCACCTTAGCCTTAAGAATGAATATGAAGAAAAATACACAGCCACCTCTGTCCGGGGCAGTAAGAAGGTCCTCAAGGAAGACGAGGTTGGGGACGAGGGAAGGAGCAGGCCCTCACTCCGATGGTTCTGAGGCCGCCGTGCCTCAGGGGGCCCCAGGGAGCGCAGAAGAGGGTCCTGGGGGGTCAGCTGTCCTCGGCTCGGGCCAGGAGTGTCGGGGTGCCGGGGCTGTGTCTGGAGGAGGACGCCACCTCCGTCCCCCTCTCCTGCCCTTCGTGGGAGGCGAAGGCCTCGGCCGCCGAGGGACACCCACACGTGTACCCCACGTCCTTCGTGGCTGCTTGGGCTCCTTAATGTGAAGGTGTATTGCTGCTTTTGCAAGACTGACCGACTTCACAGAATCAGAAATTGCCTGGAAGAACCGTGCATTTTCCATGACCTTTTCAGCCCTTCAAGTCTTCGTAAGACCCCCCGCCGGGGGTCAGCGAGCAAGGGTACGCTTTGTGGTATGTTTGCTTTCCTGTTAGGAACACGAAGGAAACCAGCAATTTACTGCCGTGTGAACAGCCTACAAAGTAGATCTGAGAGCAATCCGTTTTGCCCGACTGCTCGTACCCGGAGTAGGACGCAGACCAAAAGAGCTCCTCTGCTCCCCGAGGCATCTGCCCCTGCATAGCACTGGCCTTTCGGAAGCATCCCAGTGGGCTTTCTGAGGCTCACTGGTGAGTCATGCCCCGCACTGCAATCCTCTGCGCTTTCATCCTGGCTCTGACAGATCTCACGCTGCTCTGTCTTCCGAAGGGAAAAAAGATTCGTTTGTTTTGAGCAATAAAGTCCTACAAAATGATGGCCATTCATGTGCGGCTCTTTGTCACAAGGGGCCAGACGAGCCACACTCCCCCGCCCACCGGCTCACCATCGTCCCCGCTGCTTCCCTCCCTGCGCTGCCCACAGCCCACTCTGCCCTTGTCACTGAGTCGCCCCCAGGAGGCAGATTGCCACCCCGCTTCCCTTTTTGTCCTGCTCACCTAGGGGACCACCCACGGTAGACGCCGTGTTAACGGTAGTGGCACAAATGAGTTCCAAGCCCAGCACCTGCCCCACCCGAGCACGGGTGACCAGAGGAACAGGAGGAGGCCTTGATGGCACTAGATTCGGGTCTTTTCTACCAGTTGTTTCTTAACTATGCTATCTCAGAGGAGGTGGGTCCCAGGTGATTGTATATACGGGAACGGAAGAGGGAACACACATTCACAGGTGCTACGTTAGGGACACCAGTGCCCTTTGAGTCCACACAGTTATCACCATTAAAAGAAGATTCAGGATTGTCGTAGTGCAGGCCCTTCTTGGTAGAGCAAAGGGTACCTTGCTGTGAGTGTGGCCAGGTGGCCCCAGGTATGCGTAAAACCATGGACGGGTCACGCCAGACACATGGCAAGTGACAGGTGTTCACATGCTGTACCTTCTGCTCTCAAACCGCGACTGCTGGGGGTATCGCTCCATGGTAGAGCATTTGACTGCAAACTGCCACTGCAGCTCGAGGCTGGGGTTGCTAAGGCATTGACCCCAACCCCACCCTGTGATCGTGGGGCTGGCCACACTGCCAGTCGCCGCGGGGCTGGTACAGAGGAGGAAGAAATCCCAGGGTGTTGTACCAGGGACCTCACTCCATCCAGGGCCAGAAACTGGCCTGGAATGTGTGTCCTTTTAAATATGTGAGATACACTCTCTTGCTGTACCAAATACGGCTCCCCACCCCCCCCCCCCAAAGTGCTCTTCTGGAAGGGGGTTCCTGCCAGAGGCACTGGTGTGAACAGAAGAAGAACCTAGCCACAATTCACACAGATGAAATTGCACTTCTTAACAAAAAGAAACTTTATAAACAGTTTGGGTTTTTGTTTTTGTTTTTTTTTTTTTTACTAATCATAAAAACAGCCCCCAGGAAGAGCCTAAGCTATGTTCAGATAGAAGCCTCAAAATTACTTTCAATTGTTTACTTTATGATGTTTACATAACACTTTTCACTTTTTAAAAAAGAAAAAAGAAAAAAAAATGCAAACTCTGACTTTTTAACAACGCTTCGGATTTTTCATGGGACGATGGAACTCTGACTCACCAACTGGATTTAAATGTTAATTTAGAAATGTATTTATTTGTGTGTTTCCCCCCCCCCCCCCACCACGTGGCTTTTCCTTAAGATCCTGGCAAAGGACATCCCTCCTGCCCAGACCCTTGTCTGTTTCCCCCGGTGGCTCTCGCTTCTTGCTTTACAGACTGCCTGCAGCCATGATTTTGTCACTGACATCCGTGAGCCAAAGACTGAGCCTTTTGGGCAGGAATAATAAGCAATACTACACAACTTGCTACTTTCAGAAAACTTGTGTTTTTTTTTTAGCTTCACCAATGGCAGCAGAGGAAGAAGGGATCTGGGATTTCGGTAAGTCCTCCTCTGCTGTTTGACCAAATTCTCCGTGATAAATATTGCGCGCAGATCACTAGGCGAAAAAAAAAAAAAAAAAAAAAGTTGACTCTCTGTCTTTCTTAGCGTCGCACAGAAGGATCTGCCAGATTTGACATAGACAAAGAAAGGGTCTCGTGTATTTTTGTCCATACCCGATGTTACATGAACTAATTGTATTGTTTTATACTGTGACCACAGATATTATGCAATGCACCGTTTGTTTTTTATTTCATTAAAGGAAGTTTAATTTAAATTGAAGTCGTGTGAGGAACTTGGTCTCGTTACCTTTTGGTCCCCTCTGCGTGAGGCATCACGGCCGAATGCCAGTGGCAGCTTTAACACCTTCCGATCTCTCTGACTCCTGCAATAACATTGTAGGTTGTCACTAAAGATAGAAGTGGATCTAACAGGATCAGTACTGAGAGCCCCACCACACGGAAAGCTGGGGGCCAGGATCCTGTTGCCGAGGAAGGTCTCCTGGTTCTTTGGTAAGTTCTCATGACCTTACGGGTCTCTCGTCATGAGAGGGGGAAGTTGGACGTTGTTCCTTTCTGCGGATGAGGAAACAAACGCAAGGTTCTGTGACCTTATCGTGACTGGAACACAACGGCTTTTCTGACTCATGACCCAGTCTGGAGCCAAACTGGTCCAGGAGGTGCCGGCCCCTGTGATAGAAAAACAGTGCTCCTTCCCAGGCCACTGGCTTCTGGAGCCCCAACTCTCTGCTGGTCTCTGCCCCCCCACCCCACACTCCCCTGTGGGTCCCATAGTGTCCTGGGTAGGGAGCTTCTCTGTGAGGTCTTCAGGGTCCGGGTCTGCATCCCAGTTACTAACCTTGCCTAAGGATATAGAAGGTACATGCAAAGTATACATGCACAATTAATGCCGTACTGTGGGGGATGGCCCGTCACTCATGCTTCTCGGTGAACCAGGAGGGTTCTGCTCACATCAGAATGTGACATAGTCACAGCTGGGTTTTAGCAGCCCCCTACCGATGACCGAACCTGTTCCTACCTCAGTTTAAATCAAAGACAAAACGACAGGGCGCCTAGGTGGCTCAGTCGGTTAAGGGTCCGACTTCAGGTCATGATCTCACAGTTCGTGGGTTCGAGCCCTGCTTCGGGTTCTGTGCTGACAGCTCAGAGTCTGGAGCCTGCTTGAGATTCGGTGTCTCCCTTTCTCTCTGTCCCTCCCTGCTTGCATTCTGTCTCTCTCAAAAATAAATAAACATTAAAAAAAATTTAAATTAAAAACAAAACAAACATTTGCTTCCCCACATACCTTGCCCACATACCATTTGCTTGCCTGGCTAACTTGTACTTGGGTCCCAGGGAGCCTTTTCTGCTCCTCCCGGCTAGCTGAGGGCCCCGGACAAATGCTGTGGAAGCCTGAAAGTGGTGTGAGGGCAGGGACCATTCGCTGCTGTGGCCCCAGGGGCCTCGTCATGGCAACAGCAAACACAGGGATTATTGTAATATGCCGTACACCAGGTTAAGTACCTCCAGTCTTCCCACGGTGGCTTCAGCAGACGCTGTCTTAACTGCTCTCCGTGTAACTGGATCTTCCCAATAAAAGCCACTCATTAACTCTGACCCACAGACCACTGTACGTCGCACCCTGTTTTTTTTTTAACATACGGGTTTTGTTATTATTAGGTGTTACAGGGCCAGCAGAACAAGAGATGACCGGCACTGAAAAGCTAGTTTGTTTTATACTCACCGATCCCAAGAGGAGGGGGTGCACCGTGCCACACGCTGGGAGGCCACACGGCCGAGACCAGGGTCCATCAGGAGGTGGAGGGCGGGGAGAAGCACAGGCAGCAGCCTTTATCGTGGTTTTCACGGGGAAGAACGGGCAAGGCAGGGTCCGCAGTTTGGTTAATTTCATTGGGCTCTGGGGTGCAGAAAACCTAAAACCTAGTTTTCTGGTACCTGGCCCTGGGGTGAGGAGGGCAGGAGACAGTGGTCCTGAGTGTGGGTGCCGCTGGAGAAGGTGGTGGGGGCGTGGGCTCTGGGTCCGTGGCTTTGTGCGTGCAAGGCGTGCTCACGGTGAATCAGTTCCTCTCGCTAGGAACTGGCCGGCTCTGGGAGCAGCGGTCCCCAGGGTCAACGAGGCCCTAGATATTAGAGTCTCAGAAAACAACATAGAAGGACATGATTAATACGTTCGCCAGTTGAGGCTTGCCGGCTGCACGGGCACACCTGAGTTCCACCTACAGCGGCGACGTTCACCTCAGCCCTCGCCGTCCTGATTATCCTCCAACCTGTTTTGCCACCAGTGTGGCTCCTGTGATTACATAAGTCCATTGCACGGCCACCAGTGAGATGTGAGTGCCAGAAAAAGAGGTGTGGTGACGAGATGCCTAGATGTTTACAGGTGACGACCCTACTCCCACCCAGAATTTGGACACTTAGGGAAGGACTTGAGTTTAGGAATCCTGCCATCAGTCCCCGCTTTGTGTTTCTCTGGACACCTTTTGAAATAGCCACTTGGAGGGGCTCTTTGGGAACAAGACCCTGTAATACACGCGTTTGTAATTTCAGAAGCTCACATAGTTATTTATTGAACAACTTAAAATATTTTTGTCACAGGGGCACCTGGGTGGCTCAGTCAGTTAAGCGTCTGACTTCCTCAGCTCAGGTCATGATCTTGCAGCGTGTGGGTTTGAGCCCCGCGTCGGGCTGTCTGCTATCAGCACAGAGCCTGTTTCCCAACCTCTCCCTCTGCCCCTCCCCAGCTCCTGCTGTCTCTCTCTCTCTCTCTCTGTCTCTCAAAAATAAATAAAAATTTAAAATAAAATAACCATTTAGAGTGAAGCCCTGGAAAAGTTGGATTGAGACCCTCCACCCCAAGCACCTTAAAGTTAATAGGGGTTTGCTCCCCTGCTCTCTATCTCGTGCTCACCCGTGACCTTGGCACGGAGGCCACCCTAACCCCAGCTTGGTGCCCCTATGCCCGTTGGCTGGGATGTGCAAGTAATAAATCTTGTGACTTTACGTCCTTTGTGTGAGTGTCTGGAAACTGCACCTTCCATCAAAGCGGCCCTGGGGGGCTTGGATGCTGAGAAAGCTACCTGCTGACCCCACGTGTGTGGCTCGTGCCCCCTCATTCAGCAGGTCATAATCTGCATATTCTTAACTGCATACAGAAGCTCCAGCTTGCCAACCAAGTGTGGATAAAAGTAAGATGAATTCTCTGGAAAGGCTCAACCAAGACAAATTGCTTTAAAAAAAAAAAATGCTATCAGTAGGTCCAGGCAAAACTGTTAAAGACTGATGGCGGACAAATCACGAAAATGTGGAAAAGATTCTGTACTTTGTTGGCTTCGCAAATGTTTCTTAAATTCTTCATTTGGAAGAAATCGTAAGTTCTTACTTCATTTGAAAGAACTCAAACTTTAAAGTTTTAGACTAGACATGATAGGTTTGGTCTCTGCAGGAAAGGGTTAGAAGCCTCTGGAAAACAGACCCATGCTCCAAGGAAAGACCTGGGCTTATGTCGAGAGATTGGTGAATGAATACGTTGGTTGACGTGAAGATAACGTGTAAGATACATAGGAATCTTTTTCCAATTGAAAATAACATGCATAGGGGCGCCTGGGTGGCTCAGTCGGTTGGGCGTCCAACTTCAGCTCAGGTCACGATCTCGCGGTCCGTGAGTTCGAGCCCCGCGTCGGGCTCTGTGCTGATGGCTCAGAGCCTGGAGCCTGCTTCCGATTCTGTGTCTCCCTCTCTCTCTGCCCCTCCCCTGTTCATGCTCTGTCTCTCTCTGTCCCAAAAATAAATAAACGTTAAAAAAATAAAAAAAGAAAATAACATGCATAACGTACATAGGAATCTTCTTCCAATTGAAAATAACATGCGTAACGTACATAGGAATCTTTCTAATTCTCAACTTTACCTGACATTTTCTGTTCATTGACCAACAGCTCTAATCATTTCAGATGATAGAGTTCCTGCTGTTAATATTCCCGTTCTTAGAAATAAGGAAATTACGACACATTAATTTGCTCAAATGAACTAGGAATTGAATTGAGACCTTTCTGACTCCAAAGTCTATACATTCATGCCCCCCACTCCTTATCTACAGAGGATACATTCCAGGACCCCCAGAGGATGCCTGAAACCACAGATAGTACCAAACTGTTTACTTAATGTTTTTTTCCTATGTGTACATATATACAGTTTAACTTACAAATTAGGCATAGTAAGAGGTTAACAACAATAACTACTAATAAGATGGGACAATGATAACAATATACGATAGCAAAAGGTGAATGTAGTCTCTCTTGTTCCCAAAATATCTTGTGGTCCTGTAACTCTCCTTCCTGTGATGAAGTGAGGTGAGTGACGGATGTCAGCATTGTGATGTAGCGTTAGGCTACTACTGACCTTGTGGCGGTGTGACAGAAGGAGGATCACCTGCTTTCAAAAGGCTGCAGGTGCCTGCAGAAAGTAAAGCCGTGGGTAAGGGAGAAATTCCTGTGCGTGTTGTAAATCAGTACACCAGCCACAGAGCCTGAATATTCTAAGCTTTGAGTATTTGTTGACTAGATAGATGAGTCAGCACTGGATCCTATCACTACGAAATTTCATAGGTCTTGTAGGAGAGGGTGGCACATAAATAATTCATTTTATTACTATATAAAAATGACAGAATCTACAAGCCTAGATTTTAAATTGTTTTGAATGAACAGGTATTTCCCAGGTAGGGAGGGGGCAGGGTTCCAAGGAGAGGAGTTAGTATCTGCACAGTTAAAGAGGGAAACAATGGTAAGACCCAGCAGAAAGACACCGTTCTGTGTCTGAAGGGCAGAGAGTTGACAAGGGCTGGCTCATAAAGGTCAAGTCAAGGAGTGTGGACTGGATCTTCTAGAAATATTTGAGGAGCTGCCGAAACACTTTGATCAGGAGAATGCCTGGCTAGGTTTCTATGTTACATCATCCTGTTATCGGGGAGGGTGGTGTGCAGGGAAGGCTGGGAGATGAATTGAACTGCGTTGGTCCAGCAGGAAAATCGAGGCCCCCGGTTGTGACAGCAGCAGGTAGGATGGACTCCTCAAAGATTTGAGGAAGAGCCGATAGGACTTTATAACCGGATGTGGAGTGTGGAGGCCAGAGCGTGGGTCTGGGTGGATACAGCCGCGTCCAACCACGTCGGACACTCAAAGTGTGAACAAGAAAACAAGGATTTCAGCTTCAGACTCCAGTTTGAGTTTCCTGGAGGACCTTCAAATGGAAATGTTCTCCACCAGCAAGGTGGTTGGGCTGGCACTTAAGGGACAAGGTGGGGTTGGAAGTGTATGTGATGGTCTGCATACAAATGGGAGATGAGACACAGCTGTCAGTTACTCCCTGGTAGGAAATTTAAGGACTAGCCCTTAGCAAGGGAGTATCTGGAGACGGCAGATGGCCTAGGAATGCCTTCTGCTGCTCTTTCTCTTCTGCTACCGTCCCCGACTCCCCATCTTCTACGCCCAAGCCGCATCCCCACCCAACGCCCTGGCTCTTGCCCCTGCCCACAGAAGTCCAGTTCAGCCTTTTCCCCACAGACAGGAGTCGCCATGCCCCATGAAAAGCTCTTCGGCCTTGGTTAACTAATTGTCAGCTCCTGGTGGAGCCAGGCAAGTGGGAAGAGACCTGGGTATCATTCTCCATCGCGGGGCCAGGTCACAGCTGGGCCCTCTCAAAGCCTGTTTTCTTCCTCTGCCTCACAAGGGTGTTGACTGAGGTCAGTATGGTCCCTTCCTGTGGGGTCACTGCTTGGTGCTCCACGAATGTAGGCTTGGTCTGCAGGCTTCCTCTGCCTTGGCAAATTCAACACCTGTGGGATGGCCCTCAATCTGACCTAAGCTGCAAGAGCTCAAACAGGGAAAATCATGACAAGCTTCCTACTGACCCCTTGGGGTTTTTCTTTTCCATCTCCTCCCACTCTCTGCCTTCTGGAATCATGAACGGCAAGCCAGAAGGTATAATAGCAAGAGCACTCTCACCACACACCTGTCAGGATGGCTAAAATCAAAAACACAAGAAATAAATGTTGGCAAGGGTGTAGAGAAAGAGGAACCCTCGTGCATTTTGGTGGGAATGCAAACTGGTGCAGCCAGTGTGGAAGACAGTATGGAGGTGCCTCAGAAAGTTAAAAATAGAACTACCCTACAATCCAGCAATTCCACTACTGGACATTTACCTAAAGAATATCAAGACGCCAATTCAAAAAGATACATGCACCCCTGTTTATTGCAGCATTATTTATAATAGCCAAATTATGGAGGCCGCCCAAGGGTCCAGTAATAGATGGCTGGATAAAGATATGGTGTATGTATACACACACACACACACACGCACACACACACCACATACACAATGGAATCTCATGAAGAAACCTTGCCATTTGCAACAGCATGGATGGATCTAGAGGGTATTATGCTAAGCGAAATAAGTCAGAGACAAATACCATATGATTTCACTCATGTGGAATTCAAGAAACAAAACGAAAAGCAAAAAAGAGACAAACGAAAAAACAGACTCTTAACTATAGAGAACAAACTGATGGTTACCAGAGGGGAAGGGGGTCGGGGGGATGGGTAAAATAGGTGATGGGGATTAAAGAGTGCACTTACTGTGATAAGCACTGGGTGATATACGGAATTGGTGAATTACTATATTGTACATCTGAGAATAATATAACACTTGTATGTTAACTGTACTGGAGGTAAAATTAAAAAAATAAAAATCACTGAGCCAAGAGCAAATAGGCATCCATTTCCTAGCCATACAGTCTTGGCTAGGTCAGTTGATTCCTCTGAACCTCCGTTTCCTCATCTGTAAGATGGGATTAGCCGTACCTGTCACATGGTGATGTGAGCTATTCTCTAAAATCGTGTATATGAAAATATCTTGCACAAAGCCTACGTGTAAAAGGTCCCTGTTGAAATATGTTGGGGCCTGAATGCTTCAGAGAGGAGGCCACATATCTAGCTGCTGTGATTTTGTGGGCTACGTGTGCATTTCAAGTCTCAAAAAAACTCCACACATTTCTTTTTATTAATCTTCCAGGAACTGGAACAAAATTGTTTCTTTTGTACATTCCTGTGTTGCTTTGTCCATTACTGGTTCTCTCCCTCCATCTGATTCAGGAAGTACATTTTTACATTCTTTTCAGCTGATACAATTACAATGCAGTGATTCCCCAGGTAATGGAATAACACTCTCTCTGGCTCTCTTTCTTTCTTGTTTTTTCCCCCTGTGGACAACGGAAAGCTTCTTTTTCTTTTCTTTTTTCCTCTCCAGAAAAGAAGCGACATCACTCAGTCAGTGTTAATTCTGGCAGAAATGGAGCCACTAAAATGAAAAGGGGAAAAAACCATTCTTTCTGGCAACGGCTAGAAATGAGAAGTTGCATCATATTTATTTGGTTGAATGTATTTCAGGAATACCGATACCGTGTATTATTGGCAACCATCGTCTCTGTGGTCAATGCCCATTTCTAAACTAATTCTTCTTTCAGGGCATGTGGCAGATTGATTACATCAGTGACTCCGGTTCTTTACCTGTCCTTCTGCCCCTGTCACTTTGCAGTTCTCCTCACTAGAAAGATGATGGAGGCTGTTAACCTATCTCTTACATTTGGACTTGGCCATGTGACTTGCTTTGGTCTATGGGATGTTAGCAGCCATGATAAAAGTAGAAGCTTTAAAAAGCGCTGTTGTGTTTCCATGAGTTATTTGTCCCCCTGACATCACCATAAAAACCTGCTTGGGCTAGCCTACTAGAGGGAGTGCGAGGGATGCAAGCCAAGGCTGTTCTAGACCGTCCGGCTCTGGACAGGTGACCCACAGGCTTTTGAACAAAAAGAAATGTTTACTGTTGTAAGCCACCAAAGTTTTGTGGTTTGTTCCACAGCAATAACTAACTCATACAGTGTGTTTGCCTAAAATTTTGGTGCCTGGGGGTGACCCATGACTTCTCCAACTGAAATGATGAGCAAATTACTGTACTTGAAGCCCCATTGATGTTACAGTTAACAGCCTGGAGAGTAGTTTGAAATCCCTATTCAAGGTAAACTATCCTTTAACTGTTCCCTAAATATAACCTGCACATCCCTGCCTCTGTATCTTTGTACATTTCATTTCTCCCTACTGGAATTTCCTTCCCTCCCTCCTCTGCCTGTTTGAATCATACAGATCCCCAAGGACATACTTAAAACCAGCCTTTTCGGAATGACCTATGGCTGTTCCCTGCCTACAGTGGCCTCTCCAGCCTATTAACTCTTAGGATATTTCTCGTTTGAGCCATAAAGTGGATACTCAACACACGCTGCCTTATTTGGTTACCCTCCCTCTCCCTCCCTCCTTCCTTCCCATTCCTTCCCTCCTTCCTTTTTTTCTTTCTTTCAAACAAATACATACATATTCAAGCACATATATAAAGCACATATGGAAAAAATGTTAAAAATTGTTTGAATATAGGTGTAGGTTTGTGGTGATTTTAAAATAATGTCCATGAATTCTTGACACTCCTCCTTTCAAAACGCACAGCCTAATTTCCCTCCCCTTGAGTGTGGGCTGGACTTAATGATTCCCTTTTAACAAGTAGAATAGGGCGGAAATGGTAGTGTGTAACTTTGAAACTAGGCCATAAAAGGCACTACATCTTCCTCCTTGGCCTCAGTCTGGGGGGAGCCAGCCGCCATGTTGTGAGGACACTCAAGCGTTGCTGTGGAGAGGCCCACGTGATTAGGAGCTCATGCCAACTGGCTACTGCTTCTTATCTATGGTTGTTTATTAAACTAGATTTCAAGTTCCTGGAGGGAAGGGCTCGTCTTCCACTTGTTTTATCTCCAACCCTTGCATCATAGTACCTTGAAAAGGGAAGTATAGAGCTTTTCACTAAACACATTAATATTTATAGGTTGACTAACATTGGAGAGCTAATTGTTAGGTATCATCACCAATAAATAACACCAGAGGGAGAGAAAGTGAAAACTAAAAAAGGGTAGAAGCTAGAGGCTTCCAGATCTGAGTTTGTTGAATGTTACCCTATTGTACTATAATTGCCACTGGGAAAGTAAGTCCTATCTTAAATGCTGCTTTTACCCTAAAGATTGGCCTGATTTCCCATTCTCCTCAAATCAGCTATGCCTTCTCCCTCCTTCAAATGTCCATCTCTTTATTTGCATTTCTCCCAGGTGACCTCACCTAACTTACCTTGTGTGATAGCCAATCGTGTTCCTGTTCACCTCCACCCAGCTCCAGCATCCCTCAGAAGATCCTCAGATCAGAGGCTACCTTCTAATTCCAAATGCATCTCTAGCTATTTGTCCTCAGTGTATATATATATATATATATATATATATATATATATATATATTTTTTTTTTTTTTTACAGAGTTGATCAAAGTTTATTCATTTATTATTTTTCCCCTGATATTTAAATCCGCTTTACTAAGCTAAAATTTTTAAAAATACAAAATGCATCCACTTTATGGATACAGTATAAGGAATATTTTAAGTACTTTATTTTCTAGACTAATTTTAGGCTTATAGAAAAAAAATTACAGAAAGTACAGTGAGTTCCCATAGGATTTCTCTGACCCCTGAAAACATTTCTCTGTCAGCAAAGTAGCAGGGTACAAAATCAACATACAGAAATTGGTTGCATTTTTATACACCAATAATGAAGCAACAGAAAGAGAAATAAAGAAACTGATCCCATTTACAAGTGCACCAAGAACCATAAAATACCTGGGAATAAACCTAACCAAAGATTTGAAAGACCTGTATGCTGAAAACTATAGAAAGCTTATGAAGGAAATTGAGGAAGACATAAAAAAATGGAAAAACATTCCATGCTCATGGATTGGAAGAATAAATATTGTTAAAACGTCAATACGACCCAAAGCAATCTACACATTCGATGCAATCCCAGTCAAAATTGCACCGGCATTCTTCCCAGAGCTAGAACAAGTAATCCTAGAATTTGTATGGAACCACAAAAGACCCCAAATAGGCAAAGTAATATTGAAGAAGAAAACCAAAGCAGGAGGCATCACAATCCCAGACTTTAGCCTCTACTACAAAGCTGTAATCATCAAGACAGTATGGTATTGGCACAAAAACAGACCCATAGACCAATGGAATAGAATAGAGAACCCAGAGTTGGACCCACAAATGTTTGGCCACCTAATCTTCGATAAAGCAGGAAAGTATCCAAAGGAAAAAAGTCTCTTTAGCATATGGTGCTGGGAGAACTGGACAGCGACATGCAGAAGAATGAAACTAGACCACTTTCTTACCAGTAAGATCTGCCCCAGCCTGCCTCTGTGGACCCTTCTCCCTCCATACCAGCCTCAAACTTTACCCCAACAGGGGAACGTGACTGGTGCATTAGTATCCACACTAGACTGCTTCTCCCCCAGCTGTACCTGCCCCTCTTCATTCCTAATTGTCTCATTTGGCCCAGCCCCGCCCAGCCTGACCTTGTCTCCTGCCCACTGACTTTTCCTACCCCTTTCAGCAGCTGCATTGACTGTTGTGCTCGAAAACATTGCATTGTGATTATCTGAGTAGGTGGAAGTTTCCCGAGAACAAAGGCTGGGTTGTTAACATCTTCGTTTGTGCAGAACTTAGCAAAGCACCCAGAACACAGAAGTACTAAACAAGTTGGATGGATGGATGGATGGATGGATGGAACGAGCAGAAATCTGCCTGATACTGTGGCCTGAAGCAGGCCAGTTCATTCTTGATGTATCTAGATGTAGCCTTGACCTAGGGAACGAATGTCTTCAGTGAGCCCGTCCTTGGATGATCTTGTCTTCTAGGGTGAGTTGGCCTGGGTTCAGTGCCAACTGTCATATTTAGGCATTCATTGACCATCCTTGGTGCCAGGCCCATATTGGGCAGATGAAGATTCACTTACATGTCACATGATGGTAGATGATTTTACTGAGCATTTACTAAGTACCAGATATTGTTCTAGGTGCTTTAAGTGAATTAGTTCATTCAATTCACACAGCAGTCTGATGGGGTACATACTATTAGTATCTCCATTTTGTAGATGAGTTAGAAAAGTTAACAAGCACATAGAGCTATTAAAAATAGAATCTGCATGCAAACCCAGGCAGCCTGGTTCCAGAGACTGACATTACCAGCACCTCATGTCTCCCCAGGTTCGTGTTTTCGGGGGGGTCCTTGCATTTCTCGGTCCCTTCCTCTCCCAAGTTGGAAGGACAGGTAAGGGCTAAGAAGAGAAAATTTCAGCTTGGTTTTTTTTTATTTAGTCAGTTATATTCCCTCGTGATTACTTAAGGATACGCAGTTAGCCAGGATGGGGTCTGTATTTTCTTCTTTCTATCTGTATACGTTTACTTACCCAGTGTAACTTTTCTCACCCAGATTTGAGTGATTAGCAAAAAAGTTCATGATGCAAACGGTTTTGCTCTGTGCAAACCATCTGTCTTTCTCAGTGGGCTGGAAACCACACCACTGCTTCCTCTTTACCTTTGTAGTGAGAGCACAGCCTTTGTCACTGGGTGTCTGAACAACTTCAGTGACACCGCCAGGAGAGGTCTGTACTGGTCCAAATGGCACACATCCTATACGTGGCATCTCTCTTTCTCCTTCTGAGTAAGTGTCATAATTGTGCCTGTCTCTGTTGTCACCGGAGCTAGTCAACAGGAGGCTGGTGGGTGGTGGAACAGGACAACTTGGTACTTAACGGGAAAAACCGTGCCACACATCTCTGGCACACGCAGTAATTTTTGACTTACTGATAATGGTTTCATGGTTTGCCTCAGCATCCTCGAGTTCCAGGGAGGCGCAGTGCTTGGTTGAGTCCCACAGACCTGGTCCCACTGTTTTGTTTTATTTTGTTTGTTTTTGTTTTTTTTTTTTACATTTGTCTGTGGGGCCAGTTCTGCCAGTTTTGCTGGTCCTGCATTTACCTTTTCTTCCTGGGCTAACCCATCCCTGGAGAGAGTGAGGGCCCAGCTCCCCAGACTGACAGGTGGCCTGAAGGTTTCTCTGATGTGTGAGCCTTGGGGATGTGGCTGGATGGAAGGAAAAGGTATTAGGGTACTTAGTAGTTTTAGGTTAAGCTAAAAGAAGGTTCTGGACATCACCCACGAACTGAAGCAGGGGAATTGACCTGAGGGACTGAGAAGGGGCCAAGAAGATTCACTGGGCTCCGCTAAAGGGCATATGGAGGGGCCTTAGCTATGGCCCAGGAGCATCAAAACATATTAGAACAGGGTGGAGGAAAGGGACATTTGGGGGTAGACTGAAAAGCTAATGGCCTGGGTTGGGAATGAAATCTTTCCAGAGCAAGTAGCAGGTACTGGTTTTGTGCTATGGGTTCCTTTAGCATCTGGTGAAGCCTAGAGAACCCACCTTAGCATCATTTTTTAAATGCCTAAAATGAAATGCATAGGATTATAGGGGAAGTCAGTCATGCTGAAATGCAATCATCAAAATATCTTTAAAGAGTGACATAGTGATGTGTCTGCTTCTTTGCGGATTCCATAAGGAGATCTAGAGGTGGTCTGTCAACCACCAAACTTCAAAGTAGGAATGCGTATGAATCATATTTCAAGATATTTTCAACAACTGTAATATGATATGGAAATATCTATGGTTTGCTGTCTACATTCATGACCAAAGGAAATGCTGAGTTCTCATTAAGACTTGTGAAGATAAAGATGTAGTTTTTTGTTTTTCACTGGAGTTTATGGGCCCTGTGATCCTGTGTGTGGACCCAGGCTAGGAACTCCTGCTGTAGAGACTAGATTGTGTTAGTGTGGGGACTCAAGTGATGGTAGGGGAACTAAGTGCTGTGACTAAAGCATGGAGAGGCTACAGCATTCAGCACATTGGGGTGCTTCATGAACACTGGCTTGAACTGAACGGGGTACAGTGGATGTTGGATTGTGTGAGGCAAGGCTCAGATCTGGGGCCTGATGGGCAAGAGGTGGTCTGCAGGATTCATTACAAGAACCAGTTAGTTGCTGGGTGATGGGCACCCACCAGACTGGCTTGGCAAGCTTTGATGGCTGGGTAGTTGGATGGGGACCTTCCTATGTGCCCTGGTCACTTGTTGAGTATGAATCTTGGTGGGGTTTTTTTTTTTTCCCTGAGTATGATTCTGAAGTGTATGTGCTTTGTGTATTTGGCCTGTGTGTTTGGCCTGTGTATTGGGGAAAACGGAGTGTACATTGTGCAACAAGTCAGACGTTGCAAACTCTCTCACACGCTTTCTTTCTTTTTTTTTTTTTTTTTTCTGGTGAGCAGGCTGGAAGCCCTGGATGAAGGCAGGTTGTAGGCAGGTTCAAAAAAGAGAAGCTGGAAGCTTTTCCTTAACTCATGTAAACAATTATAAATATATATGAGGTGTATATTTACTACTTCTTTTATTTTAATGTTTAGTATTTTTCTTATGAAAATTTTTTAATGTTTGTTTATTTTAGAGACAGAGAGACAGAGCACAAGTGGAGGAGGGGCAGAGAGAGCCAGAGACAGAATCTGAAGCAGGCTGTAGGCCCTGAGCTGTCAGCACAGAGCCCGACGCGGGGCTCGAACTCATGAGCCGCGAGATCATGACCTGAGCCGAAGTCGAACACTTAACCGACTGAGCCACCCAGGCGCCCCAATATTTATTATTTTTGAGAGAGAGAGCGGGGAAGAGGCAGAGAGAGAGTGAGAGGACTCAAAGTGGGCTCCGTGCTGACAGCACAGAGCCCCATGCGGGGCTCAAACTCCCTGTGAGATCATGACCTTTAACCAACAGAGCCACCCAGGCGCCCCTGTATTTATTTCTTCTAAATTCTGACTCACTATCCAGCACTCATTTTGTGTACAGCCACAGTTTTTATGTGAGAACACATAAATCAGGAAGTAACTTGAAAGAACTTTGGAAGCCCACGCTTTGTCCTTCCTTATACATATGGAGGGAAAATTATAAATCATGAAGGAAATTCAACCCTGATCAATTGACCAGTTGTGTTGTTTAGCAAATGTATACTTTGTCCAAATTATTTTTTTTAAATAAGCGTAAAGACCGATCGGTTCTGTTAGAACATGGTGCTAGATGAGGTGAATGTCATGGGTAGATGAGCTCTTGGACTTAGCTTTGCCTGCCTGATCCATCACCCCTCACGCTGACTGCCCTACATATAAAAACCACTAAGGTGGGAGGGAGGGTACTGGGGAGGGGCCGATTTTTTTTTTTTTTTAATCGTACTGAGACTTTATGCATAGAAAAAAAAAATGTTTTTGGTTGGAAGTTCTCTCAGCCTCCAAGTGTATAGGGTTTTTATACGTGTAAACAAAGAGATACTGCTTGTCTTGCTTGACGTTCTCCAGGTAGGTTTTGTGTAAAGTGGAATCATTTGAAGTTGCTGTTTTTGTGTGTCAAAAATGGTCAATTATGGGCCATTTTGTATGATTCAGCCTAACAGCTTCCATTTAAGTAATATTGTAGTCATAAATTTGGCAGTCCCGGGGATATTTTTGAACAAAGCCAGTACCTGAGAATTCTCTGTGTTTCAAAAGTGTGACCTCAGTGGAGTATGTCGGCACCCAGATGTGTGCCCATTAGGCAATGGGAATTTGAGCTGCCATGCAAAGATTTCTAACCCTCTGATTGGAAGAGAAAGCAACAGAAGAGCCCTCTGAAGTAGTTTACCCCTGAGGAGGAGGAGAGATGTGTACAACATATCCCACAGAGAATGTAATTATACAAGATGCTTCAGCGCATGGTCCCAATGCATAGCCATTTGAGTTGACCTCTGTCAGCCATTCCTTTCACATTAAAAATACCTATGAAACTTCCACACGGTTGCTCCACTTCTCTGAGAAAGCAGTCCCTTCCCACTCATGTTCTTGACCTCACGCCTCTACGAGGACCTTCCTCCATTCATCATCCTCTCTGGCGTCATCTATCTTTACCCCTCTGCACCTTCTCTGTCCTTAAACATGTCCTTCCAGCCCTCCCTGCTCCTCCCCTCTCAGCTACTCTTTCCAGCTGCCACCCTATGCTGCTTCCTGTCTCCACAAGACGTCTTGGGTAGTTTACACCCTTTCTTACCCTTGAAATCCTCTGTTTCTGCTCTATTGAAATCTCTTTTTACAAAAATTTCCACTGATATCTTCCTCATCAAATTAAAAAGACTGTGCCCTGCCTTTAGGGTCCTTACCCTCCCAGCAGCGCTCAACAACCAGACAAGCTCTTTAGTGTCAAGTTTTTCCTCCTTTGGTTTCCGAGCTGCTGTGTCCCGGCTGCTCTCCTATCTCCCTCACTCTTCCTTCTGTAGGTCTGTTCCTCATCCTGTCCCTGAACTAGAGAGACCCTCTAGTTACCTCTCTTCAGCCTTCCTCCTTGTATTCCCTATCATTGCCCAGCACTGTCAGCAACCGAATCTGCACCTGTGGCCCAGAACCCTCGGTGGTTACAAGCAGCCATTCACAAGAAGCAGTGAGAAGCAATGGAGACAGCCAGGGATTTGACATTTGCAAATCTGGGTTGGAGTCTGGTTCAACCATTTGCAAGTCTCACATTGCTAAATATGGGGATATCACAGAGTTCTTAAAAGGATTAGATTACAAATATTTTCCAAGTTGAGTAGACTTGAGTTGAGTAAGTACCAATATATAGGGGTTCCTGGGTGGCTTGGTCAGTTGAACCTCTGACCCTTTTTTTTTTAAGTTTATTTATTTATTTTGAGGTGGGGGGGTAAGAGAGAGAGGGAAAGAGAAATCCCAAGCAGGCTCTGCACTGTCAGCACGGAGCCCCGATGAGGGCTCAATCCTAAAACCGTGAGATCATGACCTAAGCCTAAATCAAGACCGGATGCTTAACCAAGGCACCCTGAGCCTCCGACTCTTGTTTTCTGGTCAGGTCATGATCCCAGGGTCGTGGGATCAAGCCCTGAATCAGGCTCTGTGCTGAGCATAGAACCTGCTTAGTATTCTCTCTCTCTCTCTCTCTATCTCTCTCTCTCTCTCTCTGTCTCTCTCTCTCCCTCTGCCCCTCTTCCCTACTTGCATGTTCTCTCTCTAAAGTTAAAAAAAAACAATAATAATTTAAAAAGTACAAATATATATATATTTAAATATTATTTCCAAATGCTTGCTGGATATCCTTCCTGTTTACCTAATGGTGTTCGAATTTTGTATTTTCAAATATCAAACACATTATCTTCTCCCTCACCCTTGAACACGCAACAGTCTCTTCCTGATACCCTTATTTCTATTAACAGTACTATTTCACCCTCGGTCAGCCTCACAAAACCTGCCATCATTTTTTATTTCTTCCTGCCTTTCATCTCCATCCACCCCTTCTACCTCCAAGCATCCAAGGCACTGAAAAACTCTCTAGATTTTATCTCCACAGTGGCTTCGAAATGACAGTCCCTTTCTTTCCATTCTTATTGCTGTCATTACTTCTTTCCCGGGCTACCAGAATTCCCTAATGTTTATTTCTAACTCCCATCATCCTACACAGCTGTCAGGCTAATTTTCCTAAGACCTTTCCAACACTTCCAGTGGATTCCCCAGCACCTAATCAGTCAAGTTCAAACTTTCAGACATGATAGTTAAGTCCTTCATGCTTTGGGCCCCAAATTCCTATCAACCTTGCCTCCTTCTATTAATCTTGATGTAACCCTCCCCCTGATCCAGTTTATCGCTCCTTAATTCCTAAACAAGTCTTCCAATTCCTACTCATACAATTTTCTCGTGAAGTCTCCCCACTTAAATTATCCTAATCTTTTTGATTCTCCAAATTCCACTTCTCATACCATCTCTCTCCCATAAACCTTCCCTGTTTCCCCCCTTCCTTCAAATTCCTCAGAACAGTTTTATCATCCCCTGTCTCAGAGAGATGACCACCACCCTCCTTGACTTATACAGTCACAAAGTTAAAGACCATCCCCATCCCATCTTCGTTTCTTAGTTCCTTGAAGTATCAGGAATACTATAAGTTGTTGAATAAATATTGGATTGGCAAATAAAGCACTAGAAAATGGAGTGCTAATTTTTGCAAGAAAATATTTCAGATGTGGTATCCATCACTGAAAAGTCATGGAAAATGTTGAAAAGTGTTGCCTAGCCACCAAAATAATATTGTGGTAACATGCCGTGTTAGAAACAGGTTAGTGGTAACTTAGAAACCATACTTCTAAAAGCAGTCTTTTTTGAGAGAGAGAATGAAAGGGGGAGGGGCAGAGGGCAGGAGAGAGAGAGAGAGAGAGAGAGAAAGAGAATCCCAAGCAGGCTCCACACTCTGCACAGAGCCTGATGCAGAGCTCAATCCCACAATACCTACATCATGACCTGAGCCAAAATCAAGAGTTGGATGCTGAACCGACTGAGCCACCCAGGTGCCCCAGAAACCATCCTTCTAAAAACATTTTTATTGTGGAACTATAACACATAAGGAAAGTTAACAAAACATAAACATGCAGTGTAATAAATAAGTAAAAAGTAAAAACCATGTGATCACTATCCAGGTCGTGAGCTAGAATATTGCTAGAAACACCCATCCCCCCTGCCACATGCCCCAGCCAGATCATAACCCTCTCTGCACACACCATCACTGTCCTGCCTTCCGTGATAACCACTTCCCAGCTTTTCTTCCTTTTAAAGTGGCTTTATCTGTTATTTTTCCATTTATTGAACACTCTGGTGTGGTTTTACCTGTTTTTAAATTTTTATAAAGACTGAAATCACTCTGTATATAGTCAAAAAGATTCTCAAGTATTCTGCATCGTTCATTAAACACAGTCATCCACAGTACAACCAGTCACAATCCATCCGCTTTCACTTCTGTGTAATATTCCATTTTATGGACATACCACAGTCATGTCATTCAGCTGTTGATGGACATATGGGTGCTGTCCAGACTGGGGCCACAATGAACAGTGCTGCTGTGGGTGTCCTTGCACAGGTAGCCTGATGCACGGGCACACATTTCTTTAAGATATGTGCCTAACCCAGCGGGCAACGTCTTGTATGTTTTTCGTCATTTACTTTCAAAAAAGTGTTCCAGCCTAAATCCCCATTCCTTCCCCCCCTCACCAAGAAGCTTCTCTCTGGGGACCAGATTAGAAGCAATATTCGTCCTCAGTTCTCTTGCAAACCACTCCGAGGCTTCAGTTATCCAGCTCAGTGCTCACAAAGAAAAATGTTGTCATAGACATGACAATTGCACTACCCATTTTTTCTCACGTAAACATAGTTCCAAGATGCACAATTCCAAGCCCTTTTTCTACAAACACACAATTTCTCCAATCACAGCAACACACTGTTTGCCTCTATTATCATTCCCTTACCGAAATCTTGACAGCACTCCTTTTGAGGGGGACAAAAGAGCAGGTGTGAGAGTACACTCCACTCTCAGGACTAGGCTGCTCAGCTGTGAAGGGGGTGGGGGTGGGGTTTACCATTGGAAATCGGGTACCGTTTTCCTGTAATCACAGACTAACTTGTTCCTAACCAAATACACTTTGTCAGAATGAACCCAAACCTGTATGTCAGTCCAAATGACTCATACTTAATGAGCACCAACACTCACAAATATTGCTGAAATGGGTTACTTGAGGAAGAAAATTAAATTTCATTTGGGCGTTCTTCTGTAAAGGCTGGATTTACACCTATTCAGTGTTGCACAAGTGTGAAAGAAAAATGGTGAAACCAGTGATTTTCAAGGTCCCTGCTAGGCCTTTAGTCAGTGTTCTGAAAATGATGTGAACATTAAAATTATGTTTTAGGAGATTCTGCGTTTTGACATATTCTGGGGTTCTTTGAACAACAACAACAGAAAAGTGTTCTGAGTTTCCATCTCTAGTGGAATGGAAATCCTGACATTAGACACTGAGGCTTCCTGGGGTCAATGCAGATAGCTTTCACCTGGAGGCTGCTGGCAGGAAAATGTCAGGAGTCACCCCTCTGGATGCAAGGAACTCTGTGGTTCAGTTCTGTGGCGCCACCACAGAATCCACTCTCAAAAAAATGAAAAAGGTGCCCATTCAAATGGAAACCATGCTTGCCCGTTTTAATCAATGTAACCTTCCCTTAACTGGCTTAGAATGTTACCAAAAGAGAGGCAGCATCAGTGTCTAGAAAATGGTGGAGTTGACAGTCTTTCTCCTCCTCATGTTCCTCAAGTAAACTTTTTTTTTCTCCCCTGAATGGACAGGGGTCCAAATAGCCAGAAGGTTCCATTTCTAACCTAGGTAAATGGAAATAAAATGTGACTTGATATACATAAACATTTGGGATTTTTGCCATGATTCCCAGATCCCAACTGGACAACAGGCATGGTCCTCCAGAATTTCTATGAAGAGGCTAAAAGGTGCAATCTGGTTGAAAGGAGATACAGGGGGGTTTCACTTTTTTTTTTTTTTTTTTGCCAATTATCTACAGCAAGGAATGTATTTTATATACGTAATTACTATACATACAAACACAAATGTATCAAAATGAAAAAAGTTTCACGACACTGTATTTATCCTACTATGTTGCAGTGTACTCTGACATTTTCTATTGATTCTGTTACAATAAAAATAAAAGGGCTGGTCATGAAAAAAAAAAAAAAAAAAAAGATATGTGCCTAAGTCTGGCTGGCGTTGCCAAAAATGCCTCAAATGGTCTCTGTTGAGTAATGTTTTGGTAAGTAATAAGTTATGTTTTTCCTATATTTATGTTCTAACTTCCGTTCGAACATAATATAAATATATGACATCAACCGGGATTTATGAATAAATTGGCATATTTTCATTACTACGGGAAATGCGTGTGGTGGATTGGAGGTTTGCTTGTTTCCCAGTTTTGCATTAAGCGTTCAGTCTGTGATCTGTAGTGGACTACATCAGATAACCACTTGCTGTTTCTCCCCGTTTTTTGTAGGGCCCCTTCTATCAGAATTGTGTCCGTTCCAAAATTCCTATCCTCAGCCTTCTCATGGTCTCTGTAAGGCCATTTTTCCTTTCTCTCACTTTCTTCCACTCTAGTCTCCTTGACTTGCTGCTGTTTTTGTGGATTTGCAAAATTCAGCGGGTACTCTGCTGCTGCCCTACCTTCTTACGAACTCTATTCTGTTCGTTCCACAATCCCAGCAATTGCTGCCCATCGGACTCTTCTGACGTCTTTCCATCTTTCCTCTCGTCTTCAGCCCCCAGGCCCCCAGTGAAAGATTCAGCTCACCCTTTGGCACCTGTCATTAGCTCTTTGTTCTTTGTGGAACACAAACTAACCTTTGGTATTCACATGCTCCATAAACACAGACATTTTAATTTCTGCCAAATGCCGGAGTTTGAAAACGTGCAAAGAAAATGCTGCTATTTGGGGCGCTTGGGTGGCTCTGTCGGTTAAGCGTCCGACTTCGGCTCAGGTCATGATCTCGTGGTTTGTGAGTTCGAGCCCCACCCGTGTCGGGCTCTGTGCTGACAGCTCAGAGCCTGGAGCCTGCTTCAGATTCTGTGTCTCCCTGTCTCTCAGCCCCTCCCCTGCTCATGCTCTGTCTCTCTGTCTCTTAATAATAAATAAATGTCAAAAAAAAATTTTTTAAAAGAAAGAAAATGCTGCCATTTGATCATATTCTGTCCTTTCACCCTAATGCTTGAGATGTGTGTCTCAACAGGCAGCATTCCTGAGTAGTCCCAACTGAAAACTTCTGGTAAGAGGAGAACTGAAGTGAATTTGATCCCAGATCCTGGTGGACTTGATGGGCCATCTTTTAGGAAGCTTTTCAGTAAGGCTGCAGTGGCTCTTTAAAAAATTACAAAAAAAAAACCAAACAAAAACCAAACCCTCCCCAGTATAGAAAGGAAATGCCTCGCTCTTCAGATGCTAATTTTAGCTAGTCCTGCATCAGACCTGGCCGCGGGCTACAAATAGTTCTAACCAAGTAGCAAGACAAAGAAAGCTGGGCAGCATGGACAGCGTGGGCGGTACCCTAGACTTTGTCTCTCCAGCAATGTCTGTGAGGACAGCCTGACAGGCACCCGGGAATTGGAGTCTGGAGGAAGTACTTGCTGAATTTTCCCGTAAAATAATGTAAAAGGCGAATTATCATGCATTGTATTTACTTTCAAATAAGTGCCCTCAGATAACACTGGGCACTAAGCGTTGCCAGTCATAACACGGGTGAAGCTGACTTTTTTTTTTTTTTAAGAGCCTAGGAATTACTGTGGAAGTTAAAGTTGTAAAAAACCCAATGAACTCATGAAGGCATTCCACTGCTCCTCAGCCTGGAGTAGGTGTTGAACATTTGAGTTGATTATAGCTAATAACCTGTGATCTCATTTACTAGAACTATAATACAGGGAGCTGTATAAGGTGGCACACGGGGGACCGGAGCACTAATCTATTTTTATTCCCCTTTCTTCCTCCTCCTTGCAAGCTAAGCTCAGCATTGGCCAGAGAAAAGTAACGGTCCAGAAAGGACCGCTGTTTCGGGCTGAAGGCTACCCTGTCAGCATTGGCTGCAATGTAACTGGCTACCAGGGACCTTCTGAGCAGCACTTCCAGTGGTCCGTTTACCTGCCGACAGCCCCGACTCGAGAAATCCAGATCATAAGCACCGCGGATGCCACCTTCACTTACGCGGTGTACGCGCAGCGAGTGCGAAGCAGGGGGATCTACGTGGAGAGGGTCCGGGGCAACTCAGTCTTGTTGCACATCTCAAAGGTCCAGCTGAAGGATTCTGGAGAGTATGAGTGTTACACACCGAACACGGATAAAAAATACTACGGCAATTACAGTGAGAAGACTAGACTCATTGGTAAGCTGTTTGGCCTCCTGCGCCTGCCGGTCCCCCGACAAGCCAGACCCCCACCATCACGATGCCTTGCAACGTGACGTGCCTTCACGTTGTGTCAAGCCCTTTGGCAAGAGAGCCCTCGCGGCCCACTGGATGTGTTGCAGATTGGTCACAGATCAGTATCCCACATTCTCTAAAACTCTCAATTCATCTCTCTAGTCAACCTTGCCATGAAGATATAGATAGTGTATAAGTCTCCGAAGGCCTTGTCCATAGCTAGCTGCAGGTTGATCAGACAGAACTGTGAGGGTTCTCCCCAGGCCAAGTCTCTTCTTGGAGGGAGAACATTAACTTGGTAAAAGAGCTGGTATTAGCACGATCAGTGATAAGTCATCAACGTGGAAATTATGATTCCCCAATTACTCTCCTCTAGCATATTTACATAGAGAGAGAGGTTCATAGTCCTTGCAATGACCACATTGCCCCTTTGCCTAGAATATCTTAGCACCCGTCTTTCAGTCTAGCCAACTCCTACATATGCTTGTGGACCCAGCCTAGGTATTCCCTCTTCTGTGAAATCTGTCCTGTCTCAGGCAGTGCTCCCATATCTTTGTTTCCTCCTTATGCTCTATTCACATCACTATTGTTAGCACTCACTCAGGTTATGTGATATTTGGCTCCTTACATGACCCCTACCTCACCCAGAGCTCCGTGAGCACAGCTACCTCGGCCCCCAGCACAGTGACTGGGACTGAGTAGTTGCTCAAGCAGTATTTGTTGATTGAATCTAAGTGTTGCTTTCACATAAGCAGAGGCTGTGTGATTTCCCTTGAGGAAAAACACGATGATAGGTGAGTAGGGTGATTATCAAAATTGTGGTAAGGGTTGCATTTTGGCTCTGGGTGATAGATTATAAGAGATTATTTCAGGGGCGCCTGGGTGGCTCAGTCGGTTAAGCGGCCAACTTCAGCCTCAGGTCATGATCTCACGGTCCGTGAGTTCGAGCCCCGCGTCGGGCTCTGGGCTGATGGCTCAGAGCCTGGAGCCTGCTTCCGATTCTGTGTCTCCCTCTCTCTCTGCCCCTCCCCCGTTCATGCTCTGTCTCTCTCTGTCTCAAAAATAAATAAAACGTTAAAAAAAATTTAAAAAAAGAGATTATTTCAGAACTTTACGAAGAAGCAGGTTAAGTAAGGCGTAAGGAAGTGAAGCGACTTGCTCCAGTTCCTGTCGTCAAATAGGGACAGACTCAGGATGAGAATGTAGGTCTCCTAGCTCCCAGTGCTTTTCCATCTTAAATACTCCGTGTCTAAGTAGCTAAATTGGTCACAGCCTACGCTAAAAATGTAAAGTCAGGGTCAATACATCACCGAGCCATTAGTTTTGCCAAGTTCCATAGGCTATGTGTACAGATGCCAATGTTCCCCTTGGCAATAGGGAAGGCATATGGCTGGTGGAAAACAACTCAAAGTGTGTGCTTTACAGATGGTGGGTCAGGGCACCATCTTCGTTTAAGGAGGCTTGTCTGATGGGTTCCTGGGCCAGTCAGTTGTCATCTTTCCTTTGCTTTCAGTTATTCCAGATACCCTCTCTGCCACCATGAGTTCCCAGATTCTCAGTAAGAAGGAAGGCGAATCATTAGAACTTACGTGTGAAGCATCCAAAGCGACAACTCAGCATACCCACCTGTCTGTCACCTGGCACCTGATCCAGGATGGAGAAAGAAGCCAAGCTACCGAGATTATTTCCCTCTCCAAAGATTTCATGTTGATCCCTGGGCCCTCATTTACCGAGAGGTTTGCCGCTGGTGATGTGCATCTCAACAAGCTTGGGGTCACTACCTTCAGGCTGGCCGTAGGGAGGCTCCAGCCCTCCGATCAAGGCCAGCTGTTCTGTGAGGCAACCGAATGGATTCAAGATCCAGATGAAACCTGGACTCTAATCACGAAAAAGCAGACGGATCAAACAACTCTGAGGATCCAACCGACAGGTAATGATCTTCTCAGGAAATTCATTAGTATGTTGGTAGTGGGTATTTTTGGGCCATCTTTTTTTATTTTTTCTAATCTTCGGTTGAATCTAAAAAAAAACACATTTAGAAAGTTTGAATAAAATTTGTTTTGGGCATCTAGGAAGCATCAATAAGAAGAAAGACATTTGGTTTGGGGGGGTCTGCCCACAGCAGGGTTTCTATGGGATAAGGTCTGTTGAATGGTTAGATAGATGCCACAAATCATGCATGGAAATGGTGTTATTCTTGCCAAGCTCTGTGTAAGCACTTTATCTGCACTTTATCTAATGTAGTCCTTACCCTAAGGGGCAGCTAGTCATCTCCCCATTTTTAAAACAAGGAACCTGAGCCTCAAACAGGCTAAATACTGGTAAGAAGTTGAGCTGGTGTGTTTCTCCAGTGATCCTGCACCACAGATACCCGGGCCCCAGAGTAGCCCGCTTCCACGGTGGAGGCTTTCTTCGTCACGGCCAGGCTTTCCTCCCACCTGACACCATTTCCTACTTGGGATGGTGTCCCTCTTCATGATCCATTGGCGTTTTCATCAAAGCAAGCAGGAAGCCTCAGCTGTGATTCCTGGTTTCTCTACATAGGCTATGGTCCAATAGGAAGAGGTTGTGAAAACTATATATATCCATGCTAAAAGCAGTGATCCAACCGCGGATCATTGGAAGTTCCTTCTTTTTTTTTTTTCTTTTTTTTTTTTTTTAGGAAAAGTGTTATTCTGTTTCATTAACAAAATTGTCTTTGGCCTTGAGTGTCCAAGTTATACTCAGTGAGTTCTGTGGGGGCACATCATGGGTGCTTTTTCTCTCTGAGAACTTTTTATATAAAAGTCTTTATTTATGTTGACAAAAATTGTATATATTTAAGGTGTGCATGATGTTTTTTTTTCATTTGAAATTTATTGTCAAATTGGTTTCCATACAACACCCAGTGCTCATCCCAACAGGTGCCCTCCTCAATACCCATCACCCACCCTCCCCTCCCTTCCACCCCCCATCAAGGTGTACATGATGTTTTGATAGACATGCATTTTGAAACCATTACCACAGTCAGGCTAATTAACATATCCATTATCTCACATAGTTACTTTCTGTGTGTAGTGTGTGGGGGGGAGGTGGGGGGGTGGGGGGGGGTGTGTGCATGTGTGTATGGTGCGAACCCTTAAGATCTCTGTTCTCAGCAGATTTCAAGTATGCAACACGGTGTTATTAACTGTAGTCACTTGCTATACATTAGATCTATAAAACTTATCTCACATAATGGAAACTTTGTCCCCTTTGATCAAAATCTCCCTCTTCCATCCCCTCCCCCAGATCCTGGCGACTACCATTCTACTCTCTGCTTTTATGAGTTCGGCAGTTTTAGATGCCACATACAAGCGAGTTCCCGCAGTCTTTGTCCTTCTGTGTCTGGCTTATTTCACTTAGCCTAATATCCTCCAGGTTGATCCGTGGTGTTGAAAATGACAGGACTTCCTTTTCTCTCAGGGCTGCGTAATATTTCAGTGTGTATATATACCACATTTTCTTCATTCATCCATCCATCAGTGGGTACTTAGGTTGACTCCATTATCTTTGTTACCATGCATAATAAACATGGGAATGCAGATCTCTCTTTGAGATACTGACTTCATTTCCTTTGGATACTACACCCAGAAGTGGGATCACTGGGATTATATGATAGGTCTGTTTTTAATTTTTGAGGCACCTCCACACTGTTTCTATAATGTTACATTCCCACCAATATTACATTCCCTTGCCTCCACATCCTTTTTTTTTTAATGAAATTTATTGTCAGATTGGTTTCCATACAACACCCAGTGCTCATCCCAACGAGTGCCCTTCTCAATGCCCATCACCCACTTTCCCCTCTCCCCCACCCCTCCCATCCACCCTTAGTTTGTTCTCTGTATTTAATAGTCTCTTGTGGTTTGTCTCCCTCCCTCTCTGTTTGTAGCTATTTTTTCTCCTTCCCTTCCCCCATGGTCTTCTGTTCAGTTTCTCAGAATCCACATATGAGTGAAAACATATGGTATCTGTCTTTCTCTGCCTGACTTATTTCACTTAGCATAATACCCTCCAGTCCCATCCACGTTGCTACAAATGGCCAGATTTCATTCTTTCTCATTGCCAAGTAGTATTCCATTGTATAGAGAAACCACATCTTCTTTATCCATTCATCAGTTGATCTCCACATCCTCACCAATACTTGCTTTCACTTTTCCAACCCATGAACCCAGAATATCTTTCCCTTTATTTGCATCTTCTTTACTTTCTTCAATCCATATTTTGTAGTTTTCAGTGCAAATGTCTTTCGCCTCCTTGGTTAAATTTATTCCTGAGTATTTTCTTCTTTTCTTCTTTTCGACTATTGTAAATGAGCTTTTTTTAAATTGAGATAAAATTAGTATATGACATTAAGTTGCAGGTGTGCAACATTAGAATTCGATGTTTGTATACACTACAAGGGATCACCACCATAAGTCTAGTTACAATCCATCAGCATACAATTGAACCCCTTCACCCATTTTGCCCACTCTCCAACCCCCTTCCCCTCTGGCAACCACAAATCTGTTCTCTGTATCTGTGAGCTCATTTTTATTTTGTTTGTTCATTTGTTTTGGTTTTTAGAGTCCACATATAAGTGAAATCATATGGTATTTGTCTTTCTCTGCCTGATTTATTTCACTTCAAATAATACCCTCAGGGTCCATCCATGTTGTTGGAAATGGCAAGATTTCTTTCTTTTTTATGGCTAAGTAGTATTCTTCTGTGTGTGTGTGTGTGTGTGTGTGTGTGTACCACATTTTCTTTATCCATTCATCCACTGATGGACACTTAGGTTGTTTCTGTATCTTAACTATTATAAATAATGCTGCAATGAACATAAGGGTACATATATCTTCTTGGTGTTTTTGTATTCTTTGAATAAATACCCAGAAGAGGAATAGCTGCATCATAAGGTAATTCTATTTTTAATTTTTTGAGATATCTCTATACTGTTTTCAATATTGGTGGCACCGATTTACATTCCTAACATCAGTGTAAAAGCGTTCCCTTGTCACCGCATCTTCTCCAGCACATGTTATTTCCTGTCCTTTTGAAAATAGCCGTTCTAACAGGGATGAACTAATATCTCATTGTGGTTTTGATTTGCACTTGCCTGATGATGAGTGATGCTGAACATCTTTTCACGTGCCTGTTGTCCATCTGTAGAAATTGTTTTCTTAATGTCTTTTTCCAGTACAGTAAAACCTTGGTTTGAGAGCATAAATCGTTCCAGAAACATGCTGGTAATCCAAAGCACTTGTATATCAAAGTGGATTTCCTCATAAGAAATAATGGAAACTCAGATGATTTGTTCCACAACCCAAAAATGTTCACATAAAAATTATTACAATACTGTAATATAATATAAAATAATAAAGAAAATACAAAAATATAAAGAAAAATAAACAAGTTAACCTGTACTTACCTTTGAAAATCTTCATGGCTGGTGTGAGGGAAACAAGAGAGAAGAGGGTTATTGTGAAGGGTGACTTTCACTATCACGAACAGATGTTGATTACGGTATAGTATCAATAAACTCTTGTCATATACTGTATTTAATGTAATTGGCAATAAGGCAGCAGAGGAAAGGGTCTATATGTGCAGACAGCCTGACATATAGAATTCATAGAATGAGCAAAGCATTTCTAAGCTTACTCTTGTCTGGAAATCAAAGGACTATCCATAGGCACTTTGAAGTGACAAAAATACACTGGTGCCAGTTGTGGGCACCTTCCAACGTTCTGAAAAATCACTGACTTCTGCCAAACACCACGGTGTGAGACTGAGCATCTGAGCATGGGAGACGATCACCCACAATCCCACAGCAAAAGAGAGAGAAAGAGAAGAACCATTGGCTCAGTTGTGATCATGTGACGTTTGATGTCACGTACTACTCATATTGCAAGACATCGCTCGTTTATCAAGTTAAAATTTATTAGAAATGTTTGCTCGTCATGCGGAACACTCACAGAACAAGTTACTCGCTATCTGTACTTTGTTGTTTCGCCGTACTTTGTTGTTAGTGTATAGAAATGCAACTGATTTTTTTTGTATGTTCATTTTGTATCCTGCAACTTTACTGAAACTATTCATTTTAATAGTTTTTTGGTGGAGTCTTTTGGGGTTTCTATATATAAGACCATGTCATCTGCAAATGGATGATTTTACTTCATTTTTACTTTACTTTTTTTACCCTGACTAATTTCTCTGGGTAAGGCTTCCAGTACTATGTTGGATAGAAGTGGTGAGAGTGGGCATCTTTGCCTTTTCCCAGTCTTAGGAAAAACTTTCAGTTTTTCATGGTTAGGGATTATGTTAACTGCAGACTAGTCATACATCACATGTGCTTTAATTTAAGAAAATTCCACTGGATATTCTCAGCCAAAAAAAAAATCCCAATTTATAGCGATTCAACATACCATAAGATGTTATATATTTTTTATTAAAAAAAGATACATTACTGTATACTTTATATTTCTATGCATACGTTTTGCTTAATAGGATTGCATTCAGAAAGCTATGTATGCTGTTCTTTCTGAATGATTTAAGGAATAGTCAAGGGCATCTTTGCTTCTAGGCATTTCTTTGGCTGACCTGCTCTTTGGAGCTAAACTCCCACATGAAATTCAATCCTTGTGGATCCTTATAGGAGGTATTATCTCCCTGCGGTACTGAAAGGACAGATGCTGTGACTTCTCTAAATATCTGCTTTGTTTTTGTTTCCCAGTGAGAGATTTTCAAGTCAACATTACCACCCAGAGCACGTTTACAGCAGGGAAACCCTTAGAACTGGTTTGCCTGGTCGTAGGCAGTGGCCAGGACCCACAGCTTCAGGGCATCTGGCTCTTCAATGGTAACGAGGTGGCCCGCATCAATGCTAGTGGTGTTCTGGACCTCAAGAGAGACTACAGAGAGAGAGCAAGTCAAGGACAGCTCCAGGTTTCAAAGTTAAACCCCAAGGTTTTCTCTCTCAAGATCTTTTCTATGGGCCCCGAGGATGAAGGGGCCTACACATGTGCCGTGGAAGAGGTGGTAAGAAATCAGATGGACTCCTGGGATGTGCTTCAGAGAAAGCAGTCACCGGACAGCCGCGTGCATCTGAGGATGCCAGCAGGTATGTGAAGTCAGGGCCACATATGACGGGGCCGTTCTCAGCTTCCCTCCTTTGTGAGTACAGTATGACTTCACGGACACAGCGGACTTCTCCTGCAGAGGCAGGTGTCAGTCGGATCGCTTTGAGGTGGCGTGAAAGACACACAATTATGTTGTCCTGAAGTCTCTTCTTGCTGTCTTAGGTCTTCGATTCTTTGATTCTGTCTGCTGTTAGTCCTAATTTTTGCACCTTGGGTTTTTCTTTAAGCAGGGAACACCTGTATCAATGAAACCCTCTGTCTTCTATCGTTGTCTGTGTGATGTGAGTGTGTGAAGAGGGAAAAATGACACTTGGCCTCCTTCCTGGGGAATGCACACCTACATTATGCTCCTCAACCCCCACCCCCCCCAAACACCTTTCAGGTACCTTTGGTCAATCCTCTGTTATCTTAACCTGATACACAGGATGATAGTGCATCTTAATGCCACATCAAAGCATGACTCAGACTAAGAAATGAAGAGGTAAATGATAGCAGGCAGATGTCGTCCCCTGCATTTTGCTGTAATGTGACGTGCCTGTCCAAACCACTTTGGGTATCTGTACGCATGAAAGTGGAAGGCCACTTAGGCCTTGTTTGGTTCATGAAGGTTGGGTGACCTGAAACATGGTTGAGCAGTCAGTGCTTTTTGTGTGAAGAGAAAACAGACAAATCTACAACTAACATTAGGATGCTCCGGGCTGGGTATTATATTCTAAGTCTGGAAAGACTAATTGCCCAAGAGCACAAAACACAACCCAACAAAAAATAAAGATACCCTTGTCTCACTGGTTCCTTGGAGGCATCTCCAAAGATGGACACATTTCCCTTTCATGCTTTTCTCCGTCACCCCATTTGCTAGCAATGAAGATCACAAGCTTTGGCCTAGAGTGGCAAGCCAGGAAGCGTGTTGGTGTTAGTTTTCATGCTAAACATTTGGTCAAACTTTCTAGGATTCAGGAAGAACTAGGTGGGCGGGCTTACATACTTACACAGGTCTAGGTCTCTGTTTCACGCATCTCAGTCGCTGCTGAAACATATCGGTAAAGCTTTCTTAAATTCCACATGTGGGAATTTGTGCCAAAGGGTGCCCAGATCCTAAGCCCATCAGTAGGGTGGTCTTCCAAAGCAAAAAATAGTTCTTTGTACAGGCTGGAATCCAAACTGGGCCCAGTGTGCAGAAACAGAAAAAAATTGTTAGCAAATTTATTAAGGATCCTGTTGAGCATTCACAGTTTTGAAAATCAAACCAAAGTATGAGCAGAGTCTTATCATTCTATGAATATTTTAAACAGAAGGGGGTACTCGCTACCACTGTGAATCTGTAACTTACACACGCTTGATAAGTTTATTACTTCTTACCAAGGGGCAGTAATGACTGTAATGAGTTAAGGACACCTCATCTTTTCTTAAAAAAATTGATGTTAGTTGAAGCTAATCATAATGGTTATATTAGAGTAGTGAGATTATGAGTAATAATTTCCTCTTTACGTTCTAAGCTTCAGTTAAGAGTCTATTTTTAACTTGAAAATGACTCTAAGTATAATCCTGCCTCTAACACCCAAAATTTGGAAGCAGGCTTGCATATATGTGATATAATATATAGTATATATAAAATATTATTGAAATAAGAATCAATAGTATTATTAATTATATTAAAATATTAAATACATATATTAAATTTATTTGTGGATATCAACCTTCATTCTGCCTTTGTAACATACATATACATACATATACACATACATACGTATACATACATATATATATGTACATATACATATATGTATATATATATAAAGCAGGAGAAGACTAAACTCCTTCCTCAGCAGGGAAGAACAATTTGCAAATTCACTTAGATCCTATTTAAATTTCTCATCCCAGTTCTATTTTGTTTTTTTCTCTTTTGTCTTTGAACCACCCCACTTTCACTAAGCACCTATCATTACAGCCAAAGCTATTAGCTTCCCCTTGCCAGCAGGCTAAGCCCTTAAGCATGTACCACTTTTAGTCCTCCCAACAATGCCATAAGGTGGGTGTGATTATTACCTTTGTATTTGCAGGAAAGAAAATCGAGGCTCAGGGAGGACAGTGTGTTTCCCAGGGTAACTCTGACTCCCAGGGCTTCGGCCTTAAGCCTGGGATGCATGAACTACTGAGATGTCTTTGCCTTGCCCACACAGCACCCAGGACAAAACCTTGCCCAGGATGCGTCCAAATGTTTGCATTTCCACGTGTCTTGAATTTCTGGGAGCCAGACGTATATTTGCAGTTTAACATTGTAGTTCAGCTATAAGAAGGATCTTCCCTCAATCAAACCATTAATATATCTCTAGCTATATGAATATATGATTTGAAAAAGAGAAATCTATATATGTGTATTTTCTCCCAAGTAATTGCTTTTAATGGTAGTGTTCTGTTTATTCTGTTGTTCTTGTTTTTTGTTTTTTTTTTTTCAATAAACTCTGCAACCAGTGTGGGGCTTGAACTCATGACCCGGAGATCAAGAGTCACATGCTCCATGGACCGAGCGAGCCAGGCACCCTTAATAGCAGTAATTTGAACAGAAATCTAATTACCAACACTCGTTCCCTGTTCAAAACACATACTAATTAGGGAAAGATAAGTAGGGAGAGGAATGTCATTTTGAACTGTGAAACACAAAATTCCAAAAAACTAGAAATTTAAATAAACACAGCTTTGTTACTTTCAGGCTCATATACCCACCCTAATTAATCTAAGAAAATATTACCAGATGTTTTCCCAACTAGATGTTCTTAATGAAGGGCTGATTTAACAAATCACTAAAAACGAGGGCAAATTATAAATTGTTTAAGTGTAAATAAGTTCTCCTGATATTCTTTCTATTGTCTTGTGCCCACTATTTAAGTGTTTAGCCAATCTCTTTTCTGAGGGTGTTCCAGGACTACACGGCCTGATCTGATTTGTCACAAAACGAGTCAAATCCTAATTAAAGAGATGTCACTGTGTTTTCGAAACGTTTTCATTTACTTGAAACCCTTTTTTTCCTCTCAAATCTGTAATCCACAGCAAGAAATGTGGCCTTATCTACCAAGAGCAAGCAGCAAGCAGTGTGGGAAGGAGAGGTATTAACCCTTCTCTGCAAGGCCGATGGCACCGAGAGTCCCCTGTCTGTGGAATGGTGGCGCCTCCCACAGGGCCAGACGCAGCCAGAGTTCGTGGCTGGCATGGGGCGGGATGGCACGGTGCAGCTAGGCGCCCCCTACAAGGAACTCAATAACCACGACAACACAAGGCTGGAGAAAACGGACTGGGCCACTTTCCAGCTGGAGATCGCCTCCACCACCATTATGGACAGTGGTATATACGAGTGCCGAGTGTCTGAGAGCGCCCAGAACCAGGCCAGAGGTCAGAGCTGGACTCAGAAGTTGTCGGTCACCATCAGATCTCTGGGTAAGTGTCCAAGAAATCCTTTTCTGAGCTTGCGGGTCGTCGGTACCTTCCTCTGCAGTGCGACGCAGTAGAATCTGATTGTGTGTCACCCTGAACCCCCCAGTTAGGGCACGTACACCCCAGGACACGGAGCATCGTTTCTGGCTGCCATGTCCGTCAACTACTCTCTAAAGTTTCCTCATCTTTACGAAGATCATCTGTAGGGTGCCCCTTGCAGGCTATTATTCACAGCTAAAAACAAAAGCCTATGACCTGGAGTAGACTTACAGAGGACACATGGCCAGTGGAGCTGAGCCTCATACATTTGGGCTTTTGACAGCTGTGGCCCTGTGTTGCAGAGTCTTCTAGCATGTTCCCAACAGTGACACTGAGCCTGTGAGTGGAAATAAGGGAAGGAGGCCAGCCACTGGGCTGGGGAGTGCTCCACCCACTCCGTAGCAGCTGTCTAAGCAGCGGGCTGGAGAGACACTGCCTGTTTGTTGTCACTACTGAGAACACTCTCAGAAGAGGGTCAGCTTTGGAAATCTGAGGACAGATTTCAGGACAGGCTGTACTGTGAGTCAACTTTTACCTCCAAATATTTGATTCTCCCGATGTACAAATGCATGGCTCTGTGTGAATAGGTGAATAGGAAGGCTTTGATTTGATAAGCATATTAGAAATCCCGTTTCCCATCTATTTCTGCCCACAGAGTCGAGTTTACAGGTTAAGCTGATGAGCCGTCAACCCCAAGTGACATTAACCAACACCTTTGGCCTGTCCTGCATAGTGGAGGCTGACTTCTCCCACCTCAGGGTGCCACTCACTGTGACGTGGCAGTTCCAGCCAGCAAGATCTCGGGTCTTTTATCTGCTTGTGCGAATCGCCTGGAACGGCACTATTGAGTGGGGGGATTTCCTATCTCAGTTCCAAAAGAAGACAAAGCTTTTGCAGTCCTCATTTTACTCTCAACTCCTAATCCACGATGCCACGGAGGAAGAAGCAGGAGTTTATCGGTGTCAAGTAGAAGTTTACGCCAGAAATTCCCCAGACACGAGCGGCCCCCCGAGGGCTTCTGCCGTCTCTCACTCGCTGATGATAGCCATCACTTTGCCAGGTAAACACCACCTGAAATTAATCCATGCTTTAAAAACAAGCCAACACATTTCTCCCATGTTGGATAAGTTTGTAGAATTAAAACATAAAATACCTTCTCCCCATGTTCTTACTGTATAAGTTAGCACCACAGAGAACCAATATCCAGGCTGACATTGAGTTAACGTGCATGGGATGGCCATACTGATTGTTAAAACATTGACAGACTTCCACACTGACTAATAATAACTGTGGCTCCATGCCCCTTCCCCCCTTCCCATAAGTTCCCAGCACCTGCAAGGTACCATGTGGCACAACAGGGGGCCTCTAAGGCCAGCTCCTAGAGCTGGGGGAGGCATTCTTTTGGATTGGTCACTGCCCATGCCTCATGGGTCATTAAATGTTTGGAATGTCTCCATTAGTGGTATGGATAACGTAAATTCCATTAGAATACATTTATCCTCTTGTTTTACCACGTGAATGTATAAGAGAGAGGATATGATTATAGTCAAATATAATTTACCTTGTCAGCTGGTAAAAGAACAGAGGTAAAAAGTATGACACAACCTGGGCAAAGTTCTGCTGGGTCATGCATCTTCTTTCATGGCTTGCATTCTTTTAAGGCAGAGTGTTCAAGAGCCTTTGAAGTCATTTCAATCTGACAGGCACCAGACAGCAGCATAGCTGTGGACAAGTCACACAATCCATCCAAGTCTAGGTACTTCATCCATAAGTTGCTCTTTAAAGATGCGCACGTTAAAGGTGGTGACACACAGATAATGTGCCTAGTACAGTGCCGATGCGTGGAGTGGATGCTCAGACATGGTAGTGGTCATTCTCTCTGCTGCTGAGTGACATCTTTTGTACTAGTAATGATCTCCTTGTCGATTGACTCATCTTCTACTTTCCATCTTGAATTTGAGCTCCAGCCACACTGAGCTCGTTGCAGGCCCTCAAATACTCTATGTTCTCTCCCTCTTTCAGTCTTTGTTCAAGTCATGTGTTTTGTGTGGAACGCTTTAGCCTCTTCTCCATCAGACTAATTCCTATTAACCCTTAAGACTTAGGTTAGAGGTCTCTTCTCCAGAAAGCCTCTCCACACTCCCATATTTGAGTTAGGTAGTCGTGCCCTGTGCTCTGACTTCTGCATACCTCTGTCACTCTTGGGTGACACAGTCTTGTAATCCTAAGCCTCTGTGACTGTACTAGTGTCTCCCTCTAGACTGTGAACCCACGGAAGGGAGGTAGCCACAGAGTGGGGAATAGTCTGTCAGAGAACACAGTGTGTGCTTAATAAATGTTTGTTGAAGGAAGAATAAAGGGATCTACTGGCAACTTCAAGAAGCAGTTACAAAAGCAGAATCAGTGATGTCAGCAAGAGGTTAGAATAAGGTTTGGAAGGCAGGTTTTAGCATTCATCTTCCCGACGGAGCAGAAAAGCTGCTGGAATAAAAGGGTAGTTGACTATGTATCTGTATGAGATTCTTACAGTTGACTGGCTGCAAAGAAACATATAATGTTAATAGCCCCACGTACAACTTGCTTTTGTTTACCTGAGTTCAAGGGCAGATACCAACAAGGGCGTTTGGCAAACTGTGAATCAGGGGGTACTCTGGAGAGTGAGCACACAGACAAAGCATTAATAGGGGCACTTTCTCTCACTTTGATTTATGAAATGCTGCAGAAGAGAAGATGTCTAAGCTTCAATAATGAGGCATTATCATGTGGAAGAGATTAGTTTCCTGTATGACACTTCCTCCCACCCCATGTTCCCATCCCACTCATCCAGGTAAGGGTAGAACCAGGACCAGTGGCTGGAAGGTATGGAGTGGTAAGATTCAACTTGATATCAGAAAGAATTCTCTAGTGGCAGAGATGTCCAAAGATGGAATGGACTGGTTTGTCAGTTGGGGAACTGTTCAGAGGCTCAATGGGCAGTGAGTGGGGCTGCTGGGGAGGAAATTCCCCCATCCAGTGGATGGAGGAGACATTGTCCCAGTTGGCCTCTAATGTCCCTTCTGCCTTAAAATTCTATTTTCTAGCAAAGTAACAAACAAAACAAAGTAACAAACAAAAGTAACTGTCACCATTCTTTTCATTTAGAGAGCAAGCTAAGAGTGAACTCAACCAGTCAAGTCCAAGAGATCTTCATCAACTCCAACACCAACATAGAATGTAGCATCTTGTCCCAGTCCACTGGAGACCTCCAGTTAGCCGTTATTTGGTACTTCTCTCCCATTTCCATGAATGCAACCTGGCTGAGGATCCTGGAAATGGACCAAACCAATGTTGTAAAATATGGGGATGAATTTCACTCCCTACTGAGAAGACAAAAATTCCACCCCAAGAAAGTTTCCCAGGACTTGTTTCAGCTACAGATTCTGAATGTGGAAGACAGCGATCAGGGCAGATACCACTGTGCTGTGGAAGAATGGTTCTTGTCCAGAAACGGCACTTGGCACAAGCTTGGAGAAAAGAAGTCAGGTCTGACAGAATTGAAACTCAGGCCCACAGGTAAACCTCATGAGTGTATTCTCACAACGGCTTTCTATAGGATGGCCTTCTTCTCTTGGGCAGCTCTTCAATGGAGTGATTATGTTGAAGGTAGAAAGGTGACCCAGGGCCATAGGGATAGTGGCCACCTACACAATGAATGCAGGACCTGGTGGCCCAGCAGAGGACGTGGGAGTCACGTAAGGTGAGTCAATCTGAGGTTTTGAGGAGTCTGGATGGGAACAAGATCCCTTTGATTGGTTTGCCTATCAGCCTGGCAGCCTGCTCTATGCAGCTACCCAGGGTATTGTATCTCTAGATCTCTGTAATAACAAGCTGTGTCATTCCAGTGGGGCTCTACTGTAATTTGGCAAAGAGAGAGTAATACGAAGCATATTTCTCCCACTGTGAACAGAAACTGTACAACTCTATGGGGATGTGTGGAGAAATTGCTTTTCAACATTTGGCTGCCTAAACATACGGCAAATAAGAGTAGTTAACTGCCGGAATGCTTACTGAGGGAGTCTCCTCTTCCTCAGGAGAGCTTTAAAACTGTAATAGAAGTTCCATCCACATGCGCTGGTCTAAGAGCGCTGCGGTTGAAGTGTGGGCAGGGTTGGTTAGATCTCTTGGTATCGGTTTGGTCACCTCCAGTGTTGATTAAAATGAGACAGATGTCACGGCTAGGGTTCGGGAACTGGCTGAGATCCAACAGCACAATGCAAAGAAGTTAGTCTGGTTTGGTGCTTAAAATTGCATTCAATGGTACACCCACAAATAAGATTATAATAAACGTTACTATGTATTAGACAGTTAGAGATACAAAGAGAAATAAGGCACAGCTCTTGCCTTAAGGAGCTTACGGTCTGTAGGGGGGGCAGTGGAGCCAAACAGTAGTGGAGCATAAGGCTCTCTTTTCTTGCTGCTCTGGTTCCCCTTCTCTGTGTTCTTCAGGCCCTTCTTCTCCCTGGTAAATGTGGGTGCTCCTCAGGGACAGATCCTGGGCCCCTTTGTCTCATTATTCTCTGCTCTCTCCAGAACTTCTCAAATACTGTGTTGGTTTCAACTACCACCTTCGATGAAATAGCGCAAAGTCTTTACACTTCGCTCCGATCTCTTGAGCTCCGGCTCTTTCTTCCCAACTGCCTGTTGTACATTTCTGCTTGGATGCCCCTGAGACCCTCACACGCAGCACGTCCCAAACCTCATTATCATTCTTGCCATCCCACAAGACCCGTGCAAACTTCTGCATTCTCCATCTGTGTGGCTGGCAGCCCTTTCTCCCAGTTGCCTAAGCCAAATCTTGACAGTGTTTGCACAGCCTTTAAGGAGGCAGCCGCTCCTTGGCTCAAGCTAGCAAACCCTTCCCATCCGGAAATGTGGGCTCAGTGTTGCCCAATCTTTTAGTACATCAAGAAACGCCTAAAATCTTTTTTGGTGATATCTCTTGGTGGAGACTATACACAGCTAATCCAAATTTTTAAAAAAGACTGTGGGAGTCAAACAAAACATATCTGTGGGTTAGGTGTGGCTGGCTGGGGGTGGCCAGCTGTGTACCCCAGGGCAGGGAGTGAGTTAAGAGGCCCCAGGGAGAGATACTGAGAAGGAGTGGTCAGAACTGCAGGAAAGACACGTTCTCTGAAATCAAAAGAAGAGAGAATTTCAAGAAGAAAATGGACTTCGGTGATAAAACCCACAGAGCGGACAACAAAACTAGAGTGTCTTGAGCTGGGAAATCAGGCCCATACTAATGATCTTGGCCAGAGCATGGGATAGAATTAGAAGGTGTTTGCATTAAAGTAGGGAGGAATTTGAGATGAGGAAGCAGAGACAGAATCAGATAAACTAATATTTCACATACTTTGCCATGAATGGAGGGAGAGAGTAAATATGGCAACAACAACAAAAATCCAGGATCAGACAAAGTTATCCTTTTAGAGGAAGATATGGGACGCCTGGGCGACTCAGTTGGTTGAGTTTCCAACTTTGTTTCAGGTCATGATCTCATGGTCCATGAGTTGGAGCCCCGAGTCGGGCTCTATGCTGACAGCTCGGAGCCTGGAGCCTGCTTCAGATTCTGTGTTTCCCTCTCTCTCTGCCCCACTCATGCTCTGTCCCTCTGTGTCTCTCAAAAATAAATAAACATTCAAAAAAAATTTTTTAAGATTGATCAATAAATGTGTTTGTAGTAGAGTTGAAAATTTAGCGTATACTATAGTTTACTTTGTTAGTAACTGCTCTGGTCTTCATTTGAAGTTCTCACCAGCAGGTTAGGAGGGGAAAATTTTTCTTAAGTTTATTTATTTATTTTGCGAGGCAGGGGAGGGGCAGAGAGAGACAGAGAGAGACAGAGAGAGAGACAGAGAGGGAGAGAGAAAGAATCCCAAGCAGGCTCCATGAGCACGGAGACTGACATGGGGCTCGAACTCACGAACCATGAGATATGACCTGAACCAAAATTAAGAGCCAGATGCTTAACCAACTGAGTCACCCAGGCACCCCAGGAGAAAATTTTTAAGAAGTAAAGGTCAAACATCGGACAAAGGGCTAGTATCCAAAATCTATAAAGTGCTCATCAAACTCCACACCCGAAAAACAAATAACCCAGTGAAGAAATGGGCAGAAAACATGAATAGACACTTCTCTAAAGAAGACATCCGGATGGCCAACAGGCACATGAAAAGATGTTCAACGTCGCTCCTTATCAGGGAAATACAAATCAAAACCACACTCAGATACCACCTCACGCCAGTCAGAGTGGCCAAAATGAAGAAATCAGGAGACTGTAGATGCTGGAGAGGATGTGGAGAAACAGGAACCCTCTTGCACTGTTGGTGGGAATGCAAATTGGTGCAGCCGCTCTGGAAAGCAGTGTGGAGGTTCCTCAGAAAATTAAAAATAGACCTACCCTATGACCCAGCAATAGCACTGCTAGGAATTTATCCAAGGGATACAGGAGTACTGATGCATAGGGGCACCTGTACCCCAATGTTTATAGCGGCACTCTCAACAATAGCCAAATTATGGAAAGAGCCTAAATGTCCATCAACTGATGAATGGATAAAGAAATTGTGGTTTATATACACAATGGAATACTACGTGGCAATGAGAAAAAATGAAATATGGCCTTTTGTAGCAACATGGATGGAACTGGAGAGTGTGATGCTAAGTGAAATAAGCCATACAGAGAAAGACAGATACCATATGGTTTCACTCTTATGTGGATCCTGAGAAACGTAACAGAAACCCATGGGGGAGGGGAAGGAAAAAAAAAAAAAAGAGGTTAGAGTGGGAGAGAGCCAAAGCATAAGAGACTGTTAAAAACTGAGAACAAACTGAGGGTTGATGGGGGGTGGGAGGGAGGGCAGGGTGGGAGGGAGGGCAGGGTGGGTGATGGGTATTGAGGAGGGCACCTTTTGGGATGAGCACTGGGTGTTGTATGGAAACCAATTTGACAGTAAATTTCATATATTAAAAAAAAAAAAAAAAAAAAAACTGGGGACGGAGGGCAAGTGAAATAGGGAAGTAGTAAAGTCAAAGCATGCAAAGTTTCAACTGCACAAAATGAATAAGCCCTAGAAATATATTGTATAGCATAGAATCTGTAGTTATCAACACTGTATTGTATACTTAAAATTTTACTAAGGGGGTAAATCTCCTGTTAAATGTTCTTATTCCCCTCCAATAATAATAAATGAGAGAGGGCAGAAGGAAAAAAAAAAAAAAAAAAAAAAAAAAGAAGTAAAGGTCAAAATCTGTTTAAGACTTAGTCTAATCCAGTAATTTAATTCGTCTTTCCTTGAGTGGTATTCTAACACTTGTATAAAAATGTTCAGTCTCTCAGATAGCCTCCTCTTTCCCTGCATCTTGGACTGAGATGATATCTGGGTATATGGGAGGAAGGTAATTTGCCAAGAATGAGGGGCAGTGGTGCAGTAATGACTTGAGGGAAGAGCCAGAAGTTTTGGATGGTCCATCTTGGCAGAAGAAGAAAGAGTTGGCCAGGGAGAGGTAAAACAGCAGAGCAGAGCACCCACTGAAGCTGGTGGCTTCAGAGGCAGGCCTTCAGCAGACAAGAGGTAGGGCTGAAGGGAAATGGCTGGTTTGATTCATCGCACAGAATGTTCTAGCACACGTTGAAGAAGGACAGGGGTCAAGGGAAAACGTTAAAGATGAGAGACCTGGTTATCTAAAGAGTTTAAGATGGCATCTCCTCAGTGAGAACTAGATCTTTCAGAGGGGGTACCCAATCTAAAAATCTGGATTCTTCTCTAACTTATTGCCATTTTATTTCCTAGGAAGCAAGGTACGCGTCTCCAAAGTGTACTGGACAGAAAATGCTACCGAGCACACGGAGGTGGCCATCCGCTGCAGCCTGGAGAGTTCTGGCAGCTCGGCTTCTCTGTACTCTGTGATGTGGTTGCGCAACGGGGAGCATTCAGGAAGGCAAATGCTGGTACACCTTCGGCATGATGGCTTGCTGGAGTATGGTGACGAGGGGCTCGGGGGGCATCTGTACTGTTACCGCTCATCCCCTACAGACTTTGTCCTGAAGCTTCATCGGGTCAGAATGGAGGATGCTGGTTTGTACTGGTGCAAGGTGACAGAGTGGGAGCCACATGGTACCCCTGGCACGTGGGTCAACCGAGCATCAGATGAGTCCCAGCATGTGGTGCTCACGGTGCTGCCTTCAGGTAAGTAGGGGTTAATCTGCCCCGGCCCCTGGTCAGGAGAATCTTTGTCCCCCACCCCGTCTTGTGTTTCCCTCCCAGTTACGTTTTGCTGAACGCAGTTTACAGATTCCCTAAAGAAAGTGACTTTGCAGTTTCTGTCAATAGTGATTGCTAGTTCTCATTTGGACAGATGAGGTCTACGCAAGTTTTCGGGCACAGACACGGAAATGTCAGGGGCATCTGACCTGCTTCCCCCGCCCCTTCTCCTCCCGAACTAAAAAAGCCATCCACATCGTATCCCTTTCAATAACAAAATTATGTTCGAAGCGGACATCTTTACCCCTTGCCTGGTTCTCCAGTCTCAGAATGCTCGGATCTGCAGAGGGAGTTGGAATGAGGGATAGGGGCCTGGTGATGGGATGTTTCATTTGGTCTCACTGCAGTCAACTGCCTCTACATGCTCCCCACCTCCAAACCAAAGTGAAACTTTTCTTAATGAGTAAGTGCCATGTTCTTCTCTCTCGATAGGTCAACAAATCAGCAGGGCTTTGAGAACGATAGTCATGTGGTGGGTGGGCCTCACGTGACTGCAGCTTGAAAGGCATCAGAGAAGGAAGTACACCCTGTGGAGCTTGCTTATGGGGTCCAGCGAGGAAGGCAGCTACTTAAAGACCTTGGCCCAAGAGTGACCATTGTCCACGTGGGAAGGCCAACCTACTCAGCTAGTGCACAGCTTGAGGAGGGGTGTGGAGCAAGAGGCTGTGAAGGAGAAGAGGGCAACCTTCCAGCCAGTACAGTGCCAAGCATGTAGTAGGCATTCATTAAGCATTTGTTAATGAAAGCAAAAATTTCTCCAACCAGACCCATAAATCTTCCCTGGTGATCAGTGTGCTGGCTAATATGGCCAGCTCATCTCTGAGCTGCTTCTTTCTTTCTTTCTTTCTTTCTTTCTTTCTTTCTTTCTTTCCCTTTTTATGTAAATTGTTTTAATGTTTATTTATTTTTGAGAGAGAGAGAGAGAGAGAGAGAGAGGGAGGGAGAGGGAGAGAGTGGGAGAGGGGCAGAGAGAGAGGGAGACACAGAATCTGACACAGGCTCCAGGCTCTGAGCTGTCAGCACAGAGCTGGATGAGGGGCTTGAACTCACAAACCCACATGATCATGACCTGAACCAAAGTTGGATGCTTAACCGACTGAGCCACCCAGATGCCCCTGAGCGGCTCCTTCCTGGTGGGGTTTAGGGAAAAGGCGAGAGGTGCGCTGAACTTAATAGTGGGAAGGGGACACCGGAGATGCATAGCTGTGACCTTGGTGCCCCACACCAGCAAGAGTAAAAAGGATCAATTCTAGGTAACATTCCTGAAACACCAGCTAGCTTTGGTGACACTCTCTGGGGGCAAAAAGCGGTGCTGGGAATAGGTGGCAACTTCTCCAAAATAGGGACAGTTGTGTCCCCGCCCCAGCCAGGTTTCTAGAGCAAAAGTCAGAGTTCTCTGACTTGCTCCCTAGGGCTCCAGCATCCTCCTCCCCCAAGTGTTCTTCAGCAGAAGTTTTCTCCCCAGTGTCCAGAAGATATTTTTCTTCTATTCCAACAATTACGGGAAGTCCCACAACCTGAGCACATTCCATACATGTTTTCTCCCTGGAACCCCTAGGCTCTGTAGAATCAGCACTTTTTGTGGCAGAATAAATAGATAATAACTGTAATAAATATATATTCTGTGATGAAAAAGCACATCTCCTCTGAGAGACATGGGATCCTACACAGCAATATATAAATTAACTATATATATATATATATATATATATATATATATATATATAGTTAATCTTTGTAGAATCCTTACAAGTCAGGTGTAAGGTTTTTAGAAGATAAACTCTGGAAAGAAAACATTAAAAGTTGGGAGGTCTTTGTATTCTTTACAGTTGAAGAAGCTTGAAAACCTGTGCCATGATAAGCTGAGGGTTTTTGTTATAGACACAGTGGGGGTTCCCAAGTAAATCCTTGCTTACAGCATTTTGCTTCCTCTACCTGGCTGTTCTTTCCTGGTAGTTGGGGAGGCAGTGGTGGGGGGGGGGGGTGTGGGATGCAAAATCCCAGGGTTTGGAATCAGACAAGCCTAGGCTTGGATCACAGCCCCCTGCCACCTATGAGCTGTGAAATCATACCCTGGTTCCTTAACCACTGTGAGCCTCAGCTTTACTCATAAAATGAGGATCGTAATACAAATGTGTGTAAAGTAGCTAGCATAGTCCATGGATATTGTAAGTGCTCAAGAAATGTTAACTCTCTTTCCTCTTATGCCTCCAAACATGCTATACACACACACAGACAACACACACACACACACACACACACACACACGTATATACTATATCTATCTATATCTATCTATATCTATATATATGCAAAATATTTTTAATATATACCTCTTACTCCTTTTATTATTTTTAATGTTTATTTGTTTTTGAGAGAGAGGGAGAGAGAGAGACAGTGGGAGAGGGGCAGACAGAGAAGGGGACACAGAATCCGAAGCAGGCTCTAGGCTGTCAGCATAGAGGCCAACAAAGGGCTTGAACCCACGAACTGCGAGATCATGACCAGAGCTGAAGTCTGATGCTTAACCTACTGAGCCACCCAGGCGCCCCATGACAAAATATTTTAAGTTGTTCAATAAATAACCATGTGAGCTTCTGAGATCACAAAAACATGTATTACAGAGTCTGTTCCCAAAGAGCTCAGATTCTTTTTCCTTTTTTTTTAATGTTTATTTTTTGAGAGAGAGAGAGAGTGGGGGAAGGAGGCAGAGAAGGAGGAGACAGAGAATCCCAAGCAGGCTCTGTGCTGTCAGCACAGACCCTGATGTGGGGCTCAAACTCCCGAACCGTGAGATCATGACCTGAGCTGAAACCAGGAGTCGGATGTTTAACCAACTGAGCCACCCAGGCATCCCCCAAAGAGTTCAGATTCTGTTGGGGAAGTAAAGTCCAAAATGGTAGGTGTCATCAAAGAAATAGTTTTAGGGTGCTGCACAAGGAGCAGAGGCAGGGCTGGGGTGAAGGGCTGGGTGGGGAGGAGATCTGGGAAACTCCCCAGAGTATGGGGCCTATGAAAAGGAAGAGGACATATTTTAGGGAAAGGAAAGGCTAGGCAAGATGATCATAAAAACTGTGGTGCAAGGGCAGGGGCACCTGGGCGGCTCAGTTAGTTTAAGTGTCCGACTTTGGCTCGGGTCGTGATCTCCTGGTTCATGGGCTCGAGCCTTTCATTGGGCTCTGTGCTGACAGCTCAGAGCCTGGAGCCTGTTTCAGATGCTGTGTCTCCTTCTCTCTCTGCCCCTCCCCAACTCATGCTCTGACACTCTCTCTCTCCACTCATCTCTCTCTCAAAAATAAATAAACATTAAAAAATTATTTAAAAAAAAACTGTGGCGCAAGGGTAAGAGAGGCAGCTAGTGAGATGGGAGGGTATGGATCTCAAACTCATCCCACATATGTAGCTAAGGAAGGTGAACTGAGTCATGAACCTTATGGAGTGTCAGCGAAGTTCAATCAGGGGAGTGACATCATGAGATTTGCATTTTAGGAAGCTCCCACTGGGAGCCCTGTTAAAGATGAGTTGGAAGGGAGGCAGACACAGAGCAGAGAGCACTATTTGAAATTGATAGTAGGAACCCAGGTGAGACAAGATGAAGGTCCAAATTAAGGCAGTGCTTTAATGAGGGATGAGAGAAAAGCAGGCAGTCAGTGTTAGGCAGCAGCATCTTCAGGATTTAGAGACTGATTAGGTGCATGTGGAGGGTGAATGGGCAGAAGGGGAGAATCAAGGATGAATAAGAAGTTTCTAGCATGGGTGGTTAGTGGGGACATTCACTAAATGAGGTAATATAAGGTCTGATGGAGAAATTAGTTCAATTTTGAATAAGTTGAGCTGGAATTGATGTGTGGAGTATGTGTGAGTTATCCAGAGAGTTCTACCCAATAGACATGGGGATTTCCAAGAGAGATCTTTGCCAGAGCTGTAGATTAGTAGGCATCAACTCATAGCCAATAATGGTGTCCAACGATGCATCCCTGAGATACTATTGATCAGGGAAGTACAGAAGAGGAGACTGAAGGGGAACGAAAAGAGTAGCCAAGAGGTAGGAGGAGAACCAGGGTTTGGTGGTATCCTAGAAACCAAAAGCAGAGAGCACAGCAAAAGGGAAGGGAAAGCCAACAAACTCAACTATCGTAAAGAGGTCAATTAAGATAAGAACGGGCAAGTGTCCATGGGATTTCACACTGCAGGGCAATTGCAGAGAAGTAATGAGAAAAGGCAGACCACAGTGAAAGAGTGGACACATCAAATATAGATTACACTTTCAAGAGCTTTGATGTAAAGGTAAGAGAGAAGATAAGTGGCAAGAGGTGTCAGTGAAGTTTTACTTTGTTCTGTTTTGGTTTGGAGCTGGTAGGGACTTGAGCACTTTAAAAAATTCTAGAGGGGAAAGAGGCCGCGGAGAGGAAGATGATGACGCTATACCACCTGCTGACTGCAGTGCTCCTCCATGCCACCTTTGGTCAACACCTACTAATCCTTCACCTCCCAACTTATCCGCTACCTTCTCAGGGACTAACATGCTACCAACTCTCCACTTCTCAGATGGTTTTCTGCCACCTCCCTGTGGCAATTTCAGGGTGGGTTAGTTTAGGACTACCTAATAAATCTGTGGAGCGCCGTGGCTCAAGTGGAGACAGAAAAGTTAAGACGCATCTCCCTGGGGGAATGGAATGGACCTGGCATTTGCTTTTCCATCTGACTTCCTTACCTATGACTAAGCCAAGGGAGGGGCTAGAGATACCTTAGTCTTCCTACCTCACCCTCAGACCCCAGACATAAATGTCTTATTCTAGAGAATTCTCTGTAATTAATTAATGGGCAAGATTATAAGGCTTTCTGGGGACTGGATTACTTGTCATTGTATGTATTTGTTACTCTTCCCCAGCTTCTAGGTGGGTAAGGATATACTTAGAAAGTGACCCTTCAAAGGAGATATGTGCCCCTACCACACTGAAGTTTCTGGAGAGACCATAACATTTTTCTATGCTACCCTGGTGCCTCCCACAAAGTCTGGCACGTAGTACTCAGTAAGTGCTTCATGAAAGAATGAGCAAGCGAGTCTTCAGTTGGGATGAAACAGGATACTGTCAGGCACCATTCATTCTGGGATGCGCTTGTATTGGGTTCCCGAACCCTACTTTCATTTCTTGGCGGGAGCCAACTCTCTCCCATAGCCACACTTGGCATGGTCCGTTGCTGAATTTGGGTTGGGGTGGGGGCAGAATTGGTAGCCCCCTCGCTCTCCGGTATCTGTCCTCTGCTGAAGTCAGTACTTCTGAGGTAATATGGAAAAGGAATGCTCCTCGTGGTGTATTTGGCTGTGGGTGGGAGCAAGTTATCAACCAAGCCTCATGATGAAGTGTTCTCATTACGCTTTTGGCTCTGTCTTGCAGACCTTGTACTTCGAGCATCGGGCACTTACTCGGATTGATTCAAAATGCCAAACCTTAATGGTTTGGGATGTCGCTAATTCTAATCCAGATATGGGTGAGAGGCAGATGGTGGGGACTGGTGATTGTGGGATCCAGAGCAAACCCTGCCCTCCCAGGAGAGGTAATTTAGAAGCATTGGAGCTGACAGTTGCTAGCTGTTGGCCAACTCGGCACTGTGAAGAGTGCCTGTGCTATCCTTTGATGGCAGATTGCTCCACACAGAGCAGTCTCCTCCCCATTAAGATACCCAAACCCTCTGGCAGTCCCTTCACGCTGAAGGTTAGAGTCTCAGGGGAAAAAGAAAAAAAGCCAAGTACCGGATTTCTTCTCACCTTCTGCGTGCTGGTGCAAATCTCTTCAGTATCGCACCACCGTCCTAGCAACGGTGACACAGAGGTGGACTCTCACTTCCCAATTCTCTGCCTCCCATGATAGGGAAGGGAAGTCAGAGTCTCCTACGTAATCATTCGACTCTCAGTGGAACGTCACCCAGCCATGGAGACGGAGGGACCAGAGACTTGAGGGAGAGACTGGGCCTGCAGAACGTGGCCAAGCTTGTGGTGCCTGTGTGGGGAACCAGCTGGTCGAGCCCCGTTTTCTACCCGGTCTCTTGGGACAGCATTGCCTGTGATTTTCCTACCAGCGTACTGATAGTTATTCCTTGCTGACTCAACAGATGTGCTGAGCGCTCTGTTAAATACTTCATTATCTTATCACGACTCTAGAAATTATTATCCCCACTTGATCGATGAGGAAACTAAGCGTTATTGAGGGTAAGTAACTGGTCCAACGTCAATAACAGTATGTGGAAGAGCCAGAATGTGAACCTGGCTCCCTTCGAGATGGAAGAGGTACTCAGTCGCTACTGTGAGTACGAGTAGCGTGAAGTGTCAAGGCCAGTGCTCTTCTCCGCTGTTTTCTACAGCTCCGGTCTCTTTCAGCACTGCCATTTCTACCTCCTTCCTACCCACATGCCTTCAGATATATTAAGATAAGACCTGGGGAGATTTATTGTAGTCAAGCAGGGCCTTGGAGAGAGGGGTCAGATAGGATAGAGAGAGAGAGAGGGTGATATGAATTAAAAGTCTAGCTTTATCATTGTCCACCCTTTCAAAAACCAAACCAACTTGAGGACGAAGAATGTACATGAGACCAGGGAAAATCCAGCTGCAAACTCCTTCAGCTCGTCAAGTCCTGTTCAGAGCTAGCCTCATGTTCAGTGATGGTCTTTACTCTGTGTAACAGGACGACAGCCACCCCTGGGTTTCTGTGTGTGCAATGCACTCACGCAATTGATTCATCCATCGGTTTCCATCGATGACCTATGGACAAAGTGCTGTACAAGATTAAAAGATGCATAAGACATGGGCCCTGTCCTTCAGGAGTTCACAAGGCAGGAGCCGGACAAATGTTTAAGGCTCTTTCTTGACTTCCAGCAAAGAGACGTTCTTCAAGGTGCAAATGCATCAACAATGCCAAAAATGGGATTCTTGCGGTAGAGGTTGGTGGAAATGACCTCCAAAGCCGTTTACATCTCTAAGAGTCTATAATCCCATGAATCCTGTAACTTAACCTCTGAAGAAGAACTTGCTTATGTCATTACAATTTTGCAATAAAAGCACAGCTACTATTAGCATCAGAGTTTTCCAAAAAGCCCCAAGTTCAAATATCCTGTCATAAACAAATGTCGTCGGAAGACTACATTTAGTGGTTGGTGTCTCTCTAAGCATGTGCCTTTGTGCATGGAGGCTGTTAGGCACTGCGTCCTGGAACCTATGGGGTTTGCAGCCCTGTCCCTTTGCCTCTCTGGCCGTGTGGCCAGGAGCCACTTTGGGACTGCTTGTGCATGCCTGGCGTGTCTGTGCGCTGACAGTGCCCCCCACCCCCCGCCCCCGCCACGGACTGCAGTTGCTGGAAGATCATGTGCTTTAGCTTGCCTTTATATAGTAGCCTTTGCCCAGGTGGTTGCAGTCAGTCCGGTTCGATTCAGATCAGCCAACGTTGTCAGGCAAGTGCCGGGCATAGCAGGGGACACAGAAACCAATGACGCTATCAGTGGCTATCAGTCGTACTCAACTGTGGTGGAATGAAGGAGATGGATAAGGAGGAACAAAAGTGGTCTATACCAGGGGGTATGTGAGAGGAGCATTGGAGAGGACTGTGCCCGAGGCAGGTAGAGGACCCAGGAGAGGAAGTGTTGTCTGAGCTGGGTCAGGAGGACCCAGAGGTTTAGGATGCAGAGAGCGTGTGTGATGGAGGCAACAGTGAGGGCAACACAGGAGGGGAGCCAAACGGAGGGTGCCTGGGTGGGGGGATCCCAACAGGAGAGTCCGGACCGAGCTTCTCACTGTAGTTGCTGTTGTGTAAAAACAGCCCACTGTGTGAGTGTGCACACGTGCACGTGTGTGTGCCGCGTGCGTGCCCATGTGAGTACGCACACTTAAGCAGCAGCCGTGGGAATAACTCAGTTAAAAATTCAGGACCAGCAACAGAGCTGAGAACGAGGGTTGAATTATAGATATCTTTTCTGAGGATAGAAGATTAAAGGAGAGGTTTTCTTTTTTTGTTTTATTTTTCTTCGCGGCTGTTGGTTTTAAGTAGGTCATTGGAACCCCCCCGCCCAGTGGTTGGGACATGCTGGGTGAGGGCAGCTAGGCTGGAAGAGCCCTATTCTGGACTCCTCTGCCCACATACGATTTAAAGGGCCCACCACTACTTGGCCCCACTATTTTTACATATATTTCCCTGTAACAATAAATCCCCCAAGTGTTTATCATTGATTAGTGCAGGTAAGCTGGAGACTAATTATCTTCTTTATTGTTCTTTTCATTGCAGAGCCCACATTTCCCTCCAGGATCTGCTCATCAACACCTTTACTCTATTTCCTATTCACCTGCCCCTGCATTCTGTTTATCCTTCTGCTCATTTCCCTCGTCTGCTTGTACCACAAAGCCAGGAGGTTGCGGGCACTGAAGCTAAACGCGCTGAAAGAAAAGACTCTCTGGGTGGATTTGAAACGGGCTGGAGACTGGGTAACCACCTGGAGGGAAGAGGAAGACCATTGAATCCCGAGAGCCGTCTGCAGCCCTATGGAAAAGTGTGGGCTCTGGAATTGGACTGAGCATTGGTGTGAATGAATCCTGATTGTGTCCTTCTTGGTGTGTGTGTCCTTGGGCAAGTTACCTAGGAATCAGAGGGAATGTGTATGTGATTTCTTTGTGTGTTAAGTCATCTACCCCTTGCCTTCTCCCAGGAGCTAGATGATTTACCCTGTGTTTCATTTGCCGCACCTCACAGAGGTTCAGGGTCCCCTTCTGTAAGGAGAGAACCTCCCTCACACAGCCTCTTGGGTATTAGTTGCGATCCTATGGCGAAGCCCAGGGTGAGGCTGCCCTCTGCTTTCTCCTCCCTATGTCACTGATTCCCAGGAAAGCATTCCGAGTGGTCCAGTCACACTGGCTCTAGGTAATCTTTTGCCCCCAAATAAGAGGTGTGGGAAGGGGCCTGATGTCAGCAAGGCAAAAAGGAATTGGGAATATGCCCTTCATTGACATCAGATCTACTTCCCAATGTGGATGTGACTTCCTTCAATGCAGAAATCCTGTCTTGCCCCCATCCCATCTGTAAATGCTACTCAAGGACAATCTCTGCGTAGACGTTACCTAATTAATATTGATGGGTTCTTTGAAGAAATTATAAAGCATTTTGTAGTCTGAGTTTCTGCTTCCTCTTTCTTCCTCCCTCCTTCCCTTCCTCGCTTTCTCTGTTTTCTTTCTTTCTTTCTTTCTTTCTTTCTTTCTTTCTTTCTTTCGTCTTTCTTTCTTTCTCCTCACCTCACCTCTCATCTCCTTTTCTTCTTTTCTCTATAAGACTATTAGGCCATTAGGAAAACCTTTTTTTTTTTTTTTTTTTTTTTTTTTTAACGACAGTCAACCCCAAGGCCTCATATCTCCCCTTCCTCCCCACACCAAAAGATCCATCTGGGTCCTGGCTTTTAGCCAATGCCTTATTTTCTTTGACCTGACAGCACTGGGTAGTAGCACAGAGTGTTGTGATAGTTCTTTGGGGGAGGAGGAGTAACAGGGCCCCTGTCCCCTCCTTCTCCAGCAGGGGCTGGGAGCCCAGGGGGATCACTGGGTCAAGTCTGGTTCCTCAGAGTCCCCAGTTCTCAGCCAGGAAAGGTCAGGAGGGCTGGGGTTGGGGAGTGTCATGGCTTACAGCTTTTAACAACAGGCCCCAGGATATGATAACTGTTCCCACTGGGCCTGAGGTCTCCTCATCTTTGTTTCAAAAGCTGCTCAGGCCCTATCGGAGCCAGAATTGGAAATCAATCAGTGCCACCTAACAGACTTGAGAAAACGCATCTATTTATTATCTATGTGACCAATGGGGTTGCTTTAACACTTGGCGATTTGCATGTCCAAGGAGAGCAATTTATTTTTAATTATTTTATCAAGCACACACGTCTTCTGCAAACATAATTAGTTCCCTTGCCAGAGGATTACCGGGGCTCTGAGAACTCCCACTGTAGCCTATGGGTTCCTTACGTTTCTCTCCCTTTATCGGCTCATTTGAAATACTACAAGTGTTTCCTTAAATGTGTCAACACATCTGTCTCTTGTCTCTCAGGTAGGGTGGCATATTTTTCAGAAAACAAAGCTAAGGTTATGACTCCTTAGAAAGTGTGATGCCCCCTGCCCACCCCCCGCCCCCAGCAGAAACCTGGAGTTTAATTGGTATTTTGAAGAGAAAGAACAGAATTGAGCCCTGTCAGATAATCCCAGCAGACTCTAGTACTGTCCCCTGCCTGGGCTACTCTTTCCCCTTATCTCTCTTCCTCTGTCCTCAGCTGGGCCCCGCCTTTCAGAAGCTTGGAGCTCAGCACTTTTTCACGTTTGAATCCGGCTCAGACATTGCACAGAGCAGACACTCAAATGTCCAACCGCACCACCCGGCGCAGAGCACGGGAACGATTATTTCCCAGTGAGCACCTCCTAGTGTCTGGCAGAGATGGGGGTGAGGGATCTAGTGGTGACCCGCCCCATCCCCTGGGGTCGTCACCTTGCATCTTCTGGATGCTCTGCTTTCATACAGCACGTTAGATGTCCAGAGAAGCCACACGGCTCCATTTGGCCCATGGGGAATTTTCAGGCAACCAAGCCCCAAAGTCATCTTTTCTCTTTTCTTGAACTGAATAAAATTTTTCACCTAACTCAGGAGACATTTTACATGAAACCTCTTCTTTTTCCAATTATGTACTTGTTCCATTTTCCTGTCTAAAACTTAGTACAGAATTGTACTTTTGTTCATTGATTTCAACTTTTCCGTTCTATGTCAGCACCTGGTTTTCCCGTCAGCATCTTGTGTTTCAAACCCTCTTTGGTAACAGAACAACCCTCTGTCTCAGGAGTTGGCCACCTATGGCCCACAGGCCAAATGCTGCCCACCACCTGTTTTTTAAAATACGATTTGTGCGAATACAGCCACTCCCGTTTGCCTACATATTACCTCTGGCCTCTGTCACAATAAAACGGCAGTGGTGAGTCACTGCCAGGGGGGCTATATGACCCGCAATGCCTAGAATGTTTACTATCTGACGCTTTACAAGAAAAGTTTTCCAACCCTGCTCTTTTTTAGTGGCTAGTGTTCTGTCTCCGCCATGCCCTGTGCTCCTGGGAAATTTTATTTGACCTGTTGTATCTGTATCTGTAATATACCTGATTAACTGAAGAATAATCCTAAGCCCTCTGGATCAGTGTCCAGTCCAAACAGTTGTGAAGTTCGAATCCTCTGCCATACTCCTACTGGAGATGGAAAATGCATCACTCCGGAGGTATTTCTACTCTGTGTGGGGTGAGACGACAAGGAGGTGACAAAGGCATGAATAGGCTGTTTTTGTTCTTTATAGTCTATTGAGATGTATAGGAAACAAGATCTTGAACGTGCACAAGAACTTGGCCTTTATTTGGTGGACAGTGGTGAGCCATTGAATGTTATTTAGCAGGGAAGGGGCAGCTTCCTTCAGGAGAATTGAAAAAGGAGCAGCATAGATGATGGGTAGGGGTTGGGTGAGGGCTGGGGCAGTACCAGGACAAAATGACACCGCTAGCCTCAGGACACCACCTCCACTGTCCTCTAATTTGTGTAACAGGGATAAAAACAGCTTTATGAGGTTTGTGGACTGAACCAAACTGTCAGAAAGTTTCAAGTCTTACAGCAAGCTCAAAGAGGTAGCTAATGTATATTTGTTAAAGACAATGACATGTTATGAGATTCTTCTTCTGGTTAATAAATATTAATTTTCTATTGATAAGTGTAGAGATGAGAGAGTAGTATCCTTTCACTTAATTGGCTTTCCATTTACCTTATCTTTTGTGTTTTTAAAGATTTTATGTATGTATGTATGTATGTATGTTTATTTTAGACAGAGAGAGAGAGAGAGAGAGCAAGCATCGTGGGGGAGAGACAGAGAGGGACACAGAACCCGAAGCAGGCTCCAGGCTCTAGCTGTCAGCACAGAGCCTGATGTGGGGCTCGAACCCACAAACTGTGAGATCATGACCTGAGCTGAAGTCTGACGCTTAACCAACTGAGCCACCCAGGCACCCCTAAAGACTTTATTTTTAAGTAATCTGTACAACCAACGTGGGGCTTGAACCTACACCCTTACCTTATCTTTTTGATGCTTGCTTTTTTGTTTTATTTACTTGTTAGACATTTGGAGTTTCTACTATGTCATATTTAAATCCAAGGCTCCTTTTGGATCAGCTCTGACTTCCAAATAGAGATATTTTGACTAGAAGAATAATTATCACATTAAACCATTTGCTGAGATGGTTTTGGCGAGGAGGTATAAGTTCATATGTCATAAATAACCAGTAAATGAAAACCTGAATTCGTTATGCCTTTAAGGTCACAATGGCACAGGGTGTTGAAAGTGTGTGCTTCAGTTTTAAATGGAGAGATAATCCATTTTTGTGGATGGAGAGTCTCAATACTGTTAAGATGCCAATTTTCTCCAGATCGCTCCATAGATTTGATGCAGTGGTTATCAATCGGGGAGAGAGGGCAGGGCAGTTGTGCTTGCCAAAGGACATTTGGCAATTTACAGACACATTTTTTTAAATAATCTTTTTAATGTTATTTACTTTTGAGAGAGACAGAGAGAGGCAGTGCGTGAGCAGGGGTGGGGGGCAGGCAGAGAGAGCAGGAGACCTAGAACGTGAAGCAGTTCCAGGCTCAGAGCTGTCAGCACAGAGCCCAACGTGGAGCTCCAACTCACAAACCATGAGATCATGGTCTGAGCCTAAGTCAGATGCTTAACCCACTGAGCCACCCAGGCGCCCCTTGACCTGTGTGGCACCACCTGGGGTGGGGGGAGGGGTTACTACCGGCACTTAGTGGGCAGCGGCCAGGGTTGCTGCTAAATCTCCTGCAATGCACAGGACAGACTCCTTTCCCCACAGCAAAGCCCAAAATTTCAATAGCGTTGAGGATAAGAAACCCTGGTTTAATGGAATCCTAATCCCAATCCCAGGCAATTTTAGAAATCGATGAGCTCATTCTAATAAATGAAAATATAAATAATCTAGACAATATTTAAGAAGAAAAAGTTGGAGGAATTATGAGCTCAAGTTCCAGGACATTCTATAAAACTATAATAATTACAACAGTGTGTTGTAGGAGCATCTGGCTGGCTCGGTCCATGGAGCATGTGACTCTTGATCTCAAGGCCAGGAGTTTGAGCCCCATGTTGGGCATGGAGATTACTTTAAAAATAAAGTGTGATGGTATATATATTTAAAAACTGCATATTATAGGTGCAAGTATAAACAAGGAAATCAATGGAACAGAATGGAGTCCAGAAATATACTTACATATGTAGATTCACCTAATTTCCATTATAGGTGCTACTGCAGTGGGGAAATCATGTTTCTTCTAGCTGCTGATGCCATCGGATATTCATATGAAAAAAAAAAAAAGAACCTTGACGCCTACCTCACATTTTATACTACAAAGGAAAAAAATAAACTGGGTACCGCTAAAATAAAATATTCATCAAAGATATCATTAAGTGGTTATACACAAGCCATGGATGGAGGGAAAATATTCACAAATCATATCTAACAAAGAATTTATATCCAGAATATATACAGAACTCCTATGAATAAATTTTTTAAAAATGTTTAAATGTTTATTTTTGAGAGACAGAGAGACAGAACGTTAGCAGAGAGGTGCAGAGAGAGAGGGAGACACAGAATCCGAAGCAGGCTCCAGGCTCTGAGCTGTCAGCACAGAGCCTGACGCAAGGCTCCAACCCACAAGCCACAAGATCATGACCTGAGCCGAAGTCAGATGCTTAATCGACTGAGCCACCCAGGCGCTCCCATAAATAAATTTTTTTAAAAAAGGAGGAGCATGAAGCTCAACTTAAAAATAGACAAAAGACTTGTACAGGGGTTTTACAAAAGAGAATTATCAACAGTCAATAATCACGTCGGTCAGTTCAGGCTTCACGAAGCACATGCCAAGATGGGATTAGACATGCAAGGGGTCTACTGAGGGAAATGCCTATGAAGGAAAAGGGGGGTGGGGCAGGAGAAAGTGGGGAGAGCCCTGGACTGTGGTGCAGGTTTGACATCTATAAAAGGATCAGGGAAGGAAGGCGGATGATGTAGGAAGAACTTTAGACACTGCAGTTTTGAGGTAATCTGGGCCAAGCTGATGGGAGTCTCTTAAAGATTGGCTATTGGAGAAGGGCTCCACTGGGCAGAAATGGTCTAAGTCTAGTATCTCTGCCCTGCTTAGTCTTTGACTGGAAGCAGCAAATTTCCTGGGAAAATGTGGCCTCAGTGTGAGCATCGTGACAGATATGATGATCTAGCTGCTGGAAGCTGTCAGTCAGCTATGTTCCTTGCAAAAGGTTCCTTGAAGTGAGATCTGAATAGTGCAGCCCCGTGGCCACAGCATCTGAAAAGACGCTCAACATCATCACTCATCAGAAATCTACAAATTAAAACAACCACGAGATACCCGGATGATTAAAATGTTAAAGACAATACCAAATACCAAACGCAGGTAAGAATTTAAAGTTACCAGAACTTAATACGGTGCTGGTGGCAGTGTAAGTGTGTTCAACTATTTTGTAAAATAGTTTGGTAGTTTTTGATAAACATGTACCTGCCCTATGACCTAGCAACTCCACTCCTGGCGTTTACCCAAGAGAAAGGAACAGCTCTATCCACCAAAAGACATAAACAAAAATACAGCTTTATCCATCATTGCTAAAAACTAGGAACAACCCCACTGTCCATCAGTAGGTGAATGGACGCATAGTTTATATATATTGTGGAATACTACCCATAATAAAAATGAACAAACTGCTGTATATGTGATGGCATGGATGAATATTACAGCATTTTTTGAGTGAAATAAGCCAGGCACAAAAGGGTATGCACTATAAGATTCATTTATTTGAAATCCAAGAACCGGCAAAACGAATCTATGAGGACAGAAGTCACCATAATCATTTCCTCTGGCAGGGGAAGTATTGACTGGGAAGTAGCAGGAAGAACCTTCTGGGGCAACTGAAATGTTTTTTACCTTTATCTAGGTGATGGTTTCATGGGTGTATGTATACCTACGTAAAAATTTACTAAGCTTTCTTAAGACCTAGCAATTTATGTAAATAATCTAATATTTAACTTAACAAATATATAAATATAGTAGTATATAACTGAAATAACTGTATGTAAATAACTTACACCTAAGTTAAATTTTTTTTAACGTTTATTCATTTTTGAGAGACAGAGAGAGACAGCACAAGTTGGCTGGGGGGGTGGGGCAGGGAGGGCAGAGAGAGAATGAGACATAGAATCTGAAGCAGGCTCCAGGCTCCGAGCTGTCAGCACAGAGCCCAACACAGGGCTCGAACTCATGAACCACGAGATCATGACCTGGGCCACAGTCAGAAGCTTAACTGACTGAGCCACCCAGGCGCCCCACAAAAAAATTTTTTTAAGTGTTTGAGAACCAACTAGATGACCAACACAGAGGGAACGATTTTAATACAGTGGGAAAAAAGATTTTATTTGTTCCACAAACATTTCCAGATATTCCGCGTGTGCCAAGACATATGCTGGGAGTTAGGAATGCAGAAATAAGTGATATCATCCATTCCCTCTAGGAGGAAAGGAGAAGGGAGCTGATGTTCACTATGTTGAGCCGCCATCATGGGTTAGGAGCACCAGAGCTTTACAACAAACTTGTGAAGCTGAGATCTAACCATAAACCAGGAGAAAGCAGTTAAGTATCATGCTTTAAGTATCAAAAAGAGCTGGCCCTTGAGCCCAGATGCATGAACTCCAAAAGCAACACCCTTTCTATCACACTGTGCTTCCTCTACTTATAAAGATGCCACCATCTCATTCTGAGCAAAGAGCTGCACACACAAGGTAGAACAGGAGCACCATTGGGACAGAAAAACTAATGCCAGATGTTTGCTTTGTCACATGTTAGGATCCGGTTTGCTCTAAAAAGGGGAGACTAAATTTAGACAGGGGACAGGGGACCCCTTTGCACTCTTTGCCCTGGTTCCCACAGATGTCCATTCAATCCCATGCGTGTTGATTGCATGGCTACTCTGTGCTACCACAGGATGCTGCCCAAATAAACACATGAGAGCGTGTTTTTGTTATGGTCTCCCATGACTGAAGGCAAATGCTACCAGTTCTTGAGTCTGTCTGTAGGGAATCTTTGTACTGTTTAATAATCTCATGGCAGCTATTGGTACCACCCTGCTGGCGGCTAAGAATTGTTCGAGGATCTTTTGTTCTCAATACCCAAGATATGACCCTCCCCCCCCCCAATAAAATGGTGCTGATGTCAGGATGGCCTTTACTCCTACACGTGGGCCAAATACCTCCTAGTCCCAGAACTGACAAATCGGGATGCTGTGCGAAAAAACCCGATCAGTATTAGGACCTAATGTCAGGTCCGAATGTACATGTACTAAATTCTAAAGTCTAAGTTTCCAGTCCAAATTCCTTGCTCAAAACTTTTCTTCATCGAGGGAAGGTATTCAGGGTAGTATTCAGTTTGGGTCGCTCAGAAGCAGTAAACCAGGAGCCGTCCCAACCTGGCAATAGAAAGCTAAGTGGCAACTATGATATTTAGTAATCCTTTCACACAAAAGGAAGAGCCAACACGTGAGCCCCCGTGAGAAGAAAGCTGCAGCAAGATAAAATTGAGGCTGCCAAATACTCCCTCTTAGGGCTCTCCACTTTGACCTCTTGCTCCTTTTTGGTGGGACGCCCAACGAATACATCTGGGTTTCTTAGTAGTCAGGAAGGTGACCTCTGGATTCAGACTGCCTGCGGGGAAACCCTGACATCCTTCGCTGGCCATCATCTTTGCCAGTTAATCTTTCTTTGTCTCACTGCCCTCGTCCCTCCAGGGAGGGGATCCCCACTACTCCACAGAGTCTGTTGTGAGGGCTAAATGAGACAGGCGCGTAAAGGAGACAGAACTCATAAGTGTTGGGCATCATCGACAGGCTGGACATTTTAATCGTCTCTGCTCCGGAAAAGGAAACCAGATACCTGCATTTCGCCTTCTAAATTCTTAACATGATTGTGGAAAGAACAGGGTATAGACATGTGGTCCAAGCATGGGCTTTGCTACAAAATGGGATCATTGTTTGGGTCCACCGCCCATGAGCCTAATTTTGGGAAGGATAAGTATGAAGTTTCAGGAAAGAGGATATCAAGGCAAATGTGGACAGAGGAACATTCGGACAAAATTGTCTGAGTGCTTTACAGTTAAATGAAGAGACAAGGGAGTTTAATCCAGGAGTTCCAAGTGAAGATATATAAATATATGGGAATTAATGGGGAAGGGAGTCACTGGAGACTCCTATCCTGAGGTAGTGTATACCTGTATTAATTAGCTAATTCAATTTGCATGCAGATTTGAGTGCAAATGGCACATCTGGAAAACAAATGTTATGGTAGATAGCAAATACTTAGCTTGGGAATTTGTTTTAGTCAGCTCAAGCTGCCGTAACAAAATGCCATAGACTGGGTGGCTTACACAACAGAACTTTAGTTTCTCACGGTTCTGGAGACTAAAAGTCCCAGATCAAGATGCCAGCCAACTGGCAAGCACCCGCTTCCCAGCTTGTAGACTGCCAACTTCTCTCTATGTCCTCATGTGACAGAGAGAGAGAAGAGAGAGAGAGAGAGAAACACACACACACAGAAGAGTCTCTCTGGTATCTCTAATAAGGGCACTAATCCCTTCATGAGGGCCTCAGCCTCAAGACCTTACCTAAACCTAATTATCTCCCAGGGGCCCCACCCCCACATACCATCACACTGGGAAACTGAGCTTCATCATATGAATTCGGGGAGACACAGTTCAGTCCATAGAAGAAATTGACAGTGTAATTAATGCACTGGACGGTGCTTTGCTCCATACCTGTGTTCTTCATGCCTGTTAACATGCTTCAGATGCGGTAAGTTATCTGGTATGTTTTATTGTACGTGCACACTCTTGGGTAGGGTGTACGGCTTAAAAACAAAATCACTCATGCGAACAGAATGTCCCCACCTACCACTTAGCCCTGCTCCAGCTGTTCTGTCAGACGTAGGCAACGACGAAAGTGGCAGGAATTATGTCACCTCGAGAAAAGTGTGAGGATGGAGAGGGACGACTTCGACGTGCACGCAGAGCTCTGGGCAGGCAGGCAAAGAACCCGGGTGAGTCCTCCTGCACAGCCAGTCCTTAATGCTGTCTCCCAGCTCCGGGACTGAAGACGAAGACCCTGAGGGTTGGCAGGAGGGGTAGCGGGAGCAGGAAGAGAGAAAGAGGAAGGGGAGGGAAGAATGAGGCAATTAGCATAAAAGTGAGAAAGCAGAAATAAAAGCCAAGGTCCCACAGAAAGAAGAACCCCACCCAAGCTCTTCTCTGGGGCTTAGGTGGGTCGGTCCCATCCGCAGCACCAGGCACCAGTAGGTTCTGAAGGAACCCACGGACTGGGAGAAAGAAGGAGGCTGCCTGCTTCCCGGAAGAAACTTCCGGATGGCAGGAGGGGCGCTAAGCTCTACGGTACTGGGGCCAGGCCTCACTGGGCCCCCCGGGCTACTGCAGAGGGGAGGCTGTGTCTGCTCTATGGAAGACTTCTGCTTCGAGTGAAAGTGGAAGTCGTCCAGGAAAGCGGGGAAGCTCTAAAGGGGAAGTGAAGAGCTCAGAAGAGCTCCATCTTTTGAAGGGGATGCTCTGGGCTACCCAGGAAGGCCGCCTCGGCTCTCCCTCAAAAGAGTTATGAACTCTCCTTCTTCTCATTGTCCGGCTGGAGCAAATCCCTCAACTCGCCCGGCCTGCCTTCATCCCGATGCAGGTGAAGCCGGAGAGAGGACCCGGAGGGAGGTGGAGGATTAGATAAGAAGTGAGAAGTGACAGACGGGTGTCAGGCAAAGACAGGGGACTGTGTGACTGTCACTGAGTGAATCATTAGTCTGGTGTGAGACAGGGGCCTCTTGTCCCAAGGAACCACATCCCCCTGCAGCTTCTGGGCCGCTTCCTGTGCTGCTCACCAAGAAAAAAAATCACCCAGATTAACCTCACTTTCTCATCTACTCTGCTGTGTGGACTGGTAAATCGGGACAGGGACAGAGTATGCACGAGCTGCAGGGAGGCATCGAGGCAAGAAAGGGCAACGTTTCATTTCAGGGACTCTGTGCCTGACCGAATAACCATACCCAAATCATGAAGCTGCGGCCGGCCCATGTGCCTTGGGCACATGATACCCAAGTGCTCTGCCCGGTTTAGCATTTCTCATGGCAACTCAGATGGAATCCAGGGGAGCGGGCTTGTCAAGTGGTCGGCTGACACACACAGTCAGGAGGTAGCACTAATAGGTCAGCTGACAGGAACAAGATTCAAAGAGATCTAGACAGGTGAGAAAGATGGATCCAAACTAGCAGGATGAAAGCTGGAATCCAGAGTTTAAATTTAAGCAGTTAGGTGCACCAGGTAGGGGAGACGCGAGTTCATGCATGAAAAACGAAAGCAGTGGTTCTGGTTGATTGCACACTTGATGTGAATAACTAGTGTGACATATTTGTTAGAAAGCAGAGAGAAATTTTGTGTTGCCTTATATTGCATGTATATATGGTCGTATCCCAAATAAAGGAGATAATTATCCCACAGGATTCTTCATGCTGAATTCTGTTTGAGAGGCCTCAGATTAAGCAAACGTTCATGGAAAAGTGCTGGTGAGGGGTTCCGGAGGGGAGGGAAATGATCACAGCCGGTGGAGCAGGCTGAGGATGTGGGGAGGATGAGACAGCCATATTCAAATATTTGAAAGTGACACTGAAAAGAATTAAGTGTATTATGTGTCACTCCAGATTACAAATAAGTGGAAGTTTCAGACAGAAAGACGTATTTCTCCTCAACAGACATTAGAATTAACTGGCAATTTGAGATACCCTAACAGAGAATTTGCTGTCACTTGAAGTCCTCATGCTGAATCCATTAGGGATGAAGTGGAGGGGATTGGGCAGGCACACTTGGTGACTTTAGTCCCTTCCGCTCTACGGTTTAGTTCATTTCACTTAGTAGATATTTACTGAGTATCTACGCAGCATGGTGAGCAAAACAGAAGTGGTCTCTCTTGGCACCTACATATGTAATCTATGCGGAGGACACAACAAATAAACAGACCATGCAAACTAAATGTTATGCAGAAAGCAAACAGTGAGCGGAGGCAGGGAGTAGCAAGGAAGGACCTCTTTAGATTAAGTAGTCATGGAAAGTCTCACTGAGGTGATACTTCAGATGAGACCTGAAGACCTAGGGGCCAGGCTTTTAAAGAACTAGGGAAAGGGCGCCTGGGTGGCTCAGTCGGTTAAGCGTCCGACTTCGGCTCAGGTCATGATCTCACGGTTCATGAGTTCGAGCCCCACATCAGGCTCTGTTCTGACAGCTCAGAGCCTGGAGCCTGCTTCGGATTCTGTGTCTCCCTCTCTCTCTGCCCCTCCCCAACTCGTGCACGCATGTTCTCTCTTTCTCTCTTAAAAATGAATAAACATTAAAAAGAAAAAAAGTTAAAAAAAAAAGAAGATCTAAAGAAACGTGTCAGGCCGAAAGTACAACATAGTGCTTGCTTCAGCAGCACGTATACTAAAATTGCAACGATACGCAGAGGATTAGCACAGCGCCTGTGCAAGGATGACAAATTCTCAAGGTGTTCCATATTTTTGGTTCCACTCAGAACCAGCCACACGGGAGCATGGGCAGAGGGTTATCAAACCCTTTCCCCTTCAGCATGGGCTATGGCCACTGGTTAACTGTCTAGCTCTGTCCAAATATGGAATATAAGGCCAGGCAATCTTGCTCATGGAAAAATTATCCCTGATTGGCATATTAACATTAATCTTCTTTGAGTGTGGGAAAAGAAAGGAAAGGAAAGGAAAGGAAAGGAAAGGAAAGGGGAAAAAAGAAAAGAAAAGAGAAAAGAACAACCGAACAATGGCCTTAAGGTAAGACAAAGCCTGGCACGGGGAGGCAAAGAGCGCAGGTCAGGACAGCTGGAAGGCAGAAGGTGAGGAGGAGAATGGCAGAAGGTGAGAGAGAGAAGTGGACAGGGCCAAAGTCACATGGGGCCCCCATGAGCCAGGATGAGTGTTTCAGCTTTTTTCTAAATTCGATGGAAAGCCACAGAAGCATTTTTAAGCAAAGAACAACAGAATCCAATTCATGTTTTTAAAAGGTGGATGAGTTCTTTTTTTTTTCCTTTAACGTTTATTGATTCTTGAGAGAAAGAGAGAGAGAGAGAGAGAGAGAGAGAGAGAGAGGAAGGGGTAGAGAGAGAGAGGGAGACAGAATCTGAAGCAGGTTCCAGGCTCCGAGCTGTCAGCACAGAGCCGATATGGGGCTCGAACTCACGAACTGTGAGATCATGACCTGAACTGAAGTTGGACGCTCAACCAACCCACTGACCCACCCAGGGATTTTTTTTTTTTTTTTTTAAATAATAAGAGTAACACATGAGAGTTGTAGAAAATAAAAATAAAAATCTGACCCATCTCCCAACCCAGCCTCTCAGAGCCATAGGAATGGAACCACACGATATGTACTCTTAAAAGTTAACAGTCTGTTGTAGTTAAAAAGTATTTTTCACATGACCATGATCATGGTGTATATACAATTGTGCTGGGGCACCTGGGTGGCTCAGTCGGTTGGGTGACCGACTTTGGCTCAGGTCGTCCTCTCACAGTTTGTGGGTTCAAGCCCCGTGTCGGGCTCTGCGCTGACAGCTCGGAGCCTGGAGCCTGCTTGGGATTCTGTGTCTCCCTCTTTCTCTGCCCCTTCCTGCTTGTGTTCTGTCTCTCTCAAAAATAAATAAACATTAAAAAAAAAAGTATATACAATTGTGTTACTTACCATGATCACAAACCAGAACTATTTCTTTGATGTCCTTGGATTTATAACAATTGATGTCATTTTTACTTAGGTTTTAGTTTAAGTTCCATACAGATCTTTAAAAGAAAAAGCCTTGCAAAACCATTGAAAAAGCGGAAGATGATGGTTAGCAACCACATGCAAAGGAGCTCAACTGTTGAGTCATCAGGAAATGCAAATTAAAACACAGAGGAGACACCACTTCACCACAACGAGAACCAGTATCATAAAAAAGGCAGACAGTAACAAGTGTTGGTGAGGATGTGCAGAAGTTGGGACCTTTATACACTGCCCATAAGAAAATAAGATAGCATAGCCACTTTGGGAAACAGTTGGGCCATTTCTTAAAGACTTAAACATAAACTTAATACACAACCAGAAATTCCACTCACAGGTATGTACCTGAGAGGAATGAAAACTTTGTCCACACAGAGGCTTGTTAGTGTTCATGACAACACTGTTCTTAATAACCCCAAAGGGAAAACGACCCAAATGTTTATCAACGGATGAATGAATACAATAGGATACTCTTTGGCAATAAAAAGAATGAAATATGGATACATGCTACAACATGGAGGAAACTCAAAAGCATTAGGCTACTGAACAGAAGACAGCAATTTGTTACATGTTGCATATTCCATTTACATGAAATGTCCAGAAAGATGAAATTTATGGACAGAAAGCACATTGGTTGTTGCTTGAGGCTGGGGGTGTAAGTGAGGATTGCTATACACAGGTTCAAGGGAAATTTGGGGGGCGGTGGTAACAGAAATGTTCTAAAACTGGATTGTGGTCATGGCTGCACAACTCTATAGGTTTACTAAAAAAGTACTGAATTGTACATTTACCAAAAAACCACAACAAGGAAGTAGATGAAGGAGAGCACGCTTTGAACCAGTTTGGGGACAATATTTTAAGAGCAGTGAAATTTGGACCCTAATAAAGAATATTGGTGCAACAAAAGAATTTCTAAGGTCTTTTGGCTTTTCTAAAAAAAAATTTTTTTAATGTTTTATTTATTTCTGAGAGACAGAGAGAGAGAGAGAGAGAGAGAGAAAGGGAACAAGCAGGGGAGGGGCAGAGAGGGAGACACAGAATCTGAAGCAGGCTCCAGGCTCTGAGCTGTCAGCACAGAGCCTGACATGGGCCTCAAACTCATGAACCGTGAGATCATGACCTGAGCCAAAGTCGGATGCTTAACCAACTGAGCCACGCAGGCACCCCAGGTCTCTTGGCTTTTTATTTTTTTTATTTTTTATTTAATTTTTTTTTTTAACGTTTATTTATTTTTGGGACAGAGAGAGACAGAGCACGAACGGAGGAGGGGCAGAGAGAGAGGAAGACACAGAATCGGAAGCAGGCTCCAGGCTCTGAGACATCAGCCCAGAGCCTGACGCGGGGCTCGAACTCAGGGACCGCGAGATCGTGACCTGAGCCGAAGTCGGACGCCTAACCGACTGAGCCACCCAGGCGCCCCTCTCTTGGCTTTTTAAATGATAAACCATATTTATCTTTAGCACAGTATCATTCTGACTGTGCTTATGTCAAAGGATAAGGTTAAAATGGTCATATATTTGAAAGGCACAAAATGAGAGGAAATTGAATTACCATTACATATCCTTAAACAAACAAAAAAAATGAAACAGCAGGAGGGACTTGTGTTTGGTTTTTATGTTCGTAGGCTGCCACCTCGTGGTCATTTATAAGATGGCACAACTTGCTTTGCTTTTTTAATCTTGAATTTGTCAAGCCCTGTCGGCATATCACAAATATCTGAACGCTTGGCTATGCGTAGGTTAAATCCCTGAATGAATCACTGAATAATCTATACCTCATAAAAATACGGTAGTGGCAAGAATTGGACTGGGAATCTCAAAAAATCGCTTCCAGCCCCTGATCTGCCTGGTGTCAACTTTGTGACTTTGAGCCAGAACAAGAGTAATCTACTGGCCCTATCTGGTCCCAAAGTTCAAGCACAGGCTCTGTAAGACAGTGGTTAGGAGCATGACCTTGGGGTAAGTTCCTAACTACCCTGAACGTTGGTGTCCTACTCTTTAAAATGGGGATAAAAGAACACCCACTGCCAAGGTAGGTGTCAGAACCAAGTGTGAAAATGCATGTAAAATCACTGATCTCTGAACACCCTTCTGCAGTGACAGTGAGGGTTTCCTCCCGTGACCACGTGCTTCACGGGCACAAATCCTTTATCTGACATTTTAAAGTAGTTACCTCTCCCCACCCCACCCCAAAGAAATAAGCAAAAACCCAGAAAGATACAAGTTCAGAAAACAAACTACGTTTCTTAGAATTATCAGCCGACTCGAAAAACACATTTGAACAATTTAATTATTATTATTTTTTTTTAATTTTAATGTTTATTTACTTTTGAGAGAGAGAGAGAGCACGCAAGCGAGAGAACACATGAGCAGGGGAGGGGCAGAGAGAGGGGGAGAGAGAGAATCCCAAGCAGGCTCTGTGCTCTCAGCCCAGAGCCTGATGCGGGGCTTGAAATCACGAACCATGAGACCATGACCTGAGCCAAAGTCGCTCACCCAACCGACTGAGCCACTCAGGCGCCCCAACAATTTAATTATTAAGATGAGTGAAGCCAAAGTCTGCACAGAAGCTGGAATTTTACAAATAACTTAGAATCACCGATTATTTAAAAAAAAAAATACAGACAGTGGCAAGGATGTCAAGAGATGACTGGTCTAGCTGATCCTCTCTCTGCCAGTATCTTACAGGTGACTGACAGGTTTAACACATGCCAGCTGGCACAATGGTGACCAGAGAAAAGAGAATTCTTTCATTTTCCCAAGAATTCAAATAAGTGTTTGCATCAAAGGGATGTTATGGCATAGGCCAGCGAACCAGTCTGCCTAAGGATCCACACCATCCGAAACTTAAGAGTTTCTACTATTTAACTCCATCACCCATTATATTTCCCTAGGATGTCAAAATGTCGAGATGATCCTAGCTTTTATTTGCCAGGTGGATGTTTTGGCATCGCTTATAAATTAAGTTTTTTGTTTGCTTTTAAACAGCTTTATTGAGGGATAACTTAGATACCGTAGAATTCCCTAATATATAGTTGTCCGAGCCTTGGTAAACGTATACAGTTACGCAGTCATTACCACAATTTGATTTTAGAACAATTCCATCATACATTTTGCATCTGACCAGCCCTATAGGGAAAGAATTTACTGGATCATTAACGTGTGAGTTTAAATCATCTAGCCCTACAGAAGACGTGAATAGACATTTTTCCAAAGAAAACATCCATGTGGCCAACAGACACATGAAAAGATGCTCAATGTCACTCATCATCAGGGAAATACAAATCAAAGCCACACTGAGATACCACCTCACACAGGTCAGAGTGGCTAAAATTAACAAAAGATGCTGGCGAGGATGTGGAGAAACAGGAACCCTCTTGCACTGCTGGTGGGAATGCAAACTGGTGCTGCCACTCCTAAAAAGTGTGGAGGTTCCTCAAAAAATTAAAAATAGAACTACCCTATGACCCAGCAATAGCACTACTAAGAATTTATCTAAAGGATACAGGAGTGCTGATGCATAGGGGCAAGTGTACCCCATTGTTTATGGCAGCACTTTCAACAATAACCAAATTATGGAAAGAGCCTAAATGCCCATCAACTGGCAAATGGATAAAGAAGATGTGGTTTATATATACAATGGAATACTACTTGGCAATGAGAAAGGATGAAATTCTGCCATTTGCAGCAACGTGGATGGAACTGGAGAGTATTATGCTAAGTGAAATAAGTCACTCAGAGAAAGACAGATGTTATATATTTTCACTCATATGTGGATCTTGAGAAACTTAACAGAAGACCAGGGGGGAAGGAAAGGGGGAAAAAATAGTTACAAAGAGGGAGGGAAGCAAACCACAAGAAACTCTTAAATACAGAGAACTGAGGGTGGATGGGGGGGGGGGGGGGAGAGGGAAACGTGGGTGATGGGCATTGAGAAGGGCACTTGTTGGGATGAGCACTGGGTGTTGTATGTAAGCCAATTTGACAATAAATTATACTCATAAGAATAAACTAAACTAAGCTAAAATAAAATAAAATAAAATAAAAATAAGCCACCTAGCCCTAGAACTTAGCTTAGGCATTCCTTTTGAATAAATTAGCTTTAGAGGAAAACAAACTAAAACTCTCAACTTTACTCAAAATAGAAGTTGATGAAGCACATTCTCTCCAGGGTCTGCAGGCTAATTAGAATATAAAGTAAATGTATAAACTAAGCATAAAAGTTAATACACATGCACTAATGTATGTATATATTTTGAAAAGTATATATTGTAGAATTCATTACAGTTTATGCCAGGATTATGGCCACCTCTCACCCAAGGACAACCTTATCTGTTTTCTCACTCTTATAAATATGGTTATCAACTGTCTGGAGCTTAAACATTTTGATCTGGCATATTCCAAATTTATGGAAGAAATATTCTCCTTTTCTTTAATTTGGCTATGATTAAATTAATCACAGTTTATTGACTCCACTCATCTTGACATTGAATATCATTTTACTTGATTATTTAAGTGTTCGTTCAATATGTGCTAATGCAGTCTCCTTCATATACTAAGCTCCTTGTGGTTAGAAAAACTGTTTCAAACTTTGCGTGAAAATGACTTTTATTTTTCTCAAGCACCTAGTTCACACTGGGCACACAAAAAGCTATTTAAGAAGTACTTGTTTCATTAATAAATGATACCTCAGGTCCGTCTCCCTTCCTGTGAAGCTTCTGCCCTCCCCCCACATTTACATTTATCATATACCCTAGATTTCCTAGACATTACAGAGTTTCTGTCCAACTGTCCCATAAGAACAGTTGCATGTGCCACACCACATGTCTCGGCATATGGTCCTCAATAGCTGTAATATGAATCCATCTCTACTGCAATACATCTCTTGATTTCAATTCCTCCCTTTCTGCTCACTAATAGTTCTGATTACCATTTCAAATACAGTTCCCTTTCTTTTACTTAACTTCATTCTCGATTTTTTAAAAGTTTGTTTTGAGACAGAGAGAGAGAGCGCACGCGCGTGCGCAAGTAGGGGAGGGGCAGCGGGAGAGGGAAACAATTCCAAGTAGGTTCTGCGCTAATGAGGGGCGGGGGGTAGGGACCGCAGGCGGAGCTCCATCTCACCAACCATGAGATAGTGATCTGAGCCAATATCAAGAGTCAGGAGGCTTCCCAACTGAACCACCCAGGCACCTCTCAATATTTTTTTAACATTGCAAAAGCATACTAATAGAAAAAGTCTGACGATACAAAATACACAGAGTACACCAAAGGTAATCTATTTCTCTCCTGTTGTTTCCACTTGGACTCTTACAACTCAGGGCTCCTGCACCAAGAGGCCCTAGAGAACATTCAGTACACAACAGGATGCAGCTGGGCAGCCCCCTGGGCACCTGTCGGTGGATCACCCACTCACTAATTCTGTGACCTTGGGTGAGTCAAACTTCTGGGAACCTCGGGACCTTCCGTATAATGCCCGTCTCACCAGGCCGTCAAGTCAAGAGACACGTCTACGTGTGAGCACCCTGCGAAGTCTAAAGCTCCACGCACACTTAAAGGATCACTGGGGGGTGTTGCAGAAGTCTTTGCGCCTGCGTCCCCCACGACGCGCCCAGTAGTAGCCCGCACCCCACTTCGCCCCAGCCCTGGAGGGGTTCACAGTCTCCTCCCGCGGTGGCAGCTTCTCCGGGCCTACCCTCCCCAGGGACCGAGCGCCAGGCCCCGGCTCGGAGACGACCGCCAAGCTCCAGGCGCCGTCGGCCTCCGGGAGAAGGGAGCCTTCCTTGCAGAGCTCCCCTCTGCAGCTGCAACGTACGTTCCCTCTAGGACCGCCTCTAGGTCTCACCTATAAACTGGAGTCGCCCGGGCCTCAGCCTTGCCCTTGCCCCTCCCGGCAACAGCCAATCGAAGCTTCCTAACGCGGAAACCCCCACCTGGAAGAGCCGCGCCAGCTGCAGCCACGCCCCACCATTCAAACGCCGAGTTCCCGCGAAGGCGGCGGGTGAAGGCCACGCGCGGTGAATTATGGGGGTTGAGGCTGCAGAAGCGGGGTACTGATTGGCTCCTGAGAGAGGAGGGCGGAGTAAAAGGCGGAAGCAGGCGTTGGGGCCCGGCTCGCTGGAATTGGAGACTGGAGCGGTCATGGAAGCGGTTAGGTGCTCGGAGCACGGTAAGGGGCCCGCATCTTTTAGGGGCTCCTCCGGGAGTCTGTCAGTCTAGCGTGGCATAATCGTTATCAACCTTCTCTCCTCAGGAACCGTCTGCTTTCTCAAGACTGGCGTCCGCGATGGTCCCAACAAAGGAAAGAGCTTCTATGTGTGCCCGGCGAACTCTTGCAGCTTAGTGCTGGCAGCCGAGTAAGTCTCGAGCTGGGCACGACTGCCTGTCACCGCCAGCTCCCCTCTGCCCGGCGCCACAGGCACTAGGAGAGGTGGGGACCCTGGTGTGTGCAGCCAGGGCCCTTTAAGTAGTTGATAATCCCCGGGCAGCGTGGGGTATTGGGGAGACGCTCTGTACCTGCTTGCTGTTGGGCCCTAGGCAGCTTACTCACCCTCTGGGCCTCTGTTTCCCCCTCCTGTAAGATGGAGGATCAGCTACATCTGGAACCTTCTGGTCCTTTCCAGCTCTGGGTTTCTGTGCGCTTGTCAGGCCTTCTGCTCGGACATTGCTTCTCCCTGCTAAGTGAGGACATGCAGACATAGTAGAAAATAATTGGTTCCTGTTTCGCACTACTTTTAGGCCGAACTTGTTTTTAAATGTTTGAGGTTAAAGCACTCTGGTGGTCAGATTATCAGCTCCCTTTTAAAATAGGATTCTGTGCGTTTAAGGGGGTGAGATTGACAATCCAAAGAAACAGGTTACTTTAGGGATTGACGCTGGAAAAAAAGGCAAGTATCTAATTCAGCACTCTGGTAGTTATTTTTTAAATATAATTTATTGTCACACTGGCTAACATACAGCGTGTAGAGTGTGCTTTTAGTTTTTGGGGTAGATTCCCATGGTTCATCGCATACATACTACCAGCACTCTGGTAGAAGCAAAAAGTTAATACTGTTCTCATAAAGTGTTAATGTTTTGACACAGTACCAAGTGTCCACAGCCTATGCGAATTTTTAAACTATCACATTAAACGTTTTTCCTGATGTCTACGGAACTTGGTAGAGAAAAATAAATTTTCTCCTTCTGAAATAAGACACAAAGTGGGTATCCATACTAGAAAATGAAGTATTTTTCAATGTGTGTATTAACCTGTGTTTTCCCTTACATGATTTAGACGATTTGTGTCTTTGTTGGGCTTTGAAACTAAATGAAGGAATTGGTATACTTTTTCAGATTTGACAAATACACTTTTAGACAAAATACTTTCTTGGCTCCCTAATAAGTTGTCTTTTTATTGGAAAGAAATTACTGGGATCCAGTTTGGTTACATACGAAATGATTTTGAGAAAAAGTGTCAAATCTTAAGATAGAAGGGACAGGCCAGGGGCGCCTGTGTGGCTTAACAGGTTGAGTGTCCAACTCTTGATTTCCACTCAGGTCATGATCTCACGGTTCGTGGGATGGAGTCCCTCGTTGGGCTCAGTGCTGACATTGCGGGGTTCTCTCTTTCCCTCTCCGCCTCTCCCTGGCTTGCGCACTCTCAAGTAAACATTTAAAAAAAAAAAAAAAAAAGAAGGGGCGGGGGCGGGGGCGGACAAGCCGCGTATACTATCAACAACATATCATTGTGATTTACTATTTATTTCTGATTTCTTTACTGAGTTTCTTAGGTTCTAGACCTACCTCAAGTTCCATGCAACATGGAAGCACATTCAGATTTGTAGGAAGTAAGCATTAATGGTAGCGTAAGACTCAGTTTTATGTTAAAAGAAATATACTCTTGGGCACCTGGCTGGCTGAGTTGGTGGAGCGGGAGAATCTTTGTTTCCGGATTTGAGTTCAAGCTTCACGCTGGGTGTAGGGATTACTTAGAAATAACGTCTTAAAAAAAAAAAAAAAAAAGAAGCCCTTCTGTAGACTGCCATTTATACAGATGCACTGCTATCAAAGCAGTACAATGTAATGACAGTTATTTGATAAACTTGATCTCTTTGGAATATGTCTGGGGAACTAGAATATAAGCAAAACAAAGGAAGAAACAAGTGCCACAGGCCCTATGAGAGTATATTTTAGGTCTACACTCAAAATTGTTTATCCTCAAATGTTATATATACATTGTCTCATAAGAAGTTGTAAGAGAAGAGTTAAAAACTTATGCCAGGCATGAAGCAGGTTAGTGGAGCATGTTTCTAGAGCAGGCGTGTGAACAACACTGAGGGACAGCAAAGAGGTTGTAACAGACAAAGGGAGATGGAAGAAGTTCACAGCTAGTCTTTGATATTCACTCGTTTCTGGGGCGGGGTGCGGGGTGGGGGGGCTCTCACAATGTAGAGGTCGCACAACAGTATGGTTTTAAGCTTTTGAGCCATCAGGAAAAAGATGTATTTATTGTTGTCCTGTCTTTGGGGAAGTGGGGAAAGAAATGAAAGCTGCTGAGTGAGCCTTTCCCCAGAGGATGGCACATAGATGTAAAAATGTATGGCATCCACAAACCCTGTGGAGGTCATAGGTGCACTCCTACATTTAAAACCTGTAGTTAGGGGGCGCCTGGGTGGCTCAATCAGTTAAGCGTCTGACTGTGGCTCAGGTCGTGATCATGCAGTTTGTGAGTTCAAGCCCCATGTCAGGCTCTGTGCTGACAGCTCGGAGCCTGGAGCCTGCTTCAGATTCTGTGTCTCCCTCTCTCTCTGCCCCTTCTCCACTCACATGCTCTCTCTCTCAAAAATAAATAAACGTTTAAAAAAAGTAATAATGAAACCCATAGTTGGGACTTAATTTTAGAATGTTAATTTCTGATGTCCCCTAAAACAAAATTTCCTTTTTTCCTCCCCCTCTAGCATTCCTGTTTCTCATTGTTTATTGCATGAGGACTGTGTGGTAGCACTTCAGGGCTTGCTGCTACCGCCGGGCAAGGAAGAATACAGGTAAGTGTCCAAAATGAACATCTAAGTTTTTGTTTCTTCGCCGGATTTACAGCCAGGTGTGTTTTCCTAGGATGGACTATTCTTTAGAAATCATTTTTAACAAACAGAATTTCTCTATGTATTGAATGCCTTCTGAGCTGTCACTGTCACTGCTGAGCACCTGGTCAGTCTGAGAATCTGGCTAGTTTCAGAATCAACTGCTCTGCCTTCCTCCCTCTCTAGCTGTTAAGTAGCCTGTAACATCAGCCTGCCAACAGTCACTAACTTGCAGTAACTTGTCAACTTTTCCGTCCTAGTAATAGAATGAAAGTAATGTTGCAAAATGTGTCAAGTATGTTAAGCACTCAATAAATGTTAGTTTCCCTTTTTTTTTTTTTTATGAAAACTCAGATGTAGAGCAGGGAAGTCTATATAGGTGGCAGGTGATATTGGTCATGAGTATTGAAAAAAAAGTAGAAATTCACTAGGGGCAGGAAAGGGGTCATATTTAACAGATCGATAACCCTGCATTAGCATACAGAGTTAGGAAGTAATCAGGAATTGCAGGCATTTGGTTTGGTAATAGTTTAGCATGTGTTCGAGTAGAGATTTCAGAAGGTAAGTCTGGCCAGGAAGGCAGGGGCCAGCTGTGATGGTCTTTATATGATATTCTGTGCAGTTCAGAATTTATGTATTCTAGATCGATCCCCCCCCCCCCCCACCACACCCAACATTGGCATTTAAGTTCCATCTTTACAATTTTTACATATCTGAATATTGCCTGTACTGCTGTTTTTCTTTTCTTTCTTTCTTTTTTTTTTTTTTTTTAATGTTTATTTTTGAGAGAGAGACCATGCGAGGGCAGGGGAGGGGCAGAGAGAGGGAGGGACAGAGAGGGTTAGAACCAGGCTCTGTGCTGTCTGCAGAGCCCTCTGTGGGGCTTGAATTCATGAACCGCGAGACCATGACTTGAGCCACCCAGGCGCCTCTGTTTTTTTCTTAATTGAATTATGGATACAGTATACAGTAGTCTGCATAGATTTTAAGTGTTCAGCAGTTCAGCTTGAGAGATTTATATAACCATCCTTATAACCGAGCCTCAGTCAAAACACAGAGTATTTCTGTCACCCCGTTAAGTGCCATTGGACCCCTTTCTGCCATACACCACCCTGGTTTGGTTCATTCTTCAGCGTCTGGCTTCTTTTATGTAACAGTATCTGAAACGGGGTCTGTACATCATTGCTGAGTTGAATTCCATTTTGTGAATATCAAAGTTTCTTGTGTTTGTTTCTTATCCCTATATTTTTCTTTGGTGACATGTCTGTTTGAATCTTTTGCTCACTTTTTTAATTGAAAATTTTATTGAGGTAGTTGTAGATTCTCATGCGCTTATAACAAATAGAACCTAAGGGATCTCTGTAGACCTTACCCAACGGCAACATTTTGCACAGTGTATATAAACAGTATGTAATGTGACAACTAGGATATTGACTCAGTCCACTGTTCTTATTTGGAAAGATCGTTTCCCTTGTACTGACGTGTGTGTGTGTTTAGATTTCGTTCTATATAGTTTAGCACGAGTGGTTGTGAGTATGCACTACCACAGCCAGGATACGGAACAGCTCTATCACCACTCCATTCCTCCCACTCCCCTTTATACCCTCGCCCTGCTTCCCACTCCCTCCACCTCACCTCTGGCAACCAGGAATCTGATCTCCATTTCTAAAATCTGTCATTTCAGGAACGTTAACAGAAATGAAACAGTGAAGTGTAACTGTGGGGGATTTTTGCCTATTTTAAAAACTGTGCCCTTTGTCTTTTTATCACTGAATTGGAAGAGGTCTTTGTATATTCCCTATATAAGTTCTATGGTAAATACATATATAATGAGTATTTTCTCTGAGTCTCTGGTTTTCATTTTTCTAACTCTGCAAAAGTAGAAGTTTTAAATTTTTATAAACTCTGGTATTTATGTATGTATGTATTTATTTATTTTTAATGTTTATGTTTGAGAGAGAGAAAGAAAGAAACCAAGCATGAATGGGGGAGTAGCAGAGAGAGAGGGAGACACAGAATCCAAAGCAGGCTCCGGGCTCTGATCTGTCAGCAGAGAACCCGATGCAGGGCTCGAACTCACAAACCTTGGGATCATGACCTGAGCTGAAGTCGGATGCTCAACCGACTGAGCCACCCAGGCGCCCCATAAAAGGTCCAGTTTATCATATTTTTATCCTTTGTGCTTTTTGTTTCTCTTTTAGAAATCCTTGCACAAATTTCTCCAGTGGTTTCTTCTAGAGGTTTTATAGTTTTTGTTTTTGTTTTCTTAATGGCTTTTCTGTTTAGTCTGTGATCTACTTCAAATTAATTTTGGGTATCTTATGAGATAAGAGTATTTCATTTACTTTTCCTTATATTACTGAATGAGTATTATTTGGTTGGTTCAGCAACATTTGGAAGACTTTGCCTCCCCTGTGGAAATGCTTGGCACTTGTAAAAAAAAAAAAAAAAAAAAAAATCAGTGACTACCATGTTCTGAGTCTATTTTTGAACTTGCCCGTCTGTTGGCCCTTTTCCCCACCCCCACACACTCAGATGAGATCATCTGAGTGTTCCAGCATTCATCTTTTTCAAGATTGGCTATTCTAGGTCCTTTGCATATAAAAAGTTGTATCAACTTCTAAATTTCCTTAGAAAACTTTGTTGGTATTACACTGAATCTGTATAGATCATTCTGGAGAGAACTGCATTAATATTGATTTTCTGATCTATGAGCATGGTGTATTTATGCCTTAAAATTTTTTTTTCAGCATTGTTGAATAGTTTTTATTACAGAGTACTATACCCTTTTTGTTAAATTTAGTCCTCAGAGAGTGTTATGTTTTTGATGCTATTATAAATGGAATTTAAAATTTTTCACTTTTGGACTGTTTTTTTTGGTAGTACAGTGGGGCTGGTAAGCCTCTAGGGCGTGAAGTCAGGATGTCCTGACATCTAAAACCATTTACATACTGCTGAGGGCCCCCTACCTTATGGGAATACTGTTTAGGTTGTAGGAAGCCACTGAAGACTTTTGGGTCCAATTTGCATTAATTAAGGAGGAACTCCGAAGAGGGCTGGTTAAAAAGGAAAGTGGTGGAGGCCAGGGGACTGCTGAAATAGAACTGCTATTGAATGTCTACTAAATGGCATAGTCTTTATCTCTTCCTACCATAGAATCTTCTGTGGTAGGTGGATGAGACCACCAACATTTAGGGAGGTTAGAAAAGGAATCTGATGTCCCATGGTTGTGAAGTGGCATTGCTGGGATTCAGACCTAGGTCTGGCTGATTTCTAGCTGCATCGACTTTAGTCTCTAAGTGAAAGGTGTGCTTGGATTGAGGCATTGGCGGTGGAGTTAGGTGCGCCCAGACTGCAGAAAACTTGCCGAAAGGAAATCAGTAAGACAGTGTTTTGGTAGGCATTTAAGCATGTACTTTTCTTCCCCGTTTCCTCATCAGGAACAGTGATCATGGCAGTCCCGACTCCCCTGGCTTGTGAGGATTCAGTGAGGTCCTATGTGTGATGTACATAGTCTGGCGTTTGGCTCACTGTCAGTGCTCAGTAAATGGTTGTTAGGTTGGGATGTGTGGCTAACCCAGACAGCTTTGGACTAATTGTGTCTTACGTATACGTGAGACCAGCTAGCTGCAAAGAAAGGTCTAGACCAAAGATGGAGTTTTGAGAGCTTACCATTCACATTCTTCATACTAGGTGGATGAGGCTGAGAGTTGATCATTACTTTAAAATAGAAAAGTAAGGTATGCTAATGTTTTTCTTTTAGGCCAAGTCTAGAACACTATTACTGAGTTACTCACAAGTTATAAGATTGTTTTAGGACAATAAAATACAGTTATACAGCACACAGTAAATTAAAAAACAAAAAACAAGCAGGGGCGCCTGGTTGTCTCAGTCAGCTGAGCATCCGACTCTTGTTTTTGCTCAGGTCATGGTCTTGCAGTTTGTGGGTTCGAGCCCTGTGTTGGGCTCCATGCTGATGGTGTGGGACTTGCTTGGGATTCTCTCTCTGTCTCTCTCTTTCTCTCTCTGCCCCTCCCACACATTCTCTCTCAAAATAAATAAATAGACTTAAAAAACAAAACCCAAGCACCCCTGTAGGTAGTACAGGCTGGAAATTTTAAAAGAAGTAGGTAAGCCAATGGCTGATGACTTCCTTAGCAGACAGTAAGGGCATTTAGCCAGAACTCCTGTACTCTGGAAAATGACCTCAGGGAATGTAACCTTTTCTTCTGAAACCCGGTTTTCAAAAGAAAAGTTTCTTTTCCAGAACTTAAAGTACTTTACATTTTGACTTAATGGTGGTATGTTTAAAGCTTAACCCAGCTAGGAGACAGGAGCAGCAGAGTAATGGCGGGGGGGGGGGGGGGGGGGGGTGCGGTGTAAGCCCAGGTGAGGGTAAGATCTTAGCCCATTTTTGATACCTTGGCCGGTAGGTGCATTTATGTGCAGTTCTCCTACTTAAACACCAGATGGTGCCACTCAGCCGGCATTTGACTGGCCCTTCAGCCTTGGCCCTCTGTTTATGGGCAATAAACAGTCACTCAGTAGAACCTGAAGGAAGAACTCTTGCCTTGCCTTGAATGACGTGGCATACCTTGATTTACAAATGTTGGACAACATCATTGAGCTTCCTGAGTTCTTGTTTCCTCCCCTCCTTCCCCTGCCACCCACCCCCGCCCCCACCAACCTCTCTTCTAGCTTCTCAAGGATATAGGATCAAAATAGCTAGAAGTATTCTTTTATCTCCATCTAGGTAAAACAAATTTTAGTTTTTTAAATAACTAGTTGTTGCGGGATGTTCAGAAAATTTTATTTTTTAATAACAATTGAATCTTTGAGTGTCTAGAAAATTCTTTGTGTAGGGGCGCCTGGGTGGCTCCGTCAGTTGAGCGTCCGACTCCGCCTCGGGTCGTGATCTCACGGTCTGTGAGTTCGAGCCCCGCGTCGGGCTCTGTGCTGACAGCTTGGGGCCTGGAGCCTGCTTCTGATCCTGTGTCTCCCTCTCTCTCCGCTCCTCCCCCGCTCACGCTCTGTCTGTCTCTCTCTCAAAAATAAATAAAGATTAAAAATAAAATTTTTTTTACTTAAAAAAAAAAAATTCTTTGTGTCGCCGGTTATTGGGTGAAATGGGCAAACAGCTGGTATGGCCCAGTGATGATTATCTGGGTGGGTGATAGGGAGGAATTTGAATGTGAGCCGGGCCCGTGAAGAAGGACCTCTGGTCCCACCACCCCGTGAGCAGTCCCACTCAGTGAAGCTAGTACGGCTTGTGCGTTGCATCCATTGTAGAGTGTCAGGCCCTGTGCTGTGCACTTGAAGGAACCCTCGCGTGTGAAGAATATTAGTCTTTGTGATATGTGTCACAATCACTTTTTTCCATTTTGCCTTTGTCTTATAATTTCGCTAATGGTATTTTTACCATATGGAAGTTTAAAATTCCCCCCCGCCCTGCCCCAAAAGGCCTTATTACATACACAGGGGAGAGGTTCACTCCTTTTTGGCTGCCGCTTTCCTCCTGGCTGCCAGGACGTTGCTCAGCTCCTCTCTCTTCCTCTTGGCATGGATGTGTGTCTCCACTGTTTTCTGGAAGAATTTGAGGGCACTCTTGTCCTTGGGAGACCTTGAGTGGCTCTGTGACATGCCCTTGTGTGGGGTGAAGCCCACACCTCTCGGATCATGTCCCATAGGGACATGTGCTCTCAGGGAGGCACCCTCACGTTCCATATGAACATGTGCTCAGGGAGGTGCCCGCGGCGGTGGCTGTGCCTCAGCTTGCTTCTCTCAGTCAAGTCACCTTATGGCCCTTGTCAAGGCCCACGGCCATGGGGCGGCACAGAGCCCTGCTGCTGCTCCTCACTGGCTCCCGCAGCCGGAGGTTTAAAACTTTCTTCTGGCCAGGTCTGTGGATGGGACACCTAGCTGGCTCAGTCGGTAGAGTGTGCGACTCTTAGTTTCAGGGTGGTGAGTTCGAGCCCCACGTTGGGTGTAGAGATTACTTAGAAAACTAAAATCTTAAAAAAACAAAGCAGAAACCTTTTATGTGGTCAGAATTACCAAATCCAGGATTTTAGGTCACACTGAGAAAAGCCTTCTTCACTTGAGGATTAAAAAAAAAAAAATTCCTCTCTCTTTTTTCCCCAGAACCTTTCCAGTTTCATTTTTTTACACTTATGTTTTTGTTCCATCTTGAATTTTCATGTAAAGGAATGAGGTAGAAATCCAGCTTCGTGTTTTTCCAGTGCTGGAGCATACAAAAAAGTGAACCTGTCTTCCTAATGGCCTCTGACACCATTGGGGTAAGAGTCAGACGCACGAAGGTTGGCGCCCAGCACGATCTGAGTGTGTTAGCACGAAATTGGATGTGTTCAGGTGCAGGTGCTTCTGTGACAGTATGATCTACAGCAGGGGCTCAAGGCTGGTGCAAGTTACTGAGGAAGTGTGGGAACTGAGACATGAGCTTGGCCTTGAATGACCTTTAAAATTTGGATAGAGTAAAAGACAGTGTTTGGGGCTAGAAACAGAAGTGTGGATACAGCAAGATGGTCAGCGAGAGTGAACTAATGACTGCTACTGCTTAACAAGTCCTTAATACGGGTCAGGCTTTGATCTGAACCTTATCTTTATGTGCATTAATGCGCGTGGTTTTCACAGTGGTCATATGAGGTAGGTACTGTTTTGGTTTTGGCCATTTTACAGAAAAGGAAACTGGCAGAGCAGCCAAATGAAGTATCTGAGGTTTCAGAGTTAATTATGTAGTAGGGCTGGGGTTTGAACCAAGGGAGGATGACTCTGGAGACTTGAGAGAATCCCAGCCTAGCTGAAGTGAATGTGCCTGACAGTGCAAGCCAGGGTTGGACGATCACCCAGGGGGGATTTGCCTTCTGGTGAAGAAGACGGCATTGAAGAGGTCTGGCCTCCTCTGGCTGTGTTCATCAGTATCGCTTATTACTTATGTCTCGGAAAATGACATACTGCAGAAATTACACTCTTCATAGTGGAGTCGATATTTGCTTTTTCGGGGCACCTGGGTGGCCCGGTCGGTTGAGCATCCGACTTCGGCTCGGGTCGTGATCTCGGGGTTTGTGGGTTCAAGCCCCACGTCAGGCTCTCTGCTCTCAGTACAGAACCCGCTTCGGATCCTCTGTCCTCCTCTCTCTTCTGCCCCTCCCCTGCTTACGCGCATGCGCGCTCTCTCGCACGCTCTCTCTCTCTCTCAAAAATAAACGTTTATAAAAAAAATTTTGCTTTCTCTGTGAGAATGTATTTCCATTGCTTTCCTTGTTGATTTGCAATTTAATAAACATAACAAAATTTTTATCCTAAAAACAGAGAAACCCATTCAGATAGGTTTTAATAAAAATGCAAGGAAAAACATTTTTTTTAGCACCATGCCTAGAACTAAGTAAATGCTTAGTAGATGCATGGTAAGTGTGTTGTTTTTTTTCCCCTTTTTGGACTCCCAAGTCCTACCCTTCTGAAAGTCTGCAGTGGCTTGGGCTTTAAAATAGATATGATTTATGAAATGTTCTTGTCAGTAAAGATTTCAAGTACTTGATGCACTTGAAACCACAGCAGCAATTTATTCTTGATTCACGTTGATAAGTAATGGTCCTGCCTAATAGTAGCCAACACTTTGAATTTTTGTGCATTCAGAACATTTCATAAATTTTATTACATAGTTCAATTATGTATTTTTACATAGTTGTATTTTACAGTTTTTTTTTTACATAGTTGTGTTTTACATAGTATTTTACATGTAAAATACATGTATTTTACATAGTTCAATTATGTAATTATCCTGTTTCAGTGAGAAAAACTAAAAAGACCAGTATGGGTTTTTTGTTATTTTTTTTTCATTGTGAGCTTGAATAGGAAAATTGTGAGTTTTTATGGGAGGGGCTGACCTATTTTCTTTAAAAAAATTATTTTTAATGTTTATTTATTTTTGAGAGAGAGAGAGCACAAGCGGGGGATGGACAGAGAAAGAGGGAGACACAGAATCCGAAGCAGGCTCCAGGCTCTGAGCTGTCAGCACAAAGCCCAATGCGGGGCTCGAACTCACGAACTGCGAGATCTGAGCTGAAGTCAGACGCTTAACTGACTGAGCCACCCAGGCACCTCTGGACCTGTTTTCTTTCTAGCTTGACTTTTATGTAATATCTGTCCATTTGGGGCCTATCTTTGCTTATACGTCCAGGTGAGGTGTTGACGTCAGGGGATTGAGACCCGCTCAGGATTCATCTTGAATTAGGACTCAAACTGTCACGATTCCTGTTGTATGTCACAAGACTATTTTAAGAAGTTAGAAGAAGAGCAAGAAATTAGACCGAAAGAAAGGAGAAAAAAAGGGATTAATGTAGGTAAAAATTGTATTTAATGAGTTAGAAAACAGCAAAAAGAGCTAATAAATAAAATCTATAAGCCAATTGATAAAGAAAAACGGAGAAGGCCCTAATACACAATGTGAGAAATAGTTACCCTACAGATATATTAAGACGCATGTGAAATGACACATGTAAAAAGTTATTTGTTGTGATACTGTTTTTAGTAGGAAAGAATTGGAAACAACCAAACTATCAAGAGGGTTCTAGTTAAATGAATAATGGAACTCTAAATTGTGGGAGATTGTGCAGCTGTGTAAAAACTGTGCAGTTGTAAAAAAGAAAAATTATGTGTAAAAATTGTATATTGCTTACATATATTATATAATATATATTATACATGTATTACATAATAGGAACACCTTATGTATATATTCTGGAGAATCTTGATGATATTGTTAAAAACAAGGTATTTAGTAGTATGTATACTAGGCTATCCATTTGTGTGGAAAAGGAAATTAAGATTTATATATTTATGTTGATCTGAATATACATTTACAAATCTCTGGAGAGGCAAACAGGAAACTAATAGGAACAGATGCTTGGGAGGAACGTGAACTGGGCAGATGGGGGTACCATGAGAGGCTCCTTTCCATGGCCATTTTATTGAGTGAGTTTATTACCTAGTTGAACAATTAGGTAAAATTCTATTTGAAAGAGCTTATTTAACAGATTAAATGTTTTTGAGGAATCATTTTGGGGAAGGAGAAAATGAGTTGGTTCTATTTAATTCAGCAATACTTAACAATTCTGTACAAAAGGCAAGGCATAGTTGGGAATAAAGAGATCATATAGGATTATAGCCTTCCAGTCACTGAAGGTACAGTCATGCAGGCAGGCAGACACAAGTGTAATACAACTAAATACAGCAGAAATCCAGAAGCAGCCCAGTGGATGAGCAGGGAAGGGAATGTGGGAAGACCCTGTGAAGGAGGCATGGCTTGAAGCCAACATGGAGGGACATACAGGACTTTGACAGCTGGTGATGGGGGAAGCAGTGGGCAAATAGGGATAAAGAGGACATCTTTTGGATGGAGGGAGATATGCATGGAAAATCTGGGGGCTGGAGAGCGTATGCGTGGTTTGCTTGCTAACGGAGTCACGTGGCCATTTCTGTGCAGTGGGTGTGAAGGCTGGGTTTACTTGTGCAGGAACGGTCTTGTATTTGGATGTATGTCTGAATATGATCTTTTTTTTTTCATGGGTGATTGCAAACATACACAAAAGTAGGCAAGATAGAATAATGCAGCATGTGAACTTCAGCAGTTACCAACTCTACCCACTCTACCCTCCAGCTCTCGCCATATTTTGGAACAGATCCCAGATAACATTTCTTCTGCAAGTGTTTCAGTATCTAGCTCTAAAAGATAGGGACTTTCTCTCTTTCTTTTTAACCAGTTGGAGTGCAGATTTCCTGTCGCTTCATAGATGACAAGTAGTTAATTTTAATAGTTTTTGTTTGTTTAAATCAATGAATAAGGTTCACAGGTTGCAATTGATTGATATGTCTTTTAAGTCTCTTAAGTTTTCTCTCCGTTTTGTCCCTCCCTTGTCATTTATTTGTTGAAAGAATACAATTGTTTGTCACAGAGCATTTCCTCCTGTCAAGGTTTTACAGATCACATCCCTGTGGCCTCGATCCGTGCATTCGTCTGTTGTCTGTGTTTCCAGTAAATTGATAATTGAATCTAGGGGCTTGGCCAGATCCAGGGTAGTTCGTGTTTGTTTTGGTTGGCTAGATTTTGTTTTACTTTATAGGCGGTATTATCGTTTCCTGTCAGGGATTTGATTGTCTCTCTTTTTCTGATTTTAACAGCCACCACTGATCATGTTTCCATTTTAGTCATCCTTTACAGAGTAAAAAGAACAAACCAGTACATGTCTTGGTTTCCATGACATCTCTAGTCTTTCACTTCGTATCCCTTATGAAGATCCTGTGCAGTAGAGAATTTTTAAATATAAACATATTTCAAAACTGGTGTCAAGAAGTTGCAAGATGTTTTCTTGGATGAAAACTAAATGTATCTCGTTTTAATGGATTTTCACAGCCTTGATTATTTGTGTTTTGTACTTCACTAGGTTGTTCTTCCAGTGCGTTAGAAGTAAGGCAGCAGGGAAGCAGTGGGTGCGGAAGTATCCCATGGCAGGTAGGAATTATTCCTGTCTTCAGACCTGCTTCGTTAAGACTGTTTAATCTGCAGTGTTGCCTGAAAAGACTTTGAAGTCCGGTATAAACTGGTTTGTCTTCATCATACTGTCCCTGAAAGATCTTTTCTTTAAGCAGCGTGGGCCATGTCGGGTCTTTTAATTCAAAGGACTATTTGGTTATAGTGAAGATTTAATGATTTGCCTCCTATTTCACTTAAATATTTTCCGAGGTTTTAATTGTAGTCACTGTTTTCTCTAGGGAAAATTTTGGATTCACCTGACTAACTTCAGCATCTTTTTATGGACTGCTGACTCCTTGATGTTGGTATAAATGGGGTGTAATTCATAAGCTCCTGGCACATGAGAGACTCACAGATGCCTGGTGCCTGAGGGGCTAGGCCAGGGAGGCAGCCACACTTTCATTGGTGGAGGTGTAGCTTGAACTTGTAACCCTAGATTCGCACAATGAAACCTTCCTAAAGCCAGACTCGAAGCAAGCTGAGGGTATTGTGTAAGTTTGGGGATAGGTTCATCCAAGAGAATAGTTTTTCATGAGAGGTATACAATGTGGCTATTACAATTGCAGAAGCACTTGATTTGGTCACTGCTTGTCCTTGAAGCCTGGGAAAGCAGTGGTCATGATCAGAGAAGGAACCGAGTGTTGGAAGTTCTGTTCAGAAACTAATACTCTCTGAGTTAGGCACATGGTCTTTCCTAGAGGCAGAAATGGTCCCAGGAATGTTCAGAAATACTGGACTACTGTTTCCATTTCCTCTGGGGGTGGGGGGGGAAGGCATTCTAGATAGAAAGCTTGCATTGGTGTTTTATATGAAGATTATTTTGTCTTTTAGGAGCCCGGTTCCAAAGAACATCCTGTAACCCACAAGTGTGAGAGCGCCTCTGAGCCACTTCATTATCCTTCCAACCAGCAGAGAAACCCGTTCAAGGTACTTGACAAGAATCAAGAACCGTCTCTCTGGAAACAGTTCACCAAAGGCGAAGGTGAGAAAAAGATGGCTGACAAGAATCAAAAGGAAAAAGGAGATGTGTTCTTGGATCAAAAGAAGGAATGGAAGGCTGAATCCAACTGCTGGATGAAGAAAGATCTCTCCTCTGGCCTGGAGGTAAAGAAAAAACAAGCTGCAGGTCAAGAGAAGCATGGAGTGGAGAAAGAGTTTCAGTGTGAAGCAAAGGAGAGCAAAGGGACGCACAGAAGAGACCTTTCTGGGGTTGAATCCAAACAGGGCCACGGCGATGAGCTGAGAAAACCATCCGGATCTCTTCAGGAGAAATCAAATGTTGAGAGTCATCATGTCCAAAAAACATCAGAGCCTCTGAGGGAAAAGGAACCCAAGCCTTTGCCTGGAATTACTCATGGTCAGAACCCAACAATCAAGCCCCAGACAGGGGGCCACCTCAACAAAGAGCACTCCAAGAGCCGGGAGCCTAGAGAAGCAAAGGCAGGGGGTGACCCAAGCACGCAGTCCAATCAGCACTCGGAGCCTCGGGATGTGCCTGCCCCACAAGGACCGTCTGCACAGTGCGCACCAGCCGCTGTGGCGCGCCCCCTGGGAGAGGGCCCAGAAGCGGGCTCCAGCCATGGTGACCGTGGGCAAGGTACTGCTGTTTCCCCGAAGTCTCCCTTGCTCTTTGACTTGACTCTGGACTCACAGAATGAGAACCGCCTTTCATTCCCTGGTCAGAGCGTGCAAAGAAACACATCTGTCGCCTCAGGAGTTTCTAAGAAGGTAGAACCTTCAGACCCGGCAGCCCAACGTGTGTACCTCACGACACAACTGAAACAAAAGAAGGTAACTGCTGACCTGCCGTGTGCTTTATTTTTGTTTTTGTCTAAAAAAATTTTTTTTAAGTCTATTATTTTGAGAGAGAGAGAGAGAGAGCGCGTGCGCACCTGCTTAGCGGGGGAGGGGCAGAGAGAAGGAGAGACAGACTCCCAAGCAGGCCCCATGCCATCAGCACAGAACTTGATGTGGGGCTCAAACTCATAAACTGAGATCATGACCTTAGCTGAGATTTAGGAGACGCTTAACCGACTGCACCACCCAGATGCCACCCGTGTGCTTTGTTTCTAAGGTCAGAGCATTGCTTTCTGTGGGCCGCAAACCAGTCGGATAGGTTAATATGACAAAGGTTTTGCAGGTGGTTAGTTTGTCTTTGGCTAGGCTTGTATTTTCAGGGTCAGTAGATCAGCTGGGTTTAAAAAAAACAAAAGCCCCCAAAAAAACAAAAAAAACCATGGTTTTCACACATACACTTAATGGACCATAATTTCAGTTTTCACATTTTAGGCTACTTTAATTTGAAACTGTTTTTCTAACAACTGGAGAAGAGAGGATCTTACAGGAGGTGTTTTTCAGAGCACACTGAAATCCGTGAACCTCCAGGCTCTTCCAGACAAGGGTCAGAAGTTGCTTAAGCAGATCCGGGAGTTGGAGGAAGCCCTGGGAGCTCTTGCCCTCTCCCCAGAGCCAGGTGAGATGGGCTGCACCCCAGAACTCAGGGTTTGCGTGAACTTTACAAGAGACATTCGAGAAGCCCTTTTGATAAAGAAGACACTGATTGATTCACCGCTCCTTTTGATGATCTACTTCTGAGCTTTTCAGAATTACACTTGTGATTTAGAAAAACTTCCTGCATTGCCTGTGGACTCTGCTCGTTCCCATTGGTTAAGAGACTTTAAATGCTGTGCCCTTGAGGTCTTCCCGGCTCATGGGAATAGAAGTGGTCCCACCCTCTCCTGACCTCCTCCCACACAGATAATTCCTTTGCTTTCCTCAACTGTAGCCTGTTCTTTCCTTGTTTTGTTTTTGAACAGACGCTAATGAGAAGAGTGACACTCAAGTACCACAGCAGAGAAACCTCACCAAAACTGCCGCTGACCTCCCTCGCTTGGTACCTCCCCCACCCCTGCAAGATCAGGGACTGCAGCCTCTGGGTTCTCAAGGACTGAAGGCCGTCTGCCCACTAGCTGCTGGGGGATCCAGCTGGTGCTATGGAGGTAAGATCCAAGGGCCTGGCCCTGCTGTGAATTGCTACACCTCCAAGTTCAATGCTGCCTAGCAGGTGTCTCTGTGACCACGTGAAGAGAGAAGCCATTCTGGAATTGTGAATTGCCCCTATAATAAAGACTGTGGTGCTCGCCGGGTTTCCACAATGTTTAGATTTCTGGGCCTGCCTTGTTCACGGGCCTTGATCGGTCAACGCAGTGGCCGGCACATGGGAATCATCTGGTAAATGTAAGTGAAAACTCAAACCCACGCCACCATGAGGTAGGCAGACCAGCGGGTACATTTGCACTCCTGTGTGCGTGTTAAGGCAGGGGAGAGGAGCGACGTGAGTCAAGCTGATGACCAAAGAGCCACCGAGAGCAGTGCCACCCTATTTAAATTAGTGCTTCTGTCCTAAACTTTCCAGAAAACAGTGATTCAGAAGTAACCGCAAATAACGATGCCAGTAGAGCCTCAGATGTGTCCTAAGATGGGTTGGTTTGTGGATCAGGAGTTGGGACCTGATGAGCTCACTGGTTAGGTGGGCTGGCAGCGACTGGAAAAGCCAAGGTCAGTTTTCTCCCAGCTGAGGACCTCTAGAGGGACAGAAAGAGAAAAGGAGAGAAGCAAGGAAGCAGAAAGAGGAAGGAAGGGGAGAAAGTCGAGGAGCAGTAGTTAACAGAGGGTAAGAAATAGGCTTGGTGCCAGACGAGCTGAGGCTTGTCTAAGAGGGAACGGAAAATGCGTGTGTTTGAGTAGCAGGACAGTCCTGGCTGAGAGCACTGCTGTGAGAGCATCATTCAGTGAGCATGATGGTGACTGAATCACCTGGACAAAAACGAAATTATGTTAGAGTCTTAAGGTGAGAAAGTATATAATACATTTTGAAAAGCATTCCATTAAAATGGTTTATCGTTTAAAAATATTGTAACGTTTAGATGGTTAATTGCTTGCCGTTCATCTAGAAACCATATTTGGGACACCTCATCCCTGACACTGCAAACAGCTGAGGTGCGTGTCTAGCTGTTCCCTGTGGGACGAGGGAGCTAATACCGCCTGGCTCGGGGCGGTCAGCGTGTGACATGCATGTCAGGGGCTGTCTCCCCCTCTGCCCAAATTAATATCCACAGACTTCCACTAGCTCGGCCTTCCCTGTTGCTGACTTCCCTTCTTTGTCCAGCCCCGAGGATCTTTTCTTCCTGAAATAACAATGGCACTATTTTTTCCTCTGCCACCTCTCCGAAGCTGGGGGGAAAAAGAAACACATCCAAAACATTACAAGTTACCTCTTTATTATCCTTTCTGTTATTTTGCCCTTTATTAGAATGTGTAATTAAACAGACAGAAAATGGGGATCGAGGGGCCTGGGAGGCCAGGAAAATCGAGAGGCAAGAATCTGTAGTCCGTGCAGATTGATTATCTGGCGAACCACGAATTGCCAGGGTGAAATACTTGTGACACCTTGAGTGAACGCCTGTTTGTCCCCAGGCCCTCCCAAACCAGATGGCCCTCACGCAGTGTGGAAATCATAAGTAAAGCCATTGACGAGCTACATCAGTCACTGGAGTCGCGGCCTGCCGAGACAGCTTTGGCAGAGGATCCCCCGGGCTGAAGGTGAGCCGGGGAAGATTCCTGGCGCGGAGTGTCCCTGCACCCACAGACCCTGGGTCTCTGCCCGGCAGAGTGCTGTCCTGGTGGATCTTTCCTACGGATAACGCTTTCGCGGCTTCTCTTGTAATTTTCTCCTCCTGCTAAGCAGTGAGGGAAAAAAAAAAATAGTTTTTTTTCCCTAAAGCCATAAAATTATAGAAGTCTATAGCAGTTAAAGATCCGTTTACGGAGCTTCACTGGGTGCCACGAAGGAATTGCGAAGGAAGGATGCGAAGGAATTGCGCTCTTAGGGAACTAGCTGGGGGGAGTGCACATGCAACAGATATAAGCCAGCCAGAAAATGATATAAGAACAGAGGTACCGTGTGCATTGTAAGGGACCGCAGACAGTATGCAGCATACAGAGGAATCAAAATAAGGGAGAAGTCACTCTAGGTAAAGAACTCTTCTTCGTTGCCTGCCTATTCCGTGCCTTAAAGAAGTTGCAGGCTAAAGATTACCGAAGGGTAGAAGCCGAAGGCTCCGTCAGAGAGGAGATACGGGGCTCGATTATTAACAAGTGAAGAGCGAGGGCAGCAGGTGGCGCTACTGAGCGGGGTGGCCCTGGCCATGTAGCCTGGCATAGGGAAGCAGCTCAAGAGAAATGACGGAATCACTGTAGAATTTTGAGCGAGGCGTTTTCTGAAGATTGTTGTTGTGGCGGAGCACAGGATAAAGTGGAGTGAGAAAAGACTGGAAGGGGGTGTCAGTCACAGGGCTGTTGAAATTTAGGACTCACAGTGTAGATTGGGACATTGCCTACAGAGTGGAGACTCACGTTATAAAGGAAAATAAGGAAGAGCCATCGAAATGGCTTCGTCAGTGAAAGGAAGGTGGCCAGTCAGAGGTCTTGGCAGCAAGCAATAGAAACTGCCTGGTGATCAAAGCAGACACACCAAGACTCTCCGGTAGGGACGCTCTTGATAGACGCTCTTGAAAGACATGCTGGCTGGTGGTGCAAGTCTGTCCCAGGACACCAGGACATATGGTCCCCCTAGGTCAGAGGCGGACTCGGGACATCCGAGGATCAGTGAGCAGCCCCATGACAGCTAGGATATTGGGAGGATCACTTCTAGACACAAGAATCGGAGAGCATGGAGTCCATGTAGTCAGGATCCAGCCCCTCATTGAGGAATTTATACTCAGCTTTTGATTCTTACCTCTATTAGGTCCCTTTGCTACTGCACCAGAAGCAGGCATTGGCCTGGTTACTATGGCGGGAAAGTCAGAAGCCACATGGAGGAATTCTGGGTAAGTCTGACATTATGATAAGAGTTGACATATGTTTTGTAATTTTTTTCTCTCCTCTCCTCTCTTCTCCTCCTCCTCCTCCTCCTCCCCTCCTCCCCTCCTCCCCCTCCTCCCCCTCCTCCCCCTCCTCCCCCTCCTCCCCCTCCTCCCCCTCCTCCCCCTCCTCCCCCTCCTCCCCCTCCTCCCCCTCCTCTCCACCTCCTCCCCCTCCTCCCCCTTTCTCCCTTTCACAAGAGCACATGTGAGCCAGAAAGGGGCAGATGGAGAGAGAGAATCTTGAGCAGAACTCCACACTGAGCACAGAGCCCAGTGTGGAGCTCAGTCTCACAACAATGAGATCATGACCTGAGCTGAAGTCGAGAGTTTGGACACCTAACCAACTGAGTCACCCAGAGATGCCGCCTCATTTGACCCTGTCACCAGCTCTGGGTGGGCACTATGATGCCCCCTGTTTACAGATGAAGAAACTGAGGGGCAGGGTGGGAAAAGCAACATACTCAAGAGGTGAGGTCGTGGTGGCACCCAGTAGAAGCTGACTGTGGCTCATTAAGCAGAAGGAGAGTTCATTCTCTGGTGGCACAGAGAATGTCTGGGAGATGTGGAGAGCCAGGCTGGTAGACCAGATATCTAGGAGCATGGCCAAAGCCAAGTAATAAACTCAGTGTCCTGTGGAAACTGTCATGGCTGCTTTGCTCAAGCACCAGAGGAGAGCATTGCCACCCTAGAGTCGGAGACTCCTATCCCCCACCCTTTCCTGCAGAAAGGATGTCACAAGGAACCTCATTTCTCACGTTGCTTACATCTGAGTTGAAATCTTATGTGAGTTGAGTGCATGTGATCTCCAGAGCCAGGTCACACTGCCAGGGCCTTAGGTGCAGGGGACCTTAGAAAGTAAGTTTTCCAGGCTCTGCTTTGGAGACTCCTCAAACTAAAATTTTCCAAGGGGTTCAGCTTCTAGAAAAACATGACAGACGGCCATGATGGCTAGTAAGTGGCCGTGTTGGGATCCTCAAGGTTCGATGATTTGCTAGGAGGATGCACAGCATGTGGTCATACTCGTGGCTTGTGATTTGTTACAAAATAAAAAAAGTAGGGGCGCCTGGGTGGTTCAGTCGGTTTAGTGTCCGACTCTTGATTTCGGCTCAGGTCAATATCTCATAGGCTTGTGAGATCGAGTCCCGCATCAGGCTCCGCGCTGATGAGATTCTCTCTCTCTCTCTCCCTCTCTCTCTCTGCCCCTCCCCACTCTCTGTCTCTGTCAGAATAAAACAAACTTTAAATAAGTTAATTAATTAATTAATTAAATTGATTTTGATTTGCTAGAAATCGAAGTCAGCAAAGGAAAAAGGCACATGGGGCAAAGCTCAGGGGATACCAGGTGCAAGCTTCCAGAGTACCTTTCCCAGTGAAGTCACACAGGCTGAGCTGTGATGACACATGTAAGATGTTACCAAGCGGGAAGTTTGGGCCCCAGGTGTTTGCTAGGAACTGGCCACAATGGCAGCTTCCGGCCTGTTGGGTCCTGAAAATTCCAGACTCCCAGAAGGAAAGCAGCTGTGCAGCATAAACCACATCATGTGGGCACAGTTTAGGCACAGTGAGCCACTCTTACAAGGTCTGGGAACGGTGGGAAACCCTGCTTGAATTCGTGTTCCCACACGCCAGCCCAGGGCCCGACCTTGTCAGCGGGCCTTTCCCGGGATGGGGGTCAGATGTGTGGTGCTAAGTCTGTCTGCATGGTAGCAGGGTCAGAATTGCGAACCAGAACCCATGCTGTGACATTTTACTTCTGCTTATGTCAGAATGCTTATTGAAACTGTTCAGGTGAGGATGAGAATATTCTATAGGGTACAAACAATAAATTAGGTAAGTTCAGTGACTGGCACAATGATACCACCCAAGAAATGTTCATTTATGGTGCTCTTTGATGAATAAATGAAGGGAATGGAGAAGGACTGTTTTGGACGAACTCCACCTACTGGATCCTTTTGCTTTGGCGGAGTAAGAAATTAAAAAGACCAGGCAATACCACCAAACTGAGATAGATTGTCCACGTATGCATCCGTTAAGTAACATTTCAGCATGCAGACTAGAATAAAATCTAAGTCCTAAATTCTAAGTTTTGCAAAAGTCACACGGCAAATGCCTTTGATCTAGATAGTAAACAGCAAGAGCTAGGGATCATCTTCAAACTCAAGGTGAAGGATTTGTCAGGCTTGGAAAGGACCTAGATCCACACCGGCAGCACAGCAAGGGCTAAGGTGGCTTCTCTCTTCAAGTGGCTTCTCTCTTCAAGTGGCTTCTCTCTTCAAGTGGAGGTGATGCTTTGCCCTAAGTAATGGACTGTCCGATTTTTGTTGTTTGTTTTCCAGCGGATGATATGGGATTAGGAAAAACTCTGACAATGATTGCACTCATCCTGACCCAGAAGAATCGGGAGAAAAACAAAGAAGAAGACAAAAACATGGCATTGACCTGGCTTTCCAAAGATGGTATACAAACAGCCTGTTACTTCCTAAGTGGACATTTTTAAGAGTAGACATTTTTAAGCTCTGAAAGAACACGTTTGGTCATATTTAATTCATCTATTGGAAAACTAGTGTTAGACTCATTCCTGTGCCATCATTTCTGATGCTAGATCTGCTTAATTACAAGTGATCATTTCTCCTTTTGCTATAAACTTAGCTTGACCTGTAATTAGAAAAAATTTTATAGAGAGCCAAGGCTCTGGAAGGGCTCTGATGATTATTTCTGTTAATGTTGAGGACATAACCATAGGTTAGGTACAAATTAGTTAATATATTGTTTTCTTAAGGAAGGTCTGTCACAACCTCAGATTGTAGCCACCATAGCAGAAGCTGTTTTCCAAGTGTTCCGAAATTCCAGAAGTTTCCAAATTCTAGACAATTTCTACCTTATCTCAACCTCTGTTTGAAAGTAAAATGTGCAAGTGCATTAAAGGTCCTACATGTAACATATTGGCATCACCACATCACGTGTAAGTTGCTAACATCCACCAAGACAGTTGGTGGGTCAGTTGGTAGGACTGTTATAAATCTGCCGTCCATTTGCAGGGCCTCTAATGAACACGGTCGCAGCTGGGTCCTGTGCCCCTGGGTTCATGCAAAGAGATGGGGGTGCGGGCAATGGTACAAATACTCCATCACTAACCCATTCCAAAGCAATCTTGGCTTTTCTGAGGGGTTTTGTACTTACATTATAATGTGAATGTAATTAAATTACACTTTTCAGAGAAAATAATACTCTCCTGTGACGAATCTACTTGGGACAAGATAGGAAATGACCCTACCTCTGCCTCCTCGCCACTGTGGAAGCATATTGTTTTTTTTAGACTGAGGCCACGTACTGTACTTTCCTCTCACTCCTCAGCCTCTCTCTGTCTGACATTTGTACAGGGGAAAACATATACGTGTTTTGAGTTGACAGATCACCTCTTTTATTTCCCATTCTGTGGTACCCTGTGCGTGGAAGTAAGAGCAGCAGTTTGTTAAAAATATTGATTGAGGGGCGCCTGGGTGGCTCTGTCAGTTGAGCATCCGACTTCGGCCCAGGTCATGATCTCGCAGTCCGTGGGTTCGAGCCCCGCGTCGGGCTCTGTGCTGACAGCTCGGAGCCTGGAGCCTGTTTCAGATTCTGTGTCTCCCTCTCTCTCTGACCCTTCCCTGTTCATGCTCTGTCTCTCTCTGTCTCAAAAATAAATAAACATTAAAAAAAAATTTTTTTTTTTTTAAATATTGATTGAAAGAATGAAAGTCAAGAAAAAGAGGAAATGCCTTCCAGGAGTCAAAGACGGTTGAATGAGCGTAACGAGGTGCTGATTTTTTTCCCCCCTCAAGACTCCTCTGAGTTCACTTCCCATGGAACGCTGATCATCTGTCCTGCTTCCCTGATCCATCATTGGAAAAACGAGGTGATGAAACGTGTGGGCAGCAACACACTAAGAGTCTGTCTCTATCATGGGCCCAACCGGGAACAACGTGCAAAAGTGTAAGTGTGGAAATACGGCAGTTTGGTGTGAGCCCTCGGCATCTTGGCTGAAGGGGCCTGTTGGCCTTCCCCGCTCTCCCTGGGCTTTCATTTAATCAGGGCTGGTGATTTGTGAAGACCAAGGGCACTGTTGTCAACCCAGCATCCTTCACCTGTGAGAAGAGATGCAGGTTGTTCTTTTTGCTGTATCCTCGTCCCCGTCCTCAACAGGAGCTGCCATATGAGGTAGCCTGAGGTGTCTGAGTTGTCAGCCAGGGAGCAGCAGCATTTCCTCTGGAACAACAGGATCTGCCACAGTCACTCACGATTGTTGAATATCTGAGTCCAGCTTCACGTTCTTCTGTTCATGCACATGCAGCCAGCCCAGTCAGCCCAGTCTTACAGAGCATTCTGATAGACTATTAAGGATTGTATGATACAGACTGGTGCTCTTTTTCACATATGAACCATCTAAAGTTTTAGACTCAAGAGTTAAGGGTGAGACCTAACCAAATCCTGAAGGGAGATGATCAGGAAGGAGGAATGAAAATCCTTCCCCATATGGTCATTTTAGTCCTAATCTTTGCTTCTGGTTTTCAAGGAATTATTTTTTGGTAAGACTTTAAGTAATCTCTACATCCAACGTGGGGCTTGAACTTACAAGCCCAGGGTCAAGAGTCACATGCTCCACCGACCGAGCCAGCCAGGAGCCTCTAAAGGAATTTTTTGTTCCTAATTGTGATGTGATGGTCTGGGTTGAATACTTGCTATCTAGTCATGAACAGAGTTGTTTCTGCCTCCGAATAATCTCCCCAACCTCTAATACTAGAAATTTGACCTCCTAAAGAACAGTGAGTTGCACAATTGGGGGCCTTCAGTCTTACAGTACACCTACTCTCATGAGTGAGGGTCGCCTCAGCGGATGAAAAGTATCAGGGCAGCAGTGACAGGCCTGCGTGCCTTCTCCAGCAGAGTGCTGTCAGTGGCCTTTGTTCCAGATATTTATTAGAAATAAATTACACCTCACTTGATTTGCGCTTTGAGCATATCTGGTTTGGTGTTCCGAACGCGCTAGTTGACAGTTTGGAATCACTCTTAATTCTTCTTCTCTGTGTGAGACTAAGGCAATGTGTAGACTGCACTCCCTCTGAATTAGGCATATCATTTTTATCAGAAGCATTTATGGACATTCGCCTAGGTGCACAATATTACGTTTTGTTGGAAAAAAGATTTGTACCTTTTGGTAAGAATCTTTACGTGTAGAGTACAGGAGAGGTAAACTCCAAGCTTACAGCATGTATTTTTGTACCCAAATGTCAAAGCTGGGTTAATGGGTTTTCAGAAATCCGTTATAGAATCATAAGACGAAAGATCAGCTATAGATGAACAATGCTTTGAGAGTTTCTTACCTCCCTGAGACTTCAGTGTCAGTCTAGGTCAAATCATTACTAAATGTTAATTCTCAATCCTACGCTGCTTCTGTTATTGCCAGATTGTATCAAGCTTAATATGATGCTAGCCAGAGGTTTTTCTTTCTGACTCGTGGGATGGGAACAGGGAGGCTGTTTAGTAATAGTGAGCAGGCTATAAAAATGACCGGATGTCAGAGCTAAGGAAGCCTCATGAGTAAAGTTTACCCCTCCCAAACCATGTGTGTGTGGATTACGGACATGAGTTAACGAATTCTGCTGACTGTCCTTGCAGCCACTCGCATTTTTTATAAACGAGTCATCCCCGCCTGTTTTGTCAGTCACGGAGGGATTGTTTACTGCTTACTCTGTGTTATATCTCTGCAGACTGTCTACATATGACATCGTGATCACCACCTATAACCTTCTGACCAAGGAAATTCCCACACAGAAACAAGAGGGAGTGATCCCGGGTGCAAACCCCAGCGCGGAAAAGGTGAGTCTGGGAGCCGCCAGGGAAACTGGAGCCACACCTCACTTAACTGGAGTCTTTCCGCAGCATCAGAGTAAGGAAAGGTACCTTCCTGGGAGGGCAGGAATGCCCTAAACATTCCACCTGCGGAAACAAAGAGTCCTTCCCTCTGTTCCTTCTCTTTTATTTTAGACAAACTCATCAGTAGTAAAGGTTGAGGTTTGGCACAGTATTTAGTTGCTTTCTTGAACTAATAACGGTAACTACATTATAATTGTAATGGTACTCATCACATGAATATGGGAAGCCCCACTTGCAATTTTTAGAGTCTTCGGAGTATATACTCTTTTTATTTTTAAATAAATTTAAAAAACATTTTTTTTAACATTTATTTATTATTGAGAGACAGAGCATGAGCAGGGGAGGAGCCGAGAGACGGGGAGACACAGAATGTGAAGCAGGCTCCAGGCTCTAAGCCGTCAGCACAGAGCCTGACGTGGGGCTCAAACTCACCAACTGTGAGACCACGACCTGAGCCAAAGTCGGATGCTCAATCGGCTGAGCCACCCAGGTGTCCCGATATATATATATATATATTTTTAAGTAGGCTTCACATCCAGTGCAGAGCTGAATGTGGGGCTTGAACTCATGACCCTGAGACCAAGACCCGAGCTGAGATCAAGAGTTGGACGCTTGGGGTGTCTGGGTGGCTCGGTCAGTTAAGCGTCCCAACTTCGGCTCAGGTCATGATCTTGTGGTTTCAGGATCAAGCCCCACATCAGGCTCTGTGCAGCTCAGAGCCTGGAGCTGCTTTGGATTCTGTCTCCCTCTTTCTCTGCCCCTCCCCCTCTCATGCTCTTTCTCTGTCTCAAAAACAAATAGTAAAAAAAATTTTGTTTTAAAGAGTCGGACACTTAACCAACAGCCACCCAAGCACCCTGGGGTATTTTTTATATTCAATGTGAAGACCAGTATTTTAGTACAAGTATTTTTGTATTAAGCCATTAACAACTGCCTCTCCACCTCCCAGGAAAAGAGGTTGCAAATAATAAGGCTACAAAAGGGCCAGAAGCTAAATGATAACCAGACAAAAAACCCTGAATGTTTGCTAGGATGGCCAAGTAGTCCCAGTTATACAGCACAGAGGCTTTATTGCGTAGTTACCGTGGGGCTTTTTTTCTCCTGAAAATACTGTGCTGTTCCAAGAACTAACCTAGCCATATTCGGGCTAATCTCTAGAATGCTTCTCCAGTCAGAACAACTCTTGACTTCTTGCTGGTAATTAATGTTTGAGGTTCTCCAGCGGCTCCTCATTGCTTTCAGGATCAAACCGTAGTCCCGTTGCAGGACGCGGTAGACCTTGTAGGAACTTGAACTTGCACGTCCCTCGTCTCCCACCCCCTGCGCCTCATGCTCACTTGTACCAAGGGGCGGACACCTGCTCTGCGCTGTCATGCTGTTCTCCCTCCGAGTGGAATGCTTTGCCTCTGTTCCTTTTCTAGGTTAGTTAGTTAGTTAGTTAGTTAGTTATACCTGCTTTGAGAGTTCTTTAATCCTCTGGTTAAATGCCTCTCCTAGACCTTGTGCTTACTTACGTCATAGCACTCTGCACATTCAGCGAACGTTAAGGATCTACTATGCTAGATGGTGTTTCAGGTATTAGGGATGTAGCAGTGAGCCGGACTGAGTAGATTTTTCCGGCGTGTATTGAATTACCCAGCGGGACTTAATATATAAACATCATGCTAATCTGGATGCCTGATTTTCTTCCCTGCCAAATTGTGAGCTCCTTGAGGCTAGGAACTGTCCTTTAAGTCTGATTTCATATCTTACGCATAAAAGTAGACCCATCAGTACAGTTCTAGTGAATTTTTATAAATCTGGTCAATATGTTATTGAGTGAGTGAATTTCCAGGCTTGACACCTAGTGTAGTCCTGACCCATGGCCATTGCTCAGAAGTGGGTAGAAAGGATAAAATGAACTTAAGTTAAAACATTTTACTACTAAGCATCTTAAACCGAAAGTTGGGGGCTCTCAAGTTGACTTGTTTATTTCTGCCCATTAAGAGTTTCCACTTTTGGTTTCTTCAGCTCAATTCTTATTTCAGTATACCTGATTTAAGCCCTCAAACTTGAAGGTAAGAATGGATCCTCCATACTTTTTCATATTTTCCCTTAACTTCTTGAAGACATGTACATTCTCCCATACAGTTGATGGATTTCACTTGGGTTTCTTCCAGGAGATAGCAAAAACACCTTTGCTTCGAATAGTCTGGGCTCGAATCATATTGGATGAAGCTCACTGTGTTAGGAACCCCCGAGTGCAGACTTCCACAGCTGTGTGCAAGCTAGAGGCCCATGCCCGTTGGGCTGTCACCGGAACCCCCATTCAGAACACCTTGTTGGACATGTATTCACTGCTGAAGTGAGTAAAACTCTCCAGGATTATGTCAGTGTGAGCCGTGTCAATAACCCTTCATACTTGTTTCATATCTCATGATAAAGTTCCAGAGTGTGCCAGATTATCTCGGATAGCAGACGGCAAACCTGACAACCTTTAAAGGACAAAAGAATTAATATCCATGAGAAAATAACCAGTTGATTGATTGGCAGGTACAAGACTTTGATGACATCCAGCCCCTGTGTGTGAAAAAATACAGGACGGATTAAAATGAAAGGAAACAAAACCCTCTTTCTTCAGTCCAGTGAATGTTCTGGGCTTTTTCCACTTTAAAGCATATGTCCTAGGGTCAGGCCTACTATTTTATTCGACGCAAACAGAAAAGAATACTGATTTTAAAGTACTTGCTTTAATTCAAGTCCGCCTGCAAGAGGATAGGGAATTTCTCTGTCAACCTTTGAAGCTTTAGGAATAAATTCTATCTACTGATTGCGTGTTTTGCTGTAGCAATACGGACAATGTTAATGGGAAAATTCACATTTTATAATGTGGTTTTATTACTGACTTGGATCCTTTTGATATGTCTGGCAGAGCTTTGCTATGAAATTCACTGTTAAAAATGATTGAATGACAGATGTAACAGAAAATCTGATTTGTTTCTCATCTTTTTTTTTTTTTAACGTTTTATTTTTTTATTTTTGAGACAGAGAGAGATAGAGCATGAACGAGGTAGGGTCAGAGAAGAGGGAGACACAGAATCTGAAACAGGCTCCAGGCTCTGAGCGGTCAGCACAGAGCCTGATGCAGGGCTCGAACTCATGGACCATGAGATCATGACCTGAGCTGAAGTCAGACGCTTAACCGACTGAGCCGCTCAGGCGCCCCTGATTTGTTTCTCATCTTAATGTGTTTCCTTGGACCCTTTTCTCCTCCTTGAACTATCCTTCAATACTTCCTTCCTACTCTCTGTCTTCTTCCCCAACAAAAACAGATTTCTCCGTTGCTCACCATTTGATGATATCCGACTGTGGAAGAGCCAGGTTGACAATGGTTCAAAGAAAGGAGGAGAACGGTTAAGTATTTTAACCAAGAGCCTTTTGCTGAGGAGAACAAAAGACCAGCTGGACCCCACCGGCAAGCCCTTGGTAATCTTACTTTCACGCGTCCCTGGGCGAGGCCAGGGAAGGGGGGTATCCGTATCCCTGCCTTGGCTTGACCAGCCATCTGCTTTGCTCCTGGGGGGTCTCTGAGTGTCCGTCTTCCTGTGAGGGGGCCCCACAGCAGTCCTGATTTAGGACAGGGGGAAGTGCTGGCCAGGCTTTGACTAGGTTTCCAGTGTCCACTGTGGGGATTTACTCTGTAATGCTCAGGTCATTTGTCTGACTTCACTGGCTGCTTTCTCCTCCTCCAGGTGATGCTGCCCCAGCGGAAATTTCAGGTGCACCGATTAAAGCTCTCTGAAGAGGAAGAGAATGTTTACAGTGTCCTTTTGGCAAGATCCAGGTGTGTGCAGTGAGGAAGCACCTCACATTTGTTGTTGTGTTATTCCTGTCCCTGCTTGGGAGTGAGTCCAGGCTTGAGGAATACAGGATTCCTCAAACTGCATTTATGCTATTATCGATGAGTTTGGATATCTGTGTTCCTCCTGTTTGTTTGTTTTTTCTCCCTTTTTCTCTCACCACCCACTCCCCGACTCTCCTCTGTCTCATATACACACTATGTTCTTCATAGGCACTAGAAGCCTATGCAAGGGCTTCTTCCTTGCATAGAAGCCCTACAGTGTGGTCACTGTACATCAGTTCTATCTGGTCCTATGGGGCCGTATTGGGAAAGAACATCCCTTTGACCTTTGACCTGATCAGCATCTGATCGGACTTAAACAAAGAAACTGCTCTGTAATCCTTGTCGTCTCTTCTTTATGCTGTCTCTAAAACTCTTGTCCTTCCCTAAATTCCAGATTTACTCTCTCCCTCTGGGTACCTCTCATTTCTAGTGTGAATATGTTTTTTTCTTTGTAAACGCATGTAGTATTATACTATTTATTAATAAACATAAACTAATGCTAATTAATGTTAGTGTTACATTAACGTGTTGTAAGTTAGTAGTAAGTTATCATTAAGCATAATGTTCTATAATATTAATGTGTTTATTAACCCTTATCAATCATTTAAAGAATGATTTGGCTTTTAAAACAATTAGTTTTCATTCCTTTGGCCAGTACTTGCCATGAGCCTGGCTTTATTCTAACAGATCTCCCCTTTATAATTTTGCAGGGTCCTACTGCAAGCACAGTTAAGCAGTGACCACTGTAAATGTCTTTGGTCGTAGCAAACATTATATGTCCATTTTCTCTTTCGATCTGAGGCAGGTCAGCTCTGCAATCCTACCTCAAAGCAGGGCACGAAAGTGGAGGCAACCAGTCTGGAAGAAGCCCTGATAATCCATTCAGTAAAGGTAAGCAGTGGGACCCTCATAAATACATACAAGGAATGAAAATGTGGATTTAGAGACGGGACATTATGAGTCCTTTTTTTTTCCTTTTTTTTAATGTTCATTTATTTTTGAGAGAGAGAGAGACAGTGGGAGCGAGGGAGGGGCAGAGAGAGAGAGGGAGACAGAATCCAAAGCAGGCTCCAGGCTCTAAGCTGTCAGCACAGAGCCTGATGAGAGGCTCAAACCCACGAACCACAAGATCGTGACCTGAGCCAAAGTCGGACCCTTAACCGACTAAGCCCCCAGGCGCCACTATGAATTCTTGATCTGAGAGAGTCGATCTTAGCTAGGAACCTCAAACCAAGCCAACCCAAGCTGATCTCCATGCACCAGGCCCGGTGATGTAAACTTCTTTTCAGTTACTTTTGAAATCCGCTTTATTAAAATGCAAGTAGGTCTGCAAAGAAAACCCGTGTTTCATTTGGCTTAATTGGTAGGGAAGTCAGTTACAGCCATGTTACCGAATCTCATATCAGAGAAGTTCACAATGGCCTCCTTGAGTTGGCGATTCCTCCCCATATTTGTGCTTTAAATCCTGCACTGTTTCTTGTGGTTTGTTTTCCTTTGTGGAAGTGGCTCGGGAGTTTGGGTCCGGTGGGCCTGGAGCCTCTGCGGCCGCGGACTCACAGCGGTCTGGCACCCCCCACATACTGTTGACACAGCTGCTGAGACTCCGCCAATGTTGCTGTCACCTTTCTCTGCTGACGTCGGTAAGAAAAGCCCTTTGCGTGCATCCCCAGAGTGGCTGCCAGAGAAGTCCATTTGTTCTGTGCTGGGGTCCAGCTGCTGGATCAAGAGAAATGGCTTTTTGGGGTGCTTCTGGGTTTTGGTGGGGCAGAAAAGAGAAGTCTTACTTATTTTACTTTTCACCGATTTTGAGATAATTCCCCTAGTATTGAGAACGGGTTTTTTGTTGTTGTTGTTGTTTTTAAGTTTATTTATTTTGACAGCACAAACAGGGGAGGGGCAGAGAGAGAGAACACCCCAAGCAGGCTCTGCACTGTCAGTGCCGCGCATGGCGCGGGGCTCAAACTCACGAACCCAGAGATCACAACCTGAGCCCAAATCAAGAGTCGGGCGCTTAGCTGACCGAGCCACCCAGGCGCCCCGTGAGACAGCTTTTACTGTTCTTTTTGTAAATAAACCTTATTTTAGAATGGAAAATGTCATTTTGTGAAAACCATCCATGAATACTTTGGTATTTGAGGATGTCATAAAGCCAATTTAGCTGCTAGTCTTTTCTGCCTTCTGGTGGTATTGGGGCTTTTAAGGCTAGTTGTGAAAACTCGAGTATTTATACAATTGGAAAAGTGGCCCTCACATCTGATAGAGGCACATCCATAATTAAGATGAGTGTTATTCTTTCTGAGGAGCTGTAGTAATGTGTTTTGATGACAACAGCTTAATTAACTGTACTGCTTCCGCTGGGGAAAACAGAATGGTCGTGGAATCTGGCATCATTTCTCTGAGAAGTGCCATCATTTGATTTATGTTTAATCTGGTGAACAAACTTGCAACACTGCATTCTGATCAGGGTTTCTCTGAGGAGACACTGATGATGAATTAGAAGACAGTTGGCTGTGTGAAATGTTAGATGGTCATCACTGCCTTGGCAAATAACCTGTCTCGCTGCCTCAACTATGCACCACCAATTCCCGTCTCCTGTATTCTTCTCAGGCCCTGGATCCGGCAGAACTGAAAAGCGAGGGCCTGGTCCTTTCTCTGGAAGAGCAGCTCAGTGCCTTGACGTTGTCCGAACTCTGTGATGCGGAGCCTTCTCCCATCATTTCCCTTAATGGTGAATGTTTCAAGGCGGAGATCTTTGAGAACACAAGAGCAAGCAGCAAGGTACTTTGGTCACCTCTGTTCTGGTAGAGAAACTGGGATTCCTCGTGCAGGTTCATGTGTGCGAGGGGCATGTTGGTCCACACACGTACAGCTCTTGCATTTCAGGGGTAGAACTGTTAGATTTTAGCTGGCGCGGCTCCGCCTCTAGTCTTAAATTCTGACTCTATTTCACGAGTAAAACTAGGCTTTCAGAGGGTGACCTGGGCCAGCTGCAGCAGCAAGGCAGATTTTCAGTCACGGATCGTGGGAAGGCTACATCTCAGGTTTACGCCAGTGGTGGGGCCTAAGTGAGCCAACAGTTTGTTTCGGGAAAGCTTTAAGGGACGACCACAAAGGGTTGACCCTGGAGACCGCTGTAATCCATCTGAGCGCCAGTTGCTTGGGCTTGCTGAAAGGCATCCGTCTTGTGTTATCTCCTAAATAGCCTTCTATCTTGGTTAGTCGTTTTTGTTCCATTTTCATGAAAGCTTCCTAAGGCTGAAGCGTTCCGGTAGAGGGAGGCTGAGGTGTGCTATAACCTGAGTCCTGCCTTTCTGCTGGCTGGCTTGGGGCATTCACCATGAGGTTGTGCACCCCGAGAGTGGAGCGAGTCTCCCTCGTGGCTGCTGTCAAAGCTGCCATTCCCAGCCTCGGCCTCTCTTCCAAGGCTTTAAAAATAATAATAGTTTTATATATATGCATATATGTGTATATATGTATGTATGTATATATACACATACATATATATATTACTTAAAATATATATATATAAAACTAGAAATGAGGTCATTGCCAAGGGAATGGTGTTAAGAACTATTTTTAAAAATTTAAAAAAAATTTTTTTTAATTTTAAAAATTAAAAGACAATTTTTTTTAACATTTATTTATTATTGAGAGACAGAGAAAGACAGAGCATGAGCAGCGGAGGGGCAGAGAGAGAGGAAGAGACACAGAATCCAAAGCAGGCTCCAGGCTCTGAGCCGTCAGCACAGAGCCCGATGTGGGACTCGAACTCACAAACCGTGAGATCATGACCTGAGCCGAAGTCGGACGCTTAACCGACTGAGCCACCCAGGCGCCCCAAGAACTAATTTTCATTAAATTTTGAAAGTATTTACTGAGGTCTTGATCACCAGCAAGTGGGAGAAAACATAAGAAGAACACCATATGTGGATGGACTTCATGTCCTTGCACCTTCAGAGTGAGCTCTTGGCTTAGACCACAGAGTCCTCATAGCCTGTGCTCCTCATCTAATACTCGGATGATATATATTCACAAGACTTTTTCGTGCAAGCCCATTAATAGTGGTTCAAGCCACTTCAGGCTTCATGTGGAGCAGGGAGTTTGGGTAGAACACACCTAAACTCCTGCAGAGTGTTGCTGGAACTTGACCCCAGCTCGTGGACCATGACTCTGGCCCTCCCACTACAGTTTTCTCGGGAGACCTCTCGCCAGCTTGTTTGTGTGGCAGTCCAAGCACTTTCCACAGCCCCAAGTCTCCAAGACATGAGGGGTTTCATATGCCTGCTTTTTTTGCTCCCCACGAATTCACAATGGTCCAGTCCTGTGCCCCAGGTCCTGCCCAGCGTGTTTGTTCAGATAGGAAAGCAGCCTCGCGAGTGGGAGTGTCTAGAGGTGACCTCTTTAACAACACCAGCATGGGACAGAGCCCTGAGGGCACCGCAGAGTCCGTCTGAGTCAGCTGCTTGTTCACTGATGACGAGTCTGAGCCCTTCACCAGGAGTCCCAAAGGGGTACAGCTGCGTGACGGCACAGTAAGAGCTGTCTTCGTCTCCTGATTCCTGGTCCAGTTTTCTTCCTCCTCCACCATCCTGAGGATGCACTCCAGCCCTCCAGGCTTTGAAAAGGTCATTCGCATTAGCAGTCGCGAAGAGTGAACCCAGCAGCTCTCCCAAGTCGCGCTCGTGTTCTTACCAGCTGCGCCCATGTGGACTTAAATGTGCTCTGAGGGGGGTGAGAAATACCCAGAGAGCTTCTTCGGAAGCTTAACAGGTGTTGCTCAGATTGGACGGGTCCTCTTCTTCAACAACCTGTGGAGCAGGCCTTCAGAGGAGGAAAGTGACAAACCAGCATTTTAGAAAGAGCCCCCTGGCTGCAGAGAGGAGAATGGCCTAGAGTGGGGTATGGCCAGAGGCAGAGAGGCCAGTTCAGTAGTTCAGGGAGGGATGATGGAAGAAAGCGAATTTGTTGCAACTTACTTGTGTTAAATAACGTTTCCCAGATTTCATCTCTGTTGGTGGAATTGGAGGCAATCCGAGGAAATGGAGGGTCCCAAAAGAGGTAAATGTGTTCTTTTGTTATCCAAGTATTGTTTGTAATTAATCAGGAAACTTTGACGTTGCTGATAGTTCTAAGTGTTAGCTTTTTATAAATCAAGGAACTTAAATCATCCTCAGGAGGAAGCACTGAAGTTAGAGCACAAATTCTCTATGATTTCTAGTTTACATATTTGTGGCATTGATTCAGAAGGAAATCCCTAGAGAATCAGAGTAAGTTAAGCACCTGGAGAAGTGTTTAAAAGTAGAAAACCATAGGGGGCGTCTGGGTGGCCCTGGCAGTTAAGTGTCTCTGGATTTTGACTCAGGTCATGATCTCATGGTTCACGGGATCAAGCCCTACATCGGGCTCTGCACTGACAGTGTGGAGCCTGCTTGGGATCCTCTCCTTCTCTCTCTCTCTCTTTCTCCCCTTTCCCTGCTCACACGCATGCGTGCTCTCTCTCACTCTCTCTCTCTCAAAGTACATAAATATTTTTTTTAAAGAGGTAGAAAAGCTGGGGCCCTGGGTGGCTCAGTCGGTTGGTTGAGCGTCCAACTTCGGCTCAGGTCATGATCTTGCGGTTTATGGGTTCAAGGCCCGTGTCAGGCTCTGTGCTGTCAGCCTGGAGCCTGCCTCAGATTCTGCGTCTCCCTCCCTCTCTTGTGCCCCGTCCCCCGCCCCGCCCAACTTGTGCTTGCTCGCTCACACACGCTCTCTCTTAAAAACAAATATTTTTTAAAATGTTTTTCAAAAGGTAAGAAAACATCTCAAGAAAAATAAGGGAGTAACAGATGTGAAAGGCAGGGGTGAGGTGTGGATCAGGGAGCCCCACGGTGCTGGGAATTTTCCTGAGTTGGGTGCATGGACCCATTTGTTATTTGTTATCCTTACCTGTGTGTTACAAACCTGCATTTGTGTATATGGACTAATTTGATTTAAAAACTTAAAACTATGGGGTGCCTGGATAGCTGAGGTCATGATCTCAGGGTTGTGAGATCGAGCTCCACGTCGGTCTTTTGCTGCGTGTGGAACCTGCTTACAATTAATTCTCTTCCTCTAAAAAAGAGATAGAAATAGAGATTTATAGATAGATGTAGTTACAGATACAGACATATAGCACGGAGGCTGGGGGTGGGACTAGAGATGTCCCAGCATCTTGTTGTGGCTGGCAAAGGGAGGGTGGCCTGTATCCCTTTTCTGCACGACCACAGATCTCTGGGTGAGCACTAGGCCCCCAAATGCTAGGAGGCTGCAGTCCTTAGCCACCACTTTATTCTGACCTCCTTTAGCTTGAGATACATTACACCCTGGATCTGGAAACAGCCAGCAGCCTTATAACCTTAAAATGTGACCTGAGCGTGCGCCTTTGCCCCCCAGGGAGCAGAAGGCCTTTCCTCGTCCACATTTGATGACTGACTCTTAAGAGTAACAGGGGCGTGAAGGCCCTGCAGATGAATTTGTTTCCTCTCTGCCTGGGGCTGATGTTTTGTTCTCCGCTTGCTTCCAGCGTCATCGTCTCCCAGTGGACCAGCATGCTGCACGTGGTAGCCTTGCACCTGAAGAGGCACGGCCTGACTTATGCCACCATCGATGGCTCTGTCAGCCCCAAACAGAGGATGGACCTGGTGGAGGCATTTAACAGCTCCAGGGGCCCTCAGGTACGAGCTGGTCACATCAGAGGTCTGTAGTCGAGAGCAAATTATTCTCCGTTATATACAAAGAGCATTCCGGTGAAGCAGCTCAGCTATCAAAACATTCATTGCCTTGCTCCCTCCACATGCTGTTAATTTAGGAGACGTTTATTGGCGTATGTATCAAAGTGTGCAAATCCTTTAAAGAGAATAAAATATGAGGGCTGTAGAAGCAGAGGAAGAGCAGAACTGGTTGGACCGAGTGAATCTTTGTGGAGGAGGCAGGCCTTGAAGGTTAGGTGGGGGTTTGACGAGAGGGAGTGTGGGGAGAAACGAAGTAACAGCAAGAACACGGAAAACTTTGGTGGACTGATGGGCAGGAGCATTCACAGCGGCAGGTGTCGGGGTGCAGAGACCCAGGGAATGGACAGAATCTGGTTAATGGAAAGTCTGCTGTGCCAGCCGCCCCAGTGCTCTCAACTGTAGTATTTGTGTATTTTGGCAGGCATGCATGCCTTGTGTTTTGAGGTTGACCCACAAAAAAAATACAAAGTGAGTTTTCTTAAAGGTGAGGCATGGGAGATAACATCTCAGAGTTTTGGGCCAGCAGAAGGAAATTTGATAGGGATTGATCTTGGGCTTGAACCTGAGACAGAGGGAGAGCTGTAGTAGGAGACCAAATCCATATAAAGGGAATGCTGTGCTTTCTTTTGAAGGTTATGCTAATCTCTCTCTCGGCTGGAGGTGTTGGCCTAAACCTGATTGGAGGAAACCATCTTTTTCTTCTGGATATGCACTGGTAATGATTCTGGATTCTCCTTGCATCGTCAGCAGCATAGCACGAGGATCTAGGGGCTACAGGGGCGTTGGGGCCTGACTTCCTATGTTGAGAATGCTCTTTTTGCATTCTGGAGATGCCTCCGCTGCATGGGTGTGTACAGGTACAGGGCTAAACAGGGTGTAGGACTGCTGATGGGCCTGAATTCCTGAGCAAGCAAGGCTTCAAATGACTACTTAAAATAGCATTCGCTTTATTGTTAATCTGACATCTGTTTCCATGGAAACTGGGAAGAGGGCTTTTTCTCAGGGCTAAGAGCTATCTCACTCAGTTTTACCTCCTCAGAATACCATATTTCACACACATTTGTTGACGTCCAAGGAAATTTCAACCCTGAAAAAGAAGGAGCAGCTTTACTGCAAAAGGAAAAGGAATTTTCTAATTATGTTAGGAATACACTTAACACAAGGCCATTGGTTTTGCATGTAGCATCAACATTGAGAGCATAACAGCAAATTTCCTAGACATAAGATAAATGAGTTTGTGTGTTGGTAGGAGGAAAATGTCATAATTAGTCTCAGTTTGGGGTTTTCCAATTATGCCAAATAGGGCTTTTGTCTGATTCTCCAGGCGGCCCAGATTGGCGCAAATAGGCCAACCTGTTATCATCTTCTGGGAGAATGTGTTTTGGTCTTATTTGGGACTCCCTGATACATGTGAGGGAGGAAAGCAGAGTGGGAGTTAAATGCTGATTTCTGGGGGCGCCTGGCTGGCTCAGTCGGTGGAGTGTGTGACTCTTGATCTCAGGGTCATGAGTTCAAACCCCACAGTGGGTGTGGAGAGTACTTAAAAATAAAATGTATTAAATTATTTTTTTATTTTTTTATTTTAGAGAATGAGTGAGAGCAAGTGAGGGAGAGGGGCTGAGGAAGAGAGAGAAAGAATCCTAAGCAGGCCCCATGCTGAGCACGGAGCCCCACGCAGGGCTTGATCCCATGATTCTGGGATCATGACCTGAGCCGAAATCAAGAGTCAGACCCCCAGCCGACTGAGCCACTCAGGGGCCGCTAAAAATAAAATCTTGAGTACATACGTAAATACATACACGGCTGTGTTTTGAAATGGAGAAATCTTGTCCAAGAATTCAAAGAGGAAAGATGAGAAACTAGCTTGAAGTTGATAGTGAGAATCTATAAAGAAGACAAGAAATTAAGTTCCCTTAGTTGAATCTTAGGATATGAAAGTTAAAAACGGTGTTCAAGATCATTAGGCAGCCCTCACGTTTCCAGGTAGCAATCTGAAGTTGAGGTTCCAGCTAGTTAGTGATCGAAATTGAGCATTGGCGTCCCCTGTGTCACTTAACTGTTGTCAGCTGATGGTAGTGTGGGGTTTCTGTCGGCACACTGACCCGAGCTGCTTATTCGAGGGCGAGAAGATATTCGAAGCTAATCTTTCTGAGGCCAGCGTAGCATAGGACAAGGGATTTGCAAACTTGCTCTGCAGATATTTTAGGCCCGATGGTAACTGTTTTAGGCTTTGCGGGCTACGTAAGTCTCTGTCCTTTGTTCTTCTCTATGGGCTTTTCTCAACCCTTTGAAAATGTGATCACCGTCTGTAACTCCTGAGCTCTCCGGAAGCAGCTGCAGGCTGGCTCTCCCCAGGGCACTTGCCCATCCAGCCCAGGGCGACAGCACCTCTGAGCTTTGCCTCTTTTCTAACAGGAATCCATCACTCGAAGACCAGGCTTGTGACCGAATTTACCGAGTAGGGCAGCAAAAAGACGTTGTCGTGCACAAGTAAGTCAAGGCCTCCTGGGACCTAGGCCCCTTCCCAAGCTTTACTTTTGTGAAAGTCTTTCTTGGGGGGTGTTTTCATAGAACGTAAAGTATTTGGTGAGCGCCTGACTAATGATGCCCGTGAGGCACAGCCTCCCTCGTACCCACAGTCCGGAAGGGAACACAAGCAATATGGGGGTACCCTTGGGGTTGGTCCCTGCAAGATTGCATATTAGGCTAGGGAGAGCATCCTCCTCCCCACGCTTTATTTATTTAGTTCTTGCTTTTAACTTTTATTTTGACATACTTTCAGACATGTGGAAAAGAACGTAAGAGTTCTTAAAAGAATAATATCCCAAAAAATCTTGTTTGCAAAAATAACACCAAAAAATTCTTGTGTGCTGTACCAGGTATATGTGTGCGTGTCAGGACCATCAGTGAATTCCACAATCTGCCATACACAGCGACATGCTGCTTTCCCTGTCGTCAGCTCTCTCTTCACCCTGTATGCACCTCCATTGATAATCCTGTCTACTCCAGGGAGCCCATGAGGTCTGCGTCCTCATTCCCAAGCTCTCCGACACATCAGACCTAGATACCCAAATCCATGCTAAATATCTGAGTCTCTGTGCACCTACTCATTCACTCGTGCTTTCATCTCATTTAACTCCCAAAACTAATACCTGTTGAGCACTCACTGTGTAGCAAGTACTGTGACATGTTCCAGGCACTCAGAATGTCGCAGATGGAAATGGGATACCATAACCTCATGTCTCTTGATGCTTCTGAATTCCTTGTCTTTGTGAATATCCAATTCTGGAGCCACAGACTATGTTCCTCCCTTTTTTCTCTTCACATACCAAGTCCATTAATTTTATTTTCTAAATGTCTGTTATTTTTTTTTTTTTAATTTTTTTTAACGTTTTATTTATTTTTGAGACAGGGAGAGACAGAGCATGAACAGGGGAGGGTCAGAGAGAGGGAGACATAGAATCTGAAACAGGCTCCAGGTTCTGAGCTGTCAGCACAGAGCCCGACGCGGGGCTCAAACTCACGGACCGCGAGATCATGACCTGAGCCGAAGTTGGCCGCGTAACCGACTGAGCCACCCAGGTGCCCCTCTAAATGTCTGTTATAACCATCCCTTCCTTTCCCTCCACACTGCCACTACTCTCAAATCTAAATTTCTTAGCGTGACACGCAAAGCTACTCACGAAGTGGTCCCTGCCATCCTCTTGAGCTTTTGCCATTGCGGTACAACATGGCGGAGTCCTTTTGACTTTTGCCCTGGCCAGACTGGACAGCCTGCTCTTTTTCCAACACACCATGTTCTACTCTTTCTGCACACTGGACATATTTCTGTAGCACTTTCCAGCTGCCTTGTGTTTATTTTCAGGTCTCTCTTCTTTGTGTGCTCTTTGAGAGCACAAGATACACATCCCTCCATTCCTACACACCTGGCATGTTGTAAATGCCGAATCAGTGCGTGTCGGACGAGTGAATGACAACAGTGGCATTTCTTCAGGTTGTACAACCTGTGTTCGGTGTGAATTAGCCAAGAAATGAGACACTACACTCACACCAGCACGCATACACTTGGCAGAAATTTGATAAGCTTTAAGGCCTTCTGACTTGATCAAGATTGAGCTTTTTGGGTGGAAGCTGATCTCTACAGTTTTGGATGGAGATATCTTTGGCTTATTTTGGCATTTTTTCAGTTACCTCAGCTTCAGAAAGAAACGCAAAATAATTTACGTCACATCATTTTAAATGGGCATATACTTAGTCAAGGTTGTTTGGGTCTTCTAAACGTGGAGTTTTTAACTAAACCTGAGAAGACTTAAAGGAAGAAATCTTAAAAACTAAAGCCTTGAGTAGAAGTTTGAACGTGTTATTAAATATGCTGTTTTGGGTGTTTGTTACATACCTATTTTTTTAGGTTTATTTGTGAGGGAACAGTGGAAGAGAAGATCTTACACCTTCAAGAAAAAAAGAAAACTTTGGCCAAACAGGTTCTATCAGGATCTGGAAAATCTGTCAAGAAGCTCACGTTGGCTGACCTCAAAGTCCTTTTTGGCATCTAACTTCCTGTTTACCGGGCTCAGGGTAGTGCTGCTGTTGGTTTGTGTTAGGATCTGGGAGAGCGACCTACACGTGACCCTCCAAGCCCTCCTTGGCCCTAGGCCCTCCCTGGAAGGAGGCGTCATCGAGCCTCAGTTACCATGTTAACTAATTGGTGAGTCAGTCAGGTTAATCAATCGACTTATTTAAGAGTGACAGAGAAACTAATGAACTACTTCAGAAAAAGAAAATGCCTGAGAGTTCAAGAATTTTGGAAAACAACGCCAGGGCAGTTGTAGGAAAGCTTCAGTAAAAGCTCAAAACGCCGTCTGTTGCCTTTCTCTTCTCAGCTCAGGGGGGACCAGTGTCCCAGCTCCATGCCATCTGTCCCTCTCCCGCCAGTGAAGCTGCTCCTTTTAACATGTCCCTGGGCGGAGCAGAGAGTGGACCCCACGGCCATGCCTCTGTAGCTGTCTCCACCAAACAGTTCTCCCTCACAGGCGTGAGACCAAGGAGGTGCCTCGTATGTGAGCAGGTGTCTGTTATGGGCATCATCACAGCATTCAGTATTTGGTATCGTTTCACCTAGTGCTGTTCCACTATTTCCTGTCACTGTAATATCATGTGCTACTTGTGAAATAAAATAGACTATGTGTCTTTTTTTTTTTAATGTTTATGTATTTTTGAGAGAGAGAGTGAGCAAGTGCAAGCAGGGGAGGGGCAGAGAGAGAAGGAGACACAGAACCCGAAGCAGGCTCCAGGCTCTGAGCTGTCCGCACAGAGTCCAACACGGGGCTCAAACCCACAAACTATGAGATCATGACCTGAGCCAAAGTCGGACGCTTAACCGACTGAGCCACCCAGGCGTCCCTGCTATGTGTCGTTTTTTACAGTACAGGCAGGCCTCCCTTCATGGCGCCTTGTGGATACTGCATTTCTTGGCAACAGCATTTGGTTACTTCCTGTCCGGGTCACAGTTCGGTAACAATGTTTCAGGCTTTTCGTTATATTTGCATGGCTGCAATCTCATGATCAAACTTGAACAGATGAGGAGCTGCTTCTGATGGATGAGCAGAGACAGTGGTTTCTTGAGATGGAATCTGCTCCTGGTAAGGATGCTGTGCAGACTGTCGAAATGACAATACAGGATTTAGAATAGTCCAGAAACTTACTTGATAAATCAGCAGGGTTTGAGAGGATGGACTCCCAAGTCTGAAAGAAGTCCTACGGTGGGTAAGATGCGGTCACACTGCATCACAAGCTACAGACAAATTGTTTGTGAAATGAGGAGTCCCTCGTTACGACAGACTTCACTGTTGTCTTAAGAGGTTGCCACAGCCAACACCGTGATCCATGTCAAGGCAAGACCCTCCACCGACTCTCTGAAAGTTCAGATGATAGCATTTTTAGCAATAAAAGATTTTTAAATTAACATATAATATATATGTTGTTTAGACATACTGTTGCACATGTAACAGACTACAGTATGGCATAAATATAATATTTATATGCACTGGGAAACCAAGAAATTCATCTGACTCACTTTACTGTGATATTTGCTGTACTGTGGCGGTCTGGAACCGAATCGGCAATATCCGAGGTGTGCCTGTTTTTGCATTTTTACAGATTTACAATATTTGGAGCACTTTGTATCATAGTCTCATTTAGTATTAGATCATGTTAGTATTTCTGCCATCATATCCTTTAGTATTTGTATGACGGTTGGTTTAACCCGATAAATGTGTGCCTGACACTGTAGCAAAGATAATGCTGTGTGCTCACTCAGCCTCTTCTTCCCGGACACCCAGAGAGACCACATTTCCCAGTCTTCACTGCAGTCACAGGGGCCCGTATTACTGAGTTCTAGACAATGGAATGAGGAGAGAAGGGATGTGGGTCATTTCTTACCTCCCTCTCAAGCTTCAATGATTCATCAAGCTGTTTCTTCCCTCATCGGCCCACCAGATGCAAGGAACTGATGGACACCTACAGAGTCCTAGAGAAGCCTCTAGGTCAGGGATTCTTAACCTACTTCTGGCCCATGGACCCTTTCGGCAGACTAGCAAGTGTCACTTCCTCAATGGAACAAAGTCTTCCCCATGTGTGCCCCCCCACCCCTGCTCACCCACACTGGATTGTCACAGGATCAGAAAATAGTATTTTTTTAAGCCACTGAGATTTTGGGTTTGTTCATATAGCAGTGAGTAATCTAGCACAAACTCGTGATAATTTTATACTTGGAGAGACTGTCCATGTTTCCTTCTTCCCATTAGCAATCATTTCCAAAACACATCTGGTAATTTCTGTTAGAAAGGGTTGTGGTTGTCCTAGATAGAACTATTGCCCTCATTTAAATTAGAGTTAGGAGATGAAGCCCTTTGTTAACCCAGCCACAAGGCACCCGAGCCTGAGTAAGCAATGGTGCTGAGGACAAGGACTAAAAGCCTACAAAGGCAAAAAGAGCACGGCCTGGTAGGAAGCGTTCTGGTGTAGAACTTAGTCTTGAGTCAAGTTCGAGGTTCGTCTTAGCTGGGGGCATAAACCTTGTACAAGATCATTAACTTCTCTGCACTTTGGTTGCCCTGTTGGTAAGGTGAGTATTATTTTCAGAACTCAGCAACTAAAGTGAGGTCCCTGATGAGATCAGGAAATGAAGGAAGTAAGATTGCCCTTTCTTGCAGGTTTTGTTAAAAGTTCAACACACTGAGGCAAAGATACAGTCCCCAGTAACAATGGCTCCCAGGCCGGCGAGAATGCATAGAGCCCCGCTCCTCTCTCTGCTGATTGTCTGATATTAGGCCAGTTACAGATTCCTTGGGTGCCTCAGCTATCATCTGTAAGGTGTATGGATTAACATCTCATTATGCGCCACTGGGAATTTAGTAACTAATACATATGCTGTAACCCATCTGACTAAAATGGAAGGCAGTCGTGTCAGTGAGAGGCCTGTTAGAGGAACACTATGCATTCCAAGCACTGTTTAAGACAGAGGCACTGTTAGCTTTGCGATTCATGCATTTGAGAGAGAGTGCGTGCACAGGCATGAGCTGGAGAGGGGCAGAGAGACAGGGAGGGAGAGAGAATCCTAGGCAGGCTGACCGTGTAGATCCTGACGCAGGGCTCTATCTCACAAACCATGAGGTTGTGACCTGAGCCAAAATGAAGAGTCAGACGTTTGAGCCGCCCAGGCGCACCAAGGGCCAAGCATTTTTGCTTTAGTTTGGAGATGGATGCAGGGATTACAACATACAATCTTCAGGTATTCAGAGCCCGCTGACATGTAATCTGTAAGATCCCGTCTGATACTTTATAACCAGTTTCTGTAGTGTCCCTTGTGATTCTAAGCTAGCAAAGCCATATAATTATGTCCTGGGTAAGTATTCCTATACTAATGAGATGCTATTGGCATGAAGTAGACACAGAAAAAGTTGGAATGTTGTTTCAACGGGATGGAATATACCAAACCATTCTTTTTTTTTTTTTCTTAATATTTATTTATTTTTGAGAGACACAGAGCATAAGTGGGGGAGGGGCAGAGAGACCGACAGAACCCAAAGCAGGCTCCAGGCTCTGAACTGTCAGCACTGAGCCTGACCCAAGGCTCAAACCCTTGAAGCATGAGACCGTGGCCTGAGCCAAAGTCAGATGCTTAACCAACTGAGCCCCCCGGGTGCCTCCCAAACCATGCATTCTTACATCCTAGTCCTGGAGTAGAAACTTCTCGTGATTAATGTTAAGTAGCATTCTGGTGTCTCTCAGGTCCACATTGATTTTAGTCACTGTGAGTCAGTTTCTTAAGGCCTGGGCATGACATGATGGGTCTGTACACCCTCTAGGAACAGGCAGCATCCCATACTAGTGATCGAATTGGGGTTCTGCCAGTGTCAACCAGACTTCGGTATGTGACACCCCTACTGCCAGATTATCTTCTTACGGCTGCCTGCCTACCTTACCAGACTCGGGCAAGGACAGAACGATGTACTAAATGCTTTGTAAACCGTGGAAGTGTCGTACAAGTGCTAGTGTTACCGCTGTGGGACCAGGTCTGGGAGTGAGAGTAAAACAGGAGCATGGGTGCAGCTGAAAGCCAGATGGTGAGTATCTGTCACCAAAGGGCAACACTGCTGAGCACCCAACTTACAAGGTATTTCTTATGTGACAGATGTGACTTCATGGGAGCTTTACAGTTTGACTTCTCTTTAGCAGCGTTGATCTTAAAAGGGGGCATTGTGCATGCCATGGGTGGACGGAATCCTGAACCCTTTAAAAAATTCCCACCAACGACTCTGAAGATCCCACCAAGAGCTCCTGTTGCCATGCAGTCGTTATGACCAGCAATAGGTAGGATGATATCTTTGTGGAATATGACCCTTTTCCCTAGCAGTTTCGTGTGTGTGACTTAGAATTGCTATACACGAACACTGACTTGTTTACTCTCTGATTCTCTCTCTTGCCCAATGAAGTGGCCTGCACCAAGGCTCAAAGGCGAAGCCAGAGTCTTCCCTACTAATAGGACAATCATGGAGTCACCAGTGTCCCGTATGACCTCTGCGGTTGTCTGGAATCTTGATGTTGACCATGATGCCTTGAGAGAATTGGGTTTACAAAGTGGGATATCGCACTGCTATTTGCCATCTAGCATCTAGCGCTGAGAAAAGGCAGGAGGAATGTAAAAAGCATAGCTGCAGGCACAAAGAATGATAATGAGAACTTGGAATTCCTAAGCATGTAACCTAGAAGAAAATATTTGCAGAAACAAACATGAAATTAGGATCCCTTATAGCACAAAGTGCCACAAGAGTCCATCGGTCAGGATGGAGAAGGAAATGGCCCCTAGGGCCTGGCCCCTAGGGGGCAAACAGGGGAGACAGACCTGTAGTCACATGACCTCTTTACTAGCTTGAGTCCTTTTTTACCCAGAATCCTTAGCTAATCTGAGTGTAGGTAGAGATTAGGTATAAAAGGTAGGATGGGGAGACTATTTCCACTGCTAAGTCCTTCATACATTCAAAAATATACATACCAGGCATTGCCGGGCATTGAAAGTAAAAGGGCAAGCAAAAGCCAACACAGTCCCTGTCCTCCCTGAGGCTTACAGTCTCACAGGGGAGGGCATTAATCACATCACATACGGCTGTGAAGGGACAGTGATGTGCAGTGGAGAGCGGTAGTAGCTGGGAGGGCTTAGAGCAAGGAGCTAGGACAGGAACCGGTCAGGCAAGCCTAGGGAAGTGATGACGGAATTGAAATCCATACGTGGATGCTAACAAGGCCGAGTGAAATGCCTCTTTCTGTATTCTGCGTCAGTTGGCATTCGCTTTACCCAACCACCTCTTGAGACAAACTTGGCAGGGATACATCCTCCGGAGGAAAGCTGAGTGACAGTTGCTTTTTAGCGATTGGAGTGGGTGGGCTGACAGGTATACGTGTGTGTTCATGATCTAAGGCAGCCAACGTGTTTATCCTGTTACGGCGTCCCACGGGACAGAGGCCCTCGTTTTACTTACCAGTAAACCAAAGATCAAATTTACATCATAACGCTGCACCTGGTTGGTGCTTCAGCGCTCACAACTCCAGAGTGATTTCTGAAGCACTTTGTTACACTGGGGACAATTCCTAAATCCTCAGACTTCTTTTTGTCCTCACCTTGGGGATCTTGGGCTCTGCAGATTACTCTTAACTTTGCCGGCAGGGCAACTGAATTGAGTTTAGACTCCATTGTATCGCAGGCCAATGAACAGGCCACCCCCCACCCCCCACCTCCCACACAAACTGTCATGCTATTTGTTTCAGAATTGTTACTATTAATACTGCTTAAAGGCGAGGGCACTTGCCGGAACCTGGATGTCTCCTAGAAAATTTCTGTTGCAATATAATTTCATCTATAGTAGAGTTATACAATTACCAAACCCTTTTCCCAACTGAAATAAATGGTAAGCTTTTTATCCTGAGTTCTGAAATCTGATTCATTAAAAGACACACAGGGAAAAATGATGTAATACAACAGGCTTCTTCATGGCAAAGCTATTCCCTGGATGTCTGAGGTAATTGGAAAATTCAAGGCTGGTTCCTAAGGTGCATATAATTTATAGAGCAGGGTTGAGAGAAGGCTGAGATTTTTTTTCCAAGTGGGATTTGGTTACATGACAAATATTGGAGTTTGGGGGAAGGGCAGTGTGGCTTGTAGAAACAGATACCAAGGAGATCCAAACTAAAACGTGTACCAAATGATACCTTTATTTATTCAACAAAATGATTAAGCCTCTCCTGTGTGCCAGGAACTGTCCTACATGGGGACAATATAATCGATAATGTCAAGTCCCTGTCTTCACAGAGCCGAGTGTCATATGAGAGAACAGACATTAAACAAGTAGAGTATGTGTGTGAGGTGGTGAGGAAGCCGAATAAGGGTGATACAGAGTCCTGGGGTGGGGAGATGCTATCTTATCCAAGGTAGCTAGAGACCGCTCCGATGCGATGTTTGACACAGGAGCAGAAACCTGAGGAGAAAGAGAGTGAATCATTAAGTGTGTGAGAAGAGCACTCCAGATGGAGGGGCAGTGATTGTAAAGGCTGCTAGACAGCCTACTTGGAGAGTTTGAGGAGCCCGGGGCAGGTGGGTCTGGCTGGAATAGAGAGACGGAAGGATGGGGGTAGGAAATGAGACAAGAGCAGGGAGCTGGGGTGCAGGCTCTTAGAGGCCGCTGTAAACGCTGGCTTTGTCCTGAGTAAGATGGGAGGCCATTGGCGGGTGTTGAGCAGAAGAGTGACATAATCCGAGGTATTTCAGAAGGACCACTCTGACTCCTGAGGGGAGAACAGGCCCCAGGAGGGGGTGGGGGTTGAAAGCAGGGAGATGAGTAGGGGAGGAAGGCAAGGGAGGAATCTTGGTGTCTTACACCAGGACAGTAGCAGTGCTCCGGGGGTATATTTTGAAGGGACAGCCAAAAGGACTCACCCATGGATTGGATATGGTGCTCGAGAGGGGAGTCAAGCATGTTTGCAGGGCCATGGGCTCTACCGCCTGTAAGCATGGATTGGGGCTTTCCTTTTAAAGAGGCGGAACAGACTGCAGGAGAAGCAGGTTGGTAGTGTAGGCAGGTGGGAAGCGAGAACTGGAAACTAGGGGTTCTGCTGTGGACATCTGGAATTTGAGGTGCCTGTGATACATCCAAGTAGAGGGGGTGAGCCACTGGATATAACCCTTTGGAATTTGGAGCAGGAGATAAACATAGGAGTTACCAGTGTCTAAATGGTATTTAAAGTCAGCAGGGGATGAGATAGCCAAAGGAAGGGGAAGAAATGGAAATGCAAGAACGGATCCTTTGGGCTGTCCAATGTGTAGGGCCTGGGGAGACGAGGAGGAACTAGCAAAGATGAAAAGTCAGGGAAAGTCAGTGAGATGGACGATTAAGGAGAATGATGCCACGGGAACCAAGGGAAGAGAACGTTTCAAGGAGGGGAAAGTGATCAGCTGTGTTAAATGCTGTTGATGGAAACATTGGGAACTGATCATTGGGTTCCATAATGTGGACATTACTGGGGACCTTGATAAGTGTTTTCAGTGGAGTGGTGAGGAAGAAGGGCCGACTGGGTTAGATCTAAGAGAGGGTGCAAGGACAAGCAGGGATAGCAAACAATTATTTTCGAGGTTTTTAAAAAGGGAAGCAGAAAAATGGAGCGGTTGTCAGGGTAATGAAAGATTTGATGGACTGAATTTTGTGTCCCCCCCCCCCCCCCCCCCCCGCCATTCATAGGTTGAAGCCCTAATCCTCAGTGTGACAGTATTTGGGGACAGGGCCTTTAAGGAAATAACTGAGGTCAAATGGGGTGAGAAGTACAGGCCCTAATTCAGTAGGACCGGTGTCCTTATAAGAAGAGGAGGAGACACGAGGGATGTACGTATCTGCATGGAGGCAAGGCAGCAGTCATCTGCAAGCCAGGGAGAAGGGCCTCCATCTTGGACTTCCAGCCTCCAGAAATGGGAGAAAGAAATTTCTGTTGTTTGAGCCCCACAGTCTGCGGGTTTTGGTCATGGCAGCCCCAACAGACTAATACAAAAATCAAGGGAAACCTGTTGTTTGGAGAGTGGGGCGGGGGAATACTGTAGCATGTTTCTTTTCTGAAATGAGCAGTGAGCAGAGTGGGGAGTTCTGGGAGCAAGGTTCCTGGGTTGGAGAGATGGAATGGGGTCTAGTACAGACCCCACGTGGATAGAGGTTTGCTTTTGATACGAATGCCAGCAGATGCATAGATGTGGTGGGAAGGTAGGGGATTCTCTTCTGAATCCTTTGGTTTTCTTGGTGAAATAGGAGGCCAGGTCATGAGTGGGGAGGGGAAGTTGGGTAGAAAGGGGAGTTTGAGAAGAAAGTAAGAAATAATTTCATCTTTTCAGGGTGGGGGAGCGAACAGACTAGAGAGATATCGTCAGGCAATTGGGCGATGCTAAGGGCCCACTGAAATTAGTGATCGTGGATTTAAAGTGAGGCTAGTCCTCGTGTTCTTGTGTTTTTCTCCAGGATCATTTCTGCAGGGTTGGGTGGAGAGTCAGATCCAAGCGGGGGCTTTGTCACGAATGACAGGGAGACCCACAGGCAGGAGAGGTTGTAATGATGGTCTGGAGAATCTAAGCGGAGAGAGGATGAAGGAAGGCACGTGGGGGCAGGAGGGGAACAGTGGGAAGCACGTGGAGGCACTGCGTTGTGGGTCCCCGAGCAGAGTCAGATTATTACAGCGGGTGAGCCAGAGAGATGGGAGCTTGTGGTCGTAGGAGGCTGGAAATTCAAACTCTGCAGACGGTGCAGTTGGAATCCAGCCAGGTCCGGGGGGTGACCGACTGTATGGCTGAGGTAGGGGGAACAAGAACAGAGAACGGGTCATGGAATTAAGAAGGCTGTGTGGATACTGAATTACTCTGGTTCTGCAGCGGCAGCAAGCTGGGTGCTAAAATCTTCAAGGAACGAGGAGGGATGTGGGGCTGTGTAGATGCTGAACCACGGAGGGGCAGTCAGTTATAGAAAGGCATCAGCTTTAAGGCGGGCCACTTTTTAAAAAAAAGCGGTAATGGCCAGGAACAGGGCTTCTCAACAGCGGCCCATTAACAGTTTGGACTGGATATTTCCTTGTTGCAGAAAGCTGTCCTAAACTGAGCAGTTCCTGACTTCTACCCAATAGATGCTAGGAGCGAGCACCAGCCCCCGTTGTAGCAAAGACAAATGTCCCCAAGATCACGCCTGGCTGAGAAGCACTGATCGGAAAGCAGCAATGATGAGCTAACAGGACACCTACCTGAGCTCTGGTTGGAGCAGTTGGAAGGAGTGAGGAAAAGCAAGTAGCTAACACTTCATGAGGGTCATGGGGCCATCAGTGTCTTCTGGGAAGATCAGATGTGGGTTAGAGAGCATGGAGGGGAATCTTCCCAGAAAAGGATGAGAATATAGTGAACACCTTCGGATTTACGGCTCCGATGTAGCTCCTATCTGTGAGCCCTAAGGAGGAAATGAACGCGTTCCATGATGACCTGACAGTCGTGTGTTTCATCCGCTAATTTCACTTCCTTTGCCTGACCCAATTCACTGCTCAAATGAGTCACCTACTTCTTAATGGATCTTGCGGTGCCGATTTCAGTAATTATACTTAATACATGCTGAGTTTTTGCCACATAAGAAATCAAGAGCCACATAAGAAATCAAGAGAAACACCAAATATATACAGTGAAGCCCTGGGCAGGGATGAGGCACTGGCACTGTGTGCTTCCTCTTCCAAGAATTCTCTGACAGCTAAGCAGGTGCACTCTAGGACTCAAAGCTTCTAGTTAACTCCCTAGCTTTTCGGACAAAAGTGAAGACTCCTCTCTAAATGACAAAGGGCTGAGGGATGTGAGGAGGATGAACGTATCAAGATTGCCTGGCGTGAGTAGAACTGCAATAAATTTATGAGGTGGTATTTCAACACTGTTCCTTTATTTTCCTACTACTTGTATGGCCTTGACCAAAGAGTAATCCAGGCTTATGAGTACGAGATGAGTGTGGTGTACGGGTCAAGCCGGGACTTCCACCTGAACGGCAAGACCACATTATAATCCATGTAGAGTGTGCTAGCAAAAAGTGGATATGATGAAAGGCTTTCATTCCTTGATGAAAATAGCAAAAATGTGGCTCAGGGAGAAGTAAAAGAGTTACGCATTCAAAAGCAAGGAACTAGGGGCGCCTGGGTGGCTCAGTTGGTTAAGCGTCCGACTTCAGCTCAGGTCATGGTATTGTGGTTCGTGGGTTCGAGCCCTGCCTCAGGATCTGTGTGGACAGCTCAGAGCCTGGAGCCTGCTTCAGATTCTGTGTCTCCCTCTCTCTCTCTGCCCCTCTCCCACTCACACCTTGTCTCTCTCTCTCAAAAATAAACATTAAAAACAAAAACAAAAAAAGTAAGGAACTAAACATCCCCATGATATAAGTTCCAACTGCACAGATCCCTTGGTTCCCGTACAAAAGAGTGAACACTGCCAATCACCACGAAGAGAAATGTGCTGGTCCCTTGTGCTCAGCCATCCACACATATGATCAGTGAGGAACTGACAAAAAAGGACTTGGAACTCGAGAGTATAAGACAAGGCACTTTGTTTTATTCTATCAGATTCTTCAGAATTAATGTCTGGGGTCCTCTGGTCATCTGAAGGCTGGGCACCGCTCGGACAAGCTGACCGCGTAGCCAGGAAAGCATCAGAGGGCTACAGTCCTGAGTAGACTCCTCGGTGCACTCTCCCCACCTGTCCATGTGCATTCCGACTTCTCAGCAAACTTCCCGCAGCATGACCAGTGCGGGCGGCCTGGGTGACCTTTGTGTCCGTGGCCACAGCCCAGGTACCCACCTGCATGGTGGTTCAGAGAGGAGACAGAAGACAGCCATTAGAGTGAAGTCCAGAAGTTCACCAGGGAAACTAAAGCTTCTGGCAACGTTTAGACTCATGGATGTGAAAACGTTTAGTAAGAACCCGGTGAGGAGCCTCCGTAGCAGGAGGGCTCCCGAGGGCTGAAGACAGTCAGTTAAGACTGTCAGTTAGCCGAAGTTCTAAGAAGAGTGTTGTTTTAACGTTCTGCTAACTCAAGGAGATGAGCTGGTTTGGATTTTCACTGAAAAAGAATTGAAATAAGAGAGAAGGGAAGAGTGGCAGAAGTAAAAAAGAACGTAGTTCCTGTAGTGTTTATGCAAAACGGTGCCTGAGCCCATCTTAAGGCCCACCATCAGAGCACAAACACAGTAGAATACTTTAAAAGAAATAATTAGATCTCTTGCCTGAGCTGATGCCCCTACCCCCAAGGAAAGAGCCAGACCTTCTCCCCATCCCTGCCTTGCTTGGAATTTCTTTAAGGTTTTAAAAGGAACAGAGTGGACTTATAGTTTTTAAGTGCCAGGCTGCGGGAAAGGGTACAGATGGAAATCGAATGTCCTGGGGAGGAGCACAGGGCTCATAAGATTGGCGAACTGTATCAAAACTAAAAGAACTCCGAACTTTTCAGCTTACGATTTCACTTTTCAGAATAAAGAAGCGTTAAGTGAAACTTCTAGAAGTGTGGTATATTTACAGGCACAGATGATATTCCCAGCAAGAAAGCCTATGTCTGAACATCCTAAACCTAGTGGCTGTGCGGTAGGTGACCCCCACTGCTGGGAGACAGGCCCACAGGGGCAGGACTTGGGAGAGCGAGCCTCCTTACCTGGCATGGTGCCTCCACAGGCACAGCGAGCCGTTTTCTGGCCTCCGCTGGAGCAGAACGTGCAGCAGTGAAACACGCCTGTGTGTGAGCGATGCCTTTTCCTCACGGTCACAGTGAATGGTGAGCCCTTCAGTGTTTAGACCAAGAGCAGAGAACAGCACCTTATGAGTCAACAGGGGTGTGCTGAGCGTCACATGTGCTAAATGCGGTGTAAGTCCCAGGGCCTGGCCGTGGAGGACAGGGACCACGGCAGGGAAACAGACTAGGGACGGTAACTAGCTGGGTGCTCGGCTGGACGGCACCAGGTACAAATGCAGTGAGAGTCAAGGAATGTGTGTGGCCCTTCTGGCACATGGCCCACCTGATACACGAGTAAACCCAATCTGTGCTCCTGCGTCACGGATGTCACGGTCTTCTCCGTCCCGGAGGGGTGTTGGTGTGCCGCAACCCCGAGGCTGGGCCGTCACTCCCTTCCTTCCACCCGTCCCCCCTGGACATATCCATTTACCCATCCGCTTAGTCTAGGTCTATGAGGATACAGGCAAGGGAGAAAGGTGAATAATTCTCAAATTAGAAACTCTCCTACCTGCCCCTTCAAGGACAACTTCCACTCTCCAGTTTCTGTCCTACGTTAGACCACAAATATTTAATAAGTGTTGCTTACGTGCCTGTCCCTGAGTGGGAACCGTACTGTCTGCAAAAGCACCAAGCAGAGGAGTGTGGCACCTTAGAAGCCTTTCAAATGTTCCATCTCTCTTCCCTTAAAGAGTATATGATCTATTTTAATCTTTATTTATTTTTGAAAGAGAGACAGAGTGGGGAGGGGGAGAGGGGCAGAAAGAGAGGGAGACACAGAATCCGAAGCAGGTTCCAGGCTCCAAGCTGTCAGCACCAAGCCCGACACAGGGCTCAAACTCACAGACCGTGAGATCATGACCTGAGATGAAGTCAGTCGCTTAACCGACAGAGCCACCCAGGCGCCCCTAGTTTATGATCTGTTTTAAAAAACAAACCAGAGTTCAAAGAAATGGGTTCAAATTCTGATCCTGCTATACAGGGACTGTGTATTTCAGCAAGTTTGTTTCTCAGTCCGAGTGGACAATGATCGCTATGCCCGAACGGTTTGGAAGAAAGGTGTGAGAATGTCTGCAAAGGGACCTGGCCCACCCCAGCGTGCGGTAATCAGACAGGCAGGAAGTGGCTGCTGAATAGGAGTCTTCCTGGTGCACACGCCACAAGCCCAACATATCACGAGACTATGGTATTTTATTGTCCCTGTCAGTATTGCTTTCTGAAAACTCCGTTGGACCCCAGCCAGCCACGACTGACCAAACAGCAAGGTCCCTAGACCTGAGAGACCAAAGCTTCCTCCATATTTACCTTTGACATTGGAAGACGTGGAGATAAATGTTTGGTCGGGGAACACCTGTGACTACTTGAGATTCTGTTGGACATGCTGAGTATTGCCCAATTTTTAAAAATTTGTAATCTCTAAACCAGAAGGTGTTATCCTTGCTGCGGAGGTCGTGTGGTAACCCTGGTAATGGCTAAGCACGTATGGAAAGAGTGACGCGGGCAGATGGCCAGGCAGAGAGAAGACTGGTCAGTTGAGGGGAGAGGGCCTAACTCTCCCAAACTGCGTTACAGTAAGTTCCAGTACGTCCGGTCACAGTCCGAAGAAAGCTGGAAAATCCCGAGCTAGATTATATTGCTTGAATGTGTATACTTGTTCCCAGGCAGATTGCCCACTGTGACTGAGGTATCTTTCCCAAGTCAAGAAGTCTCCAACTGGGAGAATGATGAAAGGCAAGCCTAACTGCCAGGAGGTACAGTAGGGATAGAGTTCTTCTGGTCACCAGCATCCTTTAGTAAGGCTAAAAGTAGCAAAGTCTGGGTCATTTCTAATGTGAACAGAGTAAAAAAGAGAATTCTATTAGGCCCCTCCATACAGCTGATCCTATGAGACATGTCCCCACGTCCTGAGATGGTAGAAGCCAGAGGAGCCAAGGGGAAAGGAGCCCAGGGAGGCACACACGTGGGTCCCACTCACTTACCTGCACATGCTGCTCTTTGACGCAGACCAACACGGTATAGATGCCAGGCTCCTTGGGAGTATAGGAGACATAGTACGTCCCATCCTTGTTATCTTGTACCAGCGTTCTGACTGGACTGAATGCACATGGAGTTCAATAACCACTCACTCTCACAAGCTGGCCGCAACTGCCCGCTACTTTAGGGTGTAAACTCTACACCATTCAACCCGATATTAATTTGAAATATCCCCCAGCAGGACACTTCTTCCACTGGTCTCAGAAATTAATTTTACAGCAGAGGGGAAGCGGCATAAATGCTGATCCAACCTGATGTACAGATGAGTTCCTTGAAAGCGTTACTGTGTTCTTTGAGGGGTTCCTGTTGTACCCTCCCGCTCTCTCCTCTCTCCTGATTCCAGAGACATAAAAATACACTCCCAGCACAATGTAGTAGCAAAGTGGGGCTGAATTTTGAGAAGGGGGCCATTCAGTCCAACACAGAATATTTTTCAGACAATCTGAGGGGCAGAGCATTGAGTACTGGCATAAAACCCACACAAGAAAACACATCTGCTCCAAAAGGTCATATCACATTTTTTAACAGCGTCAGGGGAGTGGGATCTAACCACGCAGTTATATCACTACTGGGAAGGGCCTCAAGTTTCCAGTTTCATCACCCCCTATGACCCCTGACACCTGACTGTGTAATACAAACCTGTCTTTCTTATCTTTGGGGACTACAGCGACGTGCACGCTGTCTCCTCCCCTGCCCATGCTCTCTCCTGCTGCATCCTTGCAAAGCAGGGTGAAAGAGGCTGTCTGTTTCTCCCGGGCTCTGTGGAGATCTGCAGAAGATAAACACTCAGTCCTCATCTCAAAGGCCAACCATTGGTGACTGCATCCCCAGATCAGACACCATCTCGCTTTTTCTCTTTAGAACAAACAGTTGTGCTTCCTGTTTACTGTGATGGCCCTGCTTCCTTTTTCTTCTCTTCTGGCTCTTTCCCCTAGAGCATACCTCTTGGCACTCCCTCCTGGCGAGCCTGGTTGTCTCTCAGCCAGTAGCTGCTCTTGGATCACGCAGGATCCTGAACCTGAACCTCAGCCCTAAGGGAGCTAATCCTAAGGACAAACCTACGTATTCAGAGAAGAGAAGCTCTAGACCCTGTGAGAGAAGGTAGTAGCCCCCAAACCGCTCTCCCTGAGCTGTGGATCATGCTGGAACAGGCAGGGGGGTCGGTTAATCAGCTTTGAATCTTCGGCCCTCCTGCCAGCATGCTGCGGGGAATATTCAGTAGCTACAGCCTCTGGTCCAGCAGGTGCAACATGGCTTCTTAACCTGCGGTTCATGAACTACCATGTGGTCTTTGGAGAGGCTTATGAAGGGTCTAAGAATCTCCTGAAATGGTGTGCCCAAAGTAATAGCTGTTCCTTGGGGAGAGATCATTCTCAAAGGGATCTGTGACCTCCAAACAGTTAAGAATTCCCGCGCCAGAGTCAGCCTGCCTCTACGGTACCGTCTTGCTGTCAGGACCGATCTCTAAACTATATGTTTGAATGACATGCCTCCTTTAGGGACAGAATGGGCAAAAGAAATTGTTTCTCCCCCTACTGAATGGAATGCCTATCATAATCTTTTCAATGCTGAGATGTGACTTACATGAACCACAAAGGGCATAGAAGAAAGTACATTATAACCCTGTCTTCCTCACTCCTCCGAAACTCTCTTCAGAACCAGATCCAAGTACTCTGGGGCCTGCCAGTCTCCTCTCCGAGCAGGCAGGATTTCGCCCTGGCCTATCCTGTTGTCTTCTACGGGCACGGGCTCCTCTGTCATCTGATAGAAATAGCACGCTCCTTGAGGTCCTTGCTAGTTACTACTTTGCTCAACTGGAAAAGGGTCAAGCCTCACCCCTGTATGGGCTACGCACCGTACCCTGACCAGAACGAAACAGAAAGAAACGGCAAGGGAGGGGTCACTGTCCTTCGGACCGGTATGGCTCTCTCCCTTGGTAAACCAGTCAGGAGGAAGCTCTTCCTAGCTGGATGAAGGCCCCGGCTGAAAAAGCCGTACCTCTTTCAACACCATGTCCCCATCCACTGCCCTCTCAAATGCCTTCCTACCTTCTCCTTGAAGGACACATTTAGCTGGATCGACCTCTTTCGTATTGATGGTCCCATAAACTTCATAGCCACGGCACCGGCCTGCTCTCTGCTGAGGAGAGAAGCGTATCTTATCGTTTACTCCAGGATGGGCACTATATTCAACTTTGTTCAGCTTCGTGAGCCGTTCCACTACCACCCCCTTGGTGATGAGGATCTCCAAGTCCGAGCCACTGGTCAGCAGGTGCTCAGTGAACTCCACGCCCGTCCGCATGTCCGCCAGCAGCTGCTCGAGCTGTGCCTTCTGCAGCTGCAGGGAGTTTTCCTTCTGGACCCGGATGTCTTCCAGCTGCTTCAGCAGCCTGTCCCGGTGCTCCTCAATGGCCTTGATGTAACCCTCGGAGAACGTTCGCACGTCAGCTGCCACAGCCTCCACTCGCTTCTGGAGGGCACTGTTCATCTCTGTGATCTGTGCCAGGGCTTCCTCCAGGGCCTCCACGTGGGGCTGGGTGCCTCTGAGAAGCTCCCGCACGGAGTCCCCGTGCTTGTGAATAACGTTGCTGGCGAAGTCGTAGGGGTGCTCCCGGTGCTCGCCCACCACGCAGTCCCGGCACACGGGCCGGTCACAGAGCTCACAGAACAGTCTCAGCTCCTCTGCTGGGTGCACGGGACACAGAATGGGCTTCCCGATCCTGCTGTAGCCTTTCAAGTCTTTTAGGTCCACCACCGTGTGGTAAGTTGTTTTCTTCTGCCGCCTAGGGGCAAACAGAGCCAGGATCGGGACATTAGGGGACAATTCAGTTGGGAAACAGTCGGGCAGTTTCAAAAGCATGGGCGCTGAAGTCAAAGAAACCTGAGTTCGGTCCCTTGCTCTAACCTCTTACTAACCACAGGGTCCTCTCTGATTCCAGTTCCTCATCTGTCCCAGGGGGGATAGTACCTACTTGAAAGGGCTACTATATTGAATAAAGTGATAGTGGACTAGGGCTCTCTGGCCTGGAACGGGACTCTGCCAAAGGTTGCGACACTAAGGCTATGTCCTGGAACTTTCTCCGAAGAGTGAATTTGGCAAGTTTCAACAACAGCCATGGCCTGCTCCTTCAGCAAGCTAGAGGTGAGAGCATGGAGGTAACCCAGCACCAGGAGACAGAAACTATGCAAGAGGACACAGCAGCACACCCTAGGCAATTAAAAAGTGTCTGGCTGGCCGTGACATTAAGTCTCCCTAAGATTTCGGTAAAGCATTTCCATGACTAGCGCTCCACCACCCCAAAGCAGCAAGCTAGAATTTTCCTCGAGTCATCGAAATTATTAGAAAGAGTGAAATCAGCGGTCAGTAGGATCACACTTCTCTTAATTCCCCTTTTCTGTAGCCTTCTGGAGTTTCAAGGAAATCTCTAGAAAACCTGATGACTGTTGAGCGATCCCCCCAGTTAGCATTATATCAACTTGGAGCTTACATGCCTATTCTGGCACCAGAAACATGGCTGTAGAGAAAACAGCATCAGCTGTTTGACTGGCAGCAAGGCAGTCATAATTACCAGTTAAAAATAGACTGAAGACTACTAACTTGTTCTGTGGGTGAGACCAGAAAACAAATGGAAGGTAGAATTTAGAAACTATTTTAAGCTAATCCTAAAATCATGGCTATTTTCTATTCTGATGCCCTGGAATGGGGGAGAAGGTGGACAAGGGACAAAGAGTGATCCATGTGGCAAACTTCACCAAATGCCACGAAAGACCTAAATATGCACCCCAACAAGCACCTACCGGCCCACCTCACCAAGCTCCAGAGTGACTCTAGGTAGTACAAGGCAAAGGCTGAGGTGGGGCGCCGCCAAATAGCACCTTATACTGTTTGGAGGGCAGCGTGGATTAGCAGAAAGAGTACAGAATGCAGCCAGAAGCCCTAGATGTAAAATTCGGTTCTGTTACGCACTCCTTCCCAGCTGGCGGACCTTGGCAAATCACAGTGTTGAGCTTCAGTTTCCTCAAATAATAAATGGGAGTGAAAACAGTGCCTGCTTTTCTATAAGAGCGGCAAGGCATCAAATGAGATTAAGGCCAGGGGCTATGCTCTTATATTCTTCTGTTCAGCCAGCACCCACTACCATTATCCCTTATACAAAAAGCGATTAAGGACCCAAGGAAACTGTGAATGTGCTTCCCAAACCGCAAAAGGACTATGCAAACCTTTGATTCCACTATTACTACAGGTATTATGTAAGGGTGCAGGAGTTAACTACTATCCTAGAGTATTTATCACAGCATATATTGCTGTTTGACCTTACATGGCACTTGAGAGCGCTTTCCTTCCCATCTCTTCACAAGGGATTTCTGGCTTGACACCACTTTTTTTTTTTTTTTTCCTGCTCTTAAGCTACACCAGGTGGGGTATCCCATCTTTACCTATGAGCCTGGCAGCAGAAGTGGCAGAGGTTGGCTCTGCAGGTCTGACATCTCTTCTCCACTTCCCTGTCGCTGCACAGGTCACACACCAGGCCCTGGCCTTCCCCACGAAGACTCTCCAGCATCACGTCATTCATGGCCAGGTGGTCTATGGTTAAAGCCTTCACTCCACCCATGGGCAGGTCCACCTGAGTGTCACATACCGGACAGAGGATGCCGATCTGGGGCTGCAGACTGGGTGGCTTGAGTTCCTGGAATATTGACCCCTCAGAGCTTGTGTCAGAGTCGCCCCCTCGGATGTCCACTACCGAGTAGGGTTCCAGCTGCTCCAGACACGTGGTGCAAACTGTGTGCAAACAAGGCAAGAGCCTGGGGGCTTTGAAAAGCCCCATGCACAAAGGGCAGTGAGTCTTGCCTGAGTTCCCAAGTGCAGTCCCACTGGGGAGTTTGCCCACGAAGCCCAGCAGCGGCTTCCTGTTTTCTGACATATTCCCCACGTTTGTGCCCAGTATCAGGAAAGGCTCTGGGTAGTTCTATAATAAAGTAGTAGGTGATTAAGCCCACCCAAAGAGAAAGTTTCCAGAATTTGAGCAGAGACCATGGGGACTCTCTCTTCGGCAAAGCAAAGGGCAAAATGATAGAAGAGTCAAAGGAACCACCCACGGATCTATTTAGGAGGGCCCCCTCCTTTCCATGGCATCCCATACCAGAAGCACCCACGCCCTCCTCTGCCCCCCAAGTCCTCCGGCCCGGAAGCACTTCCAGGTCTAAATCCTGAGCTGGTCCTGATGCCAACTCCTGGACCCCTGCACCTCTCACTTCCTCCACTACCCGCCCCCCTCCCGCGTCCCGGCCCCCCCGCCCCGGCCCCAAGGGTCCTGCGCCCGACACGCGACAAGCGCCTCCCCCGCCCCCGCGTGATGAGGTGGGGAGGGGGGGCTCCCGCTCCTTCCCTCGACCCGGCCCTTCGCGGACCGCACACGGCGGGCAAAGGAACTGCGAGTCCGGCCGGCTTTTCTGCGGCCGCCGCCTCCCCGACACCTCGGCTCAAGGTGCCCGATGGCTCTGGCCCCACCTCGCACCAATCCCAGCCCGGTCTACTCAGGCGAGTCCAATCACCGTCCGAGAGGGGCGGCCTTCGCCGCTGGGGGTCCCGCCTCCCCCCAGAGTGACACCACCAGCATCCAATAAGGTTTGGAAATTCCACATCTTCGCCGGGCCACTCCGACGGGGAGGGGAGGGATCTAGCTAAGTGCCGGGGGCCCGGCGGCAGGAGGGCTAGGGCGGAGGGGAGGAAAAGAGCGAGGCTGGAAGTGAGCGGCATAGTATAAGCAGCGTCACCCTTTTACGGGGACGATCCCTCTATCGCTGTGGCGACCAGAGAGGCCAGAGGACCACTTAAAAAGCCCCGCTGGTCTGCCACGGGGACGACCTCCTTTGCGCCCTCGGATTGGGCCCACGGACCCAGGCCGGGCCCTTCCATTGGCGGGTGGCGCTGTCAGTTGCTCAGCGCACAGCTTGCTGGGAGTTGTAGGACGAGGGGTCCTCGTCCCAGAGGCTTCGGACGCTATGAAGGATGTTTCTGCTCGGCCGGCCTGAGCCCACGAGTTCCCGCCTGGGCCTCCTCAGCTTATTTTAGTCCAGGAATCCCCCAGGCTCAGCATGCAGGTTACAAGAGCTTCGTTTCCCGGGGCTCAGGGCCCCGAGGTTCTGGGGACCCGTCTGGGAGACCGTTGAACCGAGGGCTGGCTTCGTGGTTCCCTGGGGTGAAGAAGCCGTTGTGTGACCCGTCGGGGCCAGGGGCGCGGAAGGCCAGAGAGGTTAGGTATTTGTCACCCAGAAGCCTACAGTTCCGTACACCAGAAACGGAGCAAGTTTGTCCGGCTGTTTTGATCAGTCAGTCCAAGGGGGGCCGTGACTGGTCACAATGGGAGAGTGGCTCCTGGCCAAGAGGGAGGGAACCCTTTGTGGGCTCACAAAATAATTGGGAAGATGAACGCGACAGGCAGCCTTGGCAATTTCTTTGTCTCTTTCTTCAAGTATCCTCACCAGGAGTCTCCTTATTCGGCCCTTGTGGGGGCTTTGCCACACCCGAGATCTGGGACCTGTATCTCCACAATTTCCAGAAATGGTAACCCTCTAGCTCCTTCCCCTCCACTGTTCTATTTCCAGTCCCTTAAGCTTGTCCGGTATGCCTGGTTCTCTCACTGCTGGTTTTGTTCCTGACCTTCCCTAGTTGATTTGGACCCAATGGGCAGCTGTTTCATTGAGTTCATGCTAGAGGCACACTTAGCCTGGAGCCTAAGCTTACAAAAATACGGAATCTGAAACCCAAAACAAAATAACACTTGACTTTAGAGTATGAAAACTATAAACGTTTTTAAAAATGGAAATGTTTGGCCATTTCCAAAATACAGCATGGCAATGAGTCCAATGCCACTGTTACAAAAAAATGATTTGTGATTTCTAAAAATGAGTATGACCACGAAGGTCTTAAAAAATAGTCTTTACCTGGATTTCTTCAGCTTCTCCTCCTCCTCCTTCTGACCCAGACTCTCCTTTCTTGCATCTAATACCTTATGTACTCAGCAGGTAACTTGAATGGGGTGAGAAAAGCAAGACTATCTGGAAAACTCACTCACTTTCTGCTTAAAAATCTATGGTTTGTCGCACCTCCTCTCACACCCATCCTGACTGCCTTTCTTCTCTTCCTCAAGACCTTTGCTCTTTTACTCCAACCTCTCCTGGCTCTTCAAAACTTTGCTGCTCCTACATTTTCAGTCACTCCTTTACTAGCATGTTCTTTCTGCCAAGAGTTGTGATCAAGTCCTAAAGGGGGATGCACATCCCCCCTCGACTCAGCTGACTTTCAATTTAGCTGACTTTTGTGACTCTCATCACTATATTCCTCAAAAGAATTGTCCTGCTTTCTGTGTTCATCACCACCCATTTTTTTCCTTCCTCAAAGAAACTATAAAAAAAATTTTTTTTTAATGTTTATTTATTTTTGAGAGAGAGCACCAGCGGAGGAGGGGCAGAGACAGAGAGGGAGAAAGAGAATCTGAAACAGGCTCCAGGCTCTGAGCTGTCAGCACAGAGCCCGATGTGGGGCTTGAACCCATGAACCGCGAGATCATGACCTGAGCTGAAGTCGGAAGCCTAACCGACAACCACCCAGGCGCCCCAACTCCTCTCTTCTGTTGAAACTTTTCACTTGTAGATTACAAGTGACCAAGTCACTTTTCGCCAATATACTTTCCCCAATATACAGCCTCTTTAGTACTTACCATTGTTATGTACTTCCTCATCCTTAAAACTTGCTTTCTTTTTCTAAATCCTCTACTCTTCTGGCCTAATCTCTTGGGCTGTTTCTCACACTCTCCTTCCCTGGTTTCCCTTCGTCCTCTTTATACCCTACCTTTTTTTCTCTATTTGTCATGTTACGTAGATGATTCCCACATCCACACTTTCTCCCCTGAGCTTTGGTCACAGCTGTTCTAAACCTGCACTCATTGTGTCCCCATCTTCCTAAACCCCACATACCTTAAACTTCATTGAACTTTTTTGCTCACTAAACTGTGCTCTCTGAACTTTCCTATTTTATTCTCTCAAGGATATCATTATTCCCCCTTCTCTCCAGCTTGAAACCTTATAGTGTTCCTGGCTTCCTTTCTCTTTTTCCATGTCCAGGCAGGTACCAATTTCTTTCCATGCCCACTGCCAACATCATACTGCATAGAATTTTAGGATGATACAGCACCCTTACCTGTAGTATTACGCCCTCACCTCAGATATTACAGTAGTCTCTGAATTATCCCTGCCCTCCATTTTTTTTCAACCAACCCTATGATTTTTCCCAAATTAATTCTAAAAACAGGTGAAAACATGGTACAAGTCAGTCTTCATTCTAAAAGTTGCACTAGCTCCCTATTGCCATAGGATAAAATCTGGATTCCCTAATACTTCGATAAACCTGGCCTTTTAGTTACCCCCCTAAACATGGTCAAACACGCTTCTTGGCCTTTGCCAGTTTTGTCTACAGAATTCTTACACCTTTACTATTTAAACCTCCCCGTCCTTTGATGTCAGGCCTGCTTTACACTACTGCCTCGAAATTCCCTGTTGCTTCAGAGCCCCAAATTTGAGCTCCAGTGGCTCTTTTCCTCTACTTTCCTCTTTTCAGTTTGTGTCACATGGTAGTATTAAGTGTTTTTATTATGTATGTATGTGTGGGTGCATGGATATATGTATGCACCACACACACGCACAAATACACTGTGTCTCTATTAAGATGAGAACCCTTGGGAACCAACCTAGTGCCTAATCAGTAGACATGTAATAAGGACTTGTTATTGGCGAGGCAGGAAATGATGATGTCCAATTAAGGAGGATAAACAGGACTACAGGCAACCAAGAGTTTTGTGGCTAGTGCAGACCATAGGTGATATGGCGTGAGATCACAGGCGAGGATTAGTTAAGGATTCTCCTTTCCCGGAATCAGCTCAGTGTTTTATTCCATGCTAACAGACTACTTCATCTTTTCTGAGGACCCCAGGCAGCAAATAGTTACAGGGAAGGACAGAAGTCACAGGGTCAGAGGAATAGGACTGATGAAAGTGATCAGGTCCATCGGGGCGTCTAAAGAATTTCAGCCCACTCTCGTAGCCCAGGACAGGGAAAGTACCAAAGGCAGGAAGGATGGAAAAGCAGGGTGACCCATCAAGAAATCAGGGCTTGCTTGGACATTTTGATCAAGTAACAGCAGAGACTGAGTGAATATACATAGAAGGTGAACCGGAGAGCTATGCCGGACTTACCTTTCACCATTAAACTTCTTTCTCACTCCCCATCCTTTTTCCTTCCTTCAAGGGAAAGAGAATCCTTTCTCCTAGGATCTGTGCTCTGAGGCCAGACTCATCTGCCTGTTCTCTCTCCTCTGTCTTCGTCTGTTCCTTTCTGGTGGACTTTTCTTTCAACTCCTACTCATGCTTAAATCTCCTACCCTATGCCCCTCTCTAGCTCCTGATTTCCCGTGGCCTCTTAAAAAGAAGAGTCTACACTTGCTTCTCTAATTCTTGCATTTTACTCCTAAACACTAGGATCTGGCTTTTGCTGTCACCATTCCTCTGAAAATTGCTTTTGCCAGAGTCCCTGGTAACTTCCAACTTGTTAAATCCAGTGAATACTTTTCAGTTATGATCGAACGGAATTTGCTATCGTTTTTGTTTGTTTTTAAAGTAAGCTCCCTCCCGGAGAGAGAGAGGGAGACACCCATCGTGGGGCTGGAGCTCAAGACTTGGAGAGCCACATGCTGTACCAACTGAGCCAGGTGCCCCTGCTTTCAACGCTGCCTCATTTCTTGAAACTTTCTCTTTCTCCTCCCTTGGTTGCTACAACACTGTTCTCGATTTTCCTTCCACTTCCTGCCTCTCTAACCAATCCTTCTCTTTCTTCCTGCAGCACACTACTTCTTCCACCGGGCTCTTAAAACACTGGTATTCCCCAGGGTCCTCAGCCCTATTTAAAAACAAAAACAAAAACTTCATCCTCCCTGATGGTTGTGAGATTTGGAGGTGGCGTTTATAGAGCACTAGCCCATGTTTTATATGGGAGCTCTTTTTTTTTTTTTTTACTGTTATCATTATTGCCCACATCATATCTCTGAATTTACTCCCTCCCTTCTATGCCTATTATTCCTGCTTTTTAGTTCAAGTCCTTACCAGGCTTTCTTTGGATTACTAATTAGTGTCCCTGTTTCCAGTCCATTCTCTATGACCCTGTCAAAAATCTTTCTGAAACCCTAATTTGGTCATGATCTTCAGTGGCTATTCAGGACCTTCATTTCTTCATCAGATATTCTTTGAGCACCTGGAATATGTTTTCCCCAAATGTCTTTGTGGCTTGCTCCCCACTAGAACGGTAATGAGGGCAGGGACTTTTGACTGTGTGCCAAGATACATCATTGTGTAGAGCAAAAATCCCTGCTTTCATGGAAGCTATCTTCTAGGAGGGGCTTCCCTTAACTCTACCTTTCCCTCTGCAACCTCAGCCTAGTCAACCTCATTTCTCCTACTGCCTCACCCTGATTTTTTTTTTTTCCCTTAAAAGAGCCTGATTCCTAAAAGAGTCTTTAGTGCCATCTAGTGGAAGTAGCTGCAATAAAATGCTCTCCTACTTCCAAAGCTTAGACAGCACACACTTCTATTTTGCTTATTTTGAACTGAGATGGGTAAGAGAAAACTTGGTCCCATTGCATTATGGCTGCTTTGCATTTTATCTAGAAATTCGCCGTGCCTTGAGATGTTTCTTTTTTTTTTTTTTAATGTTTATCTTTGAGAAAGAGTGCCCGCGCACGCGAAGAGAGGTGGTCCAGAGAGAGAGGGAGACAGATAATTTGGCACAGAGCCAGATGCGGGGCTTAAACTCATGAACTGTGAGATTATGCCCTGAGCCAAAAGTTGGACACTCAACAGACTGAGCCACCAAGGTGCCCCAAGATGTTTCTAATTGTGAGATCTAATAAGTATAAATAGTTCCTTATAGCTGAGATTTTATGTTAACTGGGCAGCTCTTCACTCTTGAGAAGGTGTGGGATGAAAGGCCTAGAATGATCTGAGCTTTGGAGCTCTGCTTGTGTAACTACTTTCAGGTCAGACTGGAACTAAATGACTCATAAGATCCGTTGTTACTTATTACCCACCGTTTCAGAAAAAATTCTCCACAGTCTTCTTTAACATCTCACTTGACTCCTAGCTGCCTGACCAAATGCTCTGCCTTGACCCCAAACACCCCATAGTGGATATAGTCAGGAAGCTGCACCCAATCTTAATTGGTTTGGCATAAATATAAGCTATTCTTAGATTGTACTTGATTACACACTTTATTCATTTTCTGTGAATTCCTTTTTCTGTGTTTATGAAATAATAAAGCTCATTATTAACCTTTTTTGAAATAAATGTTTTATGAAGCCCCTGATAGATTAACATATTTACTAAAAAATTAATGTGGATAAACACTTTGTGATTAGATTATCTTTTATATAAATTTATCTTCCACATAAAATATACATAAATAAATTGGGTAATAATACAAAGAAAATGGCACATTTTGAGATTGTATTTTGTACTGCGGATGGTGATAATTCTTGTGATTAAAATTAGAGCAGTAGTTGTGAATGTTCTTAGAGAACAGATACTAAAAGGCATGTTTTAAGTGAGTAAACAGACAAAAAAAAATCACACCTGTATGCACAGAGAACGAACTGGTGGGTGCCAGAAGGGAGGGAAGGGGGGACGGGCAAAATGAATAAAGGGCAGTGGGAGATACAGGCTTCCAGTCTTGGAATGAAGGGGTCGCAGGAATCAATGGCACAGCATAAGGAATATATTCAATGATACTGTAATAGCATTGTATGGTGACAGCTGGTAGCGACACTTGTGGTGAGGATAGCATCATGGTTAGACTTGCCGAATGACTGTGTCGTATACCTGAAAGGTAACATTGCGTGTCAACTACACTCAAAAAAATTAATGAAAAAGAAGAAAAAATAAAAGGCATGTTTTGCACTCTTTATAATATTGCATTATAATTTAACATATGCTATTTTTTTCCCTTAGGATTCCTTTGTTATTTGTATTTAATGAACATGTCAACTTGCCAGATTAATCCCGAAACTTTTGATGTAGAAGAGACCCTTTGTCTGGACTACATTCACCCCAGATATCTTCATGGCTTGTTCCCTATCAGAATGGTAAGTCTCTGAAGATAAAGGCTATTGTCTGTGGTGTTCTATGTGTATTCACAGTATCTAGATGCATGTCTAGCCCGTAACTGGAGCCCAATAAATATTTATTAGATGGATATATGAGAAAATTGAGGCACAGCTAGGTAAAGACATGGCCTGAGGTCACATGAAATTACTGGAGAACTGGGACATGAATCCATGTCTTCTGATTCTTACTCTGTTGAGTTGTTCAGTATAACAGCTGGTCTCTATTCAGTACAGCTTATTTATTTATTCATTCATTCCTTCATTCATTCATTCAGAGAGCATGAGCAGGTGAGTGGCAGAGAGAGAGAGACTGGGAGAGAATCCCAAGCTGGCTCCACGTTGTCAGTGCGGAGCCTGACGCGGGCTTGATCTCACGAACCATGAGATCATAACCTGAGCCAAAATTAAGAGTCAGACACTTAACCAGCGGAGCCACCCAGGTGCCCCAAATCGGTACAGCTTTTAGTTCAGGCACCTGGGTCCCCTACCCTGAGCTCTTTGCTTTGAAAGGAACTACTCAGGCTCCTCTGCAGTCACATCCCTACCCAGGGGACAGGGAATACTAAGAATACATTATCCCACTCTACCCCTTTCAGCTTGGCCTCAGGAGTGGTCAAAGGGCAGCTGCTGGGGGTGGTGGAGCTTGATGGAGTTTGTTGGGATGTCCTCCATGGGGTGGAAAGAGAAAAACAATATGGGCTAATGCCTCTTTTTCTCCTTTTGCTCCTGGCCCCCCACATGTTAGGAGTGGGCCTGTCTCCATAGTAAATCTAGTTGTCCCCAAGTATTAAATGTCATTTAAATCAACACTGTGTGAATACCTATATTGTGCCAGACACTGTGTTGGGTATTTTCAAATGTATTTTTTCATTTAAATGTTATCCTTATTTAATAAGGCTCAGAAGTAACTTGATTAAGGACCCACAACTAATCAGGTACAGAGCTAAATGCATAACCAGTATCTTCAGGAAGTGTTAAGTGTTCTACCCTTACCAAAACACTAGAGTGTGTGTGTGTGTGTGTGTGTGTGTGTGTAGATTTTTTTTAGTGAGAAAATAATGTTTGATCAAAACATGTGAACAGTTTAAAAGGGTGTAAGTAAATAGTAAATGTCATGTGCCAGGCCCTGAGTCAGAAATAACCAGTTAACAATTTCTTTTGTTAAAGATACCCATATATTTTAAAACTTACCACCCATAATTTTGAACCTTTTTATTTGGAAAACCTTAGATATGAGCTATACATAGTGGAGAGAGTATAACAAACCTCCAAGAATCTATCATTCGGTGTCACCAGTTCATAGCATTCTCTCATTTTTATTTCATATATTTCTGCCACTGTTACTTTTATTATTATTTTTATTTGTTGGGGTATTCTAAATCAAGTCCAAGATATCATGTCATTTTATTAAATTATGTTAAGATTATATTAATATACTTATTTGGAAAGGTTTAATTATAAATATGGAAAATATTTTGACTTTTCATGTAGAATTCTTAATTTGAAAAATACCATATATGAAAAAAAATAAATTAAAAAAAAAAGAAAAATACCATATATGGTTAAATACTGATTTAAATCCTCTCCTTCATTTCAAAGAGGACTCGGATGGGAGCTAGGCATTTAAAAATGGTTTTTGTGACTATAAATAAAACTTATATGTGTACAGCCTGTGTTATATCATGCTGTTTTCTTTTCAGGATTCTGTGGGACTGCATATTTTTTTGTGATAGTCAGGCCACTTTCTGTTTTTTTCTTTTCCCTTCCTTCGGAAGAGCTGTTCAAAATGGTAAGCAAATAAATGCCTTTTTTCCTTCTCGCTTCTCTGAGTGATAGAACCTGAAAATGATGAATATAAAAGGGCAGATTATGATTTAATGTGGTGCCTTTTCTAATTCAAATGACAGCTAACTTTTCTGAGCTGAGGTGCACCCACATCTTGGTAATAGCATTTAGAACATGAGTAGATTATAATATATCATGGCTTAGAGAGAAGCCTATACATTAGTTCCAGGAATGTTGCTAGGAAATATATATAAATAATGTTCCTGGTTGCCCAGAAATCTATATAATCTCCACCAACTGAGGCAAAGCCCAGTTATTTATTTCTATATTGACAGCAACTATTTTTTTCTTAAGTACCTATTTTCTAGGTAGCATTCCAATCTGCACTGCATTTTAATAAATTCTTCACTTTTTTTGCACAGTGTGCAGGACCTGAAAGCTTTTTGTCCTTTTATTAATGAGGAGTTCATGGTGTTTTCAGGAAACTCTGGTGTGATAGATCCCTTATATTCTTCAGTGTTCACGCCTCTCTTTTAGACAGAGTCCCATCAGGAAAATCTTTGGAGTGATACTCTTTGGGGGGTTGGACTGGGGAGGGGGTCCTTGGGGAGGCTGTTCCTAAATATCTATATGACAAGAGCTGAGAGGCAGTGACCTGGGTGGAAAGAAGACTCAGAAGCTTGATTGCACAGCAAAAACATTTTCCTCATGTACGTATCCAGTGTGGCTTGGTGCCGCCGCTGTCTAGACTTGCGCTGTCCCACATGTGGCTTTTGAGCACTTGACATGTGCTTAATACAAATTAGAAATGGTCTAAGTGTACAAACATGCCGGTTTGAAAAGATTTATAATGAAAAAAGGAATGTCAAATATCTCAAATGTAACGTTTTATATGGATTGCATGTTGAAATGGCCTATATTATAAATATACGTATATTTTAAAATAGACACTTTATTTTTTGGAGTAGTTTTAGGTTCCCAGCAAAATTGAGCAGAAAGCACAGAGAGTTCTTATAGATCCCCTCTCCTCTCACGCACAGCCTCCTTACCATCAGCATCCTGCGCTAAGGAATTACCTTTGTTGTAATTGAACCAATATTGATACATCATTATCACCAAAGTGCACAGTTTTCATTAAGGTTCACTCTTGGTGTTGTGCATTCAGTAGGTTTTGACAAATGTATGATGTCATGTATCCACCATTACAGTATCACACGGAGTAATCTCACTGCCCTAAAAATCCCCAGTGCTTCGCGTATTCACCTCTTCCTCTCCTCACACTCCTGGCAAAGCCCTCATCCTTTTACTGTCTGTGGCTTGTCCTTTGCCCGATGACGTATTGCTGGAGTCATACAGCATGTAGCCTTTTCAGAGTGGCCTCTTTCACCTAGTAACAGACATTTCAGATTCCTTCGCATCTTTTCATGACTTGATAGCTTATTATTATTATTTCTTTTGCACTGGCCACTGTTGCAATATATGAAAGTGGTAATCTTTTCATAGAACTCTAGTACATAAGATCTATTATTAAGCTTATTTTCACTTGTTCCTTTTTACTTTCGTAATGTGGCTTCCAGAATAAAATTGCGTAGACTGCTTACGTTAAATGTGTGCTGAACAGCACTGCTCTAGACCTTGGTAAGACGGTGTCGTTGATAGTTTGTCTTCAGTAAAATCTTCTCATTCCAACGCCTGCCTAAATTTTGCTGCCCCTACAAAGAGCATTCTCCATCTCTAGGACTTCTATACTTTGGGTCGGTCCCTCTACGTTGCCCCCAAACTACCTGGGATTACTATGGTTCTCCCCCTACCTTTCCCAAAAGAGACTTATGTTATTTAATTCATTTTGTCAGGACCAGGTGACAACTGATGAATTAGGTCCTTTTTCACTCTGTTGGGTTCTCTGGAGCATGTTAATTATGGTGTTAATTATGGTGGCCAAGTGGCTTATAATAAAAAATTTTCATGGAAGATGTGACCCAAAGACTTAGGAATGAACTTTTTTTGGTTAAAAAATCTTTGAATTTATGTTACTTTACATTTAGAGAAGTAGCTAATACATTAATATTGTTTCTAGAAACTAATTGGAATAGGAATTCATTCTATCATAATCTGATTTATTCCTCTTTGTATTAGATCTGTTCATCCATGCATTCTCATTGGGAGTGATATTGCCCACAAGAAGGCAAAAATTGGTTCTCGGGGTATGAAAAAAATCTTTTTTAAAGTATAAAACATATGTATTATATATACATAATATATATAATGTATATGTATATATAATACACATATACGCACATTACAAAGCCAAATTACAGCTTATCTGTGTATTAAAGTTTCCTGAGGAGGCAATTAGAAAAAAAAAAGTCTGAAAATTTTCCTTAGGGGCTTAGTTATGAAAGATGTGTTGAGAGACACGGGTTTATCTGGGCTAAATATTCCCACTGCCTGCACATTACAGCAGAGTGTTTTTATGACCAGTTAATCTTAAAAGTTTCTCAAGTAGGGAGGGGAGGAAAAACTGGAGGAAAGATCTAGAAAGATTTCTATTTACAGATTGGAGGAGAAGGAGCATCTGAAGAGTGTTAGAAATCCCAGTTGATTACCAGTTATTAACATTTTGCCAGATTATTAATTTTTTAATTTTTAGAGAGAGAGAGAGAGAGAGTGCACAAGCAGGGGAGAGGGGCAGAGGGAGAGAGAGAGAATCCTAAGCAGGCTCCACACTCAGCACAGAGCCCGATGTGGGGCTCGATCTCACAACCCTGGGATCATGATCTGAGCTGAAATCAAGAGTTGGACACTCGACCAACTGAGTCAGCTAGGCGCCCCTGCCAGATTATTATTGATTGGTTGATTCATGCGTTCATTCTATCTCTCCCTCTCCCCGCTGACCCCCTCCACCACTCCCTGGAGTAGCTGGGTGGTAGTATATGGCTATTCATTGCACTAGTTTTTCAAGTGTTTTCTGGGTGTGAAAATTTTCAAAATAAAAGGTGGGGTAAAATGTCATCCTTCTGCAAATCCTATCTTTACCCACTTCAGTACCCTGATTCTACATGGGGACCCTGTTGAACTAAGTTTCTTGGTAAAGTGTTTTCTGTCTCCTTTTGTCTTTTGCATATATTCCTTTCTTCCTGGACATATTATTTGGCCTCTTTTTCTTCCTTTACCCACAGCCTTTGCCTGGATAATTCCCAGAAGCCTTAAGGTTTGACTTCCTCCAGGAAGCCTTTCATGACCACCCAGCCCCACTTAAGTCTAGGTTAACAGTCCTCCATATATTCCCTTTATTGTGATTGCCCTTGTCGTATAATGTCAACTCGCACATTAAACTTGTCTGTCTTCCCTGGACTGAGTTCCGTGAAGGCAAGGATTATGACTTCTTTTATTCATCTTTTTTTCCTTGGCAGTTACCCCAAGGCCTCACACAGTATTTATTAAATAAAGCAACAATTAATTTTTCTATGAGATACACATTTGTTTTGTATAATTGCATACAAAAGGGAAAACAAGAAAAATTAAAGAAGGCATTGATGTTTTATTTAGCTTATAAAGCTGTACTGCTGATAATAGTATAATATCAGGTTAGACTTTTATAAATATTAAAAATAGCTCCGGGTCCCTATTATTACCCCTGTAAAACTCTTGGCGAGATGTCCCTGACAATTCCGGAAAAAATTGTTTCTCTCAGCTCCAACAGAGCTCTGTTTCTGCTTCTATATTAGAGCATTCTGGGGGATTCGGTGGGGAGATACAAAGCAAGGGTGTTGTCTTTTAGGAGTTTGGAGTTTAGTGAGAGATACAGATTGGGAGTGATACTAATAGTTTTTCCTTACATTTGTACCATTTTTTGATAGTTTACAACTCAATTTCACATCATTTATTCCTCACAAAAGCCCTGTAAACTAGGTACTATTAAAAAAATTTTTTTTAATGTTTATTTATTTTTGAAGGAGAGAGAGAGACAGAGTGTGAGTCGGGGAGGGGCAGAGAGAGAGGGAGACACAGAATCTGAAGCAGACTTCAGGCTCTGAGCTGTCAGCACAGAGGCCGATGTGGGGCTCGAACTCACAAACTGCGAGATCATGACCTGAGCTGAAGTCGGATGCTTAACCGACTGAGCCACCCAAGCGCCCCTGAACCTGGTACTATTAATTCTATTTTAAGGATGCTGCTAATAAGAATGTGTTATGAAGGTAAGAGATTCTCTTTTTTATTTTCTAGACTTTAGGCATGTTCCCCATATCTGGAGTCCATTGATTTTAAATGGGTAGCACCTTACCAAACTCTTCACCCTTCCTTTTGTACAAAATTGTGTAGGTACAACCAGGCTCCAACTTCACCCTTCACCATTAGGAGCTACTCTCTAATGAATGATGTCCTTACTCCAGATTGAAAAGTCCTCCAGTGAAATGCATGAGATTAGGTAGAGTTGATTGTTTTTCTTTTTTAAAGTTTATTTATTTTTAGTAATCTCTACACCCAACGTGGGGTTCAAACTCATAATCCTGAGATCAAGAGTCGTAACACTCTTCTGACTGACCCAGCCAGGTGCCCCAGGTCAACTGTTTTTCTAATTTAGCGCATCTTTAGATATATAATTCTACATATTTACCGAAGACAAAGGCTATGATTGAAGCTATCTAAAATATGTATGCATATTGGGAAAAGACTAGAAGAGTATGCACAGACTAGTCATTACCAGGTGGTAGATTTAGGAGTGATTTTTTTCTCTATAAATTAAAATTTGTTTTATGATTTTTAGAGTGTGTACATATCCGAGTTCTTCTGCATATTAATTAAGGAAAGCTAAGGATCACCTATTTTTTTTAATTAAATATAATTTATTGTCAAATTGGTATCCGTACAACACCCAGTGCTCATCCCAACGGGTAAGGGTCACCTATCTTGAGTCCTAATAGAGTCTCGGCTAATTTAACCCACTAGTTGAGTAGCCATTTTCCCTCTGTCTTCCCATCTCTCATCAAGAACATCTCCTCTCAAGAGAATGCATAGAACTCTGCCAAAATCATTGGATCAAACCATAGCATCAAGTCACATTGACCAGGAAAGATTTGTCCCTGTATTCCTCAGCTCTGTCACTTTTCTGTTGTGAATTGGACCTAATGAATTCTTGCTTTGTCCCTCCTGAAGCAAAGTACTTTGTTCAGGACAGGTCAGGCTTATATTCCCATCCACCATGTTTCACAGGGGTGGTTCTCTGATCAAAACTCAGAAATGAAAATGAAACTGGAGGCAGGAAGATTAGTTCAGAGGCTGAGCAGTTGTTTACTTGAGAGAAGATACTGAACTAAGGCAGGAACAATAAGGATCAAAACTGTAATAGTATGAAAACAGAGGCCCTTGAGCAGTATAATTGATACAAATTGATGATCAATTAATTAGGACCTAGGGGTCAACGATGACTGAAAGCTCTAACTTGGATGACTTCGGTAGATAGTATAACTCACAAAACTGAGTTTGTTTTGGATATGCTTCGAATGAGGTAGCTTCAGATGGGGGCGCCTGGACAGTAGTTGGGAACGTGTCTGGGTTGGGAGAGATGAAAGCTGGAGATAAAAATTTGAGAATCATCAGATTTTTGTTTGTTTTTTTTGGTAACTACCAAAAATGTATGCAATCTTTTGGTTAAAGCGACACTATTCCTTTGATGTAAATTGCGTCTGCTCCACAATATATGCTTCAGACATTTTTACTGTCTTCATAGTGTTAATGATAGCATTTGGACCACCATTCGTCCAGGGTCCAGGGAGCAAATGAGCGCAGGAGGCAGAGTGGAAAATCAAAGGAAGAGATTTCATCACTTAGTGAACTCAGAGGGCTGTCTGTATTCTGGGGATGAGACACTGTTGGTGGTCTTCAAATGACAAAAAGGAATCTGCACATCCCTTGTTCATGGCCCTTTCTCACAATGTGACTCCAGACGGTTTTCTTGTTTGTTTGTTTGTTTTAATGTTTATTTATTTTTGAGAGAGACAGAGATAGAATGCGAGTGGGTTAGGGGCAGAGACAGAGGGAGACCCAGAATCCAAAGCAGGCTCCAGGCTCGAGCCATCAGCACAGAGCCCGACACTGGGCTCAGACTCACGAGCTGTGAGATCATGACCTGAGCCGAAGTCGGACGCTCAACCGACTGAGCCACCTAGGCGCTGTTTTGTTTGTTGGTTTTTAAATCATAATTTGGGCCTAATGCAAAAAAAGAGTCCTGCAGAGTCCCGGCTCACCCTTCGTGTGTGGCCACACCTATGCAAGAGCTCTTAAAAAAAATCAGTTACACTACGTGCTGCCATTTCAACTGACCTGCAGTAGTCCAGTGATATTTGTAGGTAGCGAGGATTGCCCTCCCTACGATGGCAGGTACATATTCTTTTCCTTGACTGAGCAGAGCCCATCTGGAGGGCCTTGAAAGCCCTTGGAGGGAGAATGACTTAATACTAGGTCCTGAGCTTTGGGTGATCCCCTTTTTAACAAGGCCATTTTCTCAGTTGGGGGCTTCCATAGCATCATATTTACCTACTCTTCTTCTTCTACAAATACATAGAGCGATGTTGGGGGGAGGGTCACTTTTCACTGTAATGGGAGGTGGGTGACTACTCTCTACTTAAATGCTTGGTCCTGATAAGTCTAGTGAAGCTATGCCCTGCCTAAGCTTACAACTCTACCAAGAGCACAGAGGCTTGCCCTGCTCCTTCAGATCTGCCTGGAAGTTTTTTCCCCAAGTAAGCCCTCTTTTACATTCACAATCTGTAGCACTAGGGGTAAGCGTGTTTGTGCCCCTTTTGCATGACTTTGCCCAACACACAGACATTTTCCATCTTCAAGGACTGCAAGAGGATTTTAGTGAGAAAGAAAGAAAAAAGGAAAAAGCTCTTTTCTCTCCTGAGAGCCCCAGGACAGAAAAGACTGTGATCTACCTCTAGCCCAGAGCTGGCTTAGTACTCAGCAATTTAGTTTAGTCACATGCAGCCAAACTGCCCCTATCACTCAGTTCTCCTCCTTTGAAGATTGGACCCACACTGGTTTTATTTTTCATCTTCTCATGCTCCGTGGTCTTTTGTAACATTTAAAATAGTAACCTATGGTTTGGGGAGGCCATTAGCCAATTCACTTCCCTTAGCAATGTCCACCTGCTGAGCTGTTGTGCTCTAGTCTTCAAGTATCCTCTGACCTGGTTTGAATCAGTAGCTATTTGGACAAGGCTTTCTGTTGTGTCCCAGCTGTTCGAACATTAGACATCTATTCTTTGTCAAAAAGGAGGAAAGAGCAAAGTTGTTCATATGTTTCCTCTTGTGGTTGCATCAGTATTCGTTTGCCTTGCCCGACACGTGTACTTCATAATTGCTAATTTTTATTCGTTCCTTCATATATGCCAGTGTTACTGTGTGAATCGTATCCCCCCAAAATTCATATGTTGAACTTCGTATGTTGAAGTTCTAACACCCAGTATGCTTCAGATTGTGACTGTACTTGGAGATAGGGCCTTTAAAGAAGTAATTAAGATTAAATGAATTCATGTGGGTGGGCCCTAATCCAACATGACGGGTCCTTATAAAGAAGAGGAAGAGACCCCAGGAAGGCAGGTGTACTGAGAAAAGGCAGTGTAAGGACACAGTGAGAAGGTGCCATCTGCAAGCCAAGAAAAGAGGCCTCAGGAGAAACGCACCTTGATGACACTTTGATTTTGGATTTCCAGCCCTCAGAACCGTGAGAAACTTAATTTCTGTTGTTTAAATCACCCAATCTACGGTGTTTTGTTATGGCAGTTCTAACAAATGGATACAGCCAGGCCATGTAGTAACTGCTTTTCATGAATTATCTCTTTAATAGTTGCAGTTACCAAATGGGGCAGGTCCTAGTGAGACAGGGACTCCCAGTATAATTTTTGCCCACAGCAGGAACTCTGTTCAGAGTATGCTCAGGCCTGACCCTGAAGGTGGGTAAGTAAATAAAATATGCTGGCTCATGAATAGGTGAGGTGGGGAGAGGAATTTAACGGAGCCAAGCATTTTTCTGACAGGCATGTCTCTATCTTGATTATGCTTACTCCTTTTTCATTACATTAAAGGAGAACGGTAACACTTCATTTACACCGGGGCAAATTCTTGCAAGCTTTTATTTATTGAGCTGGTAAGTCCCTTCTGATTATTCACTATTTGTTTTTAATTTCCCCCGCTATTTTGGTCTCTTTCTTACCCAGATCCAGGGAACAGCTGGGAAAAATGTATTTGCATATACCTATTATTTTTCCTTTCCTATATAGACTGGCTAAAATTGTAGGTCTCAAGGTTTGTCAAAAGTACAGAAACTGACACAAGTATGTATAAGAACATGCAATGTAATGTCGTAAAACGTCAGTGGGGTAAGGATTAGTTAATAGTATTGAAGAATAATTTGAAAAAACAATAGTTAACTCCCTTACCTCACAGATTATACCCAAAATTAAGTTAAGATGGAGTGAAGATTTAAATATCAAAGAAGAAACATGGAAGTATTAAAATGTAAAGATAAATATTTTAATATAATCTCAGGGTGCAGAAGTTATGTCTAAACATCCATAAACAGAAGTCCTAAAAGAAGAAACAAAACTGGAAAAAGTGATAGATTTGATTGCAGAAAAGCGGCATGTTGGCCATGGCAGAAGAGGTAGGACCACTGCTCAACATTAGTGGATTCAAGGAAGAATTTATAATAATTAAATCTCTTCTTTCCAGGTGTCCTTGAGGCTGAACAAGAATGAACGCATAAGCTGGTCTCGGAAGCCAGGTCGGACCAACCGGAAAAGGCATCACCTCAGCAGATGACACCCATCTTCTGAAGGCTTAGAGGTGGTCCCCAAAGGATGCTTGGGGACACGACAAGGTGGTGTCATTAGAACCAGTTGGGAGAGGCTTGCGGTTCCACTGCCAGCCCCTTTGCGAACCAGGGGAGTGCTGTGATGGAAAATGGCCCGAGTGTAACTGAGGAAGCATTGCGGTCTCCTCCAGGGAGGAGAGCTGTCCTCACCGACAGCTGAAAATCCACGTGAGCAGCAAAACCGAAAGCTCCCGGTGAATCCTCATGTGTTAACACATGTAATAATGTGATGGTCAGTATTTATGTAATATTTTAAACCTCTTGTAGTACTTTTACACATGACCCTACTCTTTTAGAAATAGTATGGGTCGTGATGATGGATTTGAGTTTGCATTCTGGTTCAACCTATTGGCTGTGTGATCCTAAATAAGTTACTTAACCTCTCAGGACCTGTTTTCTCCTCTGTAAAATGGTGATGGTGATGGTGATGGGTCAAGGTGAGACCCACCTTACAGGATAAGGCTTGAATGAGACAAATACCTAGTATGACATTTGACCCACAGGGGGCACTGCATTTCCTTCTCTAAAGGTAGCTATTTGCATTGGTTGACCTCAAACTTTCACAATGGTCGCATGTTTATAAAGGAAACGTGTTCTCTTCAAATGTGTCTCAAGTTACATGGTGATTCTTAACTGCAGCAATGGGGGTGATGTCTGTACTGTTAAAAAGCACCTGCACCCCGGCCCCAGACTTCCTTGCTGAGGATCACTGGTCTACACTTTGATATCCCGAGTATCTCTCAGTAGTTGGATATTCTTGTTTGATATTTTCACTCATAGCTTTATTTCAGTAAAGTAAGGGTTTGCCTCCATGGGAGGGCAATACATTAAGCTAATCAAAAAGGTAGTCCACAGATTACTTTCTCATGTGCAGCTAGATGCCAGGATTCATTTTTTCTTGGGCAATTCGGAGGCGGGGCAGTTAATGGAAAGAAGGATGGAAACACAAAGGGTACTCAGGGCCTACAGGAGGATTGATTGGGCCATGGCGGGGAAAATGGATAAAAAGGAAGGGAGAAGGAACTGGAGACGGTTATCATTTTTCTCATAGCCTCTCATTCTGCAGCTGTGACACGGCTTCTCCTGGGGCACCACTGCCTCTCAATAGAAACTGCTCTCTGTGTGCTGTAACCCTGTCCTCTTCTAGTCTCACCTACCCTAGGTGTGAGGCCTGGACGCTCCACTTAAGTCACAGATGGCTACCTGAACCGGCTCATCAAAATCCTGTCAAGTATCATAAGGTCCTGGAATTTTATCTGTCAAAACCTAAATCGCTGTCCCTAGAATGACACGTGAATACTTGGAAGTAACATCTGGTAACTGCAAATATAGAAGGTGAAGGGAAGGGAAAGGCTCTCACTCTGCTATGAACTGCCCACAGGCTAGATTCACTGAGCATCTTGGCTTATTCTGAAGAAGTGATATAGGACCAAGGTGTTCATCAAGTTCTTATTTGATATGTTGTTTAGAGTTTGGGGTAAGGGACCCTATAACTGAAAATGCTAAGGATGCGTCTTAGGCCAGACAGTTAGATTTGAGCTGAGAGATGAGATAATGCTGAAGGTCAGGCTATGACTTTGAGAAGACACAGACATACCATTATCCGGGGGAGCCATACCTTTCAGTGCGCACTTGGGCTCCTGTAGTGATTACTGCAGACCCCCCTCCTAGGCTGCGATTTAACTGCTTTGTCCCAGCAAACACCATCAGGAAGCAAGCCTTCCTGGGTTTATCCGCTTGGCCCTCTTTTAATAGCAGCCTTCCAAGGGCTGCCTGGACCCCCATCCTTATTTTGTCATCATCTTCAAGGGAGTCCAGGTACACAGCAGTGAAAACCAATAGACAAAACAGTGTGTGATTTTGTGCTAAATTGCATGTATAAAGGCGAGAGTAAAATCGTGGCATGTAGAACTGCTCAGAAACAGCTTCATGGGGGAAGAATTTTTGCCGGAGGCTAAGTAGGATTTAAAGAAAGACAGGAGAGAGCATAGCTAAGCCTTTGTTTTTGTGACTTGTAAATTCTCACTCATGGCTTTCATACTGAAGCTCCTGGAGATGACTGATGTGAAAGAGAAAATAAGACAAAGTTAAGAGGAACCAGGAGCTCAAGCACATTGTAAGACCGTCTCAATTAGAGCAGCCAGTTGGATGGGTAGAGACTTCACCAGCCGGGGGGAGATTGGTGAGTTATATTTCATCAATAGAACCAAAGCACACTGCATATGCCATCGGGCAGAAGTTTTATTATGCAGTAGTGAGCCATGAACACCCCTTCCCCCAATTAACAATGCACGTACAGAGGCCACCGTGCGCTTAAATCTTCAAACAGCCTGGGTAGAGCTGGGAGCCAGTACGTCCACTGAAGTTTGACTTGGTCGGTCAAATGTGTTAATATTTCTGAAATGTTTTAACCTTTGGCATCTAAATGTGAGCTTCCCCAGATGTCTGTGGTGTGTATCATAGTCTGGTCTTTGCGCTTTCGCGGATATGATGCATCTGTTGTCTGACGCATCTGCCGTGTGCTCATGGACAAGGCCAGAGAACGACCCTGGGTTGGGAGTGTTTATGCTTTCACAGTTTGCTCTCTCAGTTTGCTTCGGCATTGGTCTCCTCTTGCAGAAGGCCTATTGGGACCAAGCTAGAAATACAACAGGGAAGCGTTCTGAAAGTTTCCTGAGAATTTGTCCTTTGGCAATTAAATTTTCTATAGATTTTAACCCTCTAACAACTACCAGTGCAGTTTTTGTCAAGTCTCGTAACCTGACGATAGCCAATTATCCACACTTCCCCCTGGGCCTCTGAGTCTTCATCTGAAAAGTGAAGAGATTAGGAAAGACGATTTTGAAGTCCTCCACCTCTAAGATTTAGAATTGGATACTTCCTGAATAGTAAAAATCAGATTTTTTGACACTAGAGCAATGGGGTTGTCCACCTTTATGTATTCTCCCAAACTGATCTGCCTCAAGCCACTGAGACCTTTCCCTGATAGAGACATGGCAGGCTGGTAAAGCCTATAGACTTTCCTCAAGTAACTAGGCCCAGCCAGTTGGCCCGTGCTCACATCCTATTCATTTATCTTTTCATTCAACAAACACTTGTTGAAGGCCTGTTACGTGCTACGTTCTAATCTTCAGAACTTGATCCCTGGCTTTTTATCCATCTTCCCTTACGCTCGCTTTGTTTGACAGACCAGACAGACAACAGCATAGGAAATGCGTATTTAATCATTCTCTTGAATGGTCAGAACTCAAAAATCAAGTTTTCTATAACAAAATGTAATACAGTCACGGTGGGTCCAAAGTGCCGGGAGGCCGGTGGTCAACACATGAAGAGTATGGGCAGGGGGGTTGTGAACAGAACATTCTTTTCGATCAGAGCTTCATTCCTCAGGGTCTCACTTCAAAGGTTCATCGCCCCTGCTTTCAGAAGTCTCTGTGTGTTTCAAGGAAGGTACATGTTTTTGTTGCCTTAATTTGAAGTGTGACCAGGCAAGGTCCTGAGCTCCAAATTTGGAGCACAAGAACTTGAGATGGAGTGCAGGCCGATCTCACAGAGCCTGATTTGTACACTAGGACAGAGGGAAAGGACCCAGCTGAAGATAACCCTATCGGGAATGCCTGATTGCCTGACACTGAGCTCTGGCTGTCTGTACTGACACCTCTGTGCTGAGACCGAGGACAGGGCCTGTTTGTGGGAAGCAAACAGCTTTGTTTGCTCCCCTCTTTTCTAGATCCTTGTCTACTCTGCATCAGGGCTTCTTGTGACAGCACGACTGACGTTTTGGGCCAGATAATTCTTTGTTGTGGGTGGTCGTCCTGTACATTGTAGGATGTTGAGCAACCTCCCTGAGTTCTATCCATGACAGTAGCACCCTCCCCTCTCCCCCAAGTTGTGACACCTCCACTTGTCTCCAGACATATCCAGATGTCCCCTGCGTGTGGGGATGGGTGTGAAAAATCACCATCGTTGAGTAGCTGAGCATGCTCTAGATGCTGTTGAGAGTTGAGGTCATCGCCGTCCACACAGGATACAAAGCAGAAGCCTGACACCTCGTGATGATACGGTGCCCTATACAGTGATGGTGAGAGGTCCTTTCCCGGACCGTTCAGGATGAACATCATCTGGGAAATGTAATGGCATTTGTTTGTTTTAAAAACAAGAGGCTCAGGTAATTTAGAAAATCCGTGTCATAATTTTTGTGTTACATTTATGACCTTCTCCACATTTCTTTAGCATTTGTCAGGTGGAAGGAGATTCCAAGGCGCTCTTGGGTCATCCTAATGAAAAGTGATTTGACCCATCACTAAAATTCAGCCATCTCTGAATTGTGAAGGGACACCCAATTACCAGCTTCATATTATATCCACTGCAGTTTAATTCATAGAGTAGAAGATGTGGATCTATTGCAGTCAGAACGTTCTGGGATTTTAGGGCAACATTACAGCAATATAAAGATTCAGAGACGAGGGAGATACAGTATCCCTTCCTCTCACTCCCTGGATGGGCAGGGGTAAGGGGAGGTCCCTGAGGTATGGATACACCTGTCTCCACATGCATTTTACTCAGTCTTAACACATTTCCAGTTCAGGTGAATTATGTTCCCAGCTTTAAATATACATCTTTGAAGATAGATTTATCTTGTTCATCTTGGAGTCTTCCGTGGGTTGCTTTTGGCTTTTTTTTGCTTCTTGATCTTATTAGTTCACTCCAAATTTCATTTCCCCCCAGAAATATAAAACTAGGTCATATCTTGTGGTGAAATAGTTCTGCAGATTCCTGGGCTTCTGAAAATAACAGAAATAGGCTATCATTACAACCATTCAGCAAACATTTATTGAGAACTGATGGTCTCTACCCCTGTATATGGGTATCTCTTGTTCAGAAATGGGCTGGTTATTCTGTATTTTGATGGTGTTCCACCAAGACCACATGGTACCATGGGTTGCTGGGGGAAAGGAGATGGCTTGAGTCTCTTCTTAAGGGAGGGGATCATCCTTAGAGCAAACAGGAACTGAGAGATGAACTATGAGGCTCCTGGGTAGAAGCAGAAAGATGGCTTCTGCTTGAGTTTCCAACCAAGGAAAGCATGTGACCTAAAGTGTTGTGACCCGTGTTGGTTGGCAGCTGTCTCAGAGCTTCCTGGGTGTAATCCGACACTGCCTCCCACCCCCCCCCCCACCCGCCCTCAACATGTAGGTCAGGGAGAGATCCAAGGAGGCAGGTTACTCCAGGTTGGTAGGTGGCAGTGTCAGTGAGCAGAGGGCACTTACATATGAGGCTTGTCATGGGCGACAACAAGATGAGTGGATCCCTGCAAATCTTTATACATAAAGGGGCCTTCAGGAGGTTCAAATACCGTGCAAGGTGTTCTCAACACTACATCATCATCTCAAGGCCATGTTCTTGGAGCAGCCTCTGGGAGTGGGAAAGGCAAGTGGGAACCACATTCCAAGGACAGAGGAGGAGGTGAGGAGCCTCTGATCACCCGGGTCTAGCTCATAGGTCAACTGATAGTCACGTCTTTTCATTGACCTTCCCCAACAGTCACTTATAATGTGTGTCATAAGTAATGATCTATTTGGTTATTAAACAAAATATTTCAAGGTTATCCCTCTATAGTTCTAGGGAGAACGAGCTAATCAGTTAACAGTATATAACGTATACATACTGCATGTGAACATTATCCCCTACATGTATGTCACGGCTTTTAAAAAAGCCTGCAAATTACTGCTTGAAGGGAATACAAGGTAAAGATGAATAAGCTATACTTTATAGGTCAGATTATCTAGTTGCAGGATATTAAAAATGTATTTACAGTGTTGTGGGGCATGAAGGAAAGAAGAAAGCGTTCCTTCTACTAGTGAGATCCTCAAGAGAGAGTTTCCTCAGGGAAATCTCCCTCCGCTGGCAGCGGTGGAGGCGGGAACTGGCTGGTTTCCTTACAGAGAATCCTTTCTGTGCACTGCGCGGTTGTGTTTGGAGCAGGAGAAAGAATGAAAAGCAGATCAACAGAGCTTCGCCTGCCCTACTTAACAATCTAGGCAAGGAGTGGATGTGCCTTAGAGAGTGGAAGATATCATACATTATTCATGCTTGCCAAGGGGATGCGGAATAAAGGGACCATCAGGAAAGTGGGCCATAAGCTGGGAAGCACTCGATTGAAATGGGTGAAGGAAGCATGGATTTGGGTCGCCATAGAGCAGAGGGCACCTCCAGGAAGGAGCAGTGAGAGAGGGAGCAGAGCCAGAGAGAGGAGTGGGCAGCTGAGAGGAGGAGGAAGTTCAGGGCGAGACACCATTAGAGAGCTGTGACCACATGGCTGAGGACTTCAACTTTGACGTAACAGTGCCCAGAGAGTGACTTGAGGTCCCAGAGCAAAGGAGGGCTGTGATGAAAATAGCATTTGAATAATTGTATTTTGCTATCTTGTTTCCTATCACCGGAAACAGGGAAAGGAAGGAGCAAGTATAAGGTTTTAGAACTAGGCTGGTGTGTGAAGCAATGAAGGCTGGATTAGGGTCAATCTGAGGGACAACATGGGACAATGCTACAGGGCTTGGTAGCAAATGGACACGAAGGCCATGGGGGACAAAAATAGCTCTAAGGTTGTGAGCCTGGGCCCATGGTGGTGATGCCACCGAATGTGGTCGTGCCGACTGGAGTTTCATGAGCTCAGCCGTGTACAAATTCCACACGCAGAAGGTGATTCAGAGAGAAACGTCCTGCCAGTGATTGGAGCCGGAGGACTGAGGTGATAGGGAGAAGCCTCAACAGGGGAGGTTGGTTGCTGAGTCACTTGTCAAATTTCTGGTCAAGAGGAGCTTTGCTGGAGGGGTAGGAGGAGGTCACTTGTGGGAGCAATGATGTTCATGTCATGATGCTTCGGAAAATAACGGTGAAATCCAGGGGAACTCTCGGGGCCAAACATCTCTTTCTCTTTCTCTTTTTGCCTTGTGGATGGGTGACTCAATAAATGAAAAGATGTTTGAATTTACACAAATATTTGAATGGCATCGTTGTTTTCTGCTCTAAGCGTATCGATGAGAGCTACACTCTTTGTTCACAAACATTTACCTTTCACAATACCGGTGGGAATAGGGCCCACTGGCCTGGCACCATCCAGTGTTTCTCTCTGAGGCTGACGCCGGAGGTTGCTTGCCTCATGTGAGGAACACCAGCACCCACGGAACCGACCCCCACCCCATTCGTGATTCATCTCACCTGTCGTACCAGTGACTGTGCATGTTTCCGTGTGGCCAAGGCACCTTATTTGAGCATCAGGTAAGGGGAGAGAGGCAGGAGTCCCCAGATGATGGCAAAGAAAGAAGAGACACACAGGGAGGCCTTTGAGTTCAGCAGCTGCAGGTGACTCCGCCTTTTAATCTCCGAGTCTACAAAGGGACAGAAACAAGTTCAGGGTCACAGAGGAAAAGCTGGAGGTCTTCTTCGCATGGCTGGATAGCAAAGAAAAGTACCTGAAAGACTCAACAAGTTGTTTCTAATACACCTTATACCCCAGTTGGGGGGCAGTTCTGTACCCTATTCTCTACCCCTCGAAACTGGCTTAAAATCTGAGCTTTCTCCTTCTTCAAAGGAAGTTCCATTCTGTGGTCCACTCCAGCGGACACTCAGCCAAATGAAAAACAATGCCAATACAGAGATCGTTACTGCTCAGCAAACAATGAATAGGGTGAACCGTCATGGCCAGTGTTTGCTTTCAGACGTATTTGTTCCTGTAGGCAGGCACCTTTGCAGGCTCTGTGTCCTTTGCTTCCTCACAACACTACAAAGCGTTGAGAAAGTATCGTCCTCATTTTGAAGCAGAGAAAGGTAGAAGTGAAGAAATGAAATTACTCTTCTTTTACTCTCTTTCCTTCCTAGACACCCCAGTCTCATCTAGTTCATTCCAGCTGTGACACTTGCTAGCTGTGTGACTTTAGGCAAGTTACTCAATCTGTACATGCCTCAGTTTCTTCACCTATAAAACCAGGCTAAAAATAATAGCAATCTACTCCCTAGACAACTTCCGAGGATTAGTGAGTTAATACGTGTAAAGCACTTTGAACAGGACCTGGCACGTACTAAGCACTCAGGAGGTATCACCTGGCACAACAATAACAGTGACCCCACTCAAGCCCAGTAAGTTTTACTTCCACTAGGCTGATGATCGCTTCCAGACCCACCTCCATAGTGTGAACCCCCGTCCCGAGTTCCACATCTGGATTTACGGCTGCTACCGAACATGTCGGTTAAAAATTTAATCATTCAGTAAATATTTTTTGAGCACCCGCCATTGGGGTTCAAAGGAGTCCAGTAAAAAAACCAACCAACCAACCAAACAAACAAACAAAAGCCCCACTCTCTTCCCCAGCTGAGTTCTGAATCAATTAAAGGATGGGATAAAAAGAGTGGGGCTGCTGGAAGACCAGAATAGCACCTTTATTATTGGCAAGGGTGACAATAAAAGATGAAGCTTTGTCTTCAGGCAGATGGGCTGCAGCCCAGGCTGTCCCAGGGACGGGCAGCACCAGACAGGGACAGGCTTCCCGTCACAAGGGCAGATTGCGCTTGGGAAAAACTGGTGGCTTAGAGGAGCGGAATAGAATGTAGACTTCCTGGGGGTTAGCTAGAGAGTTAAGGAAAGAATGGAGCCAAACTCCTTGTGTCTAGCTTCTCCTATTAAGGTCACCCATCAGATAAATTAATTCCTCCTCCTCGGGGAAGAAGGGGAGGAAGGGAGAGAAGAGAGAGGCTAGAAGGGTTACACTGATGGGGATCCCTGGTCATGGAAGGAAAAATGTAGAGTAGAGTTGAAGGTTTGGGGGAGAATGCTGTCACATGCTGGATAATGTGCTAAGCAGTGGACATGTGTACCTGTGTGCACAATGGGCCCTGTCAGCTCCACCTCTCTAGAACCCTCGTCTTCATGTGTCTTCTCCTGTGTTTTAGGTTTTTTTTTTTTGTTTTTTTGTTTGTTTTTTTTTTTGTCGACGGCATTACTAACGTCCTAAGCAAGCTGGGTAGAAATATCAGATGCATTTTGACTTGCTCTTGCTGTCGTCCATCCTATTTGTGTCACCAAGATCATTTTTTTTCATTAACCTTTAATTCTTCCTCTTTCCTTTCCACTCTCACTGCCCCAGGTAAAGCCCTCATCGTTTCTCCCCTGGACCGCTGGCATAGGTTCCTGACTTCATACTTTCCTACTCTATCAAAACCATTCTTCTTGTCCTTCAAAGCCTAGCTTGAACTCTGCCTCATCTACTGAGCCACAGTCATAATTAACAACGCTTTCCCCTAGACGCCATGTCTACACTGTGACTGACCTCTCATGACATTTGTGTTATTCATCTCAGTGGTTCATAGGGCTTAAAAAACTGCTTTGTACATGTTTGGCACACAATAGATACTTGCTGAATGAATGCCCTAAATTAGCAGTATAGTCAGAGAACACAGGATATAAACTTCATGGTCTCATCCGATTGTTTAAAAACATGTATGGAGGGGCGCCTGGGTGGCTCAGTCGGTTAAGCGTCCGACTTCGGCTCAGGTCATGATCTCACGGTCTGTGAGTTCGAGCCCCGCGTCGGGCTCTGGGCTGATGGCTCAGAGCCTGGAGCCTGCTTCTGATTCTGTGTCTCCCTCTCTCTCTGCCCCTCCCCCGTTCATGCTCTGTCTCTCTCTGTCTCAAAAATAAATAAACGTTAAAAAAAAAATTAAAAAAATAAAAACATGTATGGAGTCATTACCTTGTACATGGCAAGAAGGAATTGTGTTAATTTTCTGAATTTTGAGCTATGTCATGCTGTCATATGGTAGTCAGTCCTAGTTCTGATACATGGGACACTTGTCCTAATGCATTCAATAAACGTGTGGAAAAAGAATCTGCTCACAGAATAAAACGTGTGCTCAATTTCTGTGGTTTGTTCAGTTATTGTCCTTTCTATCAGAAGGCATTAGTTACACAGTTTGGAGATATTTATTGAGATCTGAACTGAGATACTGGTGTTAACACCCGTTGTTCTAAATGCCCAATGCTTCATTCCCCCCTTTCCTTCTAGGAAGGCCTTCCATCAGGTACTATCCCATTGGTCTGTGTGTGGGCAGCTGACCCAAGTTGAGCCTTTCTGAGAATGTAGGATAGGACTGAAGGATTGAGGCTCACTCTGGTTACTCTACTGAGTGAGAGAGACTTTTAAACTAGGAACTCTTGGCACTCACATTCTGCCCTATAGACTAAAACAAGAGAAACCAAATTAGAGAGTAAAGAGAGAATAGAGAATTGACAATCCCAATAGAGTTTAAATTCTTGGTTCCAGCACTTCCTGAAGCCAAATCGCACTTTGTGTCCTTGGTTCTACAAGATATCCTAATGTTCTTTTATTAAATTTCCCTTTTACCTTAGGCCTGTTTGAGCTGGTTTTCTGTTGCAGTCAACTAAGAGCATCTATTTACTACAGTCACCAATTTGTTCCTCAGGATGGCGGAAGAGCTCTCTTTTTCTCATATGTATGATTTTTTTTTTTTTGGTTAGATACTTTTTTTATTGTGGTAAACATATCACAGATGTACCATATTTACCATTTTTAAATGTACAGTTCAGTAGTTTTAAATATATTCACATTATTGTGAAACAGACTTCCAAAACTTTTTCATCTTGCAAATCTGAAACTCTATACCCGTTAAACAACTCCCTTTGCCTTTCTCTTCCCCCAAGCTGCTGGTAACCACCATTCTACTTCCTATTTCTATGAATTTGACTACTCCATTAGATATCTCATATGAGTAGGATCATAGAGGATTTGTCTTTCTATGACTGGCTTATTTCATGTAGCATGATATTCTGAAAATGTATCCACTTTGCAGCATGTGAGAGAATTTCCTTCCTTTTTAAGGCTGAGTAATATTCCATTGCATGTATGCACCACATTTCGTTTATTCATATATCTCTTATGGACATTTTGGGTTGTTTCCATCTCTTGTCTATTGTGAATCATGCTGCTATGAACATGGGTGAACAAATATCTCTTTCAGAACCTGCTTTCAATTCTTTTGGATATATATACAGAAGGTATTGTTAGATCACATGCTAGTTCTATTTTTAATTCTTTGAGGAATCTCCATTCTGTTTTCTAGAGCGGCTGCACCATTTTATAATCTCATCAACATGTACAACGGTTCCAATTTCTTCACATCCTCACCAAAACTTGTTTTTTCCTGAGATTTTTTTTTTTGATACTAGCTCTTCTAATGGTTGTGGGGCGATATGTGATTTTGATTTGCATTTCTCTGATGATCTGTGATATTGAGCATCTTTTCATACATTTGTTGGCCATTTGTTTGTATCTTCTTTGGAGAAATGTCCGTTCAAGGTCTTTGTCCATTTTTTTAATTAGGTTATTTGATTTTTGTTGTTGTTGTTGAGTTGTAGAAGTTCTTCATGGATTCTGGATACTACCCCTTTATCAGATATATGATTTGCAAATACTTTCTCCCATGCCACAGGTTGCTTTTTCATATTTACAATTTGAAATTAAAAAGTAAGCTGACAGAAATATGATTTATTCAGTTAAATTCAGCAAACATTCTTTATCAAACTGGCTAGGGGGTTATCAATTTTGTTAATTCTTTCAAAGAACCAGCTTCTGGTTTCATTGATCTGTTCTACTGTTTTTTTTGGGTTTCGATAGCATTAATTTCTGCTCTAATCTTTTTTTATATTAAATATAATTTATTGTCAAATTGGTTTCCATATAAGACCCAGTGCTCATCCCAACATGTGCCCTCCTCAATGCCCATCACCCACTTTCCCCTCTCTCCCACCCCCCATCAACCCTCAGTTTGTTCTCAGTATTTAAGAGTCTCTTATGGTTTGCCTCCCTCCCTCCCTGTAACTTCCCCCCTTCCCCCTCCCCCATGGTCTTCTGTTAAGTTTCTCAGGATCCATATATGAGTGAAAACATGTGGTATCTGACTTTCTCTCCCAGACTTATTTCACTTAGCATAACACTGTCCAATTCTATCCACGTTGCTGCAAATGGCCAGATTTTATTCTTTCTCATTGCCAAGTAGTATTCCATTGTATATATAAACCACATCTTCTTTATCCATTCATTAGTTGATGGAAATTTAGGCTCTTTCCATAATTTGGCTATTGTTGAAAGTGCTGCTGTAAACATTGAGGTACATGTGCCCGTATGCATCAGCACTCCTGTATCCCTTGGGTAAATTCCTAGCAGTGCTATTGTTGGGTCATGGGGTAGATCTATTTTTAATTTTTTGAGGAACCTCCATACTGTTTTCCAGAGTGGCTGCACCAGTTTGCATTCCCACCAACAGTGCAAGAGGGTTCCCATTTATCCACATCCTCGGCAGCATCTATAGCCTCCTGATTTGTTCATTTTAGCCACTCTGACCAGCGTGAGGTGGTATCTCAGTGTGGTTTTGATTTGTATTTCCCTCATGAGCAGTGACATTGAGCATCTTTTTATGTGTCTATTGGCCATTTGGATGTCTTCTTTAGAAAAGTGTCTAGGGGCGCCTGGGTGGCTCAGTCAGTTAAGCGTCCGACTTCGGCTCAGGTCACGATCTCGCGGTATGTGAGTTCGAGCCCCGCATCGGGCTCTGTGCTGACTGCTCAGAGCCTGGAGCCCGTTTCAGATTCTGTGTCTCCCTCTCTCTCTGACCCTCCCCCGTTCATGTTCTGTCTCTCTCTGTCTCAAAAATAAATGAATGTTAAAAAAAAAAAAAAGAAAAGAAAAGAAAAGTGTCTATTCATGTCTTCTTCCCATTTCTCCACTGGATTATTTGTTTTTCAGGTCTGGAGTTTGGTGAGTTCTTTACAGATTTTGGATACTAGCCCTTTATCTGATATGTCATTTACAAATGTCTTTTCCCATTCTGTTGGTTGCCTTTTAGTTTTGTTGATTGTTTCCTTTGCAGTAATTTCTGCTCTAATCTTTAGTATTTCCTGTCTTCTGGTGGTTTTGGGTTTTATTTGCTGTTCTTTTTCCGGCTCTTTAAGGTTTAAGGTTAGATTGTGTATCTGAGACCTTTCTTTCTTCTTTAGGAAGGCCTGGATTGCTATATACTTTCCTCTTATGACCACCTTTGCTGAATCCCAGAGGTTTTGGGCTGTGGTATTATCATTTTCATTGGCTTCCATGTACTTTTTAATTTCCTTTTTAACTTCTTGGTTAGCCCATTCATTCTTTAGTAGGAGGTTCTTTAGTCTCCAAGTATTTGTAACCTTTCCAAATTTTTTCTTGTGGGTGATTTCAAGTTTCATAGCATTGTGGTCTGAAAATATGCACGGTATGATCTCGATCTTTTTGTACTTGTTGAGGGCTGATTTGTGTCCCAGTATGTGGTCTATTCTGGAGAATGTTCCATGTGCACTGGAGAAGAATGTATATTCCACTGCTTTAGGATGAAATGTTCTGAATATATCTGTTAAGTCCATCTGGTCCAGTGTGTCATTCAAAGCCATTTTTTTCCTTATTGATTTTCTGATTAGATGATCTGTCCATTGTTGTAAGTGGGGTGTTGAAGTCCCCTACTATTATGGTATTATCAATGAGTTTCTTTATGCTTGTGATTAATTGATTTATATATTTGGGTGCTCACACATTTGGAGTATAAATGTTTACAATTGTTAGGTCTTCTTGGTGGATAGTCCCCTTAATTATGATATAATGCCCTTTTTCATCTCTTGATACAGTCTTTATTTTAAAGTCTAAATGGTCTGATATAAGTATGGCTACTCTGGCTTTCTTTTGTCGACCATTAGCAGGATAGATGGTTCTCCATCCCTTACTTTCAATCTGAAGGTGTCTTTAGATCTAAAGTGGGTCTCTTGTAAACAGCATACAGGTGGATCTTGTTTTCTTATCCATTCCGTTACCCTGCATCTTTTGATTGGAGTATTTAGTCCATTGGTGTTTAGAGTGAGTACTGAAAGATATGAATTTATTACCATTATGTTACTTGTAGAGTTGGAGTTTCTGGTGGTGTTCTCTGGTCCTTTCTAGTCTTTGTTGCTTTTGAGATATATATATATATATAATATAAAATATAATATAAAATATTATATTTATAATATAATATAATATATTATAATATATAGTTATAAAATATATATTTATATATAATATAAAATATATATATATAAAATAGTCTTTTCTATTTTATATTTATATCTTTTCTATTATATATATATATATATATATATATATATATATATATATATAGTCTTTTCTCCCCTCAGAGAGCCCCCCTTAAAATTTCTTGCAGGGCTGGTTTAGTGGTCACAGACTCCTTTAATTTTTGTTTGTCTGGGAAACTTTTTATCTCTCCTTCTATTTTGAATGACAGCCTTGCTGGATAAAGAATTCTTGGCTGTATATTTTTCTGATTCAGCACTTTGAATATATCCTGCCATTCCTTTCTGGCCTGCCAAGTTTCTGTGGATAGGTCTGCTGCAAACCTGATCTGTCTTCCCTCGTAGGTTAAGGACTTTTTCCCCTTGCTGCTTTCATGATTCTTTCCTTACCTGAATATTTTGTGAATTTGACTATGATATGCCTTGTTGATGGTCGGTTTTTGTTGAATCTAATGGGAGTCCTCTGTGCTTTCTGGATTTTGATGTCTGTGTCTTCTCCCAGGTTAGGAAAGTTTTCTGCTATGATTTGCTCAAATAACCCTTCTACCCCTTTTTCTCTCTCTTCATCTTCTGGGACCCCTATGATTCTGATATTGTTCCTTTTTAATGTGTCACTGATTTCTCTAATTCTTAAATCGTGCTCTTTTGTCTTAGTCTTCTTTTTTTCTGCTTCATTATTCTCTAGAAGTTTGTCCTCTAGATCGCTGATTCTCTGCTCTGCCTCATCAGTCCTTGCCGCCGTGACATCCATTCAAGATTGCAGTTCAGTTATAGCACTTTTTATTTCATTATGACTGGCTTTTACTTCTTTATTTCCACAGAAAGGGATTCTAATCTATTTTCAACTCCACCTAGTATTCTTATTATCGTGATTCTAAATTCTGGTTCAGACATCTTGCTTGTGTCTGTGTTAGTTAAGTCCCTGGCTGTTGTCTCTTCCTGCTCTTTCTTTTGGAGTGAATTCCTTTGTTTCATCATTTTGAAGGGAGAAAAGGAATTAATTAGGTAAAAAAATTAAAAACAATTAAAATTAAAAATAATTAAAGTTAAAAAATTAAAAACAACAAACACACACACACAAAATCAAATAAATGGTGCTAGATCCTAGGTGTGTTTTGGTCTGGGTGTTGAAAGGGGCTTGATAGATTAGAGGAAAAAGGGGAAAGAAAAAAAAAAAGAAATCGTTTGAAAATTTGAAAAAATGAATACACTGAGATAGAATAAAATGATAAGATGGAAGTAAAATAGAATTTGAAAAAATTTACACAAGACTAAAAAATATAGTAGAAAAAAATTAAAAAAAAATATTTTTAATAAAAATTGAAAGTAAAAATAAATTTTTTTTCTTTCTGTATTCAAGAAAAAGAAGAAAAAGAGAAAGAGAAAGAAAAATAAAGGAAAAAAAATTGAATAGATGGACCAGTGAACAGACTGAAATACAATTGAAATTACACCATTTTCCCCTAGAAGTCAAACTATGAAGTACTTTATAGTCCGTAAACTAAGTAGGTGGAGAGATTTGTCATGTTCCCGAAGAGCGAGGTTGGCCCAGTTGGGCGGGGCTCAGTGTAATGGCTCCGTTCTCCACTAGATGGTGCTGCTTAGCTTACCAGGGTGGATTGTTGTGGCGCGTGTAGGTGTGTATATGCGCATGCGTGGGAGGGGCAAAAATGGCGTCACCCAGCTACCTCGTCTCTTGTCGCGCACCCATCCTTTGTCTCTGGCTTCCGGCGGCTCCCCGCTTTTATACCCTGCGTGACCAAGCCATCAGGGTGCCAGGCGGCACTTCCCTCCTGAGTTTTATCTCAGATGAGACTGTGTTTCCCGACCCCTCACTTCCGAGGGACCGCGGCTCTGACCAGATCCACCTCTCTGTGGGAGGGTCTCACCGAGCACTGGCCGGGTGCCGCCGCCCCCAGGAACGTTGGCGGGACTGTGCTGCTGACGCCCAGAGACTGCGGCTGGGCTGGGTGCCAGCCGCCCCAGAGAAAGTTCCCGCGATCGGGTGGCAGCAGCGTTTCAGAGATTATGGAAAATCTCAACCCGCATCTGGCTTCACCCCCAGCGACCTTGTTCCAGCACCAGCGAATACGATTGTTCTCCGGGGTCCACTGGGACGGGGTGGCTGCACAGCCTCTACCGAATGTCCTCCCAGCAGGGGAACCGCCTCTCCCCTTGTGGCCCGAAGAGCCCCGGACCCCACTCTACTCCTGGGGATTCGCCCTTCCCACCGGAGCACCGCCAGGTATCAGCTGCGGAGTTGCAGACTCTGTGCTCCCTGTTTATAGTCTTAATGGAATTTAAACCCTCTCCTCTCCTTTCTCCCTTTTCAGTTCAGTCCCTGCGGCTGTTTCCACTTTTCCGCTTTCTGTCCAGCTGTTTTTGAGGGGGAGTGCTTTTCCCGTATTCTCCATCATCTCCCTGGATGGAAAAACAGCTCCCTGCCCTCCATGGCTTCTCTCCCCCGGTTCACCTCTCTGTTCCATGTACCTGCTGAGTTCTGTGGTTCAGGTTGTGCAGATTGTTGTGTTAATCCTCAAATCAGTTTTCTCGGTGTGCAGGATCTGCTAAATTCAGCAAACATTCTTGATAGGTCTCTTAAATGTGCAAGGTATTCCACTGGTTCTGGGCTGGATATGAGACAGCAGTTCTCCTGACATACGCCTTCCACTCTAGACTGAATTTTTAATTCAGCTGCCGTAGGGACGGTCTTAAAAGTCATAATCCAGTCTGTGCATTTTCTAGACACTAGCTCAACCCTAGGTTTTGTGTGTGTGTGTGTGTGCGCGCATGAAAACAGGGAAACTAGCACGTTGGGCCTCTCTGAGTCTTGGTTGTGTCAGCCTGGGAGGCCACTTAATGCCAGAGCTTTCAGATAAATCCCAGGCCAGTGTTAGTAGGATCATGAGCCAGTCCCAGATGGGCTGAATAAGACTAAGTCAGACCCTAAAAAAGTCTTCTCAAAAGCAGGCTAGAACCAAATCAGTTTTGGGGGGTTAGGCATGTAGATCACCCAGGTTAGGAAAGCTGGATATGTCAAAGCTGAATATGTCAAAGATGTCAAATAATTGTCATTTTCCTCATTGCTTCACCAAAGCAGACCTACTGAGTTAGGGCCACAGATTCCTAAATACTGCTTTCCAGGGAACCATCCCCAGTCAGTGAGAAGGCATATAAGATGAAGCCTCATTGCAATTTTTGACCTATATGCCATAAATATTGTCTTGTGTTAGGCTTCTTCTTATGTAATGCAGTCCCAACTATAATTGTGGCTAAGGTCTCCATGAAGAGGACTCTAGAGCTTTCCATTCCCTGATACATAATATATCTGTTAAAGAAATTAGATTTTAATTCAGATTTGATTCTCACCCCCAATAAACCCATACGAAAAGTGTACAAAAAGCATGGAGAAACCCACCTGTCACTTTGATATCCCCTGTGGCTTTGGCAATGTTGTTCTCAATCATACAGGAGTACGTGTTGTTGATCGTGACATTGTAGAGTACGGACACAACCTTCATGGTCACATTCTCAGAGTTCAGCTCAAAGCTGGTATTGGAGACTTCTGAGAAGTTGGCTCCCTGGTCAACTTGGGATGCCCAGACCACTGTAGGCTGGGGGAACCATCGGGGAGCCTCACACCGTAGGCTCTCTGAGCTGGCATTATAGTCCACGTTCACCTCTGGGATGCTGAAGGCTGCAGGATTGAAAGGGGCAGATGTCAAGGTCATAGCAATAAAACAATATAGCCTTTGAAGTGCAAGGTCTTAAAAACACAGTCATTTCCACCACCGAAGTGACTCAATACTTCCCCAGTGGGCTGTCTGTGCATGGCCCATTGTATAGTAGTTTCCAGTAAAGATTTACACAACCCTTTGGCCAAGACCTAAGTTTTAGGTATCATTGTTATAACAGGTAAATCTCTCCAACTAAGATGAGTTCCAGTTTATCCCTTTAAAGATAAAGGATAAAGTTGATCACCAGAAAGTGTATCCCTTAAGGAAATTGGGCATTTTCTCAGGTACCTGTGAAGCCTCTTGGATTTTTTTATGTATTTTTCTGCCTGGAGGATAAAGTTAGGGTGGGGAAGGAGAAGGAGAAGGAAAAAACAAACAGCATTCACCTGTCGCCCACAGAAATTCCATACACAGGCCTTCCCATCATGGTGGTTTAGATTTTCTTGGGTGGAGCCTCTCCAGCCCTGGTGTCCAGGGGTAGAGGCAGGCATTTGTCTCCTTCTAAGATAGTTCTCCTTCTTGGGGAGGTAAATGAACTTGGAAATTAAGACTAGCTTCTTCAAATATTCAGGCAGAAAGATACTTATGGAAAAATGTTAAGTCCTGGACTTTTGACTGTAAAACGCTTATTATGCCAGGATATAATTTATTAAGTTATTTAGCACTTTCCTTCGCCCGGGACTGTGCTGGAACTGAGTGAGTGGTACAAGGAAAGACCTTGCCTTGCCCTTAAAGAGTCTGCCATCTAGCAGGGGAGATGAGACTCATCCCCTCCCAGCAGGCAGGGAATGAGCTCCCGGGAGATGATGTAAGGAACTGAGTGTACATGACAGTGAACCACCATTTATTGAGGGTGTTCTCTGTGCCAGGTACCAAATTCCAGACATTATTTCATTTGATCCTCACAACAGTTACAAGGATATCTATTATCACCATTTTAAAAATAAGCTTTTAAGTTTGGCATAATTTTAGATTTACAGAAACGTCGCCAGGATAGCACAGCGATCTTGTATACACCTCACCCCATTTTCCCTAATGTTAACATCTTAAATAACCATGGCACATCTGTCAAAATGTGCCAGAGAAACCCATCACTGGTACATAACTGGTACATAACTATTATGTAGTTATAATAGAAGCCATCACTGGTACATAACTATTAACTTATCTCCAGACTTTGTTTGCATTTCACCAGTTTTCCCACTAATGTCCTTTTTCTTCCCCAGCATCCCATATTGCATTTGGTCCTCCCGTCCTCTTAGGTTCCTCTGGCCTGTGACGGTATCTCAGTCTCTCCATGTTTTTCCTGATCTTGACAGTTTTGAGTGGTATTGGTCAGATATTTTGTGGGATGCCCCTCTCTTGGAATCTGTCTGATGTTTTTCTCATGATTAGATTGGTGCTATGGGTTTCGGAAAGGAAGACTGTGGGAGGAAGAGTATCCTTCTCATCATGTCACATCAGAAGGCATGCTATCAACATGACTTATCACTGATGAGGTTAACTTTGACCACCCGGCTGAGGCAGGTTTCTCTGGAAGCTGGACTTCCTGAGAAAAACACACACTATGTGTGGTCATGGGGGAGGGAGGAAGTGTTAAGCTCTACCTCCAGGAGTGGGGAGATCTAAATACATTATTTGGAATTCATCTGTAAAGGTTGGTGCCATCTCCCTCATATTTATAGAAGTATGGACTCACATGTTTATTTTATACTTGGAGTTCTAATTTAATACCATGCTGTTTATATGGTTGCTCAGACTGTTCCAGCTTTGCCATTGGAAGCCCTTTCAGTTGGCTCCAGTGTCCCTTTGAGATGACCCTAGGAATCCCCATTTTAAGATGAAGAAACTAAGGCCCAGTCAGGTTGCCTTGCCCAGGTCACTATACTTGTCCAGGTCTGGCTCTAGATCTGTGCCTCAAACAAATATAAACACATATTATGAAGTGTCCAAGGAAGGCCTGTGCAGGCCAGGAGACCTCGGGATACTTTCTGCCTATCTTGCAAGGCCTTTCTCAAATGCCAAATTCTCCATGGGGGCTTTCCTATTTGTCCCCTCCCTAGGCATTTGGATGTGATCTCTCTCTCTCCCTCTGAATCCCCAAATCACTGTGTATTTCTCTTAAAGCATTTGATACACTTTACCAATTATTATAGTTATTTACCCATTTTTCTTATCTCTGCCCCAGCCCTCAACTCTATATGCTCTATACAAAGAGCTCTTCAAGACGGGGGACAATCATCTAGTTTTCTTAATCATCTTTTTACTCCTTACAGCACATTTCTGAGTTCCTTGTACAGTAATTCACCAAGCTGAGTTGATAAGGAAGGGTGGATTTCACTGGGGGAGGATTAGTGAGTTTATAGGACAATACTGTTTTCCATTAGTTCCTTTTGAAGTCTTCCTAAAATGGGTTCCACTGCCATAAGCCCCTGGAGGTGCTGAATTCAGACTTGGGCTAGGGCCTACTTCTTGTAGAAAAGTCTCAGGCCAGATCACAGGTTTCTCTTGCTAGTAATGACACAGGCTACCATGAAAGAGACCACGTTTATTTTGGCAAGATATTTCAGGGAATATACCTGAAAATCTGGAAAAGACTAGAGTCCAGAACAGAAGATTTTAAGATCTAATATGATAGGGGGCTATTTTTGGAGTTGCTGTGGGTCTTGGACAGCAAGGATGGCTGCTGGCAGAATTCAGACAGTCTTCACCTTATTGGTCACTCTTGGGCACACATATTCCATCAGCCATCCATGGTCTTTAGCCCCAAATACCTTTGGGCACCTACCTTTGGGCACTTTCTTTCCCTCTTCCCCAAAGTGACTCACCTCCAGTTTTATACTCAAGGTTAGCATTCCCCTTGCCTTTGGAGGTGATGATGTAACATTTATAGGTGCCAGCATCTGTGAGTTGCACGTTTTTCAGCCTCAGAGAGGCATTGCCACCTATCACTTGATCCGCAAACACAGCCGTCCTGCCTCTGAACATCTCGTCTTGGTCTGACAGGTCGTCTTTGCCTTCTTTGAACTCATGTACCAAGCCCATAACACCTTCCTTCAGCCACTGTATCACGATATCAGAAAGTTTGATGTCAGGTTCAAAAATGCAGCTCAGGATTCCATCCTCCCCGATGTTCCCAGCGGAGGTGAGAGTAGTGACTCTAATGGAGTGTCTCCCTGCAATTCAGGAAGCAAGGGTCAATGCTGAGGGAAGTCTTGGAATGTCTACAACCAAACCCTTCATTACTGAAGGCCAAACACTTCTGGAATAAATTAGAAATGTAGAAGAACAGGAGAGGCATAAAAAAAGAAGACATAAGAATAGAAAGAACAGGAACACAGTAGCCTTGATCTACAGCAGATCTGCTTTTTGGAACAGGCAACCCAAACTTGAGAGGTGACAAGTAGAGAACATACGGAACTTGGAGTTTGAAATGGGAATTCAAGTCCTGGCTTTCTGACTTAATAGCTGTGTGAGCTTGAGTAAATCATGTAACCTCTCTGGGTCTCAGAAAAATGGAGGGAATGATATCTGTCTTCCCCACCTGAAAGGGTTCTTATGAGGATCAAATCAAATGGACGTGAACTTGATTTGCAAACTGCAATGACACACATCAGGTATTGTTACTCTTGGTTAACCAGAAGTGGCACAGAAGTGAGACCTCACGTTAACTAAATGTGGCTAGTGATTCTGAAGAATGCTAGATTCTAAAGTGCTGTTACTTTGATCTCCATTTGGATGATGAAGAAACCAAAGCAAAGAGGAGATAAGTGACTTGGTCAAGGTTATAGTGCTAGCTATGGTGTAATGAAGAATGGTACTTAATTTAATTGATTTTTGGCTTAAGATAGATACCACCCTGCCCTCCAAACATACCACCAGTAGAAATATTAATTATGATGCCAGACATATCCACTGCCTCTCCCCCACTTGCCCAGTGGACAGCCTGTGCAATCTGTGAAGGACTGGCCAACTGAATGACTGGGCATGCCTGTAGGGGTGATTTAATTAACCAAATCTTCTTCTTCTTTTTTAAAATATAATTTATTGTCAATTTGGTTTCCATACAACACCCAGTGCTCATTCCAACAGGTGCCCTCCTCAATGCCCATCACCCACTTTCCCCTCTCCCCCACCCCCAACCAACCCTCAGTGTGTTCTCAGTACTTAAGAGTCTCTTATTAACCGAATCTTCTTGAGAGACTCCTTCCGTGGTTGGTTGTGAAGTGAAGGAGGGGGAGGGGCATTTGAGCCCAAGAGGAGAGTGGAGCCGATCCAAAGTGTGGGGGAGAGAACATGCGAGAGAAAGATGAAGAGAATCCTCCACCCCTAGAGCTGTCTTAGATCCTGAGGGGTTCCACGTCTAGTTCCTGTCCCAATCTCTGAGTACCTTTTAAACAAATGCTTTGTTTGTTGTATTAAAACAGTCAGCGCACACCTCTCCTTCTTAGAGCCAAAAAAGTCCTACTTGATGGGTCCTGAGCATTTCTTGGCTTCCCTGTTGGTATTTCTGCACTTCATCTTTGCTTCCATCCAATCTAGTTTACATGCATTCATCTTACGGGTAGACCTTAAAATACAGTCTGGACACATCAGTTTTATAATCACTAATCTTCCACGGCTCCCAAAGGCTGTGGAGTAAATAAAGTTCAGACTTACTAGCATGGCCTTCAAAGCTAAATCCTGGTTGGCACATAGTAAGTGCCCCATAGATATTAGTTTTTATCGCTGCCTTTCCAGTCTCATTTCCTAACACATCCTTCCATAGTCTCTACTATTTATGTATATCAAGTGATTTATTGATTTTCTGCTTTCACTGGAAAAAATACACAAGGTATGCATGCTATTTTTCAGATTCAAGAGGTAAATGCTATGAACATAAGGATATCCTTGGCATTTCACCTCTCCTAGCCCATTAGGGATTGGAACTAATTGGCTCGTGGAAAGTAGGTGAAGGTACTGGATGGAGGACAGACCCGAAGAAGCTAAGCTCAATGGGTTTATTTAGAAAGAACAGAGTTACTGATAGAAGAACAGTTCTAGGTGAAAAAGAGGCAGGGGAAAAAAAAACCTGTGCACAGGCTGGCTTGGGAGGAAGTTGCTCAGACTTTTGAGTGTGGGGGAAGTGAGACCTGGGAGCAGCTGCCATGCACAGTGGCCATTCACGTGGGAGATTTGGGAGAGAAATTATGAAAGACGACTGTACGGAGTTTCAGTGCGTTATATGAATGCAACAGGCCCCATCCCCTGCCTTGGCATTTTCTTGAACGCTGCTTTAAAGATTTAATTTGCTTTTCAATTATTTTTACTTGACAGACTAATATCCAAGACATTCCAGGGTAGTACTGGTTATACCATTATACTATGCATCTTCACACCCCTGTTCATCTCACACCTACAATTTATAGTTCTCCCCTCTCCTTTATCACCAGCTATCCAAATTCTACTTCTATGCAAGGCTGTTCAGATGGCAGCCCTTGCGTGAAGCCCTCTTTTGATCTGCCAAGACAAAATTAATAGATTCTCTACTCTCCCATAATACTTTCCCTTGCCTTTATTATAGCAGCTGTCTCCCTCCACCTTGTGTCTGGTCTGTCCCTGGCACACATTTGTAAGCTTTTCAAGGACGGAGACTGTCTTCATGATATTCGTAAGCCCTATAATGCTCTGATTTTATATGTCAACTTGACTGGGCCATGGGATGCCCAGGCATTTGGTCAGACATTCTGGGGCGTCTGTGAGGATGTTTCTGGATAAGATTAACATTTGATTCAGTAGATGGAGTAAAACAGGTCACCCCCCCGCCCCTTATATGGGGGGCATCATGCAATCAGTAGAAGGCCTGAATAGAACACAAAGCCTGAGTAAGAGGGAACTCCGACTGCCTGATTGCTTTCAGCTGGGACGTTCGTCTTTTCCTGTCTTTGGGCTAGACCTGAAACACTGTCTTCTTGGATCTTGAGCCTGCCAGTTTTGGGACTGGAACTACATCATTGGCTCTCCAGGTTCTCAAGCCTTTGGACTCAGATTGGAACTCAACCATCTGGGTCTCCAGCTTGATGAAGCAGATCTTGGGATTTTTTAGCCTCCACAATTGTGTGAGCCAATTCTTTCTAAATCTCTCCCTCCCTCTCTCTCATTACACACACACACACACACACACACACACACACTCCAATTGGTTCTGGGTTCTGTTTCTCGGGACAACCCTGACTAATACAAATTTTGGTACTAAGAAGTGAGGTGCTGGTGTAATAGACTAGTAAGCATGTGGAAGGTGCTTTGAAACAGGGTCCTGGGTAGGGGCTGGAAGAATTTTAAGATGCATGTTAGAAATATGGATGTTAAGGGTGATTCTGGTAAGGTCTCAGATGGAAACGAGGAACATGTTATTGGAAACTGGAGGAAAAGTCATCCTGTTATAAAGTGGGAAATAACTTGGTTAAACTATGTTCTAGTGTTTCGTGGAAAGTTGAATTTATAAGTGATGGAATTTTGAATTTACAAGTAATGGAATTGGGTATATAATTAATTGATTGTATATTTTTAAAGTGATCTCTACACCAAATGTGGGGCTCGAACTCATGACCTCGAGATCAAGAGTCAGATGCTTTACTCACTGAGCCAGCCAGGTGCCCCTAGCTGAGATTTCTAAGCAAAGGTGTGAAGGAGCATTTTGGTTACTCCTGACTGCTTATATAGTAAAATTTAAGAAAGGAAAGAGATGAATTGAAGAAGGAATTGTTAAGTTAAAAAAGAACCATAACTTGAAGATTTGGAAATTTCTCAGCCTATCCATATTGCAAAAAAATGAGAAAGGTTTAATTAGCCACCTCGGCAGAAGCCAGGAATAGAAATGGGGACTACACCAGCAGCAACAGCACCAGCAGGGGACAGAAAAACTAAAGGGGATAGAAAAAATGAGACAAATGAAGGAAGGCTGTCAGATTTCTTAGATCCTGCAGGCCAAGACCATAGAGCTGTAAATATGTGCTATTCTTCCAGAAAAGGGAAAAACAATCTAAAGGTGATGCGCAGAGATCATCGGGTGTGCCTCCTTCCTTTCAAAGGATGAGGGCCATTGTCTGTGTTTCAATCGGCCAGAGGGCCACTACCATTGTAGCCTTAGAGATGGGGCCACCTAAAACCTGGGGAGGACTTTCCAGCCTCCAGAACTGTGAGAAAATAAATTTCTGTTTTTTAAGCCACCCAGTCTATGATATTTTGTTATGGCAGCCTGAACAAAGTAAGACAAGTGCCTAATGCTACATTTCTACAAAGAAAAATAGTGTTTGTTCATTGAATAAATACATGAATGAGTGAATGGAAATAAGTAGAAATCAAGGCACTATATGAGATAATGCTACTATCCAAAATGGTTATAGGAATAAGGAATATTCAGCAGGATTACCGCATCTAAATTTTGGGGAAACGTGAGCCAGTGAAAAAGAAGGCAATGAAAATACAGAGATTCTCAATATAATCATGGAGCAAATGTAACTATGTTAGAGCAGGGATAAATTTGATTGTAGTTTATAAAGTGCCATTAAAGTTGAATTGAAAAATTACTTTTCAGAAAAAATACATGATTAACACAGTTTATAGAGAGAATGAAATGGTAATGACATATCTTAGTTTGGTAATTGTGCTACCGAATTAATTTTAATGTGTTGGCCTTGAGCCCAAAGGTAGAGAATTTGCTGAAATATCTCTTAGAGAACTTAATGATTGAAAGTAGGCAAGTGTGGAGTGCCCCAGGGACCCACTGCAGGCTCTAGCCCATTTAAGGTTGCATTAAAGATGTGGCAGATGGAATGAGCATAATGTCGATTAAATGCTCCCCTCCCTTATCAAATCAAGAGGAGGAATAAAAACTAGGGAGAACTTAAAAAACCATGAGGACCTAGCCATGGCTTTGCACCCAGAAAGCAATCAATAAATGCTTGTTAGCTGAATAAATGATGATTAAAAGTGATTAAAGGAAATTTAATTTGCAAGCAATAGCACACAAATATTGCTTTTCAAAAAAAAGAGAAGAAAATAAAAGAAAGAAAAAGAAAGAAAGAGAGAAAGAAAGAAAGGAAAGAAAGAAAGAAATCTGTATTCAAACTTGCAAGCAAATATTGGCTCAAAGAGCCAATTGTTTTAGGAAACACAATCTGGCCTGGTAGTATTCTCCAGGCCTCTTAACCACCAGTGGCTCTTGTGTGATTTGGTGAGCCAAAGGGTAAAAGGACTCCAGGCGATGGGTTCGAGGTGGTTATCTATTGATAGAGATTTCTGTTAATTGAAACAGGCACAGATTTTAAGAATTTCACTGGCCTCTAAGATTTGAACTTTAAAGTTGGAAAGCCCTGCCACTTACTGAAAATGCATTCTCTAGCCCTTGAGGGCTAATTGCTCTGACAGCTCTGGTTTGCATCGGAGAAGAGTAGCTGTAAAAGAGAAGCAGGCCAAAACCTAAGCGGTTCTGTTTTCACACTGGGTGAGTGCTATTCAATTGCCCTGCCCTGTAGGAGCAGAAATCTCTTGGAAAGTGAGGGTACAGGTGACACAAGGCAAGACTTCTTTACAGAAATTATGAATCTGGAATGTCCAGTGCCACTGGATAAAACCTGGAAAATGAACTTTCTTTTGAAATGACTCAGTAAGACAAGTTCTGTACATTCCAGTAGCATAGACAGCATACTGGGAGCTTTCAGGAATGGTTGCTCGGCATTGGCTGGAAACACCCAGCCACCTGGATGGACACCATAGCATAAGGCTTAAAGGTGGCAACACGTAGGCTTAAGCTGGCACCAATGTGAGTGCCCCTCTTGCCAGAGAGGAGAGCAGGATTGGGGGTAACGGCTGCTTCTGTGAGAAGAAATGAGGAGGGATGCTGGGCCATGCTAGATGAAGGGACAATGTGGGAAGCCACCGTAGAATATGGTGTTTGAGAACGGGTATCAGGCTGTCTGGATTTAAGTCTCATCTCTGCCACTTACTGGATATGTGATCTTGGGCAAGTTTTCTAACTTCTTTATTTCATTTTTTTTTCATCTTTTAAAAATTTTTTAACGTTTACTTATTTTTGAGAGACAGGGACAGAACATGAACAGAGGAGGGGCGGAGAGTGAGAGACACAGAATCCAAAGCAGGCTCCAGGCTCTGAGCTGTCAGCACAGAGCCCGACGTGGGACTCGACCTCATGAACCGCGAGATCGTGACTTGAGTCAAGGTTGGACGCTTAACCGACTGAGCCACCCAGGCGCCCCTAAAATTAAGATGTTAATGATAGTAGCTCCCTCAGACAATCCCTGAAAGGTCTAAAGGATACAGCGCAGGCAAAGAGCTTAACATAGCACCTGACTTGCCACATGTTAAATCTTAATGCTTTCGATAACCATTATTAACTAGAATCATTTGGAAAGATTGCAGATCAGAGCACCAGGAGGACAGGGAGACTTTACTAAGTGCTTCAGTTATAGTGACTCCTTTTAAGCCTGGTAAGAACCAGGAAAGATAAGAATTACCATTATGCCCTTCTTATGACTGAGGATAAAGAGGCTCCATGGGATTAAATAGCTGGCCGAAGCTCTGTCTAGCATGTAGTGGAGCCAGGATCAAACACAATCTTGTCTGGAACTAACCCTGTGCTCTTTCTACCACATTTGGCTTATATCCATGACCAGCTTGAGACACACAGAGAGCCTATCCAGTAAGATGGTATCTTTACCTTACGTAAAATTAAAAACGATTGAAAACCATGAAACGAAAGTAAGAAAGGCCAACAACTGTTTCTCAGATGACTACAATTAAAAAATATCTATATTTCTATATCTATATCTAGATATCTAGATAGGTTATCTAGACCTAGATCTAGAAATATAGATCTGTATGCCTCTCAAATACTTTGCAGACAATTTGTTCAGTCTCCTGTTTCGGTGCCATGAGCACATGCCTGGTTGGCTTAGCCAGTGTCCAAAGATGGAGTATTTATTATGAAACCGTGTCCTGTGGCTTCCTGCCCTGGCCTAACTTCAGAGGAGGTATCCAGCCCTGGCATGGCCAGGAAATTGCGGAAGTTTTAAGAAGTGCCATATAAATGCATTAATAACAACAATTTATTATTAATAGCACCGATGCTATCAATCTAAATAACAGTGACAGCCATTTATTACACTCATGTGCCAGGTACTTCGCAAACACTTTTCTCATTGAATTCCCACAACGGCTCTTTTATCAGCGAGGAAACCATTTCTGGAAAGTTAAGTTATATCCCCAAAGACATACAGTCAGTGTCAGACCTGAGATGAGAACGTCTCTGTCTGATCCCTCAACTCTTCCCTTACCCAGAGCTGTTCCAAGTCATCCAGTGAGTGAGTGACAGTGTGAGGACTGGGCTGCAGAGGGTCAGGGACCTTTCCACGGCGTCCGCCCCCACCCCCCGCCCCCGTCTCGAAGGGCCATCCACAAAGGCTGTCCTATAACCAGGGATTAATGGGAGCCTCTCAACCTCTCTTCCAAATAATTCACCTCACGTGCATTTTATGTGTTCTGGGGTCCACTCTTCAGGAGTGGGGTGGCAATGAGGAGCTGGCATATGTGACCTCAGGAGAGTGTTGGAGAGGTGGAATTGTTTTCCGTATTTAGGAATATCTCTATGTCTGAGCTGCGGTCTCAGGAATGATGCCTGCAAGGCACACCAGAAAACACCCTTCCCTGCCACAACTCTGTACGAAAGTCATTATCTGTACCGGGGAGGTAGGGAAGAGTGTGGGTTCCGGAAGAAAATTACCAGGGCCTGAAACACAACTGTGCCATTTGCTAGCTGCGTGCAACCTTGGGTGGATAGTTATTGGGAGGGAGGAATAATACTTGTCTCCTCTTTGTTGTGAATAGTAAATTGGATAATGTATGCAAAGTTATTTATTGCAGTGAGGTGCACATAGGAAAGATTCAAAAGATATTGCCATCATCATCACCATCACCTACGTAATGCCATTTCCTTAATTTCACTGCCTTGTGTATGAAGCCAGCTAACATTTTGTTAAAGTGGATTTATTTATTTTGAGAGACAGAGCAGGGGGGAGAGGGGAAGAGAGAGAGGAAGAGAGAGAATCCTAAGCAGGCTCCACACTGTCAGCGTGGAGCCCAACGTGAGGCCCAAACTTGTGAACCGTGAGATCATGACCTGAGCCAAAATCAAGAATCGGGCACTAACTGACTGAGCCGGGCGCCCCAAGCCAGCTAACATTTTATTGAATTTATCTAAAGTGTGATAATATGATGCTCTTGGGTAAGGGTTATGGGCGTTTTAATAAAGGCAACTGAGAAAAATCCAACTAAAGAGTGTTAAATTCATAAACAGCCTATTGTATTCAAAATGACCAGCTTTAACCCCATGAAATAGGACGGAGGCAGAAAACCTCTTTATTGGCAGTAGGGTTTTAATATTACTGGTGGGATATTGCTGGACTGGGTAGACTAGCTTTTATCCATGTATTTGCTTCTCCAAGCACCCATCCACTTGTCCGTTCAAAAAAGCACTTAGGGAGTACCCTCTGAGCATCCTCTTCAGGGGACGGAACTAAGTACTGAGGTCGTTGTAGTCATACAATAGGAAAAGTGTGAGTGGCAAAATGTTGACTGTCACAGGGAAGCTGTGGCAATGTGAAAATTCTTGCTAGGGTGGTCAAGTAAAAGATAATTCCATAAGGGGTGTCATGCCAAGCCGTTTAGCCCTAAGCCCAAAAAAGTTTCGTCACCAAGATTTAGAATGCAGGACAAACACTAGAGTTGTTGTTGTTGTTTTTGTTGTTTTTAAGGCAGTGTATTTTTTATTTTATTTTATTTTATTTTTAGAGAGAGAGAGTGTGCGAGCAGGGAAGAGGGACAGAGAGAGGCGGGGGGAGGGAGAGAGAATCTCAAGCAGGCTCCTTGCACAGCATGGAGCTTGATGAAGGGCTGAAGCCCATGACCATGGGAACATGACCTGAGCCAAAATCAAGAGTTAGACACTCAACTGACTGAGCCACCCAGGCGCCTAGGGTTTTAATTCAAGGAGGTGTATAAGATCCAGAATGGGTAAATTATAACTAAGGAAGAGCTAATTAAGCATTAGTGAAGAAGTTACCAAAATGTATATACTGATATCTTTAAAAGTTAGTTCAAAATATTCACTTTATCAGTCAATATTTTATTTCCCAATGTATATACACACATATTTTATAATACATATTTGTAATATGTGTGTATATATGAATATATTTAAAATTTTTTAATGTTTATTTTTGAGAGACAGAGAGACAGAGACAGAGACAGAGTGCAAGTGGGGGAAACACAGAGAGAGGGGGAGACACAGAATCCGAAGCAGGCTCCAGGCTGTGAGCTGTCAGCACAGAGCCTGATGCAGGGCTTGAGCCCATGAACCACAAGATCATGACCTGAGCCAAAGTCGGATGCTTAACTGACTGAGCCATCTAGGCGCCCCTATATGAGTGTGTTAAAGTACAACACATATACATAAAAATGTACACATCGTAACTGTACAGTCTGCAGAATTATCACATTTTCATTTCCACGTAACCACCACCCATACCAAGAACTAGAACTTGACTATCCCACAGAAGTCCCCTCATGCTGCCTCCTAAAGGCTACCCCCTCAACTCTTCCCAGGGTAGTAACCACTATTCTCCTTTCTAATAGAGATTCATTTGCCTGTTTATGAACTATATATACGTGGAATTATATAGAACGTACTGTTTTGTGTCTGCTTCTGTCACTCAACATTATGATGCTCATATGAACATGCACTCAGTCTCCTCAGTCACCAGGAAATAGAAATTAAAACCACAAAAGGATTCTACAGTATCTAGGGTTGGTGAGGACATGAAACACTGGATCTCTCATACACTTCTGGTGAAGAGTAAATTGGTAAACATTTTGAAAAGCTGAATGATAGTATCTCCTAAAAGCTATTAATTGGCTTTCTTTTTTAAAAAATGTTAATTTATTTATTTTGAGAGAGAGTGAGTGGGGCAGAGGCAGAGAGAAAGAGAGAGGGAATCCCAAGCATACTTGGCATTGTCAGTGGGAAGCCTGACACAGGCCTGGATCTCACAAACCGTGAGATCATGACCTGAGCCAACATCAAAAGTCAGATGCTTAGTCACAGGTGGCCATGTTGGCTTTCCTGGACATACTCTTTTGAGAAGTGTTTATTTTAAGATACTAGAAAAAAGAATGAAAAGACAGCAAAACGAAGCAGAAAGAGGGACATTAATAAAGATAAAAGCCAAAACTAAATAGGAAAACAATCAGAGACAAACCTAAATGTGGCTCTTTTAAAACTACTGTCGAGCTAGTAATGCCCTGTAAACCTGCTTTAAGATGAGAGAAGGAGAGAGAGATACACACAGACTGATGGACAGATAAAATGCCCAAGATCAGGACTAGGTAGAGAGAGAACATAAAAAGAAAATGAATTATAAAAGAATATTAGAATAAAACAGGCTAGTACACTCAGAAACAGATCCATACACATTTAGATACTCGATTTATGATAAAAATAGCACTTGGTGAGATGTGGGGGAAGGACAGTATTTTTGACAAATGGTGCGAGATCACCTGGAGAGCCACACGGAACATATGAATCTTGACCACTCTCTTGCACCACACACAAAATTAATTCTGAATGGTTAATAGATATAAATGAGAAAAGTAAAATAAGAAAGCTTCTAGAAGATAACTTAGGGAAAAAATCTTCATGACCTTGGGATAGGCAAATATTTTTTTAACCAAACAGGCTACAGAAAGCCCCAGTATAAAGGAAAAGATGGATAAAATGGACTAGGTTAAAGTTAAGAGCTTTTGCTCGCATTGAAAGACATCATTAAGAGAGGGAAAAAGCAAGCCATAGAGTAGAAGAGATTTTGCAATGCATATAACCAAATTGCATCCAAAATATATAAAGGATTTCTACAAATCAAAAAGAAAAAGGCAGATAATCCAATCAAAATGGATGAAAGACAAAATACCTTTTTTTTTTTTAAAGTTTTTAGTTTTTTTTTTTTTTTTTTTTTTCAACGTTTTTTTTATTTATTTTTGGGACAGAGAGAGACAGAGCATGAACGGGGGAGGGGCAGAGAGAGAAGGAGACACAGAATCGGAAAGAGGCTCCAGGCTCCGAGCTGTCAGCCCAGAGCCCGACGCGGGGCTCGAACTCACGGACCGCGAGATCGTGACCTGGCTGAAGTCGGACGCTTAACCGACTGCGCCACCCAGGCGCCCCAAAAGTTTTTAGTTTTTTTAAGTAATCTGTACACCCAGCATGGGGCTCAGACTTACATCCCCAACATCAAGAGTATCCTGCTCTACTGACTGAGCCAACCAGGCACCCTAAAATACCTATTTTTTCTCTTAAAATATTTTTGTAATGCTTGTTAATTTTGAGAGAGAGACAGAGACAGAGACAGAGTGTGAGTGGGGGAGGGGCAGAGAGAGAGGGAGACAGAGAATCTGAAGCAGGCTCCAGGCTCCGAGCTGTCAGCACAGAGCTCAACGCGGGGCTCGAACCCACAGAGCCCGAGATCACGACCTGAGCCAGAGTTGGACGCTTAACTGACTGAACCACCCAGGCGCCCCCCAAAATACCTATTTTCGATCAAGGAAGTGGGGAAAGGTGCTAATGCCTTTTCTAGGCAAACACATGTACCAGCTACCATTTTCTTCACTTAAGCCACAACCCCTGTTTGGTGGCAGCACATCCCCACCAGAGGAGAGTGACAGAGACAACAGGCAGCTGGGACTATAGAAACTGAAGTTATAAAGCGACAGCCCTGGCCCCAGACTAAGTTAAAATAGAAATGTTGGCCTGAGTCAGGCAGCTTAAGGGAAATGGAGCAAACAGTTTGCCTCAGAGAAGACAGCTGTGGCCTAACTCATTCAATGTTTTTAATTAAAGTGGCATCCATAATAGACGCTTCCAAGTCACGGTCCACACAGAAGAGGGGAGAGAAGACTATTCCTGCAACTGACATCAGCTGCGTTCGGAATCTCACCATCCACGCACAGTGGCGTCAGGTTCCTGCACAAACAGCAGTCACAACCTGTCTTCCCGCTACCTAGGACCCCTGTGCACAAGGACCTGATATTCTTTAACACTTCAGCAACGTTTCACTGCAAAGGAACCACCCACCCGGGCCAACCATTGCTAGAATGGCTCGCCGTAGCCCTTTACCTGTGACGCCAGATACCTTCAGCGCTGACTGGTAGGTAGAATACCCTGGTACACATCCCGTTTGGCTCTCGCAACTACCTGGGGACCTGGGCATTAATTCCCCCATCCTTCGAATGAGGCAACTGAGGCCCGGGGAGTTAAATGACTAATTCGGAGAGAGCGGAGTCCATAAGTAGAAGAAGCAGTGCTCTGCTCTGAGGTTTTCTGGGTCCAAGCCCTGCGCTCTTCCCATTCGACTGTGCTGAGTAATCGGGCACCTAGTGGTAAGGGGTGAATGGATCACGATAACGCAAGAAATCACATACCTGAGATACCAAAACCGATGATAAGTGCAATGGCTCCAGCCAAAACAATGATGATGCTAATAATGCTATGGAGAGATAGAGAAACAGGAAATTACTCTTCAGTTCACTTGACATGCTGCTTTGTGACCCGGGTTCATGTGTGTCATTTGTCAGAGGTGCCACAGAAAGCATCTCAACTTTCTTCTTCATCGTAAGCCCCTTCCTAGGAATAGGAGCCTTTGGAAGGGGTCTCAACAATTCCATCCCCATGTCCCTGGGGGCGCCGGGAGTCATGAAAGCGGTGACTTTGTGTATCATCTTACTGTCCTATTTCCAGATCAGGAAAGACCACATAAAAGATCGTTGGGACAAAACTGAGGGCATCTCTGTGGTGTTGGGTGCAACCTGTGGGGGGACTGGTTCCATACTCAGCCCACACTGAGCATTAATGCCCAGCATTGATCTATCTGCCTTGTCTCCTTCCATAGACTTTAAACAATTTTTTTAATGTTTATTCATTTTTTAGACACAGAGACTGAATGCAAGCAGAGGAAGGGCAGAGAGAGAGAGAGAGGGAGACACAGAATCCAAAGCAGGCTCCAGGCTCTGAGCTGTCAGCACAGAGCCTAACGTGGAGCTCGACCCTGTGAACCATGAGATCATGACCCGAGGCAAAGTTGGACGGTTTTCAGACTGAGCCACCCAGGCGCCCCACCCTCCATAGACTTTAAACTCCACGAAAGACAATGGTCATATCTTCCCTTGTACTCACCCATCCTTAGTCCACTGCACCCTGAAGATCCTCAATGGGAGTTTGTTTCCTCTTATTAAAAAAAGTACTACATATTTCTTACAGAAACTTTAGAAAATACAAATGTATTTTTTTTTTAATAGAACAATAAAATGACCTGCAATTCCGTCATCCAGACACAACCATTGTTAACTTCTTGAAATGTATCCTGCAGGGGCGCCTGGGGGGCTCAGCGTCCCACTTTGGCTCAGGTTATGATCTCACGGTTCGTGGGTTCGGGCCCCGTGTCGGGCTCTGTGCTGACAGCTCAGAGCCTGGAGCCTGCTTCAGATCCTGTGTCTCCCTTTCTCTGCTCTTCCCCCATTCATGCTCGCTCTCTCTCTCTCTCTCTCTCAAAAATAAATAAACATTAAAAAAAATGTATCCTGCCAGTTTGCAATGAACAAATTAACAAATGACACTTGGGGGAAAAGTAAGGCAGTACTGTTTACAAGTGCCGAGCGCTAGAATAACTTGGCAGACATGTTGTTCTAGGCACCATCCATGGATTATATCATTTATCTCTTCAATAACCTTATGAGGTAAACAAATGTATTATCCCCATTTTATAGATGAGGAAATGACACAGGGAGATTCAGCATCTTCCTGAAATTCACCTTGTCGTTAAGTGGCAGAGCTGGGATTAGAATCTATCTCTGGAAGCTGCACTCATCTACTTCCTACGCTGCCTCCCAAGAGGAGGGGGGTTCACACATGGGGCACGGCCATCTGCTCTCCGGGTGGACCCATGCCCCTGGAGGGCTACCAGCTCTTGCTGTCGAGAGTGACACGGGCAGAGAAGAAGGCCCAGGTCGGAGCCGGCGTGTTGGCAAAGCGGTTCCTGGGAAGCTCGCCCATCGCTGCCCGCCCTTGTGCATAAGTCATCAGGCAGGCGTCCTCGGGCACGCGGTCTCACTGCTGGCAAGCCGCACGCTCCCCACGCCCACACCAATGTTGCTCAACAACAGGACAAAAGAAAGGCACAGGGAGGCAAAGAATGGTGCCACAGAGAGAAAAGGGAGGCGCAGGGCATTCTGCTCTCCACCCTGAATACGCGCATTGTGCCTGGCTCTCCCCTTGCTCAGGGCCGGACCCACCGCAAGAAACAACAGACGTACAAGAAACAATGTGAGCGAACAGTTTCCCTGGAGGTCAAGCCCTCACGAAGTGCGGCTGTGGGGGCAGCAACCGAATAAAGCAAAATGATGCTTTTAACAACAGGGTATCTGCCATTGATTCTAAGAGGAGACCACATTTGACCACTTTGCTCTCTCTACACCCTCGGTTCTGACCGCTCGAAGGGTGTGAGAACAGCCACTCGCACCCAGCAGGCGGCACTGCCTGGCTGTCTCTGACTACTGAGCCAGGGAGCCACCTGGCATTTGTGGCTCAGGGTTTCACTTACCGTGGGGAAATTACTTCATCTCTCTGAGACTCGGTTTCTTTTTCCTTAAAATGGGCACAGGAGCCATCCCTGCTTTGCCAGCTGGAAGGGTGTTACAGGGTGAAGTGCGTCCACCCCTCCAGATTTATATTTTGAAGTCCAAACCCTGAGTACTTCAGAATGTGACTTTAGTTGGAAATAAGGTCATGGCAAAAGGAATTTGTTAGACGAGGTCATGCCAGAGTAGCGTGGGCCCCCAGTCCAGTGTGACTGGTGTCCTTATGACAAGGGGACATTTAGACACAGACATGCACACACACTAAGGGAACACACTACTTTAAGATGAAAGCAGAGACCTACAAGCCAAGGAACATCAAAGATTGCCCAGAAACCACCAGAAGCTGGCGGGGAGGCCTGGAGAAGATTCTCCCTCACCCTCCAAAGGAATCAAGCCTGCCCCACAAGTGGTTTGCTAGTCTCCCGAGCTGTGAGAGAGCACCTTTCTGTTGTTTAAGCCACAGGTCAGTGGTTCCTTGTTACAGCAGACTGAGAAGACCCATCTAAGAGTGTTGTTTTAAGATCAAATTAGATAGTGGATGTGGCATGATCCATGAAAGGCTGTGTATATATATTTTACCATAAAAACGTTTACCCGAAGCTATTTGCTGTAAGTTTGTTATTAAAAGCTGACTTACACCTGGGAACAGTCCAACTGGTAATCCTAACAATATTAGAGTATTTTGATACATCAGAAATACCGTGTACCAGGCATGTGCGAGGGCTCAACGAGCTCCTTTGAGTTATCAGGTCCTGTTGAGTATCCGTTTCATTTCTCTCCTAGTCTCTTCATTTCTGTCTTCAGGGCCCCTGGTCACCACCGTGTGTCACTAGCATTTTTACAAGGCTCTCCCAACAGTCTTCCCTGTTTCCAGTCTGGCCCCTCCTGCCCACTCTTCATACCGCCCCCATCAGTGTGACTTCAGAGTTTCTGTATGAGAGTGACTGAGGTGGGAGCCTCAGTGATCACGGGGAGAGTATGATGACAAGGTCCCAAGCATGGCTTCTGGACCGAGCCCTGCTTGATTCGAGCCACAGCATCACCGCTTATAGTCATGTGACTTCCAGCTTCCATTCCTTCTTGTTAGGATTAAATGATCTGGGGGCGCCTGGGTGGCTCAGTCGGTTAAGTGTCCGACTTCCGCTCAGGTCATGATCTCGCAGTTCACGGGTTCAGTCCCCACGTCAGGCTCTGTGCCGACAGCTCAGAGCCTGGAGCCTGCTTCAGATTCTGTCTCCCTCTCTCTGTGCCCCTCACCCACTCACACTCTCTCTCTCTCTCAAAAATAAACATTAAACAAATTTTTTTTTTTTAAAGATTAAACGAGTTAACACAGTGTTAACACAAGTTGAGTGATTTTAAAAACCATGTAGCATAATGCCAGGCACATGGGAAGCTTCCATAAGTATGAATTCTTATTTTTCTGCTGTGGTTATATAACAAACTCATGTTTTTAAGTTGGAATATATGTTTCCTTGGGGGTGCTGATGGAAGTTGGTGTGGGGATTGGCCCTTCGTTCAGCGACTGAGCTCTTTGTAAGAATGATTAGCGAACTGTAATATAGTCATAACAGTCCTCTGCTGAAAACTTTGAGTGCCTTTCCATTTCCCTCATGATAAAAATTCACCCTTGGATGTGGCCATGTGGCCTTCGAAAGGGGGTATCTTGCCTTCTCTCCTGCCTCTGCCTCTCCCCACGCTCCCCCTGGGTTCCTGCTCTCCAGCCACACTGAAGCATCATAGATACCCCTGCCTCAAGCCATCACATGTGCTTTCCCCTACCCTCTCTGAAGAAAGCAAAGACACAGAACAGACACCTGCACACTCACCGGCAGGGATGGGACAGTGGAGGTCGCGTGTGTCAGTCAAAGCGGCTGAGCCCATCTCCATCACCAGCAGACCCGCATGTTTCCCTAATCGTGGAAGCTGAACCCTGCTGTCTGTCAGCAATCTCCCTAAGCAGGAATCCCCTTGAGGTTTGTGCCGAGCTGCTGTTCCCTTGGGAAATAGCTCAACTCTAGCGCCTTGGAAAGAGAGGCAGGAACTCTCGGAGCTGCCAGATTAAATAATTCCTGTCTGCTGCTTATTAATTTTTTTTAAAGTTGAAGAAAATATTCACATAAGGTGTTCTTACGTTGCTTTTTGGCTTTTACTTTGCCGGAATGATTTCCAATAACGACGCTGTGGGAAATTTTTATTGCAAAACTGTCTTTTCACCACTGCGTTGGAATTCACGGCGCACATTTAAATAGATCCTCCTTACAAAAGGACCCACATGAAAATCAGTGCTTTTGGAGGATCGGCTCATTTAGAAAGATTTATTGAGTGTCGAGAGTGTGAAATGCATTGCTGGGCAATATGGAGGAAATGTAGAGATGGGGTGCCTGCCCTCAAGGAGCATATAGTGTAACAAGGCAAAACACACACACACACGCACATGCAACATACACAGACATGCACACACACGCACACATGCATGCTGTAATAACACAAGACACATAGTCAGGGCTTCAGTACAAAGACCAACAAATTCTTGCAGGAATTCTAGGGTGTAGGAAGTATTTACATCAGAGAGAAATAGGAAGAATCCAAGTGTGTTTCCACAAAGTGTGTTTCCATGAACCAATTTCAAGGAAAGTACAAAGGAAGGTTTTCTGGAGAAATGCATTTAGCCAATTCATGCTGCAACGTACTCTCTCTCCAAGGCAGCAACCCAAAGCAACAGAAAGACCACGTAGGCAGGGACGGGGTCAGGACCCCACTCAGTGCTCTGGACTTGGAGAAGGGGGCTTTGAGGTGCTGCAGGACTCAGAGTCTTCCAGGGGAGGGGCTTAGATTCTGTCAAACACATCCATGCTACCCAGGGATGGCCCTGTTCAACTCTCTCACACGACTTTGTCTCCGCTGCTGCTGCCTTGAAAGAAATGAGGCATTTCTGGGAAGACATGATCCGTGCATCCCTGCAAAACCACACACTGTACAAAATCACACACTAAACGTGGCAGTGCTTATGGAGAAAAACAGGGTAGAGGGCTGACCGCTCAAAACCTGTGTGACCTTGTAATTGGTCTACCAACAGGAATAATGTTTTCTGGAGAGAACTCTGGCAGCCAAAGTGGGCAGCTCAGTAGGGCCAGAATCTGTTTCCGGGCATTATTCAAACTGCACAGACACAATTGTGCTGACCGAGGGTGCTGCAAACCAGGGGGGTCTTCTGGGAAGGTGGGGACGTGGGGAGGTGCAGACTGGGGTGTGCTGATCTGGGAAGGCAGCCCCAAGCACAGGTGTTGATTTGAAATTTAAAACACAGACAAACCTGAAAGCCACAGCAAGCCACAAAGGTCCCACGTGGCAGGAGGCCACAAGGTCAGAAGGCTCCCCTTGTCCCCACCCCTTGTGTATCTCCCCTAGCTCCATTTCAGAAAACAAGGGCTTTCTGGATCCGCTCCACGGTGCGTAGAGCACTCATTCTGGAAGGCATAAAGTGCCCTTTGTTTTATCCAAACATTAATGGTTTCTATGCTCTCTAGTTTCTGCCTCCTTCCCCAAATACTGACTGAACTGAGAGATAGCACGTTCCTTACAGATCATCAGCTTACCTCCACTTGAATAAATGATAAATGATTAAGAGCTCTGAAACGTAGATTAAGTTATCACTTGTATGATTAATCTGAATAAATTACACTTTTAAATTAAATATAGCAAGCAGAATATTTGAGTAAATCAAGTAAATATTTGAATAAATCAAATATATTACTTTGTTCATAAACTAACCAAGTGACTGAGTTTATTATAAAGAACGCTGAAATTGAAGACATTCATTTCAGCCTATCCAAAAAATTTCTCTCTTTCTTCCCCCCTAGAAAGGTGAAAAGGAATTATTTTTAAATACTATGTAGAAGAGAGCATTGGGCTTCAAGGTACAATTATTGTCCAGATATCGATTAGTACAGGTTTTAGGTTTCTGAGAGGCTTAGATTGTTGTCTCCTCAGACATTATTTTCCCCATCTCTACATCCCCCTGCTTTATCTGTATTGGTAAAATCAAGGCCAGCATTGATCCAGGGAACTGAGAACATGACCATTTAAGACTGGTAAATGGAGGGTTGGGAAGCAATTAGCAAAGAGGGGGCTGTTCCATGGAATTTTAGCTGCGTGAGGGGAGGGGGAGGAATGGGCATCCTTCTGGGCAGCCCTGCCCTGTCCACATGGCTTTCCTGGCAGTGGACAGCATGGCTTTCTGTTTGGGAAAGACATTTTCAAAAATTGCCCATAAGACACTTGGGTGCTTTTGAGTATCAGGTTGAGTTCTTTCAAGCTTCCGCTGAGAATAGTGATGCAGGATTATGGGGATCCTCCAAAGCACAGGACCCAGGGTTACATCATACCCGGACCCCAATGCCACAAAACCAGGAAGATATGACCAACAAGTAGATTGCATCTCACGTGCCAACTTCTTTTGAATGATGGATAGTGGTGGTGGCCTAGGATATTGTGTTAGAGAAGATTGTAAGGCTGCCTCCAGGCTCAGCAGGAGAGAGTGGCACCACTGATCGGTGATTTCTGGGTGAGCACGTGGGCCCCAGGAGTGCCGTTTCTGGGCTAGCAGTGACACATGAAAAGGGAGCTTGAGCTAACCACTAGCCACAGACTACCAGAGTCTTAGCCTAATTTAATAGAAAAAGAATGACAGTAAAATGGCTGACACTCCTCTATGCACATTTTTGGCCCACACTTTAAGAAGAACACTGATTGGGGCACCTGGGTGGCTTAGTCGGTTAAGAGTCTGACTTCAACTCAGGTCATGATCTCAAGGTTTGTAGGTTTGAGCCCCACATCCGGCTTTGTGCTGACAGCTCGGAGCCTGGAGCCTGCTTCGGATTCTGTGTCTCCCTCTCTCTGCTCCTCCCCCGCTCGTGCTCTCTCTCTCTCTCTCTCTCAAAAACAAATGAACATTAAAAAATAAAAATAAATAAAAAGAACACTGATTAATGTGTTTGTTTAGGACAGGGTTTCTCACGCTCAGCCATACTGAGTATTTGGGCCAGATAATTCTTTGCTGCCGGGGCTGTCCTGTGCACTGTAGGTTCTCTAGCAGCGTCCCTGGCCTCTTTTAGATGCCAGCAGTACCCTGCCCTTTTTGTGACAACCTAAAATGTCTGGAGACATGTTGCTCTGGTTGAGGACTGTTGATCTAGGAGAAGTGGGACCAGCATGGTGATGTGGTTAGAAGACATTTCTTTTGAAGGGTAGTTGAAGTAACTGGGGTAGTTTAAGTTAGAGACGTCCAGATGCAGTGATGATCACTTCAAAATTTGAAGGGTGCCATACAGGCCTATTCTCTCTCACTCTGGAAGAAATGAAGCCAATAGGTGAAAGTTCCAGGAGGTTAGATTTAGATCAAGGATCCAGAGAACCTTTCCAGTGAGGGTTCTGGTACGGGCCTGAGACTGCAGTTTCCTGTCACTGGACATGTGCCTATAAGCAGGGGCTGAGTAAGTACTTAGGGACAGAAGTGGGGAAGGGCATTTTGGGGCACCGGATAGGACTTGGAACAGTTTTGAAAGTCCCTTTCAAATAGACAGTTCTGTAATTTGATATCCCAGGGGGTTTGCTCTGGCCTTGCCCTTGCCACAGTTATGTATTCTGATTATGCCTCCTAAAACCTTTATTAATAACTTAACAATGATGGCTGGTATGTACTGAGGGCAGGGCCTCACTTATCTCGTTTAATCCCTGCAGCAACCCAATCGGTACTGTTATCTTTCTTTTCAGATGGGGAAACTGAGGCCTTGTGTTAAGTAACTCATCCACGGGCTCACCCCTACATTATTAAATCAGAGTAGGATGAGACTTGGGTCTAATACCAAGGTCTAATGGTATGAGACTTTGGATCTAATACCATTCATGGCCTTCATTATCGTACGGTATGTTACATAAATCCAAATTTTCTAACTCCCAGGGTTCCCATCAGTTGCTGGGTTCATGGTTTGTGCAGTTAATAACTTGTGGAGGCCATCGGGCCTGATGTTCCACAGACTGAAGAAGCCCACCTCTCGCAGGTGGTATCTTTTGTTTGAGATGCTGGAAGGAAACCCGAAAGGGGGAGTATCAGGTGGAAAATTACTGAATGTTAACAGATAGATACCTTTACCTAAACAATATTTGATTTTGTGGCAGAGCCATAAATTTTTTTTTAATGTTTATTATTTATTTTTGAGAGAGAAAGAGAAAGACAGAACATGAGCAAGGGAAGGGCAGAGAGAGGGAGACACAGAATCCGAAGCAGGCTCCAGGCTCTGAGCTGTCAGCACAGAGCCTGACACGTGGCTCGAACCCACAAACCACGAGATCATGACCTGAGCTGAAGTCAGACACTTAACTGACTGAGCCACCCAGGTGCCCCATTATATTTTATTCTTAAACCTGCTCTATTTATAACTGTCCCCTGATTGCCCATGAAGCACACATTAGCATTTCATCAGCCTTGTGCACACTGTTCTCCAGTGGCACAAGCAGAGCGGGACAAAAGTCAATATCAGATTGATCGCTAGTCTTTTTTCTAATCATACCTGTGTCTCCCATTCTTCCTTATTCTCACTGCAGAGGAAATAACGTTTCCAGAAGATTTCTTCAGCAGTATAACTGATCCCATTGTGTTTAATAACAAACACACTTCACACCGGTTATGAACCTCCCATGAAGTGTCTGCTCTGTAGGAAGGGCTGGGCAGCCCCTGAGCAGTCTGTGTGGTCGGAACTGAAACAGCCTAATTATAAGTCTTCCAAACCAAAGTTTGGGAGAGATTTCCAGGGGCGCGCACAGCACCTGGAGTGAGGTTTGGCCGCTAATAAGCACGTCCTTCACATGATTGGCTCCTGTTTTTCAGGCCGCTCTCCTATCATGCACGGCCTCCTTCCCACCTTGTCCCACATCACCTTGCTTTCCTCACCCCTCCTGCTCCAGCCCAGTCCAGATGAGGGCTGGAGCACGGCTCAGTGACAGTGAATGGATGGATGGATGATGGTCATTTCTGGAATGGATGATGCAAAGAGAAGGTGCTCTCTACCTCTCCCCTCACCAACTCCGTGGAGAACCTGGCGTTATTTTCCTAATGAAGACTTGATGGGAGCAGAGGGCTTGTATGATTGAGCAATCCTGTAATTCTTCCTCTACCTGGGTCCTCATCAACACTTTGCCTCTACAGGATTGCTGTAAGGGTCAGAGAAACAAACTAGGCTTTGTATAGATGCTGGTTTTTGTTTTTAAATTACAAATGTTAATTTTTATTTCTATCCCTTCCCAGTATCCCCCAATTATTATTATTATTATTTTTATTTTTATATTTTAGAGAGAGAGCACAAGCTGGGAGGGGCAGAGAGAGAGAGAGAGAAAGAGAGAGAGAGAGAGAGAGAGAGAGAGAGAGAGAGAGAGAGAATCTTAATCAGGCTCCACACTCAGTACAGAAATGACATGGGGCCTGATCCCACAACCCTGGGATCATGACCTAGGCTGAAATCAAGAGTCAGATGCTCAACTGACTGAGCCACCCAGGCACCCCTATGTCTCCTAATTTAAATGATTTCTCATTGCTTATAGATCAAAGTTCAAATCGAGCCTAGAATTTAAGACCATTGTAAAATGCCCCATCGTATCTACATGACCCTTCTCCCCTTCTGGAGCCGTAAATCCTTATCAAGTGGATGAGTGCATTGTCCCCTGTTGTCCTCCGTCTGTAACATTCTTCTGACCCCTCTCTGGCTGTGAAAGGCAGGTCCCACTCAAAGAGCTCTGCCTTGACTCTGACACCTTTCCTGAAGGCCCAGCCCAGAGTGTGCTATCTTTTCTCTTTCCTTAGTGGATTTAAGGGGATGAGGTAGGAAGGGGAACCTCAGAGGGCAGGGCCTGAGCAAGAGGAGGAGGGTCAGGCACTGGGGTTTAGGATGGGGGCTGGGAGGCCAGCATGGGAACTAGCAAGTTTGATGGGGTAGGACAGGGCAGTCTCCTTCTGGGGCAGGTACATTTTCCTCAAACCTTTGTCCCCATCGGTCACTGTGATCTGGGCCTCGGGCACATGGGTGGCCCACAGAGCAAATGATCTAGAATCTAGATCACTTTGCAACACCCTAAAGCCACAATAACTGTTGTGACTTTTCATCCCTTTCTTGCCTTCAGGAAACCTACACTGTCACTGAAGAGATTCAGAGAAGAACTTGGGCTGTCTTCTCTCAGAAAGCCTAGCCCTGGGATCAGTTCATTGTTTATTCATTAATAAGTCTGGGAACAAGTCTATCTGTCACCCTCAGAACTTTTCTCTCCCTGAGCACATATACCTGTCTTAGGCGGTCTGACGCCTCTGTGTTCTGAAATGGGATACAATGTCATATTTGTATGCCCCAAGGCTTCTGTCATTCACTCTTTATTTCAGTAACACCAGGAAATCTCCCCAGTGAAAAGCAGACCGCTGTATCCTGGGAATCAATAGGGATACGCTGTTCGGTCTTCCAAAAGTCCGACCCAGGGCTCTACGGCAGGCAAGTCCTCACCTGCTGGGACCTACGTTCTCATTGCGTAGATGTGGACATGCAGTGCTGAAAGTGTGGCTGAAGCTGTGGCTGTATGAAGCCTGGGAGGATGGACGGACTTGTGGAAGTTAGGCTGCTGGGCCCATCCCTTGAGGGATCGAGCCGCACTCCTTAGCCACAGACCCTGGGGCTGCCCTCTCCAGTACATGACAGATCTCGACTGCTCACACTGAGGACGGTAGGGGATATGCACCCTGTCCTAGGATCCACACTCATCCTTGACTTACACAACTCTGTGGACTTGCTTGTCTGTAACACATACCAAGAAACTTTCCCCGGCCTTCAAGCCTGGAATCTGCACCCTGCTTCTGCCCTGGAGCTGGGCTTGAGTCCAGGGCCTCGTTGTGATTTCTGAGTCTGCTGCATGGTCATTTCCCTCTGGCCCAGCCTGACTTCTAAGGCACAGGCCTCAGCTCTGTCCTGTAGATTCATGGTTCCTGCATTCCTGCCAGCCTGGTACTACATGCAAGAAGGTTCCGCTGTATTCTCCTGTACCCACCCCCAACTCCCCATCCCAGCCTGTGCCTAGCCCAGGTTAGTTTGGCACTAACCTGGGGATTGGTTGGCTACGGGGCTACAATGAAACACAAAATTTCTGTTTTATCTTCTGGTTTAGACTTCTACATATTCAGATACCATATTTTAGTAACAGCTTAAGATTTACATCTAAATATAAAATATTGATTTGAGCATAAAAAGTAAAGAATGTATATGAATTCTGAAAGTTTAAAAAATCTTGAAACCAAATACAAGCTCAAGAAGAGTTTACATAAATGTGTGGATAGTTTAGGGGCTCCTGGGTGGCTCAGTCAGTTAAGTGTTTGACTTCAGTTCGGGTCATGATCTCACAGTTCGTGAGTTTGAGCCCCATGTCGGGCTCTGTGCTGACAGTGCTTGGATCTTCTTGGCCCTCTTTCTGGGCCTCCCCCACTCAAGCTCTCTCTCTCTCTCTCTCAAAAATAAATAAATATTTAAAAAAATTTTTTTGAACTCGTGGATACTTTATCCCATTTCTTGCCCCATTTTCTGGCCCCCTACCTCCATGTTTCATCTATTCTAAATGAATTTGGGCCTCTAAAGATCCCAGGCTGTTTCTTGCCTTTGTGTTTTGTTCATGCTGTTTTTCCAGGTCTTAGAACATGGTAGGAATTTAATAAATGTTTGTTGAGTAAATGTTTCGCCTTAGAGAATGCATCCCCCAGAGTATCTAGCACATAGTACTTAAAAGTTATTGAATTAATGGATAAGTCAAAGACTAAGGGAAACTAACACAGTCTTCACTTTTGAGGCGCCTTTTATGGGAGAAGTGATCGTTTATATTCCTCTCTAAAGGAAAATAATCTTTTAAAAAATTACAGCATATGTGATCTTGCTGGTGCCATGCATTCTAGCACAATGCTTTTTGGAGGGCTCAAAAAAGCAGAAGACCTAGTTGGCCAGGGTCACGAAGCAAACCTGGAATTAACTGATAATAGCTGTGCTTGATCACTTATTCACCTTGGGTCCTTTTAGTCATTTCTCTCCACAGATGATTTACAAAATATACACGCCCCTCTAAGCCAAAAGGAAATTTTCAGGGAACAAAAATATAAATTTCCAGCCATAGAAACAAAAGAGGTTTTAAAAACATAAAAAAGAGGGTAGGACACACCATGACCAAAATGAGAAAATGTAATACGTATCTAATCAGAGGTAGAGAATGAGAGAGGGGCACTATCCAAAGAGAAAAGGACCGAGTATTTTTTAGTATGCAGGAAAGATCCCAATTTTTCAGATTCAGGAAGGCCAGTGTATCTCAAGTAGGGTAAGTAAAAAGAAAACTACAAGACACTTCATAGCGCAACTGATGAACAAAGACTGAAAAGATCTTAAAGGCGGTAAAAGACAAATTACCTAGAAAGGAATGACAAACTAATAGCTTGCTTTCCAAAGTAACAAGGGATGCCAGAAAAATGATGGGATTGTATCTTCAAAGTCCTAAGAGAAAAGGAAATGCGAGGTATGAAGTATAGCTCGAGTGCCCAGCAGGTATCACAGACACAGATACGCCATGGAGGGAATGTGGTACCCAACATGAACACTTCCTGCACAATCAACAGACTATTAGATGATGCCTCCAAAAACTTAAAAGTAAGATTTATACCTTCACAGCAGGGTAGAATCAGTCTTAATGGGCATCCAGAGAATTTGCTTCAGGCAATATTGAACATGTTAGAGAAACAAGTGACAGACAAAGCTTCGCTGTCCAGGGGTCCAAGCTATCAGAACTTCAAGAGATGGGCCAAAGCAAGCTTTTTTGGGCAGCCCTGGGCTATTCATTAGGCCCACGAAGCGTGGCCTTATGGCCTTAGCCCAGCAGGAATGGCAACCTGTCCCTCCCAGCCCCGACCAACACTCACAAAAGGACCAGAGATCAAAGTTAAGTTTCAGTGGACTTTACAATCAGGAAAACTGGAAGGAAGTGTTTTTAATGTTAACTTGTGTATACTTTTTTTTTGTTGTTTTAAAGTTTAGTGGTTTTCGTACGTGAATTACCTGGTGGTTGGTGAGGCATTAGGGGGCAACACTACCATCTTTTTAATGCTCTGAATGGGAGGGAGAAATATTTGAAGGCCAACGTCAGACCTACCTTCTTCATTTGGTGCCTTTCTTCATGATATATATAACACCTGTAGAACAGTGCCTGGCAGGTAGCAAGTGCACTAAAAAGGCTGCATCCCTTTCCTTTAAGGCCCATGTGAAGAACCAGGGTGACTGTGGGTAGACAGTGTGCTGTTTTCCAGGCCAAAGGGTGGAGGGTGGAGCTAGGAGAGGAAGGTCTCCTGTGGAGACACTTAGATTCTGTCAGGGACTGAGAATCCTGCCAGGCCTGGGAGAAATGCATCCCCGGTTTTCCCTTGGTCTAGAAATGGATGGGCTTTGTTTCTCACTAGCCTGGATACAAAGGATAATTCCAGTGCCCCTAAAGCTGCACCAGCCACATCGACCTTGACTTAGATTTCAGAAGTCAGGATCAGAAACTAGTTTTGTTGGGCTCATATTTACAATGGTTTCTTAGTTTCTCTGCTCTTTCTAGGCACATCTTACCCAAACCGAGGACAGAAACAGTGTCTCACATTGCAGTCAAATGTGACCATTCCAGTGGCCACAGAGTTGAGAAACCCAGGATGACCATGGATGTGGCAACACAGATGGGGGTGCCCAGAAGACAAGAGGTAGGAATGACTGGGGATGTTGGAACTATCTCCCTCTGGCCAGTTTCCCTGCTACCACGGTCTCCCAGAGGACGTTGCCACGGCCTGCCATACGAGTCACCATCTAACAGGGTGGGGGATACCCTGGGCATGAAATCCTGCTTCATTGCTCTGAAATGGTCTCTGGTTACAAGAGCGATCTTTCTAAAAATGGGAAATGGGATTGGGTGGGTGTGAGAGGTCTGAAAGAGGTAGTTTCCATTCCTGACTGCTTGAATTCCTGGGCTATTCCAATGGCTGGGATGTGCAATGGGTAAGATCACTAAAGCTACAACAGGCCTGTGGACTTGTAGCCAGGGCAGGGTTCTCGTGGCGTGGAGAGTGGATTGCACCTGTTTGGACAGTTGGAGAGGGCGTCTCTAGGGCCGAGGGCTCAGCAGCGTAAACTTCAGTTGAGACCCTAACAGATCACAGCTCCCTTTTCCTCTTGCCTTAGCACCACGAGCGGAGCAAGCTCATTCTTAGACGTGTTCAGTATTTTCCTTACAGTTTTGTAAAGTCGTGTTTGGGTGGGAGGTGGGGGCTGGGAAAGTGCAATGAGCTATTTATTGCAAGGGGAGAGAGAGAATTGGATGGTGGATAAAATGCAGAGAAGGTAGGAGAAGGTAGCTTTAGTGGACAGGGCCCATTCTATTCCCTCTCCACCCCTAAAATCTGGGGCTGTGTTCGTGCAGATGTCTTCTATATGGGCACTGATACCATGGAGCCGAGAGCAACAAGGAGACGCATCTGAGTGGCGCTGGCCCCCCAACCGGTCCTGTCTCTACAATGCCTCCAGGCAGATTCAGAGAGGATTACTATTTTTAGATGTGGCTGCCAAGATTTCTGGGCCTCCTTTCAAACCCTTAAGAAAGGATCCTTCCCCTATCCACTTTAACCAATTATACGGTATTACCCCAAATGTGTAATGTTATCATTTCTCCAGGTACTGGAGTAACCAGGGGGCAACTCCGTAGCCTTTGTGCTGAAGCATGAAGTTCCCAGGAAGACACCACATTCTTTGAGCTCACTTGGAAGCCAGACAGCCTCCTCATTCTTTTGTGTATGGCCTAACTCTGGATAGTGCTTGAGGGAAAACGGTGGCAATGTGTATCAGAAGTTATCTCGGTGTCTTCATTGTCCCTGGTACATGTTTCTGTCCCGATGCCCATCCCATCATATATATCAAGTGTATAAACGATCTGTTTATACATTTGTGTCTCCTTTGGTCTCCTCTAAACTTCTCAGTAACGGGCAGTGTATCTTTTTGTGTGCGTGTAATTGGATGTTAAGTTTAACGTTTCAGCTGAGGTTCTAAGATACAGTAGACGCTGCATACCAAAGCAAGATACCACAGCACTATGCAGATTTTTAAAAGGGGATCTTTGACAACCACTTCTAGAAATCTTAGCCACCTCAATCAGGTGAAGGATTTAAAAGGGGCTCAGTGTAGGGAGAGAAGGTGCGTGAGGTAATTTCTGAGGCTCTAACTCCTCCCCAATGCACAAAGCACAAAGTTGGGGTGCAGCGGTGAAACACCCACTAGAACTGAAATCATACTTCAGGGGTTTAATGTGGTCTAGAACAGCTCAGTGAGTGAGACAGAGACAGGGGTTCAGGTTGGGGGAGACGGAACACAGAGCTGAATTTGGGGGTCATTACCCTTTCACGAGGCAAGGAATATGTGAGTTTGTCCGGTAGGCCTGATACCCTAGAGCTGTGAGTCCTCACCACAAGCAATACGTGGGAGAGGACACCTGAGCGCTGAGAGTCATGTGAGAAGTGCGCCTGCCATGAACCAGGGGCCAAGGAGGCATCAGCCATCTGAAGGAGAGGCCAAGTTTTCATGACAGCTTTCAGAAGGTTTGGATGGAACTAGAGGGTATCATGCTAAGTGAAATAAGCCCGTCAGAGAAAGACAGATATCCTATGATTTCACTCATATGTGGAATTTGAGAAACAAAACAGATAGCATAGGAGAAGAGAAAGGAAAATAAGATAAAAACAGAGAGGGGGGCAAACCATAAGAGACTCTTAAATACACAGAACAAGCTGAGGGTTGCTGGTGGGGTGTTGGGTGAGGGGATGGGCTAGACGGGTGATGGGCATTGAGGAAGGCATGTGTTGGGATGAGCACTGGGTGTCATACGTAAGAGATGAGTCACTGGGTTCTACTCCTGAAGCCAAGACTGCACTGTGTGTTAACTAACTTGAATTAAAAAAAAAAAGGTTTGTCATGTATTTCCCTACTGAATGCACTTCAAATGGTCAGAGAGAGATAAAAATAAAATTGCGCTTTGATTATAAATTATTAACCTGCTGGTCATGCTGAATCAATGTATCAGTCACATTTATTCCCCTGAGTGTCAGACATAGTGCCTGACTAATCCTAGGCATTCGATAAATACCGAACTGAGCTGATCTGATTTTGGAATGTATCCTTCTTCTACTGAACCAAAACATGTCCACGAGGCAGCCCAATGGAATGGCGGTCCATATTTTTATTTCAGGGTTATCTCTCCTTAAAGATTTTACATGAATAATTAAAATTAGCAGCTAAATATAAACACGCATTTAGAAATCAGCTCTTAATTATTATCCATAAATATTGTCTAGCTCGAGGGACAGGATCTTATTATAACCTATATAAAGCCCAAATATCTTGTGGTCCAGTTTTTGACAATGTCACAAAGAAATACTGACCCAATGGAAAAGCTTCACTGAAACCATTGGACATGTAGGAAAACATCAAAAGGCATTACATGGACAGTGCACGGCAAAACTTCTTAAAAAAAAAAAGAAGAAGAAAGACACCCTCTTTTGCAACTTCTATCCTTCTTATTGGCTTCCCAAACTTTTCCTTCTTGAAAGTTCCCCAAAACTCTCTCTGAGGTCTACTCCCTGGTCTCTTCTCCCTCGTAGCTTTCTATCTATTCTCACCAGCAAATCCTCTCTCCTTTCTCTTCCACCTTCATCAGTTTTGCCTGTGTGGCTTACTCCACTGAATTCATAATTATGAGCTGGAGGGTGGGGAGACTTAGCAGAAAACACCAAGATTCTCCTGAGGGGTTGGGTAGAGAAGGAATAGGCTGTGAATATTCCATTGTTTTCTCTGTCCATATAAGAGACTCGCAGAGGGCAGCTCTAGGAATATGGCGGACAACTGACCCTCTGTTTTACTACCTCTTGGGCTTTCTCCACGCCACAGTCCCTCCTATCTTTAGCTTGATAATTAAGTGAAACCCTATAAGAAATTTAGCCCTTTGGTTTTTTTACTGATTAAAATGTATAGTACAATATTTTATCTCATTAATCACTGTCTAGTGTACCTGAGTGTAAATGAGTATATTAGTGACTTTACTGAGAGTAGGGTTGGATGAGAAATTAAGAAGGAAACTAAGACATGAAAAAGAAAGCCTCAACAACAGGGAAATGTGGGAACATTAGATATAAAATTTGCCATTTTCGGGGCACCTGGTTGACTCAATCGGTTAAGTGTCCAACTTTGGCTCAGGTCATGATCTCGCAATTTGTGAGTTTGAGCCCCGTGTCGGGCTCTGTGCTGACGGCTCAGAGCCTGGAGCCTGCTTTGGATTCCATATCTCCCTCTCTCTCTGCCCCTCCCCTGCTCACGTTCTGCCTTTCTCTTTCTTTCTCTCTCAAAAATAAATAAACATTAAAAAATATTTCCATTATCTTTTTCAAAATGGTGGCAAAGGGTTAGTACTGGTCCTGGAAAAGTCCTATGTAGCCACTATTATTTTGGGAAGTCTAGATGGCTGGTAGGAGTGTGAGTTGGTGCACACTTTAGGGTGAGGAGAAGGGGGACAGCGTCTTCACATGCATCAGAAGGCATACGGTGTACATTGTGAGTTTCCATCCTGTAATTCTTTCTAAGAACTCGTTATAAAGAACCAACAGGTTCTTTAGATGCATTTCCAAGGATGGTAACTATACGGTTGGTTAGGGGCCCCTGGGTGGCTCAGTCAGTTAAACATCCGATTTCAGTTCAGGTCATGATCTCACAGTTTGTGAGTTTGAGCCTGGCATTGGGCTCTGCGCTGACAGCTCAGAGCCTGGAGCCTGCTTCAGCTTCTGTGCTTCCCTCTCTCTCTGCACCTCCCCTGCTTGTGCTCTGTCTCTCTCTCTCTCAAAAATAGATAAACATTTAAAAAAAATAAAAAAAAACCCAACGGGATGGATTTCCAAGGATAGTAACTATAGTGTTGGTTAAAATTAGGATAGTAATTATGGGCAAATCATTAAAAACACCCACATGTCCAAGAACAGAGAAGTGAACAAGAGAATTAAGTTTCATTATAGAGGCACTACTATGCAGTGGTAAAGAATCACACTTCCCAAGAATATTTATTTATATGAAAAATGTTCACAAAACCAGTATGTAGAAAGTAGTTTCTAAAATAATATGCACTGTAGGGTATCACTTATTAAACATAGATACCAAGAAAAAAGACTGGAAGAACATAATAACGGTGGGTATCCCTCGGTTAGGGATGATAGAGATTTTGATAATTTTTTTCTTTTGTGCTTTTCTGCATTTTCCAAGTTTCCACACTAATCCCACATTACATTTGTAGAGCAAATAAGGGAAACACATTTTGCAAGAGAAAACACTAATTTCTTTAGGTTTGACCTGTCTTTTAGATGGTGGGCGAGCAGGCATCTTTCAAAGTGATGCTCTCAGGAAGCAGTTCCAACAGTTTCCTGGGTCAGCTGTTGCACTTTCAGAGGCAGAGCCAGGACCCAGCGAACATGTGCTAGAAGTTATACATAACCGGTCTGCCTTCCTTTATGTGAGCAGACATGTTCTTCATAACACAATAGGCTGTTCACAGCTGCCCTGCATGATGGTTCGAGAACAGCCTCAGCTCTAGGAAGCCCAGCTGGGCAGCACCAGGAGCCCCCAGAATTTTCAGAAAAATGAAAAACCCTTCCTTCATAGTTTGACACCTTTTGGGAATGCCAATGAAAGCCCACCATCCTGCAACTCACTTTTCTACAGTTGTACTTGCCTTAAGGGTAGGAAACTGGGAAGCTAGCAGGATCCTTTACACATATTAAACATTCTCTTACAGTCCCCATTTTTTCTGCCTCTGAAAATTAGCATTTACATCTTTATTAGAATAAATGGAATATGTTGGGGTCAGTATTAGGGAAACTATAATTACCTCTTTGCTAATTTGAGCATTTTGTTGATCTAGGAATTTGCCTATGAGAAAATGTCAACCTGGAAATATGAGAAAACAGCCAGATTTATCTTTTTTTCAGTTTTGGTCATGGTCAAAAGCTTTCAAAGTTTTGGGGTTTGTTTGTGTTTTTTTTTTCCTTTTAAAGATTTTATTTTTAAGTAGTCTCTAAACCCAATGTGGGGCTTGAACCCACAACCCCAAGATCAAGAGTCGTGCGCTCCACTGACTGAGCCAGCCAGGTACCACAACACTTTCAAAATTTTAGTCTTCTCTTAGAGTTTGAGCACAGTTAAGAAGTTTGGGGGGACCTCTTTAAGGAAAAGGTCCTTCTGGTACCTCAAGAGAGCCAAGAAGCTTATAGGTTTGCAAAATCAAAACACCTCCTTCTTATACCAATATCCCTTTTTGCTAACACTTAGAGTTTTACTTCTAAGGGCTTTTAAAGAAAGGCAGTGGCATTTAGGGTTTTGCACAGAGGCTCCTGGGGAGCTGGGCTCCAGAGCTCTTGACAGAGTACAGCCATCAAGCTCTTGGACCTAAAGGGATTGGCCTCATAAGGTCCAACTTGCCACCAGCGGGCCACCCCAACTTCCCTAGCTCCTCCAACCACCTGATCTTAGTATTAAAATAAAATAAATTTCTTTCTAAGAAAGAAAGAGGCAGATAGATCTACACTCTATTTTCAATTCCCTTTGTATATATTATATTCAACAGTTGTGACAATGGATAAGCGGTGAAATTTATGATCCCTTGCAGAAAGTGTAAGTAATGGGCCTCACAGAGTCCTGCCATTAACCAATGGCTTCCTGACCTCATCATTTCTCCTCATTCATTTGAAAATCATTCTCAAAAGTGACTTGATCTCATCTGCTCATTTTGCACGTCTTCTAATCTTCCCCCCAAGTATCCACCTTCACTTTCTCCTAGCACTCTCAGCCTTAATTTACTCAGCTGCAAAGTGAGAGGATAAAACCCAACATCTCCAGTTGTTGAGGTTAAATCCAGCTCATGCTGATCTCTCCAGATGCCACTCTGTTCCCTGCTCTGCCTTCCTCCTTGTCTTCCCATCTTGCACCACCTCCTAGGCCTTGCACTTCGCCTGGATGTTCTTTCCACTTCTCCTTGCTTCGCTAATTCCCACTCAGCAGCCACCTCCTTCAAAAAGTCTCTCTGACCATGCACCATAATCACTACCATCAACGCTGGGCTAGAAGTTGATTCCAAAGCATTCTGAAAGTGGCCTGCAGTGGCACTTTGCTTACTCTCTTATAACTGTGTGTTTACTTATCCATCTCCTGATACACGACTATAATCCTAGGATCTCTGTTGCCAGGTACAAAGTAGATGATCAAATAACTATTTGTTAAATTCATCAATAATGTATGTGGAACTTGTGGAACTGTATTGATACACAGGAAGAACCCAACATTGGAGGCCATGATTAAAGGTTGTGGGGCTTCTCATAGGGTGATCCCATGAGAAGGCCAACACTAGAATTGACATAAGTTGCTGTCTGAGAGATCCAGAACGTGGGGCTACATTCCTGATATGCACAGACTCTTTGAAGCTGGACCCAAAGGGAAATGGACAATAGGACATGTATGACCATTGCTTTTAATCCTTCTGTCTGTTTTTTTTTTTTTAAGTTTACTTATCTGAGAGAGAGAGAGAAAGAGAGAGAGAGAGAGAGCAAGTGAGGGAGAGGCAGAGAGAGGAGAGAGAGAATCCCACGCAAGCTCTGTGCCGTCCGTGCAGAGTCCGATGCAGGGCTTGAATTCACGAACCGTGAGATCATGACCTGAGCTGAAATTGCAGGCTTAACTGACTGAGCCACCCAGGCACCTCTGACCTTCTGCTTGTTTTAAAGTTCATGGTGTATGGGTCTTGTGTTGTTTTTTTTTTTTAATTCTCTTCTTGAAATGGGTGAGACAGCTTCTCAATTAAAGATGTAGACATGTCAAGCAATGCAAGAGATGCCTTAGGGCAGTTTTGGGAGGTCCATTTATTGTCATTACTTAACAGGAGAAATTAAGCAAGTGACTGGCATAAGATTACCCAATATAAATTTGGAAAGGGAAGTCAAGTCAGGACCCCCAGCTTCCAAATCCCACCCTCTTCCAATCTACCACGAAGCAGGAGAGAAGTAGCAATGCCCACACCCCTTCCCGTTGCTCTCAGAGCTCTCCGAATGCTAGTAAGACTATTTGACTTTTATGGGGAGAAGACAAAAGAGATATGAGGGCCTGCAAGATGATGTGGCCTGTTCAAGGCTTATCCGTGTGTGCTCTTTGGGCGAGCCTAGGTCAAAGGCTTTGTTTTCACTTATATCATGAGAAATCAAAAAGGCTTGTTGTTACCCTTCCTGGTAATTGAATGTTTGTAGCCATGCCCCTGACAGGCTAGGGATTTCCTTTGTAAGGGTGCTCACTCTAGACAGTTGTCTTCCACCACGGGACACAAAACTGTCAGGGGACCATTCAATGTCATTAGTCCCAGCAAGCCACGATTCACAACTTTGATTAACGCTATGCTGTCCTAAGAAAGCAACACCCTATCCTTCAACTATCATCTTCTACTTCCCACAGAGTCTTAGATAGTGCCTACCAATGCCTAACACCTGCTAGGTGACCAGAGGGGCTGACTGATGTCAAAATACCTAGTCCTTCCACAGAGGGTCAGTCACAGGTGGCCGTTAGGTAGCATATGAATGACAGAGAAGCCTGTTAGAGGCTCTCTCATGGAAAGAATTCCAGACAGTGGCATGGTGTGGGGGGCAGTGGAAGCACCGGGGGATCTAGTCCTGGCCAAGCCCCTGTCTCACTCTACTCTACCTGAATCTACCCCATCCAACAATTTCATTCTCTGTCATGGACATTTGGCTCCAGTGCCTGGAGAACAACAAACTCACATTGGCTATGTGCCCACGTTCTTTATAGAGCGTGTGTGAGATGCTCCCTGAGGCACCAGCAGCCAGGGCTGAGTCTCTTCTCTGCATCCAGATGTGCTTAACTCACCTCACTGGTGTAAGCAGATTAGATGAACACCTATGAACTGGGATGATGATAATACCCGGAAACGATGAACTAATTAATAATTATAATAATGAGAGGGCAGTCAAAATAATACCCATGTTTATTTAGTATCTGTCATTTGAGGAATATGGCATGAGCCATTGATGTCACCTCATGGATCCTCCCTACCCTTTAGGAGGGAGAGAAGGGCAGGAGTCAGTTACAAAAAAAGCTTATTTGGAAGAAGGTTCATCAAGGAAGAGCTTGACTGTATAAGGGGAATATCTGAAAAAATATGACTTTGGCTTTCAAAGACGGGCAGGCATTCCCTGGAAGGAAAACCCCATCCTGCTCTTTTTCTCCCGTGCTTTTGCTCAGGCCCGGCTGCTGCTTGCACACTCCCACCTTCTTGCACTTTTTTTCTATTCATGACTGCCGTTCTCAATTACCCTGGCCCATAGTTTCCCAAAGTGTGTCTGGTGTTTATTAATAAGTATTATTTTAAAAAGGATTACATTTTCATAACCTTGGGTCAATCGCAATCAAACAGATTTCTCTACCGTTAGGACGTGAAGATGCTAATATGCCTAAGTGAATGTCCCAGAGGAACACATATGAGGATGAACCATTTGAAATTGCCATTTCCATAGGGCAAAAGCCATTGAACATTGGCAATTTCATATGGTCCAACCTAATAATATTCAGCACTTCCAAACTTGCTCGACTGCAGGACTCTTCCAGGAAAAATTTTGTTGCAGCGTCAGTGCCCTTTAGACTCATTTGGGGAACCACGGTCTTAGGTACTTAAATACAGAGATTATTAGGGGCTTGAATCAAGCATGTTGCTTGGACCCCATGATGCTCAGACGTGACCAGATAATGGTCCAGGGGAGTGAGAAGACAGATGGGGGGATTCTGACAGGCGTTAGGGCTGTTTCCGGGAAGCGTGGCCCAATATGGCCATCCTCCTATCTAGCACTTGCTAGTACACAACTTACCCTATCATCCTTATGGGACTTCATCCCAACCCTGAAGCTTACGCCAGCCCCTTTAAAGGACAATTGTCCCTATGCCATTATATTTTGTTCCTGGGCCCTAAGACTTTTTAGCAGAGTAGAGCCAATCATCAAATATAGGACATGGGGGCACCTGGGTGGCTCAGTGGGTTAAGCATCTGACTTTGGCTCAGGTCATGATCTCATGGTTCCATGGGTTTGAGCCCCACGTCGGGCTCTGTGCTGACAGCTCAGAGCCTGGAGCCTGCTTCGGATTCTGTGTCTGCCTCTCTCTCTGCCCCTCCCCCACTTGTGCTCTGTCTCTCAAAAATAAATGTTAATTTTTTTTTTTTTTTTTAATATAGAAAATGAATGAAAGTCCTCATACCGGAGGCAGGTTTCCCAGAGGAAGATCCTGGTGGTTTCCAGTTGTGTGGGGGCAGCAGAGGGATGGCTACCCTCAGACTAGGCCCAGGCTTGGAGAAGCAGAGGTAACCCCAGGAGACCATACCAGTGCCACAGGGGAAGGAGGGTGGGAAGCACGGGTGGGGGTTAGGGAATCAGGAGAGTGTAGTACCATGGAAACCGAGAGAAGAAATCATGAAGTAGGTAGTGGGACATCTGTGTCGAATGCCGCTGTGAAAGTACAGAGAGGTCAACATCAGGTTTGGCAGGGACAGGAGCAATACCTTGGTATAGTGGGGACAAAACTGTGTCCTGCAGTAAGGATCTGCTAAGCGCTTTATATGATTTCATTCACATAATTCTCACAGTCTTATTATGCAGATTCTAGTATCATCCTCATTTTACAGATGCAGGGCCCAGGTACCGGGAGGACAAAGAACCCGCCCAAGGCCACATGGCTGGAAGGTGGCAGAGCTGGGATTGCACGCAGGCAGCCTGGCTCCAGTCTGCGCTAGGAACCACATCATACTCCCTCTCTGATGCCGCAGATCTCATCAGCAACCCCAGACAGCTCTTTCGACAAGTTTGCCAAGCAGGGAAAAGAGACATGGGGCGAGAGCTAGAGAGTCTGTGAGGTGAGAGAGGGTTTTCCCTTTAAGATAGCAATGCGCTGATGGGGACAGGGATGACAGAGGAGCCGAGGGGAGACTGAGGATGTTGGCTGGCGGAGGTGTTCTTGAGCAGGCGAGAGCAGAGAAAAAGGGCGCGGATGAGTGTAGCAGGTAGTTTTGGGAGTGAAAAGATAAAGGATACCTGTCTGCTGGCTCCTATTTTCTCAGTGAAGGATAAAGCAAGATAATCATCTGAGACTGGGGAGGGGAGGGCTTACAAGAGGATTGAAGAGAAGAGAGGTAGGAAATGGCCATTTCAGGTGAGGGTGGCAGAGAGCACAATGAGGAGGCCATAGGAAGCTAAAAGAGACAATTCAATACTTTAAATTTTATGGATGCTCTCTCCCTTTCTCAAATCTTTCATGGTTTTTAGTGTATGAAATTTTTCATTCTAAACCTGCCGAAAAAGAAAGAGGGGAAACCGTCTGCCCTTTCTCCCATTACTGCTGTGCTGGGAGCAGTAGGAATACATTTGGAAGTGATGGGCCAGTAAATCTGAAACGTTTCAGGCAGATGGTTTGGGATTGCGGAAAGCTAACATAAAGAGAAATATAACCTGGGTTTCTTACCTGCAGAAACTTCATGTTTTTCCCTTTGTTTTCATCAAGGCCCACCTGTCCCTCTTTAGAACATTTCTTAAGGAGAAATGTGGAATGATAAATGAGCCCAGGTGAAATTTATCTCTGTCCAGATGAAATCCTTGTGCTTTCCCTGAGGAACCACGGAGTCCAGAGAGAACGCTAATACAGGGCTTCTGGAACTTGAGCTCACGTCGACATCACCTGGATGGCTTATTAAAACACATTGCAGGGGCGCCTGGGTGGCTCAGTCGGTTAAGCGTCCGACTTCGGCTCAGGTCACGATCTCGAGGTCCGTGAGTTCGAGCCCTGCGTCAGGCTCTGGGCTGATGGCTCAGAGCGTGGAGCCTGTTTCCGATTCTGTGTCTCCCTCTCTCTCTGCCCCTCCCCCGTTCATGCTCTGTCTCTCTCTGTCTCAAAAATAAATAAACGTTAAAAAAAAAATTAAAAAAAAAAACACATTGCAGGGTGCCTGGGTGGCTCAGTCGGTTAAGCGTCTGACTTTGGTTCTGAGGGTCATGATCTCGCAGTTCATGAGTTCGAGCCCTGTGTCGGGCTCTGTGCTGAGCGCTTGGAGCCCGGAGCCTGCTTCGGATACCTGTGTCTCCCTCTCTCTCTGCCCCTTCCCTGCTTCTCTCTCAAAAATAAACACTTTAAAAAATGAAAAAAACAAAAACAAAAACAAACCACAACACATTGCTGGGCCTCACCCCAGGTTGTGATTCAGTAGGTCTGGGGGATTGGTAAGGGGGGGTTGTGTGTGATAATTTGCATTTCTAACAGGCCCAGGTGATGTCACCTCTGCCGTCAGGATACTGAACCCTGAGTATCATGGGGTATGTTGCCACCTCAGGGGGCCAGGGATTTTTCCCGGATCTCACAGAACAGGGACTAGAAAAGAAAGTGTTTCCAGTTGACTGAAATCCTAGAACAATTCAGACACTGAGGTCCCTTAAACCCAGCTGCTACTGTCAGACTTGCCATTCGGCTCCCTATCTCCAAATCACTTAATTATTCTGTGAAAACAGTGGGAGGGAATAACTGAGATAACTCATACACCCAACCAACCGTTAACCCAAGCAAGGTGCTGCTTGGAAACTTTCACGTGCATTAACTCATTTGGTCTTGACAACAACTCTCTGACATAGCTTCTGTTATGAATCCCAATTTACCGAGGAGGAAGTGAAGACACAGAGAGGTTCAGTAACGTACTTGAGGTCCCTCGAGCGAGGGGGTGGAGGGCTGGAATATGAACACAGGTCAGACGAATTCCAGTACCAACATTTATCTCCACATCTTCCTATGTCAAAGGTAAATATGGAGGAAGCTTTGGTCTCTCAGGTCTAGGGACTTTGCTGTTTGGTCAGTCGTGGCTGGCTGGGGTCCAACGGAGTTTTCAGCTAGGGACACTGGACAATATAGGCTTATTGTTGTACCCATGTTTTAAAAACTGCATGACCCATGGGCAAGTTGCACAATTTATTAGCTTGGCAATAAAACGAGGGGGTGTACCGTCTGAATTGTCAAGCTCTGAGAGTATGTAATTCTCACTGAGTTTCAGTCACTTCTTCCTCCTGAGCTCACTCGCCTAGAGCAGCTACTCAAAACAACACAAACCAGGGGCCAACAGTCCACAGGCTCCTGCCTGTTTGGAGGAAGCTCCTTCCTCGGCGGTTAAGAACCCTGGCAGTCACTTGCCCCTGAGGATGTGAGTTTTGCCAGTGAGGAGCTGGGGTTTTTTAAGTGGCGCGAGATGAGGCAGAGCTGAGTAGAAAGACACTTTCCTAGTAACAGTTGGCATAGAGGTCTAAGTGGGAACTAGCTGGTTCCTGCCATTGGCTGGCTGGGGGACACTGAGCAAATCTTCTTGCCTCAACACTGGCATCTTTGAAATGGAGATAATCAGGACTGTGGGGTGGGTTAGCTAATTAACCATTACTTAGTGCTTGGTCAGATCTCCATAGCTCCAGCTGCTCCCTGAAGGTTGTGGCTCCTGATGTCAACAGTGCCTCATCAGGAAGATGTAGATGCTGAGCTTGTATACCCAAGGGTCTCCCAACTCACCTTGTCTGCTTTCATGCTTGATACTGGGAAAGCCAGACATATATTCTAAACCGTAGTCATCCTCAGGTTGAGAGAAGGATTACGTGTCAGACTCATAGACAACAAAGTGAGGTGGGCTGGATTTTTTTTTTTTTTTTCAAAACAAGATTCTAGAAAACTGAATATTCTCCAGAGTGTTGTTAGAGTTAACTGTCTTTAAGAGACCCCAGTGGCAATTTATCCAAGTGTAGTCTCCCTAGAACACCTATTTAAGGGATGGGAGAGCCAGTGGCGTCACGGAGTTGAGGTTAACAAGTTCTTATGGAGAGCCGGTCACGGACCGAGCATTGTAGAGTGGCAACTAATGACTCTAGCAATAGCTAACATTTATAGAGTTCTTAGGATGTGCCAGGCACATAATCATCACGTGTCATCCCCATGGCACTAGGAGTTAGGTACTACTGTCACCCCGTTTTAGAACAAGGGAAATTGAGGCTCACAGAAGAGAAGTGTTCAAGGTGGCAGGAGGATTTGAATCCAGGCAGTCTGATTCCAGAGCCCCGCCGTGTAGCCATGGTGTCACACATGGTGGTGCCCCCACACAACAGTGAACAAGGTGAAGGCCAGACCCTCGAGGGGCTAAAACCCTACTGAGGGAGACAGATGGGCGCCAGGAACAGAAATTCATCAACATGGGCAACCGCAAACATAAAAGGGGCAGTTAACAGCAGCTAGAAAGATCCAGGAAGACCTCGAAGTGGAAACGCCATGTGAGCTGAATGGAAAGAGAGGGGCAGCAACACAGGTGCCACCTGTTTAAGTCTTTCTTCCGATGTGCAGTTTATCTCATTTTCTAACTTCCTGTCCTGTCCACGGGGATGGGCCCTGAAGGCCCCCAGACCTTAGGTTTTGTAGGTTCAGAGGGTCTGAAAGTTGGGCAGATCTCCTATCTCAGTGGGGTTTCAAGTGTCAGCATGGCCTGTGCTGAGATCCTCCCCAAGCCAGACCTTTCATGATTTTCTCATCGGGTGAACTTTCATTGTGTTGCCAAGCGCTGTTTTCCCTGGCCACTAAGGTCCGGTAGGTCTGAGCCAGCCACCAGCTTGAAAACTCAGGGACAGTGGGAAACGAAGCCTCCAGAGCGAAGCCCCTTGAGCTGCTTTTGTTCTGGTTTCCCTTATTTTCTGTTTCATGTGCCTTCTTCTGGTAAAAAGATTCCTGCTACTTCTGCACCCAGTAAATTCCTTCCTTGGACATGTCTTCATCACTCTCATTGTTGCTGGTGATTTCCCCCAGTCTTAGAGGCTCCAAAGAGTTGACTTCAGATAGAAGAGTCAGAATAGGACAGATGAAGAATCTAGGGAAAAAGAAGGAAGGAAAGAAGGGTGGGAGGGAGGGAGAGAATGTTGGTGGGGAGGAAAGCGGAATAACAATTTGAAATCTGTGCCAACTGGGCCTCACTTCTGCTACAGTTGTGTCTCTACTTTCTGGAAAGAGAGCTACCAGGTGTCATAGCAATCTGATGTTCTCTGCTGACCGTGCACACTCAGAGCACCCGTGAGCCCTTCTTCAGGCTCGACTCAGAGGGTCCCTGCCCTTGCTTGACCTCATCTGCATGCAGGATCTACTTGGAAGCCTGCCCTCTTCATTTTCTGGGCAAAGCCATGTGAGTTTCACTTAAATGCTGCATAGGCCATATTTTTATCTGGATTGGATCTCTCCGTCAGTGCCAGACTTTACTGAGCCTGAATGACACCGCTTCCAGCCCTGGGACCTCTATGAAACTTTGCTCTGTTGACATCCCTGAGACTTGTCCATCCTGGTCTCTTCCTACCTCTTCCACTGTGTACTCGAAGCTCTTTCTTTGACTCATCTTCCTTTGCCCACCCATAAAAGTTAGTTTTCTTTAGCTCACTTCTTTAGCTGGCTCCTTGCCCTTTCTCTCTCTCTACGTGTTCTCCTTAGAAGGAATCCCAGGTGACCATTCCCTCAACTGCTCTCCAACTGCTATCTCCAGCCCTCACTTCTCCCAGTTTCATGCCTTCTGCTGCCTGTTGAGCATCTCCAACTGGAGGTTCCAGGGGGCCCTCAAATTCAACATGTACCAGAGTGAAACAACTCTCATCTCTCCTCGCTCTTCTCCAACTCACTCTGTGCGATCCAGAAACGTGGGGCTCATGCCCGGCTCCGCCCTTTGCCTCATCTACTCCTACTCTGTACCACCCTACCTGCCCCTCCATTCATTTTTCATATATTACTGATTTTAAGTTCTAAATGTGTCTGGAATTGATTTTCCCCTCCAGATCCCAGCCATCATTCTCCACTTCAGGTCTTCGTTATCCCTTATACTTCTGACAGCAATGGCTTCCCCAGTTTCTCCTGGCCTCCAGGCTCACTGCCCTCATATCCATCCTCTATGCTGCCTCTGGAATAACCCACCCAAGATGAAAACCACCATGATTCCCCCTGCTTGAGAGCCTTCATTGGCTTCTCATCACAACAACAAACTTTGAGCCTGACAGATAAGACCCACCATGACCTGGCCCTGCCTCTCCTGCTTCATCCCAGTACCCCCTGCCTCATGCTTCTTACTCCGATGATGAGAGGAGAGTAGCTGGTTCGTGAGTTCTATTGTATTGTATTGTATTGTATTGTATTGTATTCTATTCTATTCTATTCTATTCTATTCTATTCTATTCTTTCCTCTGCACAGAGTGTCCTTCCTACCCTTCTTCACCAGGATCACACTAACTCATCCTTCAAGGCTTTGCCCAGCCATCACCTGGCTCAGGAGACCTTCCCTAAGGCCTCAGATTAAGGAAATGCTGCTGTTGCACACTGCCTTATTGTCTCATGGCTTATGAACAGCATACTGGAATTATCTGTTTGGGAGTCTTTCTTCTCCATTAGGCTACAATCTCATCAATGTCTTAGCCGCCTTTGACCCAGTGCCTAGTCTGATGCACACAGAAGGTATTGAGTTAATGTTGTTGACCATAACATAACCCCTTTGAGCTGGGGCCATGACCTTTCTACCCTTGAACTCCTAGCAGGTACTGCACAAATGCTCCATAGGCAAATGCTGTGCCCACTGTCAGCTACAATGGGAGGAGGGGAGAAAAATTCTGATCACACAACACTGAAATAGACCAAGGTCAGGTTCAGCAGAAACTGCATATTGGTATTCCATCCCTGAGTGGCATCCATTTTTGAGCATGAGATTTGAAGGTATTAAGCTCCCTGGTAATTATTTAAGAGAGAAATCCACCGGGTCTGCGGAGGTTGGCAGGCCCTCTCTTACACTCCCCCACATCACCAACGGTCATGATCGCCTCAATAAAAGGAATTATTATGAATTAAGAAAATTATGGCAAAGAAAGAGGGTTCGTTAGGGCCAAGGGTGGGATGAGTTCTCCAGCCCCTGCTTCCCACTGAGCCTGCCCACTGGTCCTCTTCCTGGTGGCCTCTTGGCACAAAAGATCTGCTCTTGTGACTTGTCATGGCCTTTGCAATTGCAGAGCATGAATAGCTAATGAGGCATGCTGGGGCCAACAAGAGGAGCCTCTGTTGATTCCCTTGGGTCTCTAAAGGGTGGGGGAACATGCATTTTGAACACCCACCTCCTGCTAATCCTCCAGCAAAACCAGTCAGGCTGGTTGTAATGTATTATTAGAAAGCCCACACATCCATCCTTGGAACAACAGACCCACTTGTTGCTAGAGGAGTGTTTCACATCTATGGAACCAGAACGGAGGAATGGGGGTGGAGGAGGGAGAGCTGGGACAGGCGAGGTGAGGCGAGTCTGAGGGGAGGGTGGAGTGGGGGCAAGCACGGCCCAGAGGAGACAGCTTGGGGTTCAGAGTTAGGTAGAGTGGATTTAAATGCTGCCCTGCCTCCTGCACACTGTGTCGCCTTGAGCACATGGCTGAACTTCTCTGAGGTGATAATGAACTCTCACAGGCTCAGATGAGGATTAAAGGACTTCTGTAAGGCACCTAGCCCAGGGCGTGGAGATAGAAGGTGCTGGCAAAACACCAGTTCCTCTGATGTAGGTGCTTCCTGGGACATTCTTGCAGGGCAGAAAAGCCTGAAGGGAAGCTCTCCACTACCTGCTCCTTCCCCTGGGAGTAAGGCATGGGGAGGTGAGTGCTGTCTGACAGCCTTGTTGACCACACAGAGCCCGCCCCCCAACCCCCCCCTCCCCCCCCACTGCAGGACTGGCTATTCCAGAAGGACCCAAGTGAGGGGGCTATCATTTTTTTTAAAGGAAAGAATTTTCTTTTTTTCTTTCCTAAATTTTTTACAATGTTTATTTATTATTGAGAGAGACAGAGACAGAGACACAGAGTGCGAGCAAGGGAGAGGCAGAGAGAGGAGGAGACACAGACTCCGAAGCAGGCTCCAGGCTCCAAGCTCCAAGCTGTCAGCAGAGACCCCAACGTGGGGCTCGAACTCATGAGCAGTGAGATCATGACCTGAGCCGAAGTTGGATGCTCAACCGCTCAACCAACTGAGCCACCCAGGCACCCCTAAGGGAAAGAATTTTCTAGGCTGCCGCTGGGAAGTAACATTCTCTCAGCCTCTTCACAAACTTCCTTGTTAATTTGAGCTTTCCTTTCCTCCCTCCCTCCGTCCTTTTCCTTTCTCTAAAAAAAAACACCTAGAAATCAGAGGATTGGTCTCTCCAACGACCCCTAGAGTCCTTGTGTACCAGTCTTCCCATCTTCCTAAACACCATCATGAGTTATGAGGGACATAGAATCATCAACCCTTTCAGGAAAACCCTTCCTTCACTTTCCAGCTCTTTCTTTCCAGAAAGGGAAGTGACGTTCTGAGGGAAAAAGAGGCAACTAGAGGTAGCTAAGTGAGAGGAGGAAATGTGAGGGGTGGGCTTTCTTTTTTCCTCGTGAACCCTGCTCCTCCTCTCAGCTCTGGGCCTTCCATCCTGTCAGCTCTATGTGCCTACTGCATTTTATACTTCCCTCTCATGCCTCCCTACTCTTTCTTTCAATTAAAAAAATTTTTTTTTTTTTTAATTTTTTTTTTTTCCAACGTTTTTTATTTATTTTTGGGGACAGAGAGAGACAGAGCATGAACGGGGGAGGGGCAGAGAGAGAAGGAGACACAGAATCGGAAACAGGCTCCAGGCTCCGAGCCATCAGCCCAGAGCCTGACGCGGGGCTCGAACTCACGGACCGCGAGATCGTGACCTGGCTGAAGTCGGACGCTTAACCGACTGCGCCACCCAGGCGCCCCAATTAAAAAATTTTTTTAATGTTTATTTATTTTTGAGTGGTAGAGCAAGACAGAGACAGAGTGCAAGTGCAGAAGGGGCAGAGAAAGAGGAAGACATGGAATTCGAAGCAGGCTCCAGGCTCTGAGCTGTCAACACAGAGCCCTACGCCGGACTCAAACCCATGAGCCATGAGATCATGACTTGAGCTGAAGTGGGATGCTTAACTGACTTCATGACCTGAGCTGAAGTCGGAGGTTTAACTGACTGAGCCACCCAGGTGCCCCTCCCCTTTTCTTTCTTTCTTTTCTTTTCTTTCTTTTTTCTTTCTTTCTTTCTTTCTTTCTTTCTTTCTTTCTTTCTTTCTTTCTTTCTCCTTCCCTACTCTGCCCCAGTCCCCAGGATGGGCAGACCTGGGCCTTAGCAAAGACCTGCTTTCTCAGCAGCAGCATCTCGGGTCTCGTCTCCTGGGAACCCCCATGACAACTAGGGACCCCATCCTGCAGCTGGGAGTGGAGGAGGGGTGTTGGTGTGGTTTACTCAGCAGTACTGGGAAGTCACGCCCACAGAGAAGGGTCACAGCATGCTTGCCTGCCTCATCCTGGGGACCAGATAGCGTATATAGCACCTTCACATCCCATCCAGCATCAGTCACTGGCTCCCTGCCATCCCAGCAAGCAGCCCCACACAGCCCTGCTCGGTGCCCCACAAGAGCCTTGATGTCTCCGTGGAGCTCTCGGCCCGATGCATACAAGCCTTGATCCAGAGCTGCCTTGGTGGGGGGCCCGGCCGTCCATGGCAGAAAACCAGCCTCACCCCAAATGGGTGCCCTGAGTGGCTGGGGCGTGATGTTAAGTCAAGTCCAGTTAGGCTCCCGCCAGCACAGTGCTGGAGCAGATAAGGGTATAGGTAGAGTCCCGTGGGACAGCCCAGCTGTCGTCAGCACTCCCCAGACACCTCACCCCTGTCCCCTTCACCAGGAAGGAAGGAGAAGAGCACACTACCTCCAGAAGATGGTCTGCCCCAGGGAGGCCATGGCCGGGGGAGCGCCCCTTCCCGCTCGTGTAGGGAGCCCGGTGCGTGGAGCTGCCGCCGCCCTCCCGGTGCCGTGACTCACAGCAGGCTCTAGCGCGCCGGCCTTAAATAGTGTGCTCAGGCCGGGAGTGGTGCGTGCGGCCCGGGCGGTTCAGGTATGAGGAAACAGCGCTGCTGGGCAGAAGTCCCTGCAGGCACACAGGCTGCCCGCACCCAGCCAGCCGGGGAGGCCATGCACGCAGGGTTGCTTTCCAGGCCTTGACCCGGTGAGCGGGCGACAGGGGAAAGCTTCCCAGGCCCCCCGCTTCAGGGCTCGTGCTCAGCACACGTCTTTTCCTCCTGATGCTGGAAGGGAGCACTGGGCATGGAGATTTAATCTCCAAAGAAGAAAGGGACTGGAACAGCTCAAAGTGACTGGGCTCTCCCAGGACGCTGGGAGGCTGGAGTCCTTATCGCTGGGGGCAGCCAGTGCTCAGACAGAGGCCCGTCACCACCAGTGGGGTCTCTCGAGGGAGATTCATGCCGAGGGACCTCAGAAAGGCTGAGGTCGGAAGGACGAGGGCGCTGAGCTTGTCACTGAGGACTGAGCTCACCTTGGGCCCCTGAGATAGCCCAGCTAGGCGGGCTGACCCCTTCAGGCTCCCTCTCGGTGAAAGGGTGAGAGGGCCTGCCCTGTCGGCCTCACAAAGGACCCTGACTGGCATTGCACCGAAGCTTATTGCCGAGTGGGTGAGAAAAACCGATCTCTGACATTGTGCCCAGCACTCCGATTTCCAAGGAGACGGCAAGTTCTTAAGGCAGAAGCTCTTTCTCGTGCTCTCTTCGTATTGTGCCATCCATCCCCTCCACACCCTGGAGGAGTGCCCTGGAGAGTAAACATCCACTGACTGGCTGACCGGTTCACCAGCTACTGCTTGGCCGACTGTGTTTACTTCAGGGTAAAGCACCCCAGGATTTCACCAGCATGGAGTATGCCCGGGAAGGAAGGGAGAACCAGGTGGTGGCGGAAAGACAAGAGAGAGTGTCACTTAACAGCGGAGAGAACTTTAAAGTCACCCAGAGCCAAGTCCTGGGTTTGGTTTTTTTTTTTTTTAATGTTTATTTATTTATTTTTTGTGATCTCTATACCCAACGTGGGGTTTGAACTCACGACCCCGAGATCAAGAGTCTCATGCTCTTCTGACTGAGCCAGCCAGGTACCCCCACATCCTGGGTTCTTAATTAATCACACAACCCGGGACAAATGACCTTTCTTCAAGGCATCTCTCACTGGACTGGAGTGAGGAGTCCATGAGAGGGGGTCCAGGCGCCTTCCCAGAGTAAGTAAACCAATGAAACGGTTCTTCCCAGGTCTGGGAGGCTGGGCTAAGTGGGTGCGGTGGTTTCTATAGCTCCTGTACATCTGGCCCCACCCCAGAGGCACAAGGTTTCTGCCCAACTCCTCAAAAAGCCTTAAAAAGAGCAGTCTCACCTCAAACACCCTGGAGCAGGGCCACTGAGTCTGTGTCCTTCAGTGAGGTAATCACTGCAGGATGGGCTAAGACGGCCCTGGAGGAAAAACCGGGCCAACCTCCCGGAGGGTGACATTTAGTGACCAATGGACAGCTTCTGTTGGGGGGCTGGCTAGAGGCCAGGGCAGACCCCAGCAGGCAGGGGTCCAGAGCTAAGAGCATTCTGTGGCCTCTGAAGAAGTAGACATTGCTCTGGTTCTGACTCTGAAGCCTGAAGAGCAACACGTGGAAAACAATGGAAAGATCTTTGCAAAGCGACCGACCGATATCACAAAATGGTAGAACAACATGAACTTGTGGGTGTGCGTGTGTGTGAGAGAAAGAGAGAGAGAGAGAGAGAGAGAGAGAGAGACAGAGACAGAGAGAGACAGGGATTTAGAGACATTGAGCTCTCCAGGATTTGAGAGCCTCTCTTGACATTTTCTTCTCTGAGAAATGCCTCTCACTCTGTCCCGTGCCCAGGCCATCTCTGTTCCCTTCTCCCATAAGTGGCCTCTGCCTTCTCTTCTCCCAGCACACCTGTTGCCTGCGTGACCTCCGCTGTCCTCTGCTTCAACGGCCCCTCTGTCTGAACATTTCATTACCTGTATCCCCACACCTCCTGTGTGAACTCCAGCCCCACACATCCAGCTGCTTCGTGGGCCATCTCCACTCACTGTTCTACAGGGACCATGGACATGTCCGACCTGGAATGCACCATCTTCTCTCTCCAACCCCACTGCTCCTCCTGAGTTCTACCTCTTGGAGAGGGGCAGCATCACATGCCAGACGGCCAAGTGAGAAACCTGAAAGTCACCCTCTACTCTCTTCCTTCAGTCCCTCCCGCCACATAACCCCCAGAACTCCTGATTCTTCCTCCTTGTATTTGTTTGCTCAGGTTGCCACAGCAAAGTACTATAGGTGGGGTGGCTTAACAGAAATTTATTCTCACATGATTCTGGACGCTGGAAGTCTAAGACACTGTTATCAGCAGGACTGGTTTCTTCTGAGGCTTCTCTCCTTGGTTTGCGGATGGCTGTCTTCTCCCTGTGCCTTCACATGGTCTTCTTCCTATGTGTCTCTGTGTCCCGGCCTCATAAGCACAACAATCATACAGGAGTAGAGCTCCTCCTAATGACCTTTCACTTAATCGTATCTTTAAAGACCTTCTCAGGGCACCTGGGTGCCTCAGTTGGTTGAGTGTCCAACTCTTGATTCTGGCTCAGGTCATGATGTCACGGTTCCAGAGAGCGTGTCAGGCCCCGTGCTGAGCATGGAGCCTGCTTAAGATTCTCTCTCTCTCCCTCCGCCCCTCCCCTGTTTGTACACGAGTGATCCCACTCTCTCTCAAACAACAACAACAACAACAACAACAACAACAACAAAAGCCTTCTCTCTAAACACAGTCACATTCTGAGGTACCAGAACTTCACACATGAATTTTTTTACAGGAGGACACAATTCAGCCCATGACATTTCTTTCTGGCTCTCAAATCCACCTCCTTCTCTCTGTCCCCCAGTAGTATTACCCAGATTCAGTCCCTCATAATTTCCCATTTGAAGGGAATTTTAAACAGTCTCTTGTGTCCCTGTCCTGCCCCCCGACTGCCCGTATATGTGCTGATCTACCCACCTCGGCTACAACGATCTTTCTAAGATGCAAATCCAACCAGACCACTTCCCAGGTTGAAATGATCAACGGTTCCCCAGGGCCTGTGGTCTGGCCTCTGCCACCCCTCCAGACTTTGCTGCTTTGCTCTCACATCCCCCCCTCCTCACTCTGTGTACCAGGCATGCTGAGCAGCTTTGGTTTCTCCAAAATGCCACACTCCCCCAAGCCACTCTGCCTTTGTACACGCTGCTCTGTCTGCCTGGAATCCAACCCCTGCTTCTTCCTGTTTGATATACGTCCTATGGGAAACATTCCCCGAATGCTTCAATCCAGCAGGTGCTGTACTCTGGGCTCCTGTGTGAACCTCACGCTTGCTTCTGTGTTCCTGGATTGTGACTGTTGACTTATCTGACTCCTGCACTAGACACCCCTGAAAACCAGGAAAGGCATCTGAATTCATTTTGTACTTCACGCCAGCAGAAGGCATGCATGGGGAAGGGATCATTACGTGCTCGTTGAAAAAAATACACATTTTTCTTTCACAGCACACAATGATAGTGCTATTTCCTGTTTATGCATCTATCTCATCACCAGTCTGTGAGCAGCGAGAGAATAAAAACTGTGCCTCATTCATCTTTGTGTCACCAGGTCCTAGCACTGTGCCAGACACATAAAAAGGACGTGGTAATATCTGATGGATGGCTGAGCAGGGATCAACTTGGGGCGTGAGCCACAAACACTTTCTGGAGATGTCTTGCAAGCTGGATCAACGCTGTTTGGAGCAGGAGGGAACACGTTGCGTTTGAGATAGAGGAACAATTTAGAATTAGCACAAGAGGAAAACAGATGTGTGAAACAAAGACAAAATCTGTTTTCTCCTTGTCAGTCTTGGGGACAGAGACAGAGAGACCAAGATGAACTTAACGTCCCTCGAACCGAAATGTCATCTCATGAATTTTTTAAAAAAATTCTCTACACAGCTCAGTTTCCCAGAACTCTCTTTTCACATTGAGTATCTGCACATTTTCCTGTGTACCAGCTTAAAATTTCCCTCATGGCATCTCCTGGCTGATAGAAGAACACCCATTGAGGGCTTTGCACTTCCCAAAAGTCCCTGAGCTGGTGCGATACTTACCATAACCCTATGGGGTGAGTTTTTCTGTTTTTGTTTTTTACATTATATCCCTAGGACTGACTTACTTGTTTGTTTATTTATTTATTGATATATTTCATTGTCAAATTGGCTTACATACAACACCCAGTGCTCATCCCAACAGGTGCCTTCCTCAATGCCCATCACCCACTTTCTCCTCTCCCCAAGCCCCCACCCACCCTTAGTTTGTTCTCTGTATTTAATAGTCTCTTGTGGTTTGTCTCCTTCCCTCTCTGTTTGTAACTATTTTTTCCCCTTCCCTTCCCCATGGTCTTCTGTTCAGTTTCTCAAGTTCCACATATGAGCGAAAACATATGATATCTGTCCTTCTCTGACTGACTTACTTCATTCAGCATAATACCCTCCAGTTCCATCCACGTTGCTGCAAATGGCAGAATTTCATTCTTTCTCATTGCCAAGTAGTATTCCATTGTATATATAAACCGCATCTTCTTTATCCATTCATCAGTTGATGGACATTTAGGCTCTTTCCAGAATTTGGCTATTGTTGAAAGTGCTGCTATAAACATTGGGGTACAAGTGCCCCTATGCATCAGCACTCCTGTATCCTTTGGACAAATTCCTACCAGTGCTATTGCTGGGTCGTAGGGTATTTCTATTTTTAATGTTTTGAGGAACCTCCACACTGATTCCAGAGTGACTGCACCAGTTTGCATTCCCACCAGCAGTGCAAGAGGGTTCCTGTTTCTCCACATCCTCTCCAGCATCTATAGTCTCCTGATTTGTTCATTTTAGCCATTCTGACCTGTGTGAGGTGGTATCTCCATGTGGCTTTGGTTTGTATTTCCCTGATGATGCCTATGGGGTGAGTTTTACAGATGGGAAACTGAGTCTCAGAGATTAATGGATTTATCCAAGACCCACAATTTGAGCTTCCCCAGGCTCACTTGCCTGTGTGTATAGATGGGATCATAGTAATGAAAGTAACAAAGATTTCACTACCTTCTAAGGCAGGAGGTCCAGTGGTCTGCAAGTTTTACCTTTGAGAATCTCAGCGACTTTTACAAAATTCTCAGAAAAGCAAACTGTGGAAGATTCTCATGCTGAAAGGCCCCCAAGGGATCATGGCTTCTTGTATCTAAGCCTTTGTGCAATCCCCTCCCACATTGGCTCTGGGTGTGGCCACTGGGACATTAGCAGGGGTGATGTAAGCAGAGGCCTGAAAAATGCTAATGAACTTGGGCTGCCGAGGACTCCTCTGCCACCTTGTGATAAAGCCTGTGTAACAGAGAAGAGCCAAGCCAGCTGAGATCCCTTAGGTCAGGTGGCCCTCAGGTGACCTGCCAGCTGGCTGCAGACACGTGAATGACCTTGGCTGAATAGAAGAATCACCCAGCTGAGCCCAGCCCAAATTACTGACCCACATAATCATGAACAAATAAAATGCTGGTTGTTTTAAGCCACAGTTTTGGGGCTGGTTTGTTACATAAGCAATAGATACACTCTTCTTTTGTCTTTTCTACATATTTTTAAAAATTCTTAAGTTTATTTATTTGAGAGAGAGAAAACGCACAGATGGGGGAAGGGCAGAGAGAGGGTGGGGGAGAGAGAGAATCCCAAGCGGGTTCTGTGCTGTCAGCACGGAGCCCAACTCGGGGCTCGAACTCACGAACCATGAGATCATGACCTAAGCCAAAGTCTGACACTTAACCAACTGAGCCACTCAGGCGCCCCTCTTCTTTTGTCTTATTCTGCATCATGTTTCTTTCTGGAGATCACTGCCTCTGAAGTCACTTCAGATGCCATCTCACCATGTTACCACTGCTGGGGCCTGCTGAGTCAACCCTGCCATCAATGGCAAGAGTGCTGTCTTGCTTCCAAATTGGGATGGTGTTCCAGGGAGCACCCAGTGTACTAAGACATGTTACGCATACACACACACATGCATGCACACTAATGACTCAGGTTTAAAATACAACAGTTTGTTGTTGGTGAATCTGCCTTCAGGGAGGAAACAAAGAGGGGCCCTCAGCTGCCAAAAGCAACCACTATCCCCACGCCTCTGGACCTCTTCATGCATATTTCAGGCTTCCTCTAATGCCCTCGCACACTCTGACACCTGCTCTGAGAAATACGTCGCGGCTAGCAGGGTTTTGGAATCACTTCTGCTGGAGGTGGAGAGATTTCATAATACTCAGCAGGGCTGAGAAGAGCAGACATTGTGGTCTTAATATAACCAACTTCAAAAAGAGTCATTGAAGGGGATGCTGATGTCTGGTAAAATATTAAGGGACTATCATTTTGTCTGAGACTTTGACTTTCTCTTGCTAGCTGCTAGTGCTCTTATTAGTTGACGGGCGGATGGCTTTCGAGCAGGCCAGGGACCAATATCCTCGCGGATGCCATGCTATTCTCCGTTCTCCCTCCCTCATCGTTTCAGCAAAGCCCCTGTTTTCATCGCAAAGTCACAGTGTGCAGGAGCCCTTCCTGGCCAGCTGACTCCAAATTCAATGCTGCTCCCCACGTGACATTCATGGAAGACCTTGCTAGTTGATCACAGATTTCTTTCCTGCTATTCTGGTGTGGCACCAGAAGCCCTTTCCAAAGAGCATCCAGGACGCCCCCATCAAGCCGTTGGAGACGTTCCCTGTATTCGTTTGCTAGGGCTGCCATAACCAAGACCTGGGTGCCTTGTGCAGCAGACACTTATCGTCTTACAGGTCTGGAGGCTGGAAGTCTGACACCAAGGTGTTGGCAGACTCGGTTCCTTTTGTGGGATCTGAAGGAAGGGTCTGCTCCAGGCTTCCCTCCTTGGCTGGTGGATGGCTGTCTTTTCCTTGTGTGTTCACCTCATCTTCCCTTGGCACGTGTCCATGTCCGAATATCCCCTTTTTGTAAGGGTACCAGTCACATTGGATCAGGACTCATCCTCATGACTTCATTTTAACTTGCGTGTCTCTGTACAGACACCATCTCTGAATAAAGTAACATTCTGAGGCACTGGGGGTGAGGGTTAGTACTCCAATATGTCTTTTGAGGGAGACATAATTCAACAGTCCTATAGGTGAGGCCCCCTATTCCTCCCGTTCTGTCCTTTGCTGCTCTGGATTATATGTGTGCCCTCTAGTCTGAGCAGGATATAAGATCTGGGGAAGAAATGTTGGGGTGGGCCTCATTTGCCCCTGGCAGGTAGAACCACAGGCTAGCAGTCATGTTCCTGAGCTAGCTGGAGAGATGGAGTTCCCAGCCTGCCTCAGGCTCCACGTGCATTTCTTTGCAAATCTGCACATTGGCAGGAGGGACAATTATGAAAGACTGAAATGTTCCCAAATATTTGCTGTCCCTCCTCGGGGGAGAATCCCATTGGCATCAAGATGGGTTGTGCGGCTTGCTTTGCCAATGAAATGAGGGTGGAGGGGACATATGTCACTTCTGAGAGAAAGCTGAAAGGCAGTCTGTGCTTGGTCACAGCCTCTCTCCTGTGCATGACTGGCAACGATCTAGATGGAGGATGGTTCATCAGTCTGGGCACCAGAGTAAAATTGATGTGGGGCAGAGCTTATGCCAAACCTTGATGGGCATGTAGCATGAAGTAGATTTTTCTTGTTAAAAGCTACTACCATTAGGATTTTTTTGTAATTGGGTATAACTTTGCCTGTCCTGACTGGTACAACAACCTTCCCAGAGGAGGACTGTTTGTTCATCAAGAATATAAATGTGGAGTGAACACAGGATAAATTCCCAATGAATCAAAGCTCAAATGTAAGCAATGAAGCCATAAAAGAATAAAATAGGAATGACCTTTATAACCTTCAACTGGAGAAGAGCTTTCTACCTATGACTCAAAATTCGGAACCCATGATATTGTGTTACATAAAAATTAAAAACTGCATGGAAAGACAAACTAACAAATAGTAACCTCATGATAAGGAACCCAAACCCAAAAACAAACAATTCCTGTAAATGTGGTAGGCAAAAAATAGCCACAAATGTCTCCTCTTTATTCACACCCTTGGCTATTCCTTTCCTACCCTGACTCTAACCTTAGCCATGTTACTTGCCTTGGCCATTGGGACAATAACAAATGACACAAGCAGACACTGAGAAACATGTGCGCATTGGTGCTTGCTCTCTTGCTGTTTTTGAAACCTGTGGCCACCATGAGAAGAAGAGTAGGTTAGCCTACTGGATGGCTAGTGATCTCCATCATCTCTACTGACAGTCAGTCAAACACCAGACTTGTAATTGAGGCCATCAACCACCGAGTGACTTTAAAGCCTAAGTGAGCCCAGCTGACACCTCGTGGAACAGAGAACAGTGGTCTCAGTGGAGGCCACAACATTGCATCATGAGCAAATAAATCTTACGTTAGGCCAATATGTTTGGGGATGGTTTCTTACACACACGCACACACACACACACACACACACACACACACAACTGATGCTGTAAGCAAGATCAAAAGGCAAATGGCAAATTGAGAAAGTTATTTGCCACTCATACTACAAATGAAGGGCTTGTGTTTCTGACATAAAATTTTTCTTCTATAAATTTCCTTATTACAAATAAAAAAGGTCAACAACCCAACGGAAAGGGGGGCAAAGGATGTGAACATACAATTTAAAGTAAATAGAATACAAATAGCTTTTAAAAATTATGAATACACCCTTAAACTCATTTTTAGTAAGATAAATTCAAATTGAAACTACACTGAGATGCTATTTTCACTTGTCAGATTGGCAACAAGGACAACAAGAGTTGGCAAGGTTTGGGTAAACAGGCACCCTCATATGTTGACATTGCAGGCAGAGGTATAACCTGATAGAGGGCAGCTTGGCAATAGCTATGGAAATGCCAAATGCACAAACTATTTGACCCAGTAATTGTACTTCTAGGAGTTTAGCTTATGAATGTACTCACTCGCAAAATGGCCTAGGTACAGGCTATTCTCAGCAGTATTGTTTGTAATAACAAAGGACTATGGCGACAACCTAAATGCCCATCAATAGGAAACTAGTTGAATTATGGGACATTCATATAATCGAATACCATGCAACCGTAAAAATGAATAAGGAGTTGGTACATTCTGATACGAAAAAATATCTGAGATGTGTCGTTAAAAAATAAAGCAAGTTGCAGAAACATATTTATACGCATTTAGATTGACTTCTATATGCGTAAAGACTCAGAAAAGGATACACAGAAAATTACTGGAGAATGCACAGGTTACTTACTGGGTGTGGTTCAAAGGGTGGATAATGGACAGGGGTGAGAGGGAGACTTTTCATCTTGTAGCTTTTGTACTGTTTAATTTTTGAAGCTTATAATGTATGATCTATTCAAAATGTAAAGAATCAAATCAAATATTTAGGAAAGGATGTAGGTATGGATGTGAAAAGTTGACCACAGAATGCAAAGAAGCTGAAGCTCAGAGAGCCCAAGTGTCCCAAGGTGCCTTAGCTAGCCGAGGTAGCAGAGTCAGCTTCTGAGCACAGGTCTGTCTGCCCCTAAAGATAGGAACTGGAGAAAGTCAAGGTTTCTCTAAACTCCAGTTTTCCCAGCAGTACTATTGGGAGGTTCACTCTGATGAGTTCATGTTTGTGAGAGTGCTTTGCAAACCACGGGAGGCTCTAACCATGAGAGCTCAATTGATCTGCACATACTAGATGATGTCTAACCATTTTTCTGGTCTCACTATGGCCCGCATGAAGGGCTGGGTACTTTGGGCACATTATCATTTTGTTGAATCCTCAACTGACAACTTAGGAATGAAGTATTTTATTCCAATTTTAGAAATGAGGATAATGAGACTCAGGCTTATTAATTTAGCTATTGTGTGACATGAGTGGGGTTTGAGTTCAAGTTTGTTTGACACTGAAGCAGTTGCCTCTCGGTTATTGGCGTGGGGAGTGGGGGTCATCCCACCCCATCCTCAGGAATGGCTTTTCACTGTCTCATGGGCACAGTTGAGATTCATTCCCATTTTAGGATCTGTTCATGCACCTGAGTAGGTGGTCTCCTTTTTTCTTTCCCTGCCCAAATGTTGCCCATTCTTCAAGGCCCATATCAAATCCATCCTTCCTCCTAAAGACTTTCATGACAGGGGTGTCTGAGTGGCTCAGTCGGTTAAGTGACCAACACTTGATCTTGGCTCAGGTCATGATCTCACAATTCGTGAGTTTGAGCTCCATGCTGGGCTGTTCACTGATAGCGGGGAGCCTGCTTGGAGTTCTCTCATCCTCTCTATCTACCCCTACCCCCTCGTTCTCTCTCTCTCTCTCTGCCTCTCTCAAAATAAATAAATAATTTTTTTAAGACTTTCATGACCCCATCCCTTAGCAGTGACTTCTGCTTTCTCTAAATTCTCATTGCTCTTAATGTCTTGATTTTTAGTTTTATACAACACTTGGGATAGTTACCTTTTTGTTATGTATTTGTCTTATTTTTTTTTTTTTGTATTTGTCTTATTTTAATGTAAATGATGTTTAGTTCCTTATGGTCAGAGACTGTATTGATCACCTATGTAAATAAACTTAAGTATGTAAAAGGCCACCCAGAGCGTGGTACATAGAAAACACTCAACAAAAGGGGTTTTTTTGGTCTTCCTCATGACATAAGGAGGGGAAGGGAAGGCTATTCTAGAAGCATATCAGGAGGTTGCTATTCAGGTTGGTTAGCTTAGGCAAATGGAGATTGGTTAACTTGAGGGAAAACACAAAGCCAAGTTGGAACCTCAAGCTGAAGCCATGGTTTCAAGTGACCATCCGTCCCTCTCTGAAATCACAACCTTAGAATATTTTCTTTTTCCCACTACAGCCAACCTTGGAATATTTTCCTTTTCCCATCACACCTCTGCTAGAGCCTTCTAAATCATCCTGTTACCCCAACAACAAATTCATGAGCTACAGGAAAATAAGACTCTGAGCTGACTCAAGTGATGTCATCCTTCTTTGCAGTGGCAACAGTTAGGTGAGAGCTCTTACTTGACCCAGCAACTGGGTTGGCCAGCGACCCCCATTGCTATTAATTAAAGAATGGGGAAGCAGACATCACATAAGGAGCTCTGGCCAAATATTTAGGCAATAATTTAAGGGGAAGGGGGGCTGTGTATTTATCATTAGGTTTTACTTCTGACACTGATCTGCTGCATGACCTTGAGGAAGTCCCTTTACCTTTCTGAGCTTAGTTCCTTCATCTGTAAGGTTACACTGGTGATGATCTTTACACCTGTTATCCTCCTCCTCTTTTCCCACTGTGAGCACTGGTTTGTGCTACACATGGAAGTTAAAATACACTGCTTGGTACCATGGATGTTTGTGCTTATGTTCATTCTTTTTCTCAAAAGCAAGGGTGACATTGTTTTGAACATTATATCCTGTAGAGCACCACCACAGGGCCTTCCCCATAGTAGGCAAATGGAGGACTTTGGGCATGAGGATTCACTGACCTGGTTTTCCTTTCTCTCCTCTTTCACACGTCATGGATCCTCATGCCATCTGTTCTGTTCTTGGATCCCATTAAGTTTATTTGTTGAACTACCTTATTGAGTGCTATAGTGGGTATTGTGATACGCCACCCAGATCTCCCTTCAGAAATGAAGGAATGATTTCCCCAGCTCCTGGAGGTGCTGCAGGCAGCACTCAGCTGTCAGCCCACTACACAATTGCCCAGCTGAAGAGAGCCCCTCCTCCAAAGTCATGCCCCCTTCCTCGGGGAACCCCAGGAATGACTGATCTACATGGGCTTATCAAGGCCCAGGCTTGTCACCCCAATTTGGTACCACTCTGAAAGGCAATCCCAGCCTGATGGGTTTGTCTAAGGCCTTCATTAAGATGGTATCATCAGCCAACTGCTCCCTCTGTCCTGTTCTGTTTCTTTCTCTTCCCTTTTATAGCCACTAATCTCAAGAGTACTCCCTTATAGAAGTCATGCACACCAAACCCTATCTCAGAATCTGCTTCCCAGGGACCCCAACCTATAACCAGTGTCAGATATTACTCTAGGTGGTGGGATTAGAGTGGTGAACAAGACCAGGCCCTGCCTCCATGGAGCATTTATTCTATGGAGAAAAGACGGACAATAAACAAATACACATATAAGAAGTTAAAGGGGGGGTGTCATGAACAGAATAAGGGAGTTGGAAAATGACTCAGGAAGTAGACAAGGATGCTGTTCCTAATGAAAGCTGAGAAGTCCCTGGTGAGTAGCAGCCTGAATAAAATAAGAGAGGGACAAGATATTTTGGGAAAGATATTTTGGGCAGTTGGAATAGCAACTTCCAAGACTTTAGGCCAAAGGAACAGTGAGGAGGATGGTAGCAGATAAGCACCGAGAGTCAGGTTATACGAGTTCTGATAATCCATTGTAAGGACTTTGGATTTTATCCTGCATGAGATGGGAAGCCATTGCAAGTTATGAAGCAAGGATTTATGTGAGATGATCTTGAAGAATCACTCCAGATGCAATGAAAAGAATAGATTGGCTGGGGGTGGGGGTGGGATGCAAAAGAAGAAGCAGGGAGATCCGTTAGAAGACTGTTGTGTGAGTCCAGGAGACAGCTGATGGTGTATGGGACACTCATGGTGATGGAGCTGGTGAGAGGGGTTTAACTGTGGGGGCTGGGGGTGGAGATACAGGGATAGGACGGAGGAAGACCATAGAGTATGGTTTCCATTATTGTCAACATTCTATTTTCTGTATTGGGCTATGGGTTCATACATATTTATTATATTATTTAAAATAATTAATAAAAGATTTTTAAAAGAAGGCCAAGCATTGACAAAAAAAATTAGTGTGTCATCAGCCAAAGGTTATGATTAATTCATTTCTATGCATCTGAAATTTAGAGGAAAAAAGAGAGAGAAAGAGAAATGTCTATTGAAATCTAAGAGGTGGTACATGAGTCTTGAATTTAGGGCATGGATATGAATTTTAGTCATCATAATGTAGAGAGGCTATAAAGTGGGGGAGTGAGTCTGATAGAAAAGAGATGTCTGAAGGCAGAAATGGGAATATTCCAACATTAAATGCCGGGTAGGAACCAGCAGAACCAGCAAATGTGACTGAGAAGGAAGGGCTGATGACGAAAAGGGAAGGAGACATGATTCCCTGGGTTAAACGATTGCTTGATGGGTCAAGTAGGATGAGGTCTAAGTACTGAATTTGGCAAAGTGGAGGTCATTGGTGATCTCAATATTGCAGTAGAGTGGTAGAAACGAAAGTACAATTGGAGTGAGATCAAGAGAGGCAAAGGGGTCAGAAGTGGAGACAGCAAGTATATAAACAATACTCTTGTGAATTTTGCCAGGAAAGAAGAGGAATGAATGGGGCACCTGGGTGGCTCAGCTGGTTAAGCCTTGGACTTCAGTTCAGGTCATGCTCTCCCAATTCATGAGTCCAAGCCCCATGTTGGGCTCTGCGCTGACAGCTCAGAGACTGGGGCCTGCTTTTGATTCTGTGTCTCCCTCTCTTTCTGCCCCTCACCCACTCATGCTCTGTCTCTCTGTCTCTCAAAAATAAACATAAAAAATTTTAAAATAAATAAGAGGAAGAGAAATGGGGTGGTAGTTGGCAGGATTATAGCCAAAAAGAAGGATAATTTAAGATGGGAGATATTATCCGTCCTTCAGTGAATATTTATTGAACACCTACTAATTCTCAGATACAAAATTATGCATTAGAAAAACTGTAGTCAGCTCCTTCAGCAGATGCTTTGGGTGCCTGCAGGCCACCTAAAGACAGCTTTATTGGACGGTGCTATGCAGGCTGCCAGCACCCAAGCACATGCCAAAGCATCTCTTTGCTTTTCTGCCTCAGAGCTTTCTCCTAAACCAATTGAATGCTGATGGGAAGTATCCAGTTGAGAGGAAAAACTGGTGGTGCAGGAGAGAGAAGAGCCAACTGCAAGAGCAAAGTCTTGAGTATGCAGCAGGGGCTAGGATGCCACGTACAATCAGAAGAGTCAGCCTTGGATAGGAGCTGGGAGAAATTGTTCTTTGTGATAAGTGGAAAGGAGCAAATATGGGTAAGTTTGCAAGGGGGTGGTTGCTTTTGCTGCAGGAGAGTGTGGATAGTCTTCTCAGACTCATTTTATTTTCTCAGTCAACTAAGTAGCTGAGGGTGGACTGCAGTGAAAGGGTTCAAGGTCTTTGGAAAGAGGAGAAAGTGTGAAATACTTGTCCATAACATTCACTGTACGTGCTATGTACCAGGCCCTATTCTAGGCTCTTGAAATAGAGCAGTGAACAGAATAGAAATCCCTGCCCACTTAGAGCTCACATTCCCGTGAATTTACTAGAGAAATGTATTCAGATAGGCAGCACTTAGGATGAGATTTGGCATCAGAGTATAAATAAAAGAGGTCACATGATTGTGATTATTGGTCAGTTGCTTGAGGGCATTGTTGAATGGTCAGCGTAGGGGAGGGAAAGTTTCTTCTACTGTCTTAGGTTCAGCTCCCAGATCTTGCAGATTAAACTGACAAAAGATAGATTAACAGGAGAAGGGTTTATTTAGTCTTTATATTGGATTTTATATTGGAAAAGAAGTGAAAGCCCAAAAAGGGGTTTAGACCCCAGGGGTTTATATATCACTTTAACAAAGAATGATAGTGGAGAAGTGACTAGACAGAGGAAAGAAGGAGGGCAGTCTGGGCTTCTAGGGACAGTAACTTGTGGGAAGGTAACCAGGAAATTCACAGTAGATGTTTGTTCAAAAACGTTTGTTATGCAGACCGAAGTTAGTGCTGTCTCCAGTGATAAGTGTCATCTCCAGTGATTAAAAGTATTCTCCTCTTCCTGGTGCTAGAAAGGGAGACACCTTTACAAATGGAAATTTGTGCTACCTTTACAAAGAAAAATTTATGCCTTCCTTTTAGGCAGTAAGGGGGAGGGCAGAGAATTCTTCCTGGGTCTGCTGTTTTTTAATTGCCTTGTGCTCAAAATAATCCTTAAGCCAAAGTGGCATATTTTGGGGTGTCATATTCTGATCTCCTTCATCAGCTAAGGAGGTGCTCGTTTCCAACAGAGCAGTGTGTGGAAGCTATGAAGTACGGATAGATAAATTCAACATAAAATGAATACTTTTTGATGTCTGTCTAAAACTAACGAAAGCCCTCTTTTATGTATGAACCCACCTCCTTCTCTCACCCTTCTTTGTATCCCCATGGCCACTGCTCTAGTCCAGCTTCTCAGTCTGGGCTGGACTATTTCAACAGTCTCTTGGCTTGTTTCTCTTTCCCATTATTTTCTCCCTTTAAGCTAGTCTATAAAATCTTGTTAGATTACTTTTCTGTAAATATAACTGTCAAAGTGTCACCCTCCTGCTCAAAGCCCCAACTGCTTCTCAATCCCTCCAGGATGAAGTCTAAACTGATTTTTGTTTTCAGTGCTCTTTTCAATCTGACTCCCAATTTGCCCGTGCCATTCCTCTACCCCCTTAGTCCCTTACCTGAATATCCTGCTCCATTTAGACTAATTTGCTCAATGGTCCTTAACCATGGCACGCTCTTGACATTCACCATGTTCTTCACTTGGAACACACAGCCTCTCTGCCTATCTTAAGTACTTCTTCACACTTCATGGACTGCTCAAGTAGCATCTTTTCTTAGCCCCCTGCCTCACCTAATACTGCCGAGTGTTTATACTACTCCTTTAGCTCTCACATGTGACCACCATTGATAAATATCTTTAAAAAAAATTTTTTTAATGTTTATTTTTGAGACAGAGAGAGACAGAGCACGAACGGGGGAGGGTCAGAAAGACAGAGGGAGACACAGAATCCGAAGCAGGCTCCAGGCTCTGAGCTGTCAGCAGAGAGCCCGACGCGGGGCTCGAACTCACAGACCGTGAGATCATGACCTGAGCCGAAGTCGGACGTGCAACCGACTGAGCCACCCAGACGCCCTGATAATTATCTTTTACATGTCTATTTCTCACCTCTCTGGCTAGGTTATAAGTTCTTAGTAAGGAGAAGCCATGCCTTATACTTCTCTGTCTGACCCTCTGTGCTTTTGCACTTGGAAAGTCAACTCTTTTCCAGCATTTAACGTGGTATGCTGATTCAGAGGCAAAAAGCATTCCATTAGGGAGCCCTCATGCAACACCTCTGATTGGTGGTTCCAATTACAGGAAGCTCACATGAGAAGCCGCTCCCCCCCCCCCATTTGTTTTCACTCCATTAAGAAATTCTTTGTGTTAATTCAACATTTTGTCCTATGACCCATTAAGTAAAGCTACTTTGAAAGCAATTTAATTAAAACCTTGTGATTTTGCAAGATTGCCAAAAATGCTAGTAGCTCTAGACAGACCTATGGCTTATAAAACGCAGCATTTTCAGATATCGGCATAGCAGGAGAGGAGACCCGCAACTCAGGCTTGTTCAAAGATGAAGTTCTGAGAAGTTCCTCCTACATTGGTTGAGGTCACTTGGCTGGTAGACAGATTTTGCAAATGTAGCTTAACTGTCAAAAAGCTGCAGCATCAAAAAAAAAACAAAAACAAAAAAACTCCTCTTGCCCACACATATACACGCATACGCCCTCTCTTTCTTTGCCTAAATAAATATAATAGCAACCTGGGTGTGCCAGCACAGCCCAAGCACCTATACAGTTAAAAACAGCAAGTACCACGTTGTCGCATCTGAAGTTCTCGGTTCTCCAAACGAAAAGTCAGCCCCTTTGAAGCTAAGTTTTCTCTGCACCCAGAACAGTCATTTTCTCAGCAGAGACTGAGAGCTTACAATTCACTAAAGATAAATGGAGTTGCAGTAAGCAATACAAAGAAAACTAAGGCCTGGGTTCTGCCCTGAAGAAGTTTATAATCTACCACCAGGAAGCAGGAAACAGAAGATTATTAAACTCAAGTTCAGGTGCCAGAAGAGATGTGTACATTGTAAGCAGTGGTAATACAGGGAGGGTAGGTTGACTTGGGTGGATGGGGAAAAACAGTCCCCCAAAAACTTCAGAGTGGATTTCTTAAAAGATGCCCAATTGACTGATAAACATAAAATTACCATATGGTTCAGCAATTCCACCCCTGGGTATATAACCCCCCAAACCGATAACCAGTGCAAACAAAAACTTGTAAACAAATATTCGTACTAGCACTATTTGCAAGAGCCGAAAGGTAGAAACAACACAACTGTCCATCCACAGATGACTGGGTAAACGGAATATCGTGTATCCATACGGTGGAATATTATTTACCCATAAAATGAAATGATGGGCTGACATATCCTAAAACAGGGATGAACCTTGAAAACATCGTGCCAAATGAATGAAGCCAGACACAAAGGCAACAGATCACATGATTCCACCCATATGACATATTTATCACAGGCAGATCTATCAAGACAGAAAGTTTAATGGTTTCCAGGGGATGGGGTTGGTGATGGAAATGGGGAGTTTCCTTAATGGGTACAGGGGTTCCTCTTGGGGTGATGAAAATATTCTGGAACTAGGTAGTGATAATGTTTGCGTAATACACACACACAAGTGACACAGGGATAGGGCAGAACATTGCAGGAAGAGGGAATGGCACACAAAAATATACCTGTGCACCTGAAACTGCCCGGTTTCAAACTGCCTTTGACAGATCTGAGGTGACTGGGGCCAATAGCATCTCCCAGTCACCGTGACAACCACAAGTGTCTATGCATTTCCGAACTCCCCCAAGGCACTGTGTCTGCAGTCAAGAACTGCCGACTTAAAGGTTGGTAAGAACTTTCTAAATTCAATGTAAATATGCCCTTCTTGATGAACAGGCTATTTGAATTAGAACTTCTTTCCAAAGGAGGATCATAGCTAGTTGGCTCAAGGTCATTAAAAACAGGTGGGGCACTACTGGGGCGTGGTATTAGCCATGCTATCACAAGTCTGCATAAAATAGGCAGATTGACCGCTTAGAAGTTATTACTCTATTAGTTATGGCATGTACTGAAATTCAGGAAATTGTATTAAAATATGGGCGGAAGGTAGTTTGTTATGTCAAGATAAAATGTCTTTATGATATTTTATTTAAAGATAATCTAATAGCAACACAAACTTGGAATATGGCCCTGTTTTATGAGATGCTTAAAACTAATTTCATGGGCCACTTTGAAAAAGATTAAATGTTACACATATTGAACTACTTCTTTAGGATTCCATCCATCAAGTGATAATGGATGCTGTTGGTTGGAATGGCGCAAGCCTTTCATAACCATATTTTCTGACCAAAATAGTTCAAAGGGGGCGCAGATGGGAGGGAACACAAGGCTCAAGTTCACCTAGAAATGCATTCGTAAGAAGGCAGTCCACCAACGTATCAGTCAGAAAGCAGCTGCAGGCTCTTTGGAAAAACACTTTACATCACAAGTTGGAAAGATAACATCCACCCTCATCTGTTAAGGTATGACATTGGTCAGAATTCCTTTATTCCCTTCTTGATTACCAGGATATTTAAATTAGAATCTTTTTTCAAAGGAGCATCTTAGCTCATTGATTCAAAGTCTTTAAAAGTCTGCATCAAAGAATGGGAGAAAGGAAGGAGAGAAGGAAGAAGAGAGGGAAGAGAAGAGGGGGAGAAAGTTGTGTAAGCAACTGCAATTTGCTGGTGCAAATATATATCCATGAAGATAGAAACATGCTTTCCTCTTAACAGACACTCCCATTGTGGATCCGCCCCCCCCCCCCACAATTGTGTAAGCACAAACACTCATCTGCACACACACACATGTCCCTATAAGAGATTGAAAAAGAATCACTTAGCACATAGTTACAGGACTTCATTCAGGTGTCGTTATTCAAGTGTCTTGGTACCACCCAAGGCCCAAGCCCCTCCTTCCTGTCATCTGTATTGGCTCAGCCCTAGCCAGGTCCATTCTCCATTGCTGACCTCCCTCATTGCCGCCGTATGCGATTATCTCCTGGCCCTCACCCTGCAACCTCTTCTGTGTCTCTCCCCTGGCTAATACCCCCATCCTCCACCCTTCCTCCCAGCAACCTCTTAATTCTACCATCTAATGGCTTTCTCCAGTCCTCACCTTCTTAGATATTCTGCAATGTTGAGTCCTTCAGTAAAATTCATTCAAGAAATACTTGTTAAGATCTTACTGTGTGTCATCGTGGTTCAAGGCATTAGGAATACCCAAACTGATGAGACCCTGGAGCCCTCTCCCCCTTTGTTTTCATACTGTCATCTTGATCTCTTAAATGTTCAATTGTTCCTTCTACCAACAAACAAACAAAACCCCCAAATCTGGAAATTTCCCTCGTATCTCATCAGCAAGTTATGTCATTCTACCTTCGAAACATATGTCAGGTTTCCCATCTTCTTACCATCTCCGCTGCCACCATCCGTGTCCCAACTGCCGCAACCGCCACCTGGACCCCCTCAGTAGCTTCCTCGCTGGCTCTCACTGCCCCACCCACTTTTTACAGTTCATAGCAGGCAGAGCGACCTTTCCAGAAAGCAAGTCAGGGGCTCGGTTGTTTGGCTGTCCCACTCTTAACTCTTGATTTCAGCTCAGGTCATGATCTCACGGTTTTTGGGATGGAGCCCCACCTTGGGATCTGTGCTAGCAGCATGGAACCTGTGTGGCAGTCTCTCTCCCTCTCTCTCTCTACCCCTCCCCCACTCTCAAAAATCAGTAAATAAACTTAAAAAAAAAGTGCTTCCCATACTATCCCTCCCACTCTTTTGCTCCCTTCACTTCCCCAAACCTCATCACTTTCTAGCCCTCTTCTGCTTTAGTTTCTCCATGGCTCCATTTAAAACCTTTTAATTCCTGTGCATGTATTCTCTCACTTTAGAACAGAAGCTCCAAGAAGGTGAGGACTTTGATGCCAGGACATGCAGAAGCTTGTGGCAAATGTTGGAGCTCCTGTGGGCAGATTCTCTTCCTTGGGTCCTTAAATAGCCATTTTCAGTCACCTTTTGTTCTTTGTACACTCTCAGAAGTCCCTAAGTCCACAGCACTGCCTCTCAAAGTGTGATCAGTGCCCCACATGCATCGACATCATTTGGGATGTGACTTAAAAAAAAATACAGATTCCTAGACCCAAACCTGAATCTTACTCAGTTTCTGTGTCCATAGGGCAGAGCCTAAAACCTGCATTAAATAAGCTCCCAGGTAATTCTTCTGCTTCAAAAGCTTAAGAACCACTATTCTGTCATTTCAGTAATTACCTTTACTGATTTCCAAATCTGTGTTTCCATCTTGTTTCTAAATGATCCCCAAGGCTTATTGATCCAGCTCCCTTAGCATCCCTCAAATCCGTGCTGTCCATTCACACAAGTCTCATATGGTTCAGGCATGTGAAGTTCATCTGAATCACGGCAATCATTGTTGAGCCAGCATCTGTCTGCTTTCCAGACCATCAGCTAACCCATGTCACTTCTGATTTCTAAAATCAATGGTTTTCCATTCCCTCCTCCTTGGGGCCCCCTCCCATCACTTTTTGGGGCTTGCTTCTCCAACAAGGATCAGTTTATGCACCAATTTCTCCAGGAAACTTCTCTGGTCTCAGCTGAATATCCTCTTCCTCTCCTTTGTTGCCCAAAGAACTGTCGTCTCTGATGGTACTTATTCATTTTACCTTAAGTAGGGGCTATTTATTTATCTTTTTTTATTTGCTGTAATTCATAAGTTCTATGAGTACCAGAAATATGATTTATTCATCTTAGTATACTCCAGAGGATTCAGCCCAATTGTTGGTACTCAATAAATGTTTGTTGAATGAACGATTGAGCTCATGTTTGGTTCAAAATATACTTTATCATTGTGTTGGTTTTTTTTTTTTCTCTTCAAGTAGTTAAAAAAGAAACCCACAACAAACTAATTCAAAAAATTTGCATCATTCATTTCTGCTAGAAGAAAAATACTGACAGCCAAATACTGACATTGGTTTGTGATAATGATCAATTTAGATATCATAATGAAATTCAAAAACAAATTTATTATAATGAAGGTACATAAAACCATTTACTAATTATATAACAAAGACCAAAAAAAAAAGAAAAAAAAACATTTGAGTTCTCAATCATGGTCACAAAACAGGTTCTGAATTAATTCAAAGGCAAGCAATATGTTGTGAATATTCGATTTACAGAATAATTTAAAAAGTAAGACTAGGGAGAGTTGACATTCACCACTCCACCCTTCTAGATGACTTTTCCTTGTTCCCCAGTGTGGGACAACTTTGTCTTCTCTTAGGCAGATGTAAAGCTTGAAGAAACTGTGGATGGCTACCATTACCGGCCCACAATTGTCCTACCATGGCAGGTCTGTTTCTACTGCTGGACTGAGGGAGATATGCCCATGGCATTGCAGTAGGGAATGCAGAATGTTTTTCCCCCCTAAGAAAATGATGCTATAAATGAGGCTAAATATATAAAAATAAAGCTTTCAATGGTCCTTTTATATTATATTTTGGGTAAAATGGCTTTTGGGATCTAGCCTGGTAAACTAGCCATATAACCTCAATGGTCTGGGCAAATGGAGTTTGGATTCCCACCAACAGATCAACTCTTGAAATACCCCCTTTCTTCACATTTTTACGCAGCTGGAAAAAAATCCTCCCCTTCCTTTATGTAGTCCCATTGACCTTGCAAAATGGCTCTAGAGCCTGTGGCCTCTGTGCTGGGGGTATGGAAGATATTACAAGTACACATACCATTTGCTGAATCACAGTTGAAACCTCACACAAGTGGCATTTTTTAGAAAGTAAGAAAAATAAGACCTTGGGGCGCCTGGGTGGCTTGGTCGGTTAAGCCTCTGACTTCGGCTCAGGTCATGATCTCACGGTCCGTGAGTTCGAGCCCCGCGTCGGGCTCTGTGCTGACGGCTCAGAGCCTGGAGCCTGTTTCAGATTCTGTGTCTCCCTCTCTCTCTGCCCCTCCCCTGTTCATGCTCTGTCTCTCTCTGTCTCAAAAATAAATAAACGTTAAAAAAAATTAAAAAAAAAAAAAAGAAAAATAAGACCAAATGAAGCTACGTATCATGAGGCACTGAAAATAAGTTTTGAGATGTTCTCTCTGAGATTTATTGCCATTGTATGCTATTTGTTTGTGCAAAGAACAATTTATTTCTTACACAGTTCACCTGAAACCCATGCTGTTGTTCTCATCTGCCCAGAAATCATAAACTTACAGGCTGGAGGAACCCTCAGAGATCATCTGGTCCAATGCCCTCACTTTGCCTACAAACAATGAAATTGCTTCAGTTTTATCTTTATCATAAATTCAATATGCCACAAATGTTGTGAATGCTTCCTATGGGTTCCAAATGTAGCCTATTGGGTTTTTATATTGAACCAGCTTTGTTTATAAAACTGTCGGGAGAATTAAAACATGGCAACTCCTTGGATAATACTAGACAGAAAATGATATGAGAATCAACTCTATAAATTGGAATTCTGGAAATAAAAGACCACAGACCCAAAATTTTAAATTAAGACTCTGCATGCAGGAAGACTAAATGGGAGAAGCACTCGACAGCAATGGCTTAATTCCCAGACTCCTTGGCACTTTGGAGATACACTTTCTCTTTCATGTAACTTTCTGAAAACTAGCTTAGTAATTTCAGCAAGTAGCCAGAGGCCTCTTTATAAGAATATTCTTTGTGGTTAGGAATCTCTGTCCAAAAACGTCTCTCCCTCCCTCCCACCCCCCATAATTGGGAATTTGTTGTGGCACAGGAAAGCTATGAGTGGGGGTGCCAGGTAACACAGGGGAGTTATCTTTGGGGGTTCTTTTTGTGAGGATTAGGGATTCTTCCAGAGAGGGTGAGTGGAGTCTTCATCAGGTGGTGGAAAATATGTGCAGATAAGGGAAGGTGGCAAAAAAGCAAATCTCTTACACGTGGCTGCAGATAGAAAGAAAACCTGAATGACAAAATAGCCTTGGGATCAAACTCATCAATTTGCTCTTCAACCAGATCAGTTCCACCTTTATCCAAATTATAAATTGAGATTCCTTGTAACGTTTTGTTTTTAATAAGAGTTGTATTAAGGAGTGTTCCAAAAGACTTGAAAATCATTGATCTATTTTGATTCCCTCAATTTAAATCAATTAAAAGACATTAATTAAGCACCTGCTCCAATTTTGTGAATCATGCTGGTTTCTGGGTTTATAAAGATGGATAAGACACTTCCTGCTTTTCATAAGTTTATCATCTTGTGAGAAAGACAGATTCATCAATCACCATTGCAGAGGTGATAAGAGCTATGGGAACACAGAGGAAGGAGCAATTAATTCAGCCTGAGAGAGCCAAATAAAGTTATAAAAAGGTAATATTTGAGTCAGGCTGTAACTGTGTAAGAAGTTTGTCAGGTGAGGACAAATAGGATAGGAGAACTCAAGGGCAAATCATCTTGGTGTAGTTGGAGTTAGCTGCCTGCCAGGGAAGTGGGGGACCCCTGAGGTGCTCTGGAGGGGGATACTGGGGCCAAGCTAGGCAATGCAGTGGGCAAGCAGTTGTCATCACCAAAGGTTGATACTATTAAGAAGAGGGCAGTAGAAGGATCAGATCCATGCTTTGATTATGCAACCTTGGAAAGACTATGGAAGGTAGAGCCTCCATATTGGAGGATTCTCCGCAGATCTGGATGGGACAGGACAAGTGCAAGAAATGCTTGCAGGCAGAACTGGTTGTACTTGGTGATAAACCGGATGTGACAGGTAAGGAGGGAAAGAGCCAAAATGGAATCTTTGAGCTATTTCTTGGGAAGAAGGTGAGTGTGTTTCTATCATTCTGTCTGCAAAGCATAGAAACTCAGCTTGGGCGAAGTGATGAACATATTGCCCCAAGAATACAAGTTTGGGTTAAGACACCAAACTGGGGAGCAGCTGGGTATTTAGAACAGGAGAACTAGATACTATCTAATATCATTCTTTCTCCTATTTTCCTTCCCTCCTGCTTCTCTCTGTGTTAAGTTTTCCTCTCATCTCTGATTTAAAAAAAACACTTTTGTTGAGGTATCACTCACATAGAATGAACTGCATAAATTTAAAGTGTACTATTTGATAGGTTTTGAAATATATACCCATCCATGGAACCATCACCACAATTAAAACAGTACATGTATCAATCACTCTCCAATTTTCCCCATGCCTCCTTGTAATTCCTCTCTCCCATCCCACTCTGCCTCTCCTTACCTTGCTCTTCATGGCAATGATTGACCTGATTTCTGTCATTCTAGATTAGTTTACATTTTTAAGAGTTTTGTGTCAATGGAATCATACAGTAGGTACTTATTTGGGTCTCGCTTCTTTCACTCAGATTAACTCATACTGTTGTGTGTATCTATATAGTTCATTCCTTTTTAATGCTGAGTAGTTTCTATCACTTCCGCCATTTTCTCTGTGTTAATTATACTCTTTCACTCCTACCTTGCCATCTCATAGGGAAGGAAGCCTGGCCCATGGAAGTCCCAGGGTTTACTTTTAATGGCTGTCTCCACCAAGCACTTCCTGATTCTCATGCTGGTCCCAAGGTCAGAAATTCCTAAGGACTCTGATTGACCTGTATCGGGTTAGATACTCACCTCTCGGCCAAAAGACTGTGGCTGGAAGGGCAGGGAGCCAGAAAGACGTGGCAAAGCTACGAGAACCTTCTGGGTGTTTTTGATTCCAGCCTTCAGCCCACATAGAAACATCCTTCTGACTTCCCTCCTTGTCCTACTCTTCAGGTTCATGCTAAAATTGTGAAATGCATTATACTAGGATCCATTCCAAATGAATCAAATATTGAATGTAAAAAAATAAATCCTGAAAGGAAAATGTCTGTATTAATTTAGAGAAGACCTTTCTAACTAGGACTCAAAATCTAGAAGGCATAAAGTAAAATATTTGAAAATTAAATTCCATAAATATAAAAATCTTTGCTTAGCAAAAAAACCCCCGAGCCAAGTAAAAATACAAATGTCAAATTGGGAGCAAATTATTTGTTACTCATTTCACAGACAAAGTTTAATGTTTTATATATATATATATATATATATATATATACACACATATATATATACATATATATACACATATATATATGTGTATATATATACATATACATATATACACATATATATATGTATATATACATATATGTATATGTATATATGTACACATATATATATGTATATATATACACATATATATGTATATATAAAGGGCAACACAAGTTCAAACTACAATGAAATACCATTTTTCACTATCAACTTAGTAAAAATCTAAGTGTATTAGTGTGTGGTATTAGCAAGGAAAGGGGAAATGGGCATTCTCCTACTTTGTTCTTCCAAGCGTCAATTGGTGTCACCCACGGGGGGCAATTTAGTAATAACCATCGGAATTGGTTATTCATTATAATATTGTTGGCTATGGCAAGACATTGATAACAACCTAAATGTCCACCAATAGGGGTTGGTCATACACACTATGGTACATCCATGCAATGAAATACTGTATAGTTGTCAAAAGAGAATGAGGGCATTTCTTACAAATTGAACTGAAAGATTTCCTAGATGGATTATGAAGCAAAAAAAAAAAAAATCTAACAAAATAATACACAGAGCATGCTCTCATTTGTGTAGAAAGGAGGAGATTGCATTGTAAATCCCTATTTGCTTCTGCATGCGTTTAAAATCTCTGGAAGAATCCACAGGAAATATTAACATGGTTACCCATTTATGAGCGTGAAATAGAGCTATATGCATACCTATATAAGTGCCTATATATTTATTTAACTTTGAATCCTATAAATGTATTATCTACTTAAAAGATCAAGTGATTTTTGAAAAATTCTATTGCTTGTCTTAAATGGAACCACGCTATTTTCTTCTAAGCTTTTCTTCTAAGAAAAGTTTAGCTTTCAGATTTGCCTTAGTTCAGGAAACCAGCATGTGTCCTTTAGGTATGGCTTCGTGATTTTGGCTTAAGTCCCTGATGACTACAAATCTAGATCACACCGATACAAATATTTTATAACATTTTATTTTTTTTTAGGTTTTTTTTTTAACGTTTATTTATTTTTGAGACAGAGAGAGACAGAGCATGAACAGGGGAGGGGCAGAGAGAGAGGGAGACACAGAATCAGAGCAGGCTCCAGGCTCCGAGCTGTCAGCACAGAGCCCGACGCGGGGCTCGAACTCACGGACCGTGAGATCATGACCTGAGCCGAAGTCGGACACTTAACCACACTGATACAAATATTAAGCACACTGGGGGTAACGCTGTACATGAACACGCGTAGACACTCATTTAGGTTGTACCCACATAACTCAAAAATAGAGTGGAGTGAGTGGGAGTCTCTACAGAGGAAGAACGCAGTGTCTGAGGAAGTGTGACTTGGGAGGTGACTGGAGGGGGAGGGAAAGTGAATAGGCCGTAGGGGGATGGGATCAATAGAATTCTGTGCCTGCCTGACTGTTGCCGCAATCACTACAGTTACCTGCCAGGGGACGGTGTCCCCTGACTCAGCAGATCTCAGGGCTGAGTCACCTGGTTCTGCAGCATCGTGGGGCTCATTCAAGAGTGCCCCACTGCCCCTGCCCCCCATGAGTCCACTTCTGCACACTCTTTATTTTTTTTATTTTCTTTTTTCCAATATATGAAATTTATTGTCAAATTGGTTTCCATACAACACCCAGTGCTCATCCCAAAAGGTGCCCTCCTCAATACCCATCACCCACCCTCCCCTCCCTCCCACCCCCCATCAACCCTCAGTTTGTTCTCAGTTTTTAAGAGTCTCTTATGCTTTGGCTCTCTCCCACTCTGACCTCTTTTTTTTTTTTTCCTTCCCCTCCCCCATGGGCTTCTGTTAAGTTTCTCAGGATCCACATAAGAGTGAAAGCATATGGTATCTGTCTTTCTCTGTATGGCTTATTTCACTTAGCATCACACTCTCCAGTTCCATCCACGTTGCTACAAAGGGCCATATTTCATTCTTTCTCATTGCCACGTAGTATTCCATTGTGTATATAAACCACAATTTCTTTATCCATTCATCAGTTGATGGACATTTAGGCTCTTTCCATAATTTGGCTATTGTTGAGAGTGCTGCTATAAACATCGGGGTACAAGTGCCCCTATCTGCACACTCTTTAATTTGAAGTCCATCTGCAGAGTTCTGAGGACAGCCAAGAACCTTCGGGGCACATCAAAGACCTATTATGACCCCTCCCCTCTCCACTCCCGATAACCAGAGCTACGACCAGAAGAGAAATGTCCACTCGAATGACTTCTTTTAGGGAGGTGAAGGGATTCACTGGGTCCCTGCGCCTGATTCAAATGGACTCCTCCCTTCAGATTTCCATTGTTGGCTTCACGGCCTCTGGGGCTAGAATCTTCATTCCCGGCTCAGGTATCTGGCGTGTCTCTTTGAAGCCTCCAACTCACTTGCAGAAACACCTCCCTTACGTCACCACTAGAAAATGTCCTCAGCCAGGTGCTCCACTTGCACTGGAGTCTGAGCTCAGCCCCTTTCTGGAATGCTGCCAGCTAACATGAGAAACTATGACCTACAGAGTTTTACGTTCCTCAGCACAGAGCTGTTAGGAGGAGATACAGGATAATAAATGATTGCTAACATTTATAGAGCCCTTAGTATGTGCCGAACAGCTTACGCACGTTATTTAATTTAACCTTCACTGCTCTCTTATATACCTTATGTACTGCTATTATCCCATTTCACAGAGGAAGAAACTGAGGCTTAGAGGTTAACTGAGTTGCATGTGTTTGAAAAGTTGGTGAGAAGGAAACTAGTAGTTGATCTCAGATCTGTATGATGCCAGAAGTCTGACTCTTAAGATCTGTGCTTCATCCCAGAACACACGTTGCAAACTCAGGTTATGCACATAGTACTTCTTGTTGTTAGTCTGGAACACTGATCATAGCTGCCATTTGTTGAGTACTTACAATATAGGTATTTCACCCATATTATCTCATTTAATCTTTAAAAAAAATTTTTTAAATGTTTATTTATTTTTGAGAGAGTGAGACAGAGTATGAGCAGGAGAGAGGCAGAGAGAGAGAGAGAGAGAGAGAGAGAGAGAGAGTTACACAGAATTGGAAGCAGGATCCAGGTTCTGAGCTGTCCGCCCGGAGCCCGAGGTGGGGCTTGAACCCTCGAAGCGTGAGATCATGACCTGAGCCGAAGTCAGACGCTTCTCCAACTGAGCCACCCAGGCCTCCCTCATTTAATCTTAACAATAACCCTTTGAATGTCTTACTGCCCACATAAGGTCTCCTTATCCAGGGTAACACAGAGGATGCTCTTTCAACACTGCCAGTCTGACACCAACAATTGCCCTACTTACCACTGCCCTCTGCTATCTTCCCCCACATTCAAAGATTCACGAAAAATATTCGATGAGGTGGTATTATTTCTGTTTGGAAACAAATGAACAATTGCAACGTCCCTGGTTTGTTGCTGCTCAGAACTTCGGTGCTTGTGCAGATACGCTTCAAGAAAGACAGAGGTGTGGTTGTCCAAATTTTGGCTGAGTACCTTCCTGATTCCACCACAGTTCAGTGTCTTAGCTACTCAGCGCTCTCAACCCTTTCTAGAAGATTGTTAAGGATCAAGTAGCCAACACGATTAATTTAAGCACTCTTCTCCTTTCCTCTCCCCCAAATAGGTCATTTGTCCCATCAAACAGGCTGGCATGCCTTTTTCCTGGGGGATTTTCTTGTGACTTCCCACGGAAGAGATTTAAAGTAAGTGAAAGAATTGATTGCTGGCAAATTAAAAGGCTTCACTCTCATTTCTCTGCTGCTTGGTCTTCTGCCTTCCACCCAGAACAGTAACAAGTAACAGTTACAGTAACAAGGCTGTAGTTTCTTTTCCAAGCTGCCTGGTTTTGCAGCTTACGTTTACAGCTGGGGACCTGGAAATATGGGAAAGAATTCTGTACTCCAGAAGCATCTCTATTTCTTAAGAGATGTTGGGACTCTTCCCTCCGGGAAAAAGGCTGAAGCATACACTGTGAGTTCCTGAGAGAGGAAGTAGATTTCATCCCATTTGTATCCTCAGCAGCTGGAAGAGTGCTTGGCTCGTGTGCAGTCCTACACCCAACTTGGATGTCCACCGATCAGTCAACCTCCACTCTGCTGGGAAACTATATTCAGTTGTCCTAGGGAAATAATTCTACTTGTGTTACAAAAATTCAGTTTAGGCATATATACAAATTTCAGATCCCACACAATTACTCCTGTATAAATTCTAAGATTAGGGACAGACAGATAGATGAAAGGAGAGAGAGAGAGAGACAGAGGGAGAGAGAGAGAGATGTTGTTTTTCCTTGACTTCAAATTTACAAATTTCTTCTCCTTATTCCCAAGGCCCAGTGTCAACATCGTGTATATATATCTCTCACACTCTACTATAGGCTTCTTGAACACTGGGACTATTTTGTATTCACCTGTATCTCCCACAGTGCTTTGCACATCATATATGCTTACTATCTATTTGCTGAACTGTAATTTGTAAATTTAGAAAACGCTATTTCAATTAAGGAGTGGAGCGCCTGGGTGGCCCAGTTGGTCGAGCACCTGACTGTTGATTTTGGCTCATGATCCCACGGTGCTGGGATCGAGCCCTGCACTGGACTCCATTCTGAGCACGGAGCCTGCCTAAGATTCTCCCTCTCTCTCTCCCTCTCTCTCCCTCTGCCCCCTCCCCTGATCACACACACGTGTTCTCTTTCTCTCAAAAATTTTTTTTAAACATATGTAAAAAATTAAGGAGTATTTATTATTTTTCTTAGAACGTCCTCTATACCATGAAAATTCCTACGGATCAGACAGTGCTGATAGCCAGTCCTATGTAACGGTCCTACTATGTGCCAGGCACCCTTCCAGCTGCTGGGGTTACAAACAGGATGCAATCTGCTTTCTCTGTTCCAGAAACTCACAGTCTACACTTTAGCCTTTTTCCCCGAGGGTGGAGCCCCAACCACCCCTCCAAGGAATAGAAGTGCTTCTACTGAACGTTCAGGTATGAGCACAAGCTGAAAAACCAGGCAGCGTGGAAAAGAAGCTCCAGCCCACCGCACTTGTGCTCAACAACGCCCTTGTTATTGTTCTGGGTGGAAGGCAGATGACCAAGGAGCAGAGACATGGGAGACGAAGCCTTTTAATTTGCTGGCAATTAATTCTTTCACTTACTTTAAATTAAAATGTTCAGCCTTTCCCAGCCACTCATCAACAACTGTTAACATCAGTGTCTTTTCAGCATTGGAAGGCTCTGAGTATAAACAGCCCATTACCTTGCAATGAAAGATAAATTGTAGAACCTTGATTAAGCAGAATGCTCTGGAAATGAGCTTTACTGGTTCATTGATTCTTCTACTTATCAGAGACTTCGCCAGAACTTTAAAAAAAATTTTTTTTTTTTTTTTTACTTTTAGCATTCATTCATTCATTAGTTCATTCCACCAATTAAACAACATGACAGAGGGGCTAAGAGCAGTCTCTGGAACCAAACTGTGTATTCAACCCCAGCTCCATCACTTGGTTACCTCGGACAGCTTGCTCACCCTCTCTGTGCTTCTGTCTCCCCATCTATAAAGTAGAAATGGTAATGGTGTTTATTTCATAGCATCTTTACAAAAATCCAATCGACTGACATATGTAAAGTCCAAAGGACAGTGCCTAGCACACAACTTTAAGTATTGTTATGGTTGTTCACTCCTATATTTTATTCATCAAAGGGCAATTGGCAGGCTAAGATGATCCCTGCATCACAGTGAGTTCTTACTATTTAAAAAAAATTCAGGGGCGCCTGGGTGGCTCAGTCGGTTAAGCGGCCGACTTACGCTCAGGTCATGATCTCGCGGTCCATGAGTTCGAGCCCCGCGTCGGGCTCTGTGCTGACTTCTCAGAGCCTGGAACCTGCTTCGGATTCTGTGTCTCCCTCTCTCTCTGCCCCTCCCCCATTCATGCTCTGTCTCTCTCTGTCTCAAAAATAAATAAACGTTAAAAAAAAAATTAAAAAAAATAAAAATTAAAAAAATTAAAAAATAATTTAAAAAATTCAAACAATATAAAATTATATAGACTAAAATATGAAAACCTACCCCTATCTCCCCTAATTCTACTTCCCAGAGGTAACTGTTAATAATTCCACAGGTATCCTTCCAGACTATTTTTCTAGGCATATCAAAATATATATATAAACACCAGTTGTTCCTTTTAATAAAAGATACAATCATCTTGCTAACAATATATCAGATACACTTTTGCAAGTCGCCCATACAGACCTATCTCCTTCAAAGTGGCTGCCTTTTGTTTCTATCATATGATAAACCAAATACTTTTCATTTCCTCCTCTTCCTATTGATGCATGTTAGGTTGTTTCTAGCCTTATGACTGATGCAAACAACACCAAAATGAACTTCCTTATGCCTGTAGCTTTGTACATTTGTAGGATATTTCTTTAGCACAAGTTCCTAAAAATGGACGTGGTAGTCCATTGGGCCTTCCTTTGAAAGCATCCACTTTAATAGAGGAGAAATAAATCAGAGTTGAAAGGACAGCTTCAGACCCATTATGAGAAATGCCCATTCTGTGGTGCCTGGGAGGCTCAGTCAGTTAAGCGTCCAACTCTTGATTTTGGCTCAGGTCATGATCTCATGGTTTGTGGCATCCAGCCCCACGCCGGGCTCTACGCTGAAAGGGAGGAGCCTGCTTGGGATTCTCTCTCTCCTCCCTTTCTGCCCCTACTCTCTCAGTTTCAAAATAAATAAATAAACTTAAAAAAAGTTTATTCCATCACACCTGGTTGTGGATGCCACCAAGAAAGAGTAGCCAACGGGGTGACACTCTGTCATGGGCTTGGGCAGCAGATTTTTTGAGTAAATCTCTCTCTCATAACAGCTTATGTTGTTGCAGTTTATTTCTTTCTAAAGATGTGGTAGAACATTCTCATTAATAGAGAGCTGGGATTAGCTGGGCTGCAGGTAATTAAGGTCTTCATCTTAATCTCAGAATCTCATTCACAACCCTTTTTCTCCTAGCCCGCCCCCCGCAAGGCACTGTGACCTGGCAAGAAAACCCATGACTCCATGACATTCATTTTTCTCCAAATATTTAGAGCACCTGAACAATGAAAGAAGAAGCAGGTGAGCAGAGGAAGAGAGGCTGGAGAGTTAAAAGAAATCATGGCCAGATGGGGATCACGATACACTTAAACTGGAAAATCACTCAGGAGAACCTCATGCTGTAAATATATATAGAGTATGACAAACTGAGTAAATGCCTCTGTGGTCCTGAGCTAAGCTAATGACATGCCAAGGGGTGGACCCTGGATACGTGACTTAGGTTACAGGCTTAACTGCCCTGCAAAGAGGTCCAAAACAAGACAGGAGTTGAACCCTTTGGCTGCAAGTGTCCATAGGTAGGCTAGAGCTGCGTAATGGACATACAGCTCTGTTCCCCAAGGTCATCAGAAGTATAGGTCTGGGGCAGCTCTTCCATCCTCCATGGTGGCTCCCGCCTTTGGTTAAATGTGGCCGTGGCAGTTACTGCCATTCCCCACACAGGAGGAAAGAGAGAGTGGGCACAGCCCTTTCTCTATAAAGAATGTGGTACTGATGTCATTCACATCACTTCCACTCACTGTCTAATAGCAGGAATTCAGTCACATGTCCCTCCTAGCTGCAAGGGGCACTGGGAGATGTGGTTGTTACCTGAGTGACCATTTGCCCAGATAAATCTTGGCATTTTATTACTGAAGAAAGGGCGGGGAGGAGAAAAAGAAGGAGAACAAGGAGAAAAAGGAGGAAAGAACTGAGCCCTGGGTGGCTCAGTCTATTCAGTGTCTGACTCTCGATTTTGGCTCAGGTTATGATCCCAGGGTCATGAGATCGAGGCCCACATTGGGCAGCAGGCTGAGTGTGGGGCCTGCTTAAGATTCTCTCTCTCTCTCTCTCTCTCTCTCTCTCTCCTTCCCTCAGCTCCTCTCCCGCTCATGCTCACTCTCTCTCTCTCTAAAAAACAAAACGACTCTCTCTCTCTCCTCTGCCCTCCCCCACTCATGCTCTCTCTCTCTCTCTCAAAATAAATAAACTTAAAAAAAGGAGGAAAAGAAAGATACTGTTTTTTTTTTTTTGTAGAGTTTGGAACTGGAAGGTAGACATGGGCTAGAACTAGCCAGCTAAGCAAACCAATAACCACCATGACTCATTATGTCCTAGGGCCAATTTACTTGTTCAAAGTGCTCTCACATAAGAATTTTATTTGACATTGCCAGAAATTCTATCAAACAGGCAGAGAAGGTACAGGTGCCGAAAGAGAAGATGAGTTGCCAAGAGCACCCGGCAAGATTGGTTGGAGAAAGGGGTTTTGGGGGATGGGGAGCCACCATTCTCTAGGGAAGGGACAACAGATGGAAGAAAGCTACAGAAAAATCCATTTTCATTCAGTTCAAAGAGAAAGTTCCTGCTCAGGAGGCAGGGAGTAATTGCCCCCGATGTGCCCAGCTGTTGGTGGGCTTTAGGTCAAGAAAGCTCTAGAGGAATCTGAAGGGCAGGAGGTGGGGGTTATTATGCATGATGACCTTAGGTTTCTTCCACCCCTAGCATTTCTGATTTGGGGCAGAAATCTCATCAGTTGGTCCTGAAAAGAATCTGAGGCTTAGAAATAAATAACCAGCCCTTAGCTTATCCCCTAAGTCCCAAGGCAAGGAATGGGGCTGTGAGCTTCTCCTTAGCTCTCCAGCTGTGTGCTCCCTCCTGGACCTTCCCTGATGCACCGTCCCCCTCACCCCCATCCCCAGTCTGTAGCCCCAGTGCTCCATAGGACCTGGTCTCACCTGAATGCTAGTATATGCTGCTGGAAAAGCACCAAGCACACTCTCTAGAGAAACTAGGCCACTAGGAGGAGCCTGGCCCGTTTGCCCTGGGTGCATGGCTGACCCTACACCCCAGACCTACCGAATCAAAACGCGCATTTGACGGTAATATGTATGCACATTCAAGTTTGAGAATGTGCCTGTTCTAGGAGAGTCGCTGCTCTAGCACAAGCTGCAAAGTCAGCAAACCCTGGATATAGAGGCAAGTTCTGGAAGATCAAGCCAGTAGGCCGAGTCCAGGATGACTTGGTCCCTTCAAAGGGGCTTCAAAGAGCCTCAGTTGGTATCTGGCTCTCTCCTGTAGGCCGCATCTCTCCTATGGGCCCTCACCCACACCCTCAAATCTGCCCAGGCTTGGGGGATTCTGGGAAGTCGTGCTTGAGATCAAATGTTCGCACAAGCAACTGAACTTCAGGCGGTACACAACACCTTTACCAAAGAGAAAATAGGGCTTACTCTAAAGCACCAGAGAATCTTACACTCACAGATGGTGGCAGGCCCAAGAGAATTACAAAACCCACAGATGTACGAAATAGAATACAGAAAACATGTATTACGAGGGTTTTTCTTGGACCCGTGCCTGACTTCTTGACTTCTATCTCGATTTCTTTCAGTGCAGTCTTTTGGATATTTATTTTCATGGCTCCTCTAATTTGAGAAACAGGTTCCCTTTGTTGTGCTTTAAAGAGAGAGAGTAGAAAGCAATACGGTTCCCATGGGTTCCTCTGAATGCACAGAAAGATTGTGAAATTCTCTCTTCCAGAGTTCTCAGTGATATTGTTTGGGGCTGAGATGTTTGCCCTGGCAAGGACTGTGTTCAGTGGTTGTTATTATGGTTTTCTAAATAAAGAACCGAGCTTTGACGTGACCCTTGAACTAATGTCAAGGCATTTGGCGCCTGAAATGGAGGCAGTGCCCCAAGCCATGGCCCCCTGTCTTAGCTGCTTTGAATCGTGGCCAGCCCAAGCTGTTTGCTCCTTACCTGTTCACTTGTAGCTACTGAGGGCAATTTACAAAGACTTGTCCGCTTCCAGAAGGTGTGTTCCCAAAGTCAGTCCTCTTGTGTGAAAATCTGACTTACAAGCAGAGGCACAGAAGAGTCTCAGTGCTGACATCTGCCTTGTAACTTACCAACCTCAGTCTCCTGGTGCAGGGAAGTGACTCAGCTTGGCTCACCCAAGTTGCTCGCCGCTGAACTCAGTAAATTCCTGGTGTACCGTCACTTCCCAGCATTTTCCATTCACCCCTCAGAGAGAAAGTGACTTTGGGGTGAACCCTGAACTCTAGTTACCTGCCTTATTGCTCCAGACCATCACCAGCTTACACTTGTGCTCTGTGTTCCTAACCAGCCAGGGACACAAACGTTAGCCCCAAATTCTGTTTCCAGGGTGGTATCGCTCAGGGATACACCTACCACCCCAAAGTCATGGACTAGAGGACTCTCTAGCAGGACTGGGCAATTCAGAAGCACATGGAGGTCATGCAGGTGTGACCATGGAGTTGGCCTACTGTACTGGGTTCTATGAACACTGCGGGGCACAGGCCTCATCTAAGGAGGCACCTAATACTCACCTCCAGTAGAGGAAAGCCTTTGGAACTGAGGGCCCAATCTTGCCAGACCTATTTTTAAAGAGACAGAATTTTATATGTGTTCATAAGTGAAATCTCTTGCATTTTAAATACTGGCTTACATTAAAAAAATTTTTTTTAATGTTTATTCATTTTTTGTTTTTTTGAGAGAGAGAGAGAGAAAGAACGAGGGGGGGAGGGGCAGAGAGAGAGGGAGACACAGAATCTGAAGTAGGCTTCAGATTCCAAGCCATCAGCATAGAGCCCAATGCAGGGCTCAAACCCACGAACTGTGAGATCATGACCTGAGCCAAAGTCGGATGTTTTTTTTTTTTTATTTATTTATTTTTGGGACAGAGAGAGACAGAGCATGAACGCGGGAGGGGCAGAGAGAGAGGGAGACACAGAATCGGAAACAGGCTCCAGGCTCCGAGCCATCAGCCCAGAGCCTGACGCGGGGCTCGAACTCACGGACCGCGAGATCGTGACCTGGCTGAAGTCGGACGCTTAACCGACTGCGCCACCCAGGCTCCCCCAAAGTCGGATGTTTAATCGGCTCAGCCACCCAGGCGCCCCTGGCTCACATTTTTAAATGTCTTTTAAAACATTGGCAGGCTAAACACAGCCCAGCCCATGGGCTGCGTATAAGACACCTGCAGCATAGCAGTGGATCAAAAACAGACACTAAAGTCAGACAGACCAGAGTGGATCCTGGCTCAGCCCCTCTCTGTGACCTTGAGCGAGGCACCCCTCCCACCTTCAGTTTCCTCATCTGTAAGGCAAGGATAGCATTGGTCTTATCTCATAGCGTTCTCGGGAAGATTAAGTGACATAATGTAGCTGAAGCACTTAGAATGCTGCCAGGCACATAATCAATACTCAATAAAAGTTAGCACTGCCATTATTATAACACTAAATCATGAAGACCTGAAGGTCCTTAGTCAGAGCTCCACCCAGAAAGCTCTACAGCAGAGTCAGCTCTCATCACCCCTCACAACTAGTTTCTGGAGCAGCATCCTTTACAACTGAACCATCTCTGCTGAGCATTCTGTGTTGGGGTAACACAGTGCACTGACCTATCCTGAGGGACTGGACGAACGGAGGGAATGGGCGCGGCAGGCAGCTCAAACCACTCTGGAGGGTCTTGGAAGGTGCCAGGCACTGGCCAGGGCCTACGAGCATGCACAGAGGAAAGCCTGGCCTCAGTTACGAGGCCAGGGGTGCCTGGTCTAGGAGATGAATGTTCTTCCAGGGACAGCTCAGATTATCTGATACAAGCACGTGGCCTGTGACCTGAGAGAATTTTGTTCTGTTTTGTCTCAGCCAGTCAGGCATACGTGAATGATGTGGTTGAGATTGAGATCTGGCCTGCAGTGGCTGCTGGGGAACATGAAGGCTTAAAGGGGGGTGAAGGTTCTTTGGAACGCTGTGCTCTGGGGGTTACATTCCCAGCACGGTTGGGAAGGAACTGAGAACGAGAGATGCTAACCTGGCCATGCGGCTTGGTTTAAGGGGGCCTCGGTGCTCTTGTGGGGATCTGCTTCTGCTTACTGAAGGGTCAGAGATGGGGTCTTCAGGGAACATAACAGCAGCAAAAGCAAGCAGGTCTTCAAAGGGCACAGCCCTTAGTGGAGGATAGGCGCAGGGCTCAGCAGGAGGGACTGAAGCATTGAAAATGGCCTTGATAGAATGACCTCTCTTTTGAAGAGGTTAAAAAAAAAAAGTGCAAGAAAAGTTATTTTTGCCTAACACTCTCTGCATAGACCAAAGAGGTCATAGAAATTGCAGAGAGCCCCCACCTCTTGGACAACAGATAAGGCCTATTTTCAAGATGCATTGTTCTGTGGACACTACTGTCCTGAATAGTTTATAAATTTCTCGTGTATTGAAATATTGAGAAATGCTTCTTATTCTATTTCCAGTTCTTTTCATGGACGTGGAAGAAATAGACCAAGAGAAAAGGTTTAATATTTATGCAATGCCCAGTGTCCTTTTTTTCTAGAAAACATGGTATATCTCCTCCCCTAGCCCAGTTTTGTTGTTTTTTTTTTTTGTTTTTTTTTTGCAAATGCAATTCTCTTAGTGCCACAAAGGAATTTATTATTTACAGGAACTACAGGGAAGCCTGCTGTACCATAGTTTCAAGAGATGGTATTGTGTGTTTGCTGATTAGCCAGTTCTTTGGGGTCAGACAGAATTGAGTATCAGGTCTTATCCCACCACTTCCTAGATGTGAACTTGGGCAAATTACTGAAACTTTCTAAGCCTTGCTCCCCCACAGCTATAAAAAAAAAAAACCAAAAACTAATATTAGTATCTACCTCAGTAGATTATTCTGAGAATCAAATGAGCTAATGGATAGAAAGCACTTCGCAGGATCTGATACATATTAAATGCCAAATTAATGGTAGCTATTGTTAACATGTCCCTTCAGTTTGAATCTTAAAAAACAAAACAAAACAAAACACCAAATCACTGTTTCAAAAATGGGTTTTTCTTCAAGTCAGGTGTACCTATCCTTAGGATATGCTTAAATTTCTGAAGAAAGAGTAATGGAGAAAAAAAAAATCCCTACTGCTTTGCATGGCTCAAGTGGGAGCTGGGCTCCCCCTGAGAGCAGTCTGGCTATGCGGTCTCAGTGAAGGCCTCAGAAGATTCTTCCAGAAGTTCTGGATGGACCTTCAGGGTTTCCTGGGTTGGAGCAAAACGACAAGAACTTTATAACCCCCACTGATCAGTCTAGCGATGTGGGTCACCCTGAGACAGGGACTCTCCTGGATGGGGAGGCTCTCTGTAGCGGGGGTCGCGGAGGGTCAACTGCTAACAGTTTTCCCGGCAGCTGGGACAGCCAGCCAGCTCTTCCTTGAAAAGAAAGGGGCAGCTGGTGGCAGATCACAGTTTTCACTACAGCTCAGTTGTACTTTCCTGTCTTTTTTTTTTTTTTAAACTGTATTTTGCTTCCCAACAGCTCTCCACACTTCACAAACTAGCACATTTTTCTCATCTACTTGCAGAAGGCTCTTGAGGAGTGAGGTGCTGCTCTCTGCTCTGCTCATGCCCAGTTTTCACACCGTGATAAGTGGCATATGGCAAGGCAGGGACACTGACAGGGACTCATGCACAGTTCTCCTGTCATTGGGCCAGGGTTCTGCTGCCACATCATTGCTATATTTCTTATGTGGCCACCATATCCAGATGCCGTGAAGCCAGATCTGATCATGATTTCTGGTTTCGTTTGGTGGAGAATAATGATCTTGCAGGGCTCTGCCTTGCTGTCTTCAGTTCATGCCTTCGTCATGATCTTTCTCAAGCATCGTGCACTCCTGCGTCTCAGCAGCAACACCAGGTTTAGGTGGGAGTGGATGAGGGTGCCAACCACTGCTAACCAGACTAAGCAAGGGGGTTTCATGCAAATAGACACCAGGGGCCTTCACACACCTTACCCCTTACATTCCCTGCTCTCTGAGCTATGCTTAGGAACCTGGCTGTCACCAGTCACAGTCCGTGCCAGGGACACCCTCACAAAAGAGGCCATCACACAGTCCACGGCGAATCCTCAGTACAACCACTTTGGAGACAGCCCCCCCCCCCTTTTTTTTTTAATAGCCGATAATACATTTATTTCATAAATTGTTCCATACTAAAATCACTGTTTTCAAAGAAATGAATGTCATTATTTAACATTTGGGGCACGAAGAGTTTCATCTTCTGACCAAGAGGGACACCAGTTTGGCATTTTTGCTAGACGAAAGACTTCCAACAAGTACTAGTATTCACATCACAAAGTTGTCGGTTGGGGATCCCAGCTGTGCCAACTTTAGAAGAAATGTGAGGCTGCCATGTTGCCAGGACAGCATGTTTTGGTAAGGACCCAATACAAATGGCCTTTGGAAAGACTGAGTAGTTCCTTGTTAGTGACATTAATAATATTTATTTTTTTCTCCATTGTCCTAGGCAAGCAAGGTGTCATCCTTACTAAAGGTACAGACTTTGCAATGTCTCCCAGATTCCCTTGGAAACAATGTGCTTTCCGTGAGACGTGGTGGTCCATCCACCCTGTACTATTGCTCCTTAGACTGTCAGGAGCAGCGGGGAGGGTGCCATTCTTGTCCCAGAAAGCCAGTCTGGGGATCTGGAGACATCAAAGGGAGGACATTGCTAAGCTGGTTGACAGGTAGGCAATTTCTGGCTCCGGTAGAGTTGTAATTTCAGCACTCCTGGAGAATTCGCCAATATATGCTCTCTTTTCCTACAAGAGAAGCATTTCACACATACAGTGTGTTAAATTGCCCTTCAAATTTAACCTTTTGTAGCACGTTAGGAAAGGGGTCTGGGAGCCATCAGGGTCCAAGGGCTAGAGTTTCCCAGGTTCTCTTTTCAGACAAACACAAACACACAAAAGCAGAGGGTGGCTTCTTTCGGACAAATAGAATTCATGTCGAAAACATTAAATGGGTCAAAGAAAAACGTGGTATGCTGAACAAAGATACAATCTACAATAAAGACCTAACAGCTGGAAACTTTCTGTGACAGTAACAAAGTATGTTAGAAATGTAAGAAAAAAATACTTGAAATACAATATTTGTAGGAGACTTTTAAACACACGTATCTCAGATGTTGACAGCTGAAATAAACAAAAACTGTCAAAAACATAAAAAACCTGGATCATAGACAGAATTTTTCTTTTACAAAGAGAAAATATACCATCTTTTTATGCTTCTGTGGAATATTTAGTAAAAGTGATCATAAATAAGATGCGAAGATGAACTCAGTAAGTTTCTTTTTAAAAAAATTTTTTTAAACATTTATTTACTATTGAGAGACAGAGAGAAATAGAGCATGAGCATGGGAGGGGCAGAGAGAGGGGAAGACACAGAATCCGAAGCAGGCTCCAGGCTCTGAGCTGTCAGCACAGAGCCCGACACGGGGCTCGAACCCACAAACTGTGAGATCATGACCTGAGCTGAAGTCGGACGCTTAACCAACTGAGCCACCCAGGCACCCCAGAACTCAGTAAGTTTCAAAGCATAAAACTCAATAAGTTTCTAGCCATTTTATCATATAAGAAAGTAATAAAACAAGAAATTAAACAAGCAAATAAACCATCCACTTGATGTAGAGAGCAAACTTCCAGTTACTATAAAGTGAAATAAAGATTACTTTAAAATTAAATTTAAAAGTTAATTTTTAATAATTTAATAATAATTTTAAAATAAAAAAATTAATTTTAATTGAGGTATAATTGAGATATAACATTATATTAGGCTATTTTTAAATAATGAAGTGAGAACACATTTTATGAATTTATACAATACTTATTGAGCGCCTACTGGATGCTAGACATTATTTCAACAGCAGAATATAAAGCACTGAAAAGACAAACTCTGTTCTTATAGTCTTAACACTCGAATAACTTAACACTTTGCTTATCTAATAAAGATAAAACAAAATAATGTGACTGGCATGAGGGTAGGGATACTTTTAGTTGGAATGGCCTCTCTGAGATGGCCTTTAAGTTGAGATCTGAAGGTCAGGAAGATTTCATCATGTGAAGATGTGGGAAAGAACATTCCAGCAGTGAGACAACCTAACGCTATGTATCAAAGTTAGAGACTTGGATGCAGAAAATACAAAACTGATCACTCTAAATTTTCTCATAAGTGAAGAAAGAATGAAAATAATTGAATTACTGATTTCAATTCAAGAAGTTAGAAGGGTAAAAAATTTCTTTAAAAAGGAAAGGAAAAATAAAAATAGTAACAAAAATGCATAAATAAAAACAAAAAAAGAGCAAGATTTATTCTTTAAAATCCAAGATTTATTATTTTGGAGGAAAAGTAAAAAGATAAGCATCTAATCAAAAATTGTTTAAAAACAAAAATATAAAAGTAAACATAAAGTTACCCAATTTTTAACAGAACTAAGACAACTTTAATATAAAATCTTAACCCCTCCCCTCCCCCCAAAAAAAGTTAACCAGAAAGAAAGACGTATCAAACTTTAAAACCATTTTATTTATGCATCTGGATTCATAAACCTACTAAATTGAATGAATTCACAGTAAGTTAAATGGCTCATGCATCACGACCAAAAAAACTTTATTGCAGAAATGCGAGGATAATTTAGAATTAGAAAAAAAAAAAGTTAATATAACATGACATATCTTTTTCAGTGAGTAAGACCTAGTTTATAATCACACTGTATGAATGAAGGCTTTTGATAAAATTCAACACTTTTTCTGATTAAGAGTTACTGGCATCTTGGAAGAAAAAGCTAACTTGGACCTCTTGCTTCACCCAACATGGAGAAATGGTAGATAATATATGACACGTACAATTAAAATAATAGCAGGGCTCTGCCGGGTGCCTGGGTGGCTCAGTCAGTTAAGCCTCTGACTTCAGCTCAGTTCACAATCTCACGGTTTGTGTGTTCGTTAGATCCCCGCGTCGGGCTCTGTGCTGACAGCTCAGACCCGGGAACTTGCTTCGGATTCTGTGTCTCCCTCTCTCTGTCTCTCCCCCACTTGTGCTCTGTCTCTCAAAAATGAATAAACGTTAAAAAAATAAATAAAATAATAGTAGGGCTCCAAAGAAAGAAAAAACTAGGTACCTAAACAATGAAGGAATTTAAAGCCGGAATTATAAGCTAATGTAGTGATGACTTAGGAGATGGGGGGTGAGACATATTAAGTCCTGATATTAGCTCTAATGGTAAAAAAAATCAGCATTTTTTTAGTTCATTAAGGGATAAGATATATGGTTTGGGTCCTGCATTAGATGGGAGGCCATGACTAAGATCAACGCGTGAGATTGGAACCTTAAAGGGTGCGGGCCCGCCTCCCTGACCAGTGAATTAGAAACAAGAAACATTTCATTCCCTGGATCAGAAAAGTGGTGAGGAAATTTGAATCTCCCTAGAACTCTCATTAGAGGAAAAATTCTTCCTGTTGAAACCAAAACATGGTGGCTTTGCATGAGTGTGCTTTGCCTGAGCGTGGAGCCCAGATGTATGCTGCCCAGGGGGTGTGGGCATCCCCAAGTCAAGAAATTAAGGTAAACCTGTTCTGGCTTGCAAATCCCTGGGCCCCTCAGCAGATAGAAGCATACTTTTTCAACATAATGTATGATACAAATCAATTGTGGGAGCTGGCACACTAAGGTTTAGGGGCCAAATACTGCCCATATCCTATTTTTGTATGACTTGTTTGTTACGAATAGTTATTGCATTATCAAAGGGAAGAAGAAAAAGAAGGAGGAGGAGAACGAGGAGAAGGAGAAGGAGAAATAGAGACTATATGACTCTATGTGACCTATGAAGACTAAAATGCAGTTCCCCCCTTATCCGTGGTTTCACTTTCATGGTTTCAGTTACCCACAGTCAATCACGGTCTAGAAGCGGATGATCCATCAGAGGTATTCAGAAGGTCAATAGCAGCCTAATCCTACGTCACAATGGCTGTGCCATTCACCTCACTTCATCTCATCAGTAGGCATTTTATCATCTCACATCATCACAAGAAGAAGGGTGAATGCAGTAAGTAAAGTATTTGGAAAGCGAGAGGGAAAGACCACATGCACATATCTTTCATGACAGTGTTTACTCTAATTGTTCTATTTCATTATTAGTTACTGTTGCTAATCCTTTACTATGCCTAATTGATAAATTAAACTTCATTATAGGTATGCATGTATGTATAGGAAAAAAACAGTGTGTAGGGGTCAGCACTACCAATGGTTTCAGTCATCCACTGGGGTGCTTGAAACGTATACTCTGTGGATAAGGGGAGGTTCCTATACGCACTGTCTGTCTCTGCTCTAGAAAAATCATGCCAACCTCTGATCCAGAGCACAAAGAAAGCCCCAAGGGGGAAAATATCGTTATTAAAGATCAGCTTACAATACAAAATTGCCATGTGACAAAAAAAGAAAATTAATATATGACAAAGCCATCCGTTACTTAGGAAAGTCAACAAACTAAATACTAGGAAAACAATCTTGCAAATTTTAGGCAAAAGTACAACCTGAAGTTGTGTAAAGTATGTATTTCTAAATGATTAAGAGATGAAAGGAGGTAGATTTTTACAGAACTTCTATAAAAGGGTGATCTAGTAATTGGAATTAAAATTCAAGGGAAAAATTAAATAATTTAATTGATTTTAAACATAATTGATTTTAAACATAATTGAAGAAGTAAGATAAATCTGAGAAAATGAACCAGAATGTAACACAAAGTGATGAAGGTATAGAAAGTATAAAAAAGGTATAGAAAATATAAAACAGAAGTTAAGGGTCACGAAAGACAGACTAAGAATGACCAATTTAGTTCCAAAAGGAAAGATTAAAGAAAATGACAAAGAAGAATTATTTGAAGAGAAAATTATGGTGAAGTTCTCAGAATTGATAAAAACATAAATCTTAGATTCAAGAAGCATGCTAAATATTCAATGCGATGAAAAATATACAAATAAACACATTTTGATAAATTATAAGACACCAAAGAAAAAAATTAGAAGTAATCAGAGAGAAAACACAAACTACTGGTGTGGCAGAGTTTGCTATATGTCCACCTAAATATATTCTAAATCTTTTGAAAAAATAGAGTTGTAATTGGGCATATGGATGTTAATGATAGAAATCTATAAATAAAACATGCTTTGCAGATTTGACTTTAGAATCATGAAATATTTTACATAATTATAAAACAAATTTAAAAATTTAAAAAGCAACCTCTAAGAGTGAAAAGTAAAAGAAAACAATTCTAACTTGTATTTAAATGGTGGCATAACCACATGGAAAGAAACTGGTCAGAGTGTCTTTGACTAGTCACTAAGGACAAAAAAGTTATGTAAAAAATTTAATAAAAAGTTTTTTTTAATGTTTATTTATTTTGAGGCAGAGACAGAGCATGAGCAGGGGAGGGGCAGTGAGAGAGAGACACAGAATCCAAAGCAGGCTCCAGACTCTGAGCCATCAGCACAGAGCCCAATGCGGGACTTGAACTCATTAACCGCGAGATCGTGACCTGAGCCGAAGTCAGACACTTAACTGAGCCACCCAGCGCCCCATAAAGAATTTTAAAACTATTTACAATAATCATATTATTAGTGGTAGCAGTGGTATTATTTTATGTGCTTTGTAAGATAAAGAGAATGAGTTATTATGGTACTATATTAGCCTTCTAGGGCTGTCATAACAAAATACCATAGCCTAGGTTGCTTCACAATAGAAATTTATTTTCCTGAGAAGTCCAAAATCAAAGTGCCAGTAAGGTTGGTTTCTGGTGAGGTCTCTTCCTAGCTTGGGGACAGCTGCCATCTTTCTGGGTCCTGACATGGCCTCTACTCTGGGTACATGAAGAGAGAGATAGAGAGAGACAGAGACAGAGAGACAGGGAGAGGAAGAAAGAATCTTCTACGTCTTACTCTTCTTATAAAGACACCAGTCCTATCAGATTAAGATGCCACTTTTGTGACCTCGTCTAACCTTAATTATATCCCTAAAGATCTTATCTCCAAGTATATCACACTAGGGTTAGAGCTTCAACATACGCATTTGAAAAGGAAACAATTCAGTCCATAACAGGTACCACAGAGAACTGAAATTTATGATATGGGAGAAAGGACACATGGCATAAGATAAATAAGGCTAAATAAAAACTCTGTGGTCCTGAATTTGAATGAAACTATCAGTATGAGCTCATGGTGTATTTTATATTCATAATAATTCATAATTAATGTCATTTTAATATATTATATATACTGTAATATATATGTTGCACAAATATGCATACTATATCCATTTGCTTCTGACAAGTCTAGAAACAAAGACCAAACCACTAGCAATGAGACCATTAGGGCCCAGATTATAGTCTCTAAATACCATTTCTTATTAAAATGCACCAGAACTCCTTAGGGAATGTCTGATTCCAGGCCTGACAAGGGAAATGTACAAGCTGGGCATACAATATCTTGTCATCCCAGGTAGAAAGGAAGTTATTAAAGTTATCATTTCAAAGGACTCGGGAACTAACTTGAATAGAACTCCCCTAGCCAAAGATGAGATAGTTCGAGTTTTGGAAATGATTTTGGCTACTGAGTATATGAGCCTGGTTCCCCATTCTGACTGGCAATTCTATGAATTACCCAATATCCTTTAAATAAATTCCTCTTCTCCTTAAATAGGTAAGCTTTGTTTTTGTTACTTGCAAACAAAGATAGCTGATGGATACTCTGAGGAAAATTGCCTAGCACCATGTAAGCCATAATAGATATTCAATAGATATTGGTTCCCTTCTGAGGATTCAAAAATCTATAATGACTTCTTTTCAGACATTAAAAACTGTACAGGAAATTTCCTCTCCGTATATGAAAGAGATTCTGTCTCTGTTCATACCCCCTTAGCTCTCCCCAATCTCCCCAACTTGAGGGAAGAATATTTGTACACTGACTGGTCACAGTCCAGGATTTTGACTGAATCCCAGTTATTAGCAGGCAGGGCCATCATGTTGAAATGTCACCACCCCAGCTCTGTTCTTACACTTTCTGTGTCCTATCTTCCCATGATAAGCAGACATTAAGATCTCTTATTTCTTCCTCAACACGGTGCTAGGAGGGAAAGTGATTTAGTTCTCTTTTTAGGGCATGGATCTCTCTATCTGCCAACATGCCTAAGATTTCAAGCTGAAGAGAAGTAAAAGATCCCACATAGACATTAAAGCTTAAACCATGTACTCAAGCCAATCTTTTAGCAGAAAACCCTGCACTGACAATTTTCAGGTGCTGGCTCAGCTATTGATTTGTATTTGCTGCTGTTCCTTGTCTTGCCCACAAGTCACTTGGGAAACTGATGGCAAGAACAGATGCAGAAAGGGTGGGGCTCATGTATTTCTGGGTTCTCTAGGTTGGGGGGAGAAAAGAGGTAACATCATCAAGTACCACCAAGCATCAAGTAATTCTCATTCTTACAGAACCACCAAGAGATAGCGAGCAGAAAGTACAAGAGAACACAGCATGGGTGCTGACATTTCAACACAATGATCCTCAAGTTTATAATTAGGGACTTTGACAGGTAGGAATAGGGTAGAAAGAAGGAGAAGAGGAGGCAGGTGGGAGGAGAGAGGAGAAGGAGAAAATGGCTTCCTCTGTGTTTCTCACTCCATTTTCCTTACCTCACTCCCCCTCCATTAATCCCCTCCCACACATCCTAGGCAGAGAGTGATAAAAAGGGTAATGAGGATGAGTCAAGTTCATAGGTATTTTATTGGCTACATCATTCTCTTGAATGCACGTCTTGGGAATTTCTCTTTTGTACCTCTGGTGTGCCAAGATGGGTTGTAGTCCGTAACTTACACCATCTATATTCCAGATCTTTAGAAGAAACTCATTTCTTTCTCTTTTCCTTGACATGCTTTTCCTTGGATTCATCTTTTCTTGCCATCAGAAAGTTAAAATATAGAAGTCAAAGAAAGGTATAAATAAGGAGGTATATAAACTTAAGGGAAAAGTCATTTGGTCTACTTTTAATGTAGAGTTTTGCCTTTAGACTGGGGAAAAAGAATCCTTCAGTGGTTACTCTCAGCTTCTCAATGGCCTAGCATGGTGTTTGAGGCCAAAATACCACAAAAGAAAATGCATGCGTTTCCCTGGCCCTGTCCTCTGAGCATATATCTCTTGTGGACCCCATGGGTAAGGGCACACAGCTCTGGGAAAAATGGATCTGGTGTTAGGAACCTTGGGCTCAACCCCAATACTACCTCCAAATGAATACCATGTCGCCCAGAACAAACAACATAGGTGATAATAGATTTGCCATTTTGTGACCATCTGTGGCTAATGTCTTGGCCAATGACTGCTGGGCTCTGAGCCCAGCTGAGGAGTGGCCATTCATAGGGATTAGAGGGAGCAAACACACAACTGTGAAGAGGCCCCAGCTCTTGAGAATTATTACTGTGATCCCAGGTCGGCCTCTTCGCCGGCCATGCCTCACTGTTTTCTGCTGTCTCCATCAGTCTTTTCCTGATGGGTCTCTAGGTGCTCCCCAACCTGTTTCTTGTGTTGGCTCTGGGAAATTCACACTGGTTTGAGATGATGGCCTCCCACAATGGTACCTCATGTTCTGCAGATGATGTGGTTGAAATGTGAATGGTCACTCTGCTTGGGAGATGTTGCTTTTGAGGCAAGCTCCTAGACTGTAGCTGCCTTATCTTAGGTCTGTTCCCAAGTCACCACAGGGGTCTGAGATGCCATCCCAGGTCCTCTGCTTCCCTCTTCTGGTCAATTGAAGGGAATCTTTATAGCCATTGAGAGTTCAGGGAAAGGAGTAATACGATGGGGGATAATAATAAAATCAAATTGTAATCTCCTAACAACCACTTTTCAATTCACAAAAAGCTACACCCAGGAGGTGGGACTTCCTGTTAATAATGTTAAAGATAACATTATTGCATTTCAGATATGCTCACACCAAGACAGTCATGACATCTACTCTACTGTAATGACCTAGAGGGAAGATGTTAGTTAAATCAGCAGTTCCTAAACGTGATGTCAATGTGCATCTTAAATCTTATGTAGGGGGGGAATAAGTTACACAGATTTCTTTACTATGAAATTTCCCAGGGCCTTTAAGTTGCTGATGTCCATTGGGATATCATTAAGTTCTTCATTAAGGAGCATCCCTAGGGCTAGCATTCCATCCTACAGAATACCCTTGGGGAAATGCGACACTGGACATCAAAGAGATGAACTAAGGAAGGGAGATATTCACAGTCTGAAATGACAGGTATCATCTCACCCAAGCCAACACCAGAACTAATGAAGCAAATGACCAATCCCTCTTGAGTCATTATAAGACTCAGTTTCAATCGCCAAGCTCAGAGTTGGAAAAAAATCCCAAAGTTCCTAAGGATCCCTTGCAGTCTAATCCCTTCATTTTGCAGAGAAGATGACTGAGACTCGGAGCCCGAGAAAGAAGGTATAGTCTCAAAACCCATGGAGAAAAATAACTATAATATCTATTGTGGGAGTCCAGGTTTTATGACCATGTTGCCCAGAGGAACTATCCATTGGAAAGCCTATGTTTTTATATATTAGATTAGCAGGTAGAAAAAAAAGTTTAGAAGAGTATGTATCAAGCCATCTTCTTCAACGGAAAGATTTTGCAGCATTGGACAAAACAAGATCAGATTCATTGTTCATTTATAAACTCAGAGAAGACACTTTCATAAAAGTCATCATCCTCATTCAAACATCAAATGGAAAGCCAGGAAATGGAGTTTGTGTTAAACTCCAAAGTGCTTTGATGCTTTTTCATAAATGTTAGCACATTTGGGAGAGCACCATGGCCTTCTATATGAGCTAAGACTATTCTGGTTGCTAGTGACAAGAGCCCAGATGGAACTGGCGTAGGCAGAATAAAAAGGAGTGAAGGGAGTAATTTATTGGAAAGCTCTCATAACAAAAGGAAGTGCTGGAGAGTAGGTGAACGAGCCAGCAGGATTCTCACTCTTTCTCTCTTGTGTGCTTTTCTATCAGCCAGCTTACTCTCTTCTACGGCAGATGGGATCTGCCACCCTGTGGGGCTTATGGCTGTCACTGGTGCTCCAGAAAGGAATAGTCTCAAGTTCAAAAGTCCTGGAGAAGGGCTCTGATTGGACTTGCTTGTTGAGGTGTTCCTTTTGAGAGAAGGGATATAAGATCTTCGAGGCAGGTAGCATGGTTGGTAACAGGTCCAAATACCGATTCCCTTGTCTTCTAGCTGTATGATCTTGGGCAAGTTATTTCAGCTCTTTTACCTTAGTTTCCTTATCTGTAAAATGACGATAACAATGATATCTACTTTATAGGTTTTATGTGATGATTAAATGAGATAAAACATGTAAAGAACTTTATGTAGTATCTGCCACAAGGTAAGAAATCAACAGTCACTCCTGGTTCAGCTGGAGTGTTAGGAGGTCATGCTTGGATCAATCACTATGGCAATTTAATGAAGAGATTAAAAACATACTCTGTGGTCTGATGATTTTGTTTCAAATTCCAACTCCTGCACTTACTAGCTATCCCTAATGCAAGTTATTTAACTCTCGGTGTTTTGGGTTTTTTCATCTATAAAATGGGGCAATAATAATTCCCGCCTTGTCAGGTCAATAAAAGTTATCATGAGGGCTATGTAGGTGATCTGTGAGAAGAAAATAACTCCCATCTGGATCTCTTATATTAGAAGGAGTATTCTGTTCATGCGATAGATATTGAGTGTTCCAGCTATGCGAGGCATGTGCCAAATGTGGAGAATACAGAGTGATGAAGAAGACCAAGAAGACTCTGATCTCATAAAGCATACATTCTAGGAAGCCTTTTAGAAGAGGGCTATTGTTAGGGACAAAAGAAACAATAGACATCCACCACACCTGACTCATGTCAATAACTATTAGGTCAACGATTAGACACTGACTTCTGTCAATAGCCAGTCCTTTATGTTTCCTATCTTTTGCATTCTCTCAAAACATAGTCACTTTTCACCATCGTATCTCTGTCTCCTGGCAAAGGGATACCTTTTTCTATTCTTGGTGATATTTATCAGTTATTTTTTGTATACATGTGTATATTGTATGTACAAATTATATTATACGCATACATTCTTTTTGGCATTTCAAAGACCTGGTAGATCACTTCACTGCCTAGGTATTTGCTAAACTTGACATCTTGACATCTTGATTAACCTCAAATTTAGAGTATGTGGAACCAAGGGTGCAGAGGCTCAATTTCACCAAAAGATAGAAGAATCCTTTAATTTTTTTTTGATGTTTATTTATTTTTGAAGGAGAGAAAGACAGAACGTGATGGGGGAGGGGCAGAGAGAGAAGGAGACACAGAATCAGAAGCAGGCTCCAGGCTCTGAGCTGTCAGCACAGAGCCCAATGCAGGGCTCGAACCCGCAAACCATGAGATCATGACCTGAGCCAAAGTCAGACACTTAACCGACTGAGTCACCCAGGCGCCCCTAGAAGAATCCTTTAAAAAAGCGGTTAATAAACTATACACACAAATCATTTCCAGCTGGATCATAGATTGAATGGGAAAAACAAAAACAATAAGGCTAACAAATAATATGTGAGTATATCTTTATGAATTCTGGATCAGGAAAAATTTCTTAAAATATGGTACCAAAGCATTTGCAATTAAAAAAATAAAAAGAAGTTTGAGGGGCGCCTGGGTGGCTCAGTTGGTTAAATGTCCAACTACGGCTCAGGTCACGATCTGCGGTTCATGAGTTCGAGCCCCATGTCAGGCTCTATGCTAACAGTTCAGAGCCTGGAGACTGCTTTGGATCTGTGTCTCCCTCTCTCTCTCTGCCCCTCCCCCACTCATGCTCTGTCTGTCTCTCTCACAAATAAATAAACATTAAAAAAAAAAAGAAGTTTGAAAAAGTTGACTATGCTAAGAACTTCCATTCATTAAAGTATACCACCAAAAAAGAGAGAGGTAAGCCTCAAAGTGGGAACATTTTGCAATGAGTCTAACCAACAAGGGGTTCATATCCAGAATACATAAAGAATTCCTACAAATGTATACATAAAAAAACAAAAATAGACAACACACACAAAAATGGCCAGAAAATGTGAACAGGTACCCCACAAAAGAGAACCCCAAAGAGACAAATATAAGAGGGTGCCAACCTCATTAGTTATCGGGAAATGTACACTAAAATCACACTGATATACCATTACACACTCACTAGAGAGCCAACAGCAAATGTTGCAAAGATATTGACTATTAAGAACTCTGACACACTAGTGAAAGAAGTGTAAATTGGCACAATTACTATGGGAAACAGATTGACATCATCTAGCAAAATAGAAGATGTGCATAATTTATGACCCAGCATTTCCCCTCCAAATTATATGTCCCCATAAAACATATGCTTATGGGCACCAATATACATATTTATGAATGTCCGTAGCTGTATTGAATAATAGTTCCAAACTGGAAACAACCTAAATGTCTGTTAAGAGTGGAGTCAACGAGAAACTGTGTTATATTCATACTAGATTCATGCCGTACCATGAAAAATAGGGGTGGGGGGGGAATACTGCTACATGACCCATAGAAGATGAATCTTAAAGACAATATTGAGTGAAAAGAGCCAAACAGCACAAGACACATACTATAGGATATAATTTTTAATGTTTTATTTGTTTATAATTAATTAATTAATTTATTTATTTATAGGAAGAGAGAGAGAGAGAGAGAGAGCAAGCGCGGGGAGGGGCAGAAATAAAGAAACAGTGTCCACACTGTCAGCACCCACCCCAACGCAGGGCTCTATCCTACAAACCATGAGATCATGACCTGAGCTAAAATCAGGAGTCGGACGCTTGACTGACAGGTGCCCCAATCATATTTTTATTTTTAAAGCTTTCTGTATGTTTGTTATATTATACACACGCACACATACACACAAATAAGTATATTGCACACATACTGGACAGAGATTGACATTAATATAGCAGAATCAAGAGTAGCATTGTTCAAGTCCAAAGTCATGGAGATCCCTAGGAGAGGTTATCAGTTTAAGGATAGTCACCCTCCTAGAGCAAGCACTGAGAGACTTGTTACTTAATTGGTCTAGTGGAATCTTGCCCAGCCACATTACACATGGTGTTAGTGCGACTTGTGGAAAAGTATTTAGTTGTAGGGAAACCATGTAGCAAACATTGAATCCATAGTTTATAAATGATCAAGTCTAACAGTCTCCCCAGATGTCCATCTGGGAGCAGATATCCTTGCTCCACAAATTTACAGGTGGTGGACAGGAAACTCAAGCAATGCTTGGAGAGCGTCAGCCAGCAGAGCCTCTGCTGACGGGACACCTTCTGTTCCTAACATGTCCCTTGTTTACTGTCCCTGAACAACTGACCTGCTCCCCAGCTGCCATTAGCTGGTCCAGTGGGAACTACAACCATTTCTGCCTTGAACGATCACCTTCCCCACGCTTTCGATGCTGCCCTTTTGCATCCTTTGTATCCTCCCCACAACTTTCATGCTATGAAGAGGTTTTGTTGGCTGGTTGGTTTGGCTTTCACCAGGAAAAGAGAAGTTCCTATCATGGACATGCTCCTCACATCTTCCTCATGAAGTTTACATCACACTCACGCTGCCCTTTACAGCCTTCCCAGTGCAGCTAGTGGGGGATTCTCCAACGTGTATTGGGCTCTGACCACTTTTAACCTTTGTAATGACCTACAAGATGGGGGCATTTTTATCCCTAAGTGGGTTAGAGAAGTGATGTACCTCATTTTCACGTCTGTGTTTCCCTGTCCCTACTCATATATGTCTAGCAAAATATCTGTTTTTAAAATATCTATTTTTAATTTTCACTGAAATAACATCATAAAAATATGAAAGGCTTGAAAGTGAATTTCATCTCTAATCTTATCATTTGAACATTTAAAAGTTTTTCCTAAGGTTTTGCCATATATATGTATAATAATGATTCTAAGTAATAATCATAATATACATGCACGTTTGTGTTTTTTTTTTATATAAGTATCAGAAATAATTTTTTGGTGCTTCAAAAACCTTTGAAATTTTTATTTTAGGGTAATATTTAGTTTTCCATTGAGAAAATCAATAATCATGTACTTAGTCACTTCCATATTATCAGGTATTTAGGTCTTTTTCAATTTTAACTGACATTCTATGATTTTACATTAAAGCTAAATGTTAAGACTTTTACATTTTTACTAGTTACTAGTAACTAGTAATGAAGTTACTAGTAACTTCATTAGTTTTGGCCAGTTATTTCAGCATATGAACAGCTTTTTGAATTTTGATTTTGTTCATGTACTTATGTGATTCACGGGTTTGATGTCATTAATTAAAGTATTGAAATGACACACTCTAGGACCAAAGCTTTAAGAGGTATATGTTCCAAAAGGTACACAAAGGAATCTTCGAGATAGCATTATCCATGATACTTTCAAACTACTAACAACCCAAATGTCCATCAGCTTATTGAGTGGACAAATTAATTACGGTATATTTACAGAATGGAGGGCTACACAGGAATAAAAATAAGTGAGCTACGCTAGAGCAATTACTGAGATGAATATCACAAACTGATGTTAAGCAAAAGAAGTCAAACACAAAAGAATATATATTCTATTTTTATAAAGTTAAAAGACAGATGAAATTATTTATGATATTAAGTATCAATATACTGGTTATCTTTAGGCAGGAGTTAGTGATTGGGGAACCGTGCAAGGCGGACCCGTGAGATCCGATGAGTGTCACTTCTAGACCTGGATGTGAGTGTGTTCATGTGGTGATAATTCATAAGCTGCACCCTCAGGTGTTGTGCATTGTCTTCAATAAAAATTTTATTTTTAAAAGTAGGGATGGGCTGCCTGAGTGGCTCAGGGGATTGAGTGTCCGACTCTGGCTCAGGTCACGATTGTGTGGTTTGTGGGTTCGAGTCCCACATCAGGCTCTGTGCTGACAGCTCAGAGCCCGGAACCTGCTTCAGATTCTATGTCTCCCTCTCTCTCTGCCCCTCCCCAGCTCGTGCTCTTTCTCTGTCTCTCAAAAAAAAATGAATAAACGTTAAAAAAATTTTTTTAAATAGGGATAAGAATCATGAATTCAAGAATTCATAGTGATGCTAATGAGTATACATAAATCAATTAAAAATAATAATACAGAGTTGGACCTATGTTGAGATGAGTGAGTTCACTTTGAATATATTGAAATTGAAGTGTTGGAAGGATGTGCAGGTACAAATGTTCAGTAAATAGTTGTATACGTGGGTCTTGGGCTCAAGGGATGGGGCTGGGCTGGAGAGAGAGATTTGGGACTCATAAGTGCATTGATAGTAATTGAAACCATGGGAGTGGCTGGCGTCATCCATGGACAAGTACAAAGCAGTGTGATGAGAGAACTGGAAGATTACCAAGACTTATAGAAAGAAAGCTCTTTCTATAGCGGAGGTGAAGGCATCCAAAGAGTAGTGTTAGGGAAACCACAGGAAGACTTTCAGAGGAGTGAGTGGTTGACAGCATCAGACGCCAGAGACAGAGAAGCTAGTTAAGGACTGACAAGTCTCCATTAGGTGTGATAGCTGGGTCACAAGTGACTCTGTTAAGAGCAGAATCAGTGGCACCATCAGGTGTGAGATGGGTTGTCCACAAGAGTATCATCTAGGAAGATGGCGGCATTTGGAGAAGCGAGAAGGAACTTAAAATAAGCTAGATGCTGAAGTTTTCACTCAATTTGAGGTTGTCACCAAGATTTTGATGGGGGTAGTGATAAGGAATCGTGGAGAACAAAATAGCCAAAAGGCCTGAATATAGAGTAGTTGTGGTCTGGAAGGCGCATGGGGCCTTGGGAGAGGACTGACCACCCATCTCCCAGCTCTTTGGTACACGGGACTGAGGAAAATGCTCAGCCCCTACTCAGGAGGCTATAGGAGTCCAAGTATATGTCAAGAGACAGCGAGGTGTCATGCCAAATCAGGAGGCGGGGGAAACATTCTAGGAAGTGGTTCAGACAGTCTTATTATGAAGGTGATTCTGCTTGAAACTGAAGAACTGCCACTTGGCCACCTAAGCTTTATCGCTTGCAGTCTGAACGGCTGTCTTTGTGTGCCCGATTACCCTCATGTCCTCAGGTAACATGTTACTCTCTTCTCCCCTCTGCCTGATAACTTCCCCTGCCCCTTGTTGTCAGGGAGCTCTGCATTTTTCTTGTCATTCCCAACCTTTTTCTGAGCCTAAACATTTCCTGCCTGCAGCCCCAAATTTCAGATTCCTCTCAGGCTTTTCGTTATCTCCTAAAGCCAAAACCAGTTTCTCTCCCCTGGGGGGGTTAAGGTATGTTCTGTTGACTTATGAACATATCGGCTACCCACAAGAAGGGTACAGATACAGAAGCTGTCCCAGACTCACAGGAAAATTAGAATTCTCAGTTGGTCATTGAGAGGAACCTGTCTAGGGACCTGATTCCAGACATGCACTTTATGCCCAGGACCATCATGCCCCGAGGCTCCTGTGTCCCTGGGACTTGAGAGGTGACTGTGCAAAAAGAATGTGAGTCAGACTCTTCTCAAAGGCTTTCATTTTACCCCCCTCTTTCTCAGCGAGAGAAACACGACCCCAAACCACCTGCCCATTTCCTTGGTTACTTAATTACCTCATTCTACTTCCATACCTTCTTTGGAGGTTCACTCCAGTAGAGAATTCAGTGAATCAGAGTGTGGGAAAAGCCCGGGACAGTGCCTTAACCTGCAACGTGTGTCGGTTTCCTTCCCCTTGAGGTAGGAAATGTGCTGTGAGGTCCTATCCAGTGAGTTCACACGGGCTTATATTTCAGACTTCCGGGGCTCATTCCCATGAAAGTTTGATGCAATTAAAGAAGGATTTATAGAGCACCTACATGTGTACACAGCAGCCTGGGATATATAAGGAAGACACCCGCGTAGTAGGCTGAATACTGTCCCCCAAGGATATCAGGTCCTAATCCCTGGAACCCGTAATAGTGCCTTATTTGGAAACAGTGTCGTTGCAAGATGTGGTTAAATTAAGGGTCTTGAGAGGAGACTCTACTGGATTATTCTACTGGATTATTTGGGTGGGCACTGCAGTCACACGTGTCTTTACGTGCGGACTCTCGTACAGGGAGGATGAGGATGATTAGACTCACACCCGCAGAGGAGAAGGTGATGAAGATGTAACAGAGGGAGACCTGAAGGTGCTGGCCTTGAAAATGGGAGCGAGATGGCTACGGGAAGGATGCAGGCAGCCGCCAGAAGGTGGAAGAGGCGAGGAGCAGGTTCTTTCCTAGAGGCTCCTGAGGCAGCGTGGCCCTGCTAACGCCTTGATATCCAGCTCCCAAACAGTGTTAAAATAAATTGCTTTTGTTTCAAGGCACCGGACTTGTAGTTATTTGTTATAGCAGCCACAGGAAACTAATAGAGCGTGTAACAGTTTGGAAACAGTCCATCTCTCTGAAAGGGAAAGGAGAGAGGGGTTGTGCTGGCTTACACACACGGACACACGCACACACGCACACTGAAATAAAACAATACAGGGTGACAGGTGAAATCCAGCGTTGACTTGTGTGCCATCCAGCAGCAGGATCCTACGTGCAGATGGCTTTGTTTATGTGCAACCGGTGGCGATGGTGTGATACCTCACACTCAGCACACGCTTACGGGCTCACCTCGCACATGACACCGCTTGTGGTGATAAGGCCCGGCACAAGGACCAAGCAGAGCCTTGAGCCCAACAAACACGGGAGCTGTGCTAAGGCTCTGGGAAGGAAGCCATTCTTGGCAATGTTGGAGGGGGGCTGGAGCCCTTGTGAGAGTTCACACAGGGGATCAGAAGAGGGAGAAAACTGACTTCTTGTTGGAAGAGCCCAGCTGGACGCTGTGCAGAAACACTAGCTGAGACCTCTTGGATTTGCTGGCCTTGGGCAGGGCTGGAGGTAACCCAGACATGGGGAGAAAAGTGGGCTCCAAGAGGGGGTGGGCGACCCGGGGCCGAGGAATCCTGCCACACACTGGCAGGCCATAGACTCCAGGTCCCAATTTTAGTTATCATCAGAGCCCTGAGGACAGGGCGGGTAGGGTTTATGTCATCTTTAAAAGGTAAATCTTACTTAACCACAGAAAGGAAAGATTTCATTCAAGTTCATCTACTATGCAATGCAATGCAATGCAATGCTAAGGACAAATGCAATGCTAAGTCATGAGAATGAATAAACCCTCTCAGCATCACAGACTTGAGGTTTGTGGGTGGACACTCTCAAAATGTTAGGGACATGCACGTCTCCCCCCAAACACTTCTAATTCCCCCAAAGAATCATCCATTAACACCATTAGCATCCATTAGTCTTGTGATCCTTTGGTTTGAGGATTCAGGGTAAGGACTGTGGCCATTATACTTTCTGCTCAGACATTGGAAAAGGCAAGGCTTCCAGTTGTAATTCAGAATGGTCAGGGGTACCTTCAGAAAGTATTGACCGAGCGGTCCTAGATTAAGGTCCTTGTCCACATGACAGCTTACTTCCTGTTGCCCTCTGCTGTTGAGAACAATGTGAGCTGTCCTGTGACCAGTATATTATGCTACCTTTGATTGGGATGGTGCAGCCTGAATTAACCTTCCCGTGATTCAGAAGCTGATGGGTCTGAATCTCATTATAGATATGACTTCTATGCTCTCCTCCACTGGGGGCATGGGGATTCACTTGGAGAAGTGTTGTAATTACTATGCAGATTGCTTCCCTATCACTTGATTGGACCTTCAGGAAGAAGGAAGGTCATTACCGTAACTTCTTCCTCAATTTCTCACTTTCGGAAATCTGAAAGCAGAGCCAGGCATAATTCAGTATAATTCAGCCCACTGAGCCACTCTCCACAAAAAATATAAATAGAGCACAGAAGTTCTGAAATGGATTGTAACCACAGAGAGAAATTCTCAAAAGACCCATTTCTTGGAAATAAGTTTGCCTAGTGGAGCTGGATCCCGGGCCGCTCCTCCAGGTCTGTATCCCTCAGAGGGCTGTTCTAGCAACTTCACCTGCTTTGTCATCCACCCAGTGGTAAAATGTAAAGGAGGCCTTTCTCCATATCACAGCAGATGTGTGTGGCGGGGGTGGGGGCGGGCACTGCAGGGGCGAGTTCACATGTCACCTTATGGATCTCTTTAGAAGGGGGCTACTGTTTGTGTCAGACCCACGAGAAGCAAAATATGCCTTTCCAATGACCAGCTCACATCATCCTAACCCCCAGGGCCCATCAATCATCAGTAAGCCAAGCTTGTAGAAGGCAAGAGATTTGCCAGGTCAGGTGCCCCACTGGGGCTTTTAGGTCATGGTACCCTGAATTGGACACAGCACTGACTCTGTTTCCTTCTCCTTATTGGAGTGATATGCCAAGAGAGACGTAAAGAACACTAACTAGAGTATCAAAATAATAAGAGATTGGAGAGAATCTCATACCCAATAACAAAAGGCTGGTCAAATAAACTAGATTCCATCTATGTAACGGGATACCAAGTAGTCAGTAGAAAGAAGTTGGCAAACATATGCTGATAGGAAATTACTTCAAAATACATTAAGTGAAACAAGCAAGGTGCAGGAAGTATGTATGGAAGGAACACTTCATGCAGATACAAAATAATATGTGAATATATAGATGTGTGTGTGTATATACATGCGAGTACCTTCGTAAATTTTTTTCTAGAATCTTCAAGAAAGTCTCAGCAGTGGTTTCTTTTGGGAAGATAGAGATTTTTCCTTTCATATCTTTCCGCATATTTTTAGTGCTAAGTGTATTTTGCTCTTAATATTTTTATAACATTATTTCAAAGTTTCCCTGACCATCCCTCAGAGGATCTTTCCCGTCTCTTCCTCTTGACTCAGGGCAACCTTCTGTGGTTGTACATGCTGTGTCCTGAACATGAGCATCCAACCCAAGGGACATGTGGGGGCTGAAATCCGACCCGAGATGTGCTTGCCTCCCTGTGATCTCTTGCACCAGGTGGCATACACCCAGAGGCACGTCTTTTTCTAACTCCCCAAATGCCATCATACGGGCTGGTGGTGGCTCAGCACAGTCTTCGATGTTACCTTTCACTATCGGCAACCCTTTATTTCTAGCACAGTTTGGTTAGGTTCTTTCTCCTAATCTGTCCCTGCCGCAACTGACCTCTTCAGACCACCCTTCACATCCTGGCCCTCCACCCCCTAATCCAGGACTCAGCCGAACTCCAGATCCATCCACTGCCATGTTCAGTCCAGGCTTGAACTCACGCGACCCACTCGGCTTAGCTGGAGCGAAGCCAGGCAAACATATTCACGATGTCTCAACTTCTGCATATGCGCATGCAAATATTTATCATGCTTAATTTATGGACCGTCAGCTCTTGATTTTCCACACTAATGGCAGTGAGCATTGGCACCTATCATTCCAAACAGCAGATGATCCCCAAATTAGGGCCTTGGATCATTGTCCTTAGACCGTAACCAGTGATTTTTTAATAAGATTTTTTTCCACCATAGGTGTACTTGAATTAAAATCAATTTGCATCTGTTTCGTGTCTGTAGAAGGTCATAGGACTGAAGGAAGATAGAGCAAGTTTGCCAGAGATTAAATTGACCAGAGATTAAAGATTTATTTGACTAATCTGCATGGAGGGCTGAATTCACTATATTAACCATACTTAGGTTTCTTTTTCTGTTGTTACATAGCAGCCTTTCTGCAAAACTAAGGCCAAAGTAGCTTTTCTTAAAAATATTTTCTTATCTTTAATAAAGTGTGTGTATGGGGGGCGGGGAGTGGTATTAGTGAATTGGATTTTACAAAGCATCCCAAACCTTCTCTTATTCTAGTAGTAACCACTTGAATTCTAAGTCAGCTCCATCTACTTTCTCTGGTCTGATCTCCCGAAGTAGGCCTCGCCAACCTATGAACTTTCAGGATGTTGGACTAAATATCATTAAGTAAGGCTCATTGCACTGCCATACCTACAAACATAATTAGAACGTCATATTGTGACTGTTGACTTTCAGGCTTAGGGTACCAGGAGAATGAGGTTTTCCAGTACATTAATTATGTGCCTTGTGCGTGTGTGTGTTCACTCGTGATGGTTATGCCTGAGCTAGAATCATGGCACATTTCATCAGAGTAACGTATATCCACAGAATTAAGTTCACATTTTTGTGGAAGCGCCTACGCCTAAGACCCCTCCTCTAAAGAGTATAAAATAGAACGTTGTTTTCTATGACTCTTGGAACATTGAGAAGCAGTAAGTTTCCCTTCTTTTTCTTTTCCTTGTTTCCATGGGGCCTCCATTCCACAACACCTGGCAGTGTGTATACTACAAGGGACCCCAGCGTTCACACTGGGGAAGGGATGGGTAGTGTCAGTACATCCCAGGCACGGGCCTGTGACAGCCAATCACAGCCTGTGGCTCACCAGAGAAGTTTGTCAGCACAGAAATGTCATTTTGAGCAGATGTGTTTTCTGTTTTTATCATACAATGTCGAGAGACGGAAGGGTTGTCCCAGGATGGGAGTTTTAGCGAGAGTTTTAAATTCAATAGAGAACTAACCAGGAGGTAGGTAGACAAGCAAGGCATGAGCGAGGCATTTCATATTTTAGCAAGAAGCTGATGCGTCCCTCTCACGCTTTACGGCAAAGATTTTGAAAAAGCAGTGAGGGTAGTTCTGATGGGGAACAGCAGTGCCACGCAGAGGCGACCGGACTTGTTTTTTTGAGTGTAGGAGCTGGCTTGTGACCAGCCTGCTGTTTCACACTTGGTGACAGGGGTAGCTGAGTAGGGATTGGCTGGGTTTGGAGCCAGGGTCTGCCCCTTACGGGCTATATGACCTCAGACAAGAATCCCATTTCTCTACCTCTAAAATGGGGTTGCTAACACTACCTATCTAACGAGGTGTCTAAGAGGATTACGGATAATAACAGATGTAAAGGGTTTAGCGCAGCGCAGAGCACACAGTAAGTGCTTCATAAAAATTGACTTATTATGCTTAAGTATTTGAAAACAGTGTGTCCTCATAAAAACAGGCTAATCCACCTTGAATATTTTTCAACAAATTCCCTCTTCAAAGAATATACACAAGTAAACTCTAATCAAGCCCAGGTGAAATGATCATAAATTCCAAATTAGCGGTGGTTTGAATAAATGCAGCGTCGCTGTTTTCTATTATCTGTGTTAATACTCCCCTCCATTTGGACAGATAATTGAGAGCTGAGTGTAGTCTAAGTAAAATGTAATGCCCAAGTGGAACTTATTTAAGGAGTGATTATGGCTAGAAAATGGTCTGTAAAAATAGCTTTCATCCTGACATCACATCTCTTGCTCCCAGCGGTGCCTCCAAGCCTTCCTGAAAAACAGGCCTGCCCTCCCGCAGACCCAGGATCCTATTCTGCCTCACACATCCCCGACACCACTGCCAGCTGAGTTCTAATTGCAGAATCTTCATTACCAGGGATGATTGAAACTATAAAAAGAACCCAGCTGAATTTTTCACATCCTGCTGGGTGAGCACAGAGACCGACTCTCCTGCTCCTGCCCCCCTCCTCCTCCCAGCAATTATCCCTGGTACATGTGTGGTCCAGCTTCTGCAGGACGCTCCGAGCACTTGATCGAGGTTACCTCAATTTCCTCTGAGCCTCTCTCCGTAGAAGGTGGTCTTAATACCATGAGAGATATGCCTCCCTTTACGGCTGCAGAGACAAGAGCGTCATTGCTTTACCTCCCCAACTAAGTATCTTGCCTGACGTCACCCAGAGGTGTGTGGCCAGAAGGAGCTAGCAGACTTTTCTCTTGGCCCCCTAGGCCTTCATGACAATATATGCGTAACTCTGTCTGCAAGTTAGCCTTTTTCTGTTATACAGATACTCTCGTGTTTTCGTCCACCAACAAGCATTTTAAACTGCGTGGCAATGAGAAAGAATGAAATATGGCCTTTTGTACCAACGTCGATGGAACTGGAGAGTGTTATGCTAAGTGAATTAAGTCATAGAGAGAAAGACAGATACCATATGTTTTCACTCTTATGTGGATGCTGAGAAACTTAACAGAAGACCATGGGGGAGGGGAAGGGAAAAAAGAAAAAGAGAGGGAGGGAGCCAAAACATAAGAGACTCATAAACTGAGAACAACCTGAGGGTTGATGGGGGGTGGGGGGGGAGGGGAGGGTAGGTGATGGGTATTGAGGAGGGCACCTGTTGGAATGAGCACTGGGTGTTGTATGGAAGCTAATTTGGCAATAAATTTCATATTTAAAAAATAAAAATTAAAAATAATAAAAAATAAAGTACCTGCTCAGTGCTCAGCACTGAGTGCATTGCAGTGAAGGGAGATATCGAGAAGCAAGAGGCTACCAAGGAATTGAAAATCTACTTGGAAGGCAAACTAGACAGAACTGCTATGGCTAATAGCTTTAAGAATGAAGGGAGTGATTTATGCAAATTTTATATAAAATTTATGCAAAACCTTGTTCTAACTACGAGTGTGTGCGTATGGGGGGTGGAGAGCGAGAGGGGGAGGGAGAAGGGCACATATGTCTGTATATCTAGAAAGAGAAACACAGAAAAAGAAATGTCTAGAAGGATACTCCCCAAAAATGTTAACGGTAGCCGTCTCTGATACCAGTGTAGCAAAATGAGAGTATAGTCTCTGAAGACACAAGGTACGTTTAAATCCCATTTCTGCCACCGACCACATTACCTTGCGCATGTTATAGTGAGTCTCTCTTAAGTTCCAGCTTCCTTAAAATGGGATAATAATTGTAGCATCTCACAGGGCTGTCATAGGATTAACTAGGATAATGTATGTATATAGAGGGTTTTGCAGTATCTGGTGCCTGGCACTTAAATATAAGTGCTCAAGAAATATAACTGTTTACAGTGATGAGATGTTGAAGGAGGAGAGGCACGGGAGGGGAAATCATGGGGAAGGCCAGACTTGAACTGGTCCCCAGAGAGTGGTAAGGATTCCGATAGCTACAGGGAAAGACTGGGCGTTCTGGGTTAGGGAAACCTGGGCAGAGGCAGGGGCAGAGGCAGAGGCAGGAAGAGCCTCATCTGTCCTCCAAGTTAGAGAAGGCCGTGTATGAAGTGAGTTGCCTAAGAAGGGGACCCGTGACAGTGGAGGGCCTCAGGGATTTGGGTTGTTGTCCAATCATGGAAAGAAGCCTCTTGAATGCATCTGAGCTGACAAAGAGTTTAATTAGTTTAGCGCGTCAGAAACATTGTCCTGAGGTGAAAAGGTGGAGCTTGAAGGAGAATAGAGGCAAGATGATGGCCATGATGTGTGAGCTTTAATCTCTCCGATTCCCCCCAACAAAAATAGAGACCATAGCGAAGGTAGCAAACAAAAAGGAGGGCACCAGACAAGAAGGCAACAGAAAGAAGACCATTCTAAGAGCCACAGAACCCAGAGGTTGCTAATAAAAGCTCGCCCTGGAAGGAAGGGATTTCACAAAGGTGTTGAAGCTTAACAGGCCCAGCTGAGGCTGGGAGGGGTCTGCACGGGCGCCAAACAGTGCTTTACGGTTGGCATGTGGCCAGCTCTCCCTCAGAGGGTGAGTCAAAACGTGAAAAGGACTCCAAAAGATTTCAAAAGCGAAGTGCCCGGGAGGGATCGTTGCCTGCCCTGACATTGTTGCGAGACAGGAAGACAGAATCTCAGGCCAGCAGAGGGTTGGTCTGTCAGCATTATGTGAATCTGGAAGCCTGCTGTGAGGACGAGTGGACAGATAGCCACAGAAGCAAAGGTTACACTGGGGAGTTTCTTCTTCCTGCCTTCCTGCCAAGGGAGTTGAAACTCCTAAAGGAAAACAGCGAGGACTTAGACTGTGGGGACAAGGTCCCCTTGTGAGGAGACAGCAGTCAGGGATGGTCAAACCAGACTCTGATCCATTGATTCTCCTCCTTGGGGTGCTCTTTCCGTCCTCCTGCAAGTCAGCAGGAATGACCCAAATGAGAGGCTGAGTTTAGGCTTCTTCCCACACGTAAGGGTACCTCAACAGCCAACAGCCTTTCCTACTATGGAAAGGGAAAAAAATGTCACAGAGAAAAACGCCAGATAGCCGACAAGTGTGACTGCTGATAAAAGAAAAAGGAAATAGACTGAGGTAGATAAAAGAAATGAAAGTAAGTACAATAGAGACTATCAAAGAGGGGCAAAGAGGATAATGCTCACATGAGGTGGATACTGTAATTTTTATTTAAAGCCCCAGTAAAAATACCAGGTAGGAAAAATATAACTGTTTAAAACTAAGGAGCTCAATCAAAAAGATAAATAACAGAGTAGATACAGACAAATTTGAATTAGGGGACAAAAGGTTAGGTTACAGAACCATCTCCCAAGGCACTGGGAAGAAAAAAAGCGAAGAAAAATATATCAGAAAAGGTAAAAGTAATGAAAGCTAGAAGTAGAAATTTTAACGCCCATATAATAGGAGTCCCAGAAGGAAAGGAAAAGACTAGACAGAGAGAGATGTGGAGGGCTGTGACACCAGGGGCCCCTCGGATCACAGCTCTCATAAGGGACAGGCTGTACCCTCTCACGCTCACAATGAGCTTGATAACATGCTTCACTTTGACCAATGGGATCTCAATAAACATGAAGCCAGCAGACATATAGGTACATGTGCTTTGGGGTGGGGGGTGTGTGATAACGTGACTTACGGCGACTAACACAACATTGGTAAATTTGAAGCAGACAGAGACTTAGTAAGCACTGTGCGCACTGCCCTGGCCATGTTGAGGTAAGCCTCATGTGGCCCCCTTGAGGCTGAAAGGCCTCATGGAGAGAGAGAGAGAGAGAGAGAGGCCCAGTCAGCCCAGCCCCCTGGATTCTCTTCAGCTGGGTTAACATCAAAAACAAAGGAGACCAGCCTTGAAAATTGCCTGAGCAGACGAAATCAGTTTCGTCATACAAGGAAAGCTTAATTTAGCTATTTTGCAAGGCTAACTTGACCTGGGTCATTTCCTGAAATCCTTCTGATTTTCAGAAGCAAGCCTTCTACCGTTTCCCAAGGTTGATATGAGGTAACCACTGACCAATTCTCTATCATTTAAGAAAATTCTAATATTGTAACCAGTTGCTGTGAAGAATACTCACTATTTCCTCACTGTAGAGGTTGCTTTATAACAATGTGCCCAGAGCTTCATTCCATGTTTTGGTTTGAGTGCTCCTGGTTTGCAAACTTTTTGGTGTGTGCACTATAGACTTTTACTATTTACTGCTTTGATGATTCACTGGCTTTACCTCTGTTGTTTTTGGACTTTGGACAGCTGAAAGCAGCCACGTGAGTATGCCCAGGTGAAGTCAATGGAAGACCATCCGCCAACTCACACACTCATAAGAAATCATTGCTGTTCTTTTGCACCATTATATTAGGGGTAATTTATTATGTTTGCAGCGATAGATAATTGATATGAGGCATGGAGAAATGATGACCTAAAATTCCCATGGTAAAAGATTTTAACTGAAATTAAAAAAATATATATATATGTATATATGATATATAATACATTTTATATATGAATAAATAAATGTATAAATATAAATCTATAATATATATAAATATAAATATATAAATATAAACATATAAATTAATATAAATATAATATAAATATATATACATATAAATATAATATAAACAAATATATATATAAATATATTTATATATATATTTATTTATTTAGAGTGGTGGGAGGGGCAGAAGAGAGAGAGAATCTTAAGCAGGCTCCATGCCTAATGTGGAGCCTGACACAGGGCTCGATCTCACAACTGTGAGATCATGACCTGGACCAAAATCAGGAGTCGGACACTTCACTGAGCCACCCAGTCACCCCTAAAAAAATATTTTTGACTGAAAGGTTAGTACAGTGTGGAAAGGATAAAGAAACAAACAAAAATCATCACTTAGGATTTATAGTGTAATGCAATAACTTCAAATTCAGAAAGCCGATTTTACGAGCATGTAGAAAGAGAATGTATACTTACAAAGTAACATGAGTTAGTCTGACGTCATATTTCCCAATTGTGACACTGAAATCAAGACGTCAGTGCAGCATTATTTTCAGGGAATTGAAAAGAACTTCTAACTAGAGGTAAGCTATCCCATTTATACGTGAGGATTTAATAAAGACGTTCTTAGGTAAACAAAGCAACAGGAGCCTTAATATACGAGAGACACTCCTAAAAAATACTCCTGCCCCAAAAATGAATGAGTCAAGCTATCCACTCAAAAAGTTAATTATTATAAAGAAAACCAAATATAGGCATATATTTTAGTATAAATACCCTGAATATTTAGTATGTCCTTTATTATATGTATTGTATTTATTGTGTTCTGTGTGTGACAAAATATAATAAAGAAAAACAAAACCTTTTCATTGAGAAAGTTTCTGAGGTAGACACATCTACTGATATATTAAAAAGCACACGTGAATGTAGACTGGAGGCCTTGAGATCAGCTGCAATCCTGGATGACGGCAGCGTCCGGTGGAGAATGAGGCGCCTTGGCACTCTTTTGGTAGACTGGCAGGGGTCGTTATGAGGTATATTTCACAGGATGACAGGAGGAATTTCTGAGGGGACGGATGTGGGGGTCGAGGAAAAGAGAAGAATGGGCTGTGTTGGGAGGTAAGCCTGGCCAGATGGATTAGGGATAGATTGTGTGGGGCCTTTACAGGAACTTGATCGTAGAAAGGCAGCCTAGAGGATGAATCAGAAGAGAAAGAAAGAGACCAATTAGGCTAATTGGAGAAATACTCATTAAACCATTACAACAGTCAGGCTGAAGGACTGAACGAAGGCTGTAGGAATTAAGGGTGGGAAGGGAGGAGTCAGAGACAGGCAATATTAAAAATGTTGACTCTAAATGACTCGGTAGGTTAGTCCAAAGTGGATGCTGAAGGGAGGGGAGGGTTCAGGAAAACGGAGTTCTCTTTGGAGGTGAGTGGTGGCAGCATTCACCAATAGAGGAAATTCAGAGAGCACCATTTTAGCTAGAAATTACTTTAATTTTAAATATGCAAATCTGGATGTTTTCGATTACACAGGTCCGGTGGGTAATTAGAAATGTAGTCTGGAACTTGAGAGGTTAGGGCTGGGATATAGAATTGAGAATCACCAGAGTTTGGGAAAGTAATTGAAGCCCCAGTTGTGCCTAAGACCTCACAGAAAATAAATATGGAAGGAAAATGTCAGGTGGTCGAGTTCTCCAGGAGTCTGTAGTCCAAAGGCAGAATCCAGTCTTGCTCAGGGTATGCTGGAAAAAGGGAGAGCCACAGTTGGTGACTGTCAGATCACATCTGTTTTCTGTGGTGTGGTTTCCTCACTGACTGACAATCGGAATACGAAAATGTATGTAAATGTATGTAACACATCAAAGAGACAAATCCACTCTGCACAGATCTGCCTAAATATTTAGACACAGCCAAGCAGTGACAGAAATTATTAAGAAATTGAAATTCCAGGGGCACCTGGGTGGCTCAGTCGGTAAAGCGTCAGACTTCAGCTCAGGTCATGATCTCGTGGTTCATGAGTTCTAGCCCCGCATCGGGCTCTGTGCTGACAGCTCAGAGCCTGGAGCCTGCTTCCGATTCTGTGTCTCCCTCTCTCTCTGCCCCTCCCCCACTCATGCTCTGCCTCTCTTTGTCAAAAATAAATAAAAACATTTAAAAAATTAAAAAAAAAAGAAATTGAAATTCCAAACACTAAAGGTGATCAGTGAAACAGAGAACCGCTCTCATTCCAGCCTCTCATCATCAGACTGTTGATTTGTCACTTCTGGAACGGGGAAAGGACAGTTCAACAAACATGGAAGGTTCTCTATTAAACCGATTGTGTATACCTTATCTCTTATTCCCCTTTGGTGAATTTTCTTCTCCTGGTGTCCCAGCATGAGAGGGTAGGCTGGGAAAGTGAGCAAAGAGCAGGTTTAAGGTATAGTTAAAAGAGTATTAAATTTGGCATTAGAAGATTGAGTTCAAGTCCCAGCATCATTGGGTTACCTGTGGGACACAGCCTCCCCGAACCCGTTCTTATTATAAAATATGAGTATTAATTCCTGACCTGCCTGCTTCACAAGGCCCATGAGAGTCAAGAGCCAATGTATGTTAGTGTTTTTCCAATCGTGTTCTTCAGGGTTCCAGGCTTCCACAGTGATCCCGCGGCAGCCACAGCTAGAAGGGGACTAGCCCCCGGGGACAGAGCTCTGATCCCCCCATCCCTGGCTATACCAGAGCAGGTCCACTCTTATCTGTTTTAAATACTAAGCTGCCAAGAGAGATTTTGTCTGAAACTATGTATCTGCTGCTGAAAACATCCTTGAAAACTACTGATGTATGTGAACGGGCCATACATAAACATGAATTTTTTTTATTAAGGTATAATTGACATATAACATTATATTAGTTTCAGGTGTACAACATGATTTGATATTTGGATACACTATGAAATGATTCCCACAATAAGTCTAGTTACCATCCATCACCCTGCATGGTTACGGAAGGCTTTTTTCTTGTGCTGATAAACAGGAATTCTTATCATTAGAGGGGAAATTCACTTCTCTGGGTAAATGTGGAATGAAAAAGAGCATGTATCTGAAATGAGCTTTTTGGATTATCTGTGCTCTGCAATTTCTGGTGTCCTCTCTTGAACTTCATTATCAGATAATTAAGAATGCATTGTATGTGAATTTTTATTATAATAATTATAACTTGGCTCCTAGCACTACCCTGAATTGCATCTCCTATAAGACCACAGACGTACCGATTTTGATTACATCTGTGGGCTGGGTGCTGAGTAGCCAGAAAAGGACTGCTACCATCTTTCAGTGTTCCTGGTTTAATCATGATTCCCCATCCTGCAGCCCATTGGAATTTTCTGGAAGGGGCTGTGTCCCTGGCTTCCCTGCTCCAGAGACACCATTCAGCAGAGTGAACAGCCATTCAGCTCAGAGTTCCTGGGGGAGAACTCAGTATCCCTCCGAGTCTGGCACATTATTTCACTCCATTAGACAAGGTCCTAGCACAAGGGAGGACACCAGGGATGAGAAGCAGAGCTTAGGTTGTCTGCCGACAGATCATTTAATGACTTCACTCTGGCGTGTCTTGATAGGATTCCCAGGAGCTCAGGACCTGAGTGGTCTGTAGTGCTTTTCTGCCGAATAGAGGGAAATGGGTTGGCAAAGGAAAAATTTCAGACCGGCTCTAGTTTAAAAAGAGTGGCACAGTTCGTGGGTTCAAGCCCCGCGTCGGGCTCTGTGCTGACAGCTCGGAGCCTGGACCCTGCTTCATATTCTGCGTCTCCCTCTCTCTCTGCCCCTCCCTTGCTCGCACTTTGTTTTCTCTCTCTCTCTCTGTCTCTCAAATATAAATAAAAACATTTTTAAAAATATAAAAAAAAAAGTGGCATAAATCCACAGGTGGAGTGACCATGGAAGTTGGAGGTAGTTAATTTTTTTTTAAGTTTATTCATTTTTGAGAGACAGAGAGAGAGTGTGAGCGAAGGAGGGGCAGAGAGAGAGGGAGACACAGAATCTGAAGCAGGCTCCAGGCTCCAAGCTGTCAGCACAGAGCCCTATGTGGGGCTCGAACCCAGGAACCGTGAGATCATGACCTGAGCCAAAGTCAGTCGTTTAACCGATTTAGCCTCCCAGGAACCCCTGGAGGTAGTTGATTACAATTCATGTATAAGAGTATCATGAGGGGTGCCTGGGTGGCTCAGTCGGTTAAGTGTCTGACTCCTGGTTTCAGCTCAGGTCATGATCTCACAGTTTGTGAGTTCTAGCCCTGCGTCAGGCTCTGCGCTGACAGTGCGGAGCCTGCTTGGGATCCTCTCTCCCTCTCTCTCTGACCCTCCCCAGCTTGCTCTTTCTCAGTGTCTAAAAAAAACCCCAAAATATCATGAGTTACCCACAAGTCTCTCCTTTTCAGTGGCAACACCCAGGAAATGCCAGTCAGAAATAAGGGGAACATTTAATTTAAGAAAGCTCTTAAATTCTTAATTGTTTTAGTCTTTCAAGACTGCAGGCGTCTCCAGGCAGTGGCTTTGGAATCAACTTACTTTTTCCGAAGTCGATGTTTACGCAGCAGCTTGTCTCTCTTTGGGTGTGGCTTTCTCTAGAGCCACCTGGTCATCCAGCCAGGACACTAGAAGGAAGCACTGAAGATTTTTCCATTTCTGTTCAACCAGGAAAAGGGCAGGATTGGAAAAGTTTCCTAAAATCATGTTCAAGGTCCCGGTAGCCTCTATCATGGTTGGAAAATGAGAGAAGTTTGGGGTCGCTCAGTGTAAGCATCAAGATCTTACGTGGGGGCTAAAGGAAAATTCCAGAATACTTCATTTGCCCCAAGCTGGAGTAGGAAGAGACCCAGAACCCTGTCGGCCACTAGGAGAGCCATAGGGTCCCAGCTCCCTTTGGCTTGTATCTCAGAGCTCTGGAATATGGACAATGCAAACTGAAGGGAGGGCCCAAAGCACATGGTCCACACCGTCACACCTCAGTTGGGACTTCCAGAACATTACCAGGAAATTCTGGTTGCCTCCTCACGTAACTTAAGATACAAGAATTGTGGGGGCGCCTGGGTGGCTCCGTCAGTTGAGCGTCTGACTCTTGATTTCGGCTCAGGTCATGATCTCATGGTTCGTGAGATCAAGCCCTGTGTCTGGCTCTGTGCTGACAGTGTGGAGCCTGCTTGGGATTCTCCCTCTCCCTCTCTCTCTGCCCCTCCCCCACTCGAGCTATGTCTCTCCTCTAGCGTCTGCCTTTAAGTCCCAAATCTGTCTCCTCTTTGCCAGTCCTACCACCGTGAGCCTTGTTCAGACCATTGTAATGACCGCCTTACTATCCTCCCCATTCATCTGACCACCCGCCTCTTCCCCCTGCCTCTGATGGCACTGCCCCGTGCTCCCCTCTGGCCATACTTACCCTTCTAAAATACAGAGCTATCTTATTACTTGGCTGTGCAGAAGCCCTCCATGACTCTGACATCTACAGGATAGAGACTAAGCTCCTCCATGTGGCTTATGAAGCCCTCCATGGCCTGGTTCCTGATAGCTCTCTAGGCTCTTCTCTGGCCACACCTATTCTAACTTAAAAAAAAAAAAAAATTAACATTTATTTATTTTTGGGAGACAGAGAAACAGAGTGGAAACAGGGGAGGGGCAGAGAGAGAGGGAGACACAGAATCTGAAGCGGGCTCCAGGCTCTGAGTGTCAGCACAGAGCCCAACGTGGGACTCGAACTCACGGACCGCGAGATCATGACCTGAGCCGAAGTCAGATGCTGAACCGACTGAGCCCTGCCCCTCTATTCTAACTTTAAATTCTGTTCATGTACACTCTCTTGCAGTTCTCCAGCAGGACCTGCTGCTTTGTGTCTTGGTACATGCTGTTTCCCTGGACCCGGGTGCCCTTACTCTAGACTGGACTGTCGTGGGAAATTCTTTTCTCCCCTTTATGTCCCAACTTGGAACACCACCTTCTCTGTGAAGCCTGTCCTGATACCCACAGGCTTAGAAGTTCTGTTATGCCCAGAATTCGTGATCCCCAAAGACCACTAGGGAGCCGAGTCCGATGCAAAAGCAAAAGAACCTTTATTCGAGCTAGCTCGAGCTCAATCCCCTACCTGCACCGACGCAGCGGTGAGATACCAGGGAGAGAGAGCGAGTTTCAAAAGCACAAAGGTTTTATAGGGGTCTAGGGGCAGTTGGTGAGGTAATGGCTGTGGCCTCAGCCGATTGGCTGGGGAAGGGTCGTGGCCTCAGCCGATTGGTTGGGGAAGGGTCGGAGTCCTGTTACGCAGGTCGCTGGGCGTGTTTTGATCAGAAAGTTTGAACGGGTGAGCGGGAGGTTACTCAAGGGGAGGAGGCGCAGTCTGAGGTTTCTGTGAATTTCCCGGAAAAGGGGTCATGTCGGGGACATAGTCACTCAAGGTGGAGAACACAGAACAAGATGGAGTCGGCCGGCGTAGGCCCGCCCTTTCAGTTCCTCCTCCCGTGCAGTACCTTGTAAGCAGCTCCTTTATAGCAACGATGACATTGTACCCTGATTAGCTCTTTAAGGCTGTGTCTGTGTCCTCACCAGACTCTGCTTTCTCTGGACAGGCCTCATACCTCTTTTCACCCATTTGCCCCTCGCACTTAAATGAACACAGTGAGAGCATAGGAGGCACTCAATAAGAACGTGTTGAATAAATGACACTTAAAAAGCCCAGGTATCAAGACAAATATCATAGGACTTCACTCATATGTGGACTTTAAGATACAAAACAGATGAACATAAGGGAAGGGAAGCAAAAATAATACAAAAACAGGGAGGAGAACAAAAACATAAAAGACTCTTAAATATGGAGAACAAACAGGGTTGCTGGAGGGGTTGTGGGAGGGGGATGGGCTAAATGAGGAAGGGGCATTAAGGAATCTACTCCTGAAATCATTGTTGCATTGTATGCTAACTAACTTGGATGTAAATTAAAAAAAAAAAAAAAGCGCAGGTATCTTGGACTCAAAAGTTGCGCGAATGAAACAATCTTGAATCACTAGCAGGATGTTAGATTTCTTTTGTAAACACAGAAGGAACAAGGAAAGTAATTATGGAATAAACCTGATATGTCAAATTGGAGTCTAAAACAGATAAGTTCATATTATTGCTCATTTCAGTTTGCAATAAGCATGCACAGGGCTGCGATACAATGTATATGTGTCCTATTTCATAGTTTTCAAGGGATACGTATACACTCTATTTCATCTGAACTGAACAGCAACCCAGTGGGGTAGGGGAGAGGAGGTATTTTTTTGTCCCCTTCTTTCAGAGGAGGAAACTAAGGATCAGGGAGTTTAAAGCGATACACCCAACGTCATCCAGGGGCAGAGGTGAAACAGAACCAGAGAATTCTGAAGGCAAGTTCAGCTTTCTTTCGGCTCTACCAGGTGACCTCTGACATCAGGCTTTGATCTTGGCAGTGGACAGGTACTGTGTGATTTTCCAGCTTGCCACTCTGACAAACTTCTCACCTCCCTGTCTGACAATAGGCAGTGGGGTCCCAGGCACCTCCAGACCCAAAGCAGGCAAACTTCACTGCCAAGTCTCTTCTCCCTCAACCTTCTTAGCGAACAGCTGACACTGGTTGATTCGACTGCTCCAATGTCTCATCCTTGAGATTCATCTCTCTTCAGACTGTGGCCAGAGAGGGTAGTAGGGCAAAGACCAGGCAAGGGTGGGAACTCAGATGTAGTGAAGGGAAGAAGAAAGAGGCAGACGGACCTAGGGTCACATTCTAGCTCTATCCACTTACTTTGCCATTTAGATATTCGGTTGTTCTGGCACCATTTCCTGAAAACTTTTTTCTTTCCCCATTGGATTGTTTTAGTGCCTTTGTCAAAAACCATTTAGCTGCGTGTGTAAAGCGTCTATTCTTGGGCACTCTATTCAGTTCCATTGGCTGATTGATTTTTCTGTCCTAACAGCACACTGTCCTGGTAGTGTAGCTCCAAAGTAAGTCTTGAAGCCAGTGTAAGTCCTCCAGGTATGTTCTGTTTCTGTATTTCTTTGGGCAGCCGAGGTTCTTTGCACAGAAATGGGAGAGTGAGTCCGAGAATTTCTACATAAAACCCTGGTAGGATTAGGATCAGAACTGCTTCGCATCTATAGACCAACATGGGAAGAATTGCCCTCTTAACAACACGGAGTCTCCCAATTCATAAACATGGTATATCTAACCCTTTAGTTTGGTCCTTTTCATTTTTTCTTAGCAATGCTTTGTAATTTCTGGGGTAGAGGTCTTGCACATCTCTGGTTAAATTTACTCCTGAATATTGTATATTTTTGCTGTTATTGAAAATGGAGTCGTAGGTCTTAATATATATATTTTTTCATTTTCCAATTCTATCTATGAACAGCAAATGTGAGCTTGGAGTTAATAAGGCCCAAGCTTCAGAGTCCTCCATTGCAAAGACCCTTTGCAGGACCTCTGGAGGCACCCTAACTGTTTTGTAATAATAATTTTGTATCAGTTCTCTTAAACCGGTCTCCTCAAATTGTAAAATATTTAGATGCATCCCTGTCTGATAGTAACGTTGTTGATCTCTCTTAGACCCTCAGTCTTCCTATCTGTAAAGTTGAGATCATGATCCCTACCTTCCAGGATTATGTTATGTATATTTTTTAATTCAGTAAACTACACATAATGCAATTCACCATCTTAACCGTTTTAAAGTATACTATTCAGTAGCATTCGGTACACAGTGTTGTTCCAGGATCACCGCTGTCTAGTTGTGGGACTTGTCATCACCCCAGAAGGCAACTTGTACCCATTAGGTAGACACTCTCATTCTCCCCTCCTCCCAGCCTCAGGCGACCATGAATCAGTTTCCTGTCTCTATGGATTTGCCTATTCTGAATATTTCACGTGAATGGAAATCGTGCTACCCATGGCCTTTTGTGTCAGGTTTCTTTCACTTAGCATAATGCGTTCAAGGTTGATCCGTGCTGTAGCAGGCGTCCGCACTCCATTCCTTGTGATGGCCGAGTAATATTCCATTGCAATATACCACACCGTATTTAACCGTTCATCTGTCGATGTACGTTTGTGCGATCTCCATCTTTCGGCAACTGTGAATAGTGTTGCTGTGAACACTGGAGGACAAGTTTTTGTTTAAACACCTGTTTGCAATTCTTTTGGGTGTGCACCCAGCAGTGGAATTGCTGGGTCGTGTGGGAATTCCCAGTTTAACTCACTGAGGAGATGCCAAACTGTTTTCCTTCCTGGGGTAAAATTTCAGGATCAAACGAGCCAACACATTTGTAGAGCTTTTCAGTCTAGTGCTTGGTGCGTAGGATTCCATAAATCGTTGCTAAAAGGTATAATTCAAATTACTTACAAGTTATCGGCAGCATCTGTTGTCAAATATGTAATGTGTTGGAAGGAACAGTTCATCCCTGCTCTTCGTCTTTTGGTGTGGAGGGACCACTGTCATAATAACATTCCAAGACTCTAGTTCCACTCCTTTCCTCACCTCTTCCAGGAAAAGAGGAGCGACTTTCTACCTGGAAGTCCAAACTGGCATGCTTATGCCAGTTCACTTAGCGGGGTGGTAGGAAGCTTAATCTGGGGCAGAGGACCAGCAAGCATTCTTGCTCACAGATTTAAACCACCTTCTCTAAGCTCCTTCTTTATGAGTAATAAAGCTAATATTCTTGATTTACGCCTGTCTGACCCCTGTGTGTCTTACACAATTGGCTCTGTCAGCAGAAAGGACAGGGATATTATATATTGCCCAGGCCCTTCCCCTCCCACCCCGCCCAAATACCCTGACTCTATCTAGAAAAATTAACAAGCCTGCTTCTAATTCCCAAGTCTTCTCCATCTGTAGGTCAAAATATGAACCTCAAATTGAGATAGAATATAATGAATGACTGTTTGTGTGTTTTTTTTTGTAGAGCTTTTTTGTTCTCTGATTTGGGACACGTTGGAATTAAAATAGAAAGGCTCTGGGCTATTCTGTGTATTGTTATAGTAAACCTTGATATAGAAAGTGCTTGGCAAGCAGTTCTGCATCGTGGAGAGGCTTTATTTCAGAGTCCTCATATCCTGAAATTACCAGCCTTGAGATGGCATGTGTTTTCATTTCTGCACTTAATAGAGCATAGCATCACATTCATTCTTTTCTCTCCTGGGGTGAGTGCGGTATTGATAAATAGTGGGTGTTTTCTTTTTAATTCAATTCAGTGAACATTTATTGAGCACCTGCTATGTGCCTGGCTTTTGGGGGGAGACCGAGATGAGTAACCTTCAGTTTCATATACAAGGGGCTTGTAGTCTACTGGCAAATGAAGATACTTACCTAAGCAAATACGTGGCAGCGTGTAGCTGGTCTGGCTTTAAATGGGTTTCAGCCATTTGGTGTAGATGATTAAAATCTAATACCTCTAACCAAAGGAAATTGGATTCCGAATTTTCCTTTTATTACCATTCCCATGTTAGTTCTCCTCCCTTCTGTCAGGCTGAATTCCTCTCTCCCTTTGGAAAATGACATGTTTTCTCTAGTTGCAAACATATCATGGCCTATTCAATAAATAGTTTATTTCCTCATTTTGAACCAATCCTTTAAGCAGCCAAATCGTTTAGTTTTTCGCGGCTATTTCTCAAGCAGGTAGCAGGCAACATCAGGCTGATGAACGAACAAACTGATAAATAAATAGACACCTAGGTGGGGACTCAGAAAAATCTGAATTTTAATTTCCTCTCAGCTGTGGCCCTTAGAAATTCCTTCCTCCAAAGCCCCTTCCCAGGGTCCCAGCCCACACTGTCTAAATTTACAGGACAGACTGAAAAGAATAGAAAACAATGATATGTGCAACATCTCCATTCAGACAAACCTAGGTATGAACGTACCCTGAAGGACAGAGAGGGGTGTTTGAGGTCCAAATAAGGCAGCTGTAGCCAAATGACTTACTTTGAGGCTTTGAAGCCGGACTTCTCAGCCTGGAATCTTGGCTCTTTCCCTACTAGCTGTGTGGCCTGGGCCAAGTTAGGTGACTTGGTTTTCTCATCTGTAAAATGAGGATAATCGCAGTGTCTGCTTTAGAGGTTTGTTTTGGGGAATAAAAGTGGGTTGCTATTTGCATGCACGTGGACCTGTGTCAGGCACATCAGGTGAAACACAGTCATGTAGGTGGAACCAAAAAGGAGGGATGGAAACAGAGCCCTCAAAGGGCACGGAGAGGGCAGAGTCAAGTGGAATGGAGTGAAACAAAAGAATGGGCAGAACGGAGAGAAAGTTATCAGGTGGAAAGGAATATGAGGCAAACACGTGGCTCAGAGTGAGACAATGCTCATTTACAACATAGGGAAAGAAAGGATTGAAGCCCAGTGATGTGGCTTTACATGGCCCTCTGCAGCTCCCTTGACCTCCCTGCCCCTCTGACCCCTTCCATGCAGAATGGATGAGAGGCACTCAAGCCTAGTGGTTAGATTCCAAGGTCACCACTGTCCAGCTATGTGACTTTGGGCAAGTCACTTAACCTCTCTGGGAATGCATTTCAGTGGTCCCTTGAGGATACCAACAGTCCCTACCTTACAGGTACTGTGGGGTCAGGGAGTGTGAGTTTAACACACGAGGTGTCAGAATATCAGTTTGTATATAAAAACATTTTATAAACTTCACAGGAACCCATCCCCCTAAACATTGGGAGTTATGATGGCCTGTTTTTCATTTAGACAGTGATATGGCCTAGACATTGTCTGTCTCTCCTCATCCAACTGATTTTTGAAACTAATTGAGAATCTCGGTCAGTAGAGACATTTCATAGCTCCTGTCTCTGCTCTCTGTGGGCTGACTTCCTAGCTATTTCTCTCCCTCTGGATAGCTGTAAAAACAAGAAGTACCGCCAGGACAGCTCTTATCAAAATATTTTAGCACTTCCGCATCTGGTCCTGGCCATAAAATAGAAGTGAAGAAACACTTATGTAAAGCTTTCAGAGCTGTGAAGGAAAAAGAGAGCTCTTATTTTATTGGCTCTGGTTCATATATCTCCAGGACAGGAAGGAAAAAATAACTTACAGATTTAAACCAAAAAGGCATTCAGTGAAAGAAACTCAGAGATATGACATGAGCACCCGCAACCAAGATAAATGAGAGAGGAAGAAAAAGTGGATGTTTTCGAGTGACATCCAGACCAGCGAGCCTCCAGCGCCCCAAACCTCTTCCTCCCATTTTCTTGTTCATCCCTTCTTGTGACCAAGTAGGAAGTAGGTAAGGAAGGTAGTGTTCATTTCATCCATATTGGGTACCTACCATGTTCCAGACACTGGGCTGGGATCTGGGGTAGGAAGATAAACAAGACAAGAGCCCAGCGCTCAGGGAGCTCTCTCTGAGTAATGGGAGAGATACCTCCCAGGCCAGGAGAGCTAACACGGGGAACGCACGGGGGGGCACAGGTTGGGGATTGTCACTCTCTCTGAAGGCAGTGGGAAAGACAAAAGCTTTAACTTGACATTTCTTAGCACCATTGTGTCATACAGTCCTCATGATATTTCTTATGAGGGAGGCCCTGTGTGTTTTTTTTTTTTTAAATCACTTTATAGATTAGGAAACAGAGGTTCAACGTAATTATGTAACTTACTCGGGGTCACAACCGACCGAATCCCAGTCTGACTCCAAAAAGCCTCTGTTCTTTCCAGTAAACTTGTGCTGTTGGTATTGGACAGATTGAGATGCTGGTGATTTTCAGAGGTTGGTAGGGAACCCAAGGTGAAACGGTGGGTAATACATGGCAGAGAGGGAGGGTGATTGGGACAAACAAGGAGGAGTGAGGAGAGGCAGTGTGTGAAGAGAGGGAGAGGGGAGCAGTGGTGTGCTGAAGGCTGCCCCAACCCACTCTCATGGTCAGGAATTTTGCTAGCTAGTTATCAAGGCGCAGGTACTTTAACCTGCCATAGTGGCGGATTTCATGGAACGGAAATTGCCAAGTGTTAGAAAGCAGCATTTCCACCCTACCACCCTCCCTGGCCCCAGATACCCGTTGCCCAGCACACCACCGGAGGGAAGGCATGGCAGCCAGGGTGGGGGATCACTGAAACGTTTGCAATTAGTAAGTTTCTTCCATGGGTGGAGGAACTGAGGTCTGCAGTGGTCCCTATGTCTCCATTTCTAATGACGGGAAGAGTATTGCAGGGAGCTCCTAGTGTGTCAACATTATTGACAATTCCAATTGTAACTGTCGGAATTCTTTGGGCGAGTGACAGACACTGGACTCAAAAGACCTGGAGCAAAAAGGAGCACTGTAACCAGGAAGCCCAGGAGGGAGTTGGTCTCCGATCCCTGAGAGTCAGCAAGTGCTGTCGGTTACCGGCCCTAGATCTTGATTTCCCTCTCCATCTTTGCCTTATTCTTTCCAGTTGCACAGGAGGTAGGAGCAAGGGAATCTAGAGCAGGAAAGGGAGGAGGTGACCAAAGCATGCCAAGCCTGCGTCATCTCAGCGGGGAGACCCCAGACGGAAGAGACCACTTCTCCCTTCCAGCCTCCAGCTTCCGGCTGTTCTCTCTGCCAGAAATGCTCATCCCCTAAGATATTCCCATGGCTGATTCATAAGTTGAAATGCATAATTTAATTATTAGAGATAATCAGCAAATCTTTACATCCGCTAATGGAATAAAATACAAATTACATAGTCAGCACAATTCAGGGCTTACAAGCTACGAGGATAATACGAAACAATAAAGAACAGCAGCTAAGTTAATTGACCATTTCCGTTTTTATTAATTGGAGAACTATAGGGTGATCATTTAAATTAAGAAGAACTGTATTTTGTGGGTAATATGTTTAACCATGTCAGACATTTGCCTCAGTGAAATATTTTCATCCTCTTATCAGATGATTTTATTTATTTATTTATTTGTTATTAAATTTTTTTTTTACTTTTATTTTTTTTAATGTTTTAATATTTATTTATTTTTGAGAGACAGAGAGAAAGAAAGCACAAGCAGGTGAGGACAGAGAGAGAGAGAGGGAGACACAGAATCCGAAGCAGGCTCGAGGGTCTGAGCTGTTAGCACAAAGCCCGACATGGCGGTCGAGCCCACAAGCCGTGAGATCATGACCTGAGCTGAAGTCAGATGCTCAACCGACTGAGCCACCCATGCGCCCTATGTTTTATGATTGTTTTAAAATTGGTTCACCTGCTGGGGAGAATTTTACAGAAGGTTTTGTTGGGGAAATATGGTTTTATTGCTTAAACAACAACGACATTTTGAAAATGATCGAGGTAGAGAAGCTTCAAGGTTGTGCTTAGCAGTTAGACTATGAGATTATATAGAAGCAGCATTTCTGAACTTTTAGTTCCAAGAAGTATTAGAATCCAGGCTTGCCCTAACCATAGCTCATCACCCTGAACTAATAATACCCTTACAGGACCAGGACCCATTCCTACCCTACTTGCCACTTTTGAAAAAAATCACTCAAAGAACCTAACAGTCTCTTTGCACTTTTATTATTAAATTTTTTTTAAATAATTTAAATTTAAATAATTTAAAAATTATTTATTTTTGAAGAAGAGAGAGACAGAGCATGAGCAGGGGAGGCAGAGAGAGAGGGAGACACAGAATCCAAAGCAGGCTCCAGGCTCTGAGCTGTCAGCACAGAGCCCAACATGGGGCTCGAACTCACAAGCCCTGAGATTATGACCTGAGCCGAAGTTGGACACTCAACTGACTGAGCCATCCAGGCGCCCCTGCTTGCACTTTTAAAACTATCACACGAGGGAAGAAGTTCATGCTATATCATTAAATGAAAAAGCAAGCTACACAGAAATATGGATGCTTTGTCCCGATTTTATAAAAATATATAGCTGAATCTAGATATAAATATTCCACATAGATATCACTCTTAGAGATCTTACTGTGCACCATTACTATTCTTAACTCAGGTTTTGCCCTCAATCACCCCATGATGTAGATAATATTATTTTTTTTTATTTTACAGATAAGAAAACTGACACACAGCCATTGATTAGATAACTTACGGAGATAACACAAATACATACAAAGAAATTTCTGGAAGTATTTGTTCTAAAAGTTGTAAGACTATGAGTGATGTTTGCTCTTTTGCCTGTCTATCACTTCTAGAAAGGAATTTGTATGGCGTATGTAACAAAATGAAAGGGGAGGCTGTTAGAGTCTGCATGCTCATTTTTCTAGGGGATGCTCTCCTTTAGAGTCTGAATGCTGAGGTCTTGGGATCATATACTCTGCTCTATTTGGGAATGGGGCAACGATCCATCAGGATTTGAAGATGGTTCTGCACATAACAGGGAATGGTAGTAATTTTTATTCAGTTGGTGGGAAGAAGCAGTTATGACAAAACGTCCTTTGAAAGACCCTTGCCCTTACAGGCTGTCTGCCTTTAACTACGTCTTCAAACTGCCCAAAGTAGCTAACTCTGTCAGGGCCCAGCCCTGGGTAAGACAGGTTTGCAGAAAGCTTGTCTTCATCCACTTGGATCCACGAGGAGCAGGGATCTGGCACCGGCTTGTGCCCATATTGTGTTGAAACGCTTATTTTTGATTTTTCTTATCTGCTTCAAGTCGCTGCATTTAAATTCCCCAGTGGGATTTTAAGAAGTTTACAACCCCTGTAAACTTCTGGACATCAGTGATGCCCTGGGAAATACTTCCTTACTTTTCCCAGAATGCTTTAGGCACAGAAAGCGTTTGATGAATGGTAGTTGAATAGAATGGAATCCAACCTATACGTAATGGTAAGATTTTGGCAATCAGAGTATTTGTTTTCTCTTTTCACCAATGGGCAGTACATTGATAATTAAATCCTCACTTTAAGGTAGTGTCCCATTTAAAACAGATCACTTGGACATATGTTCTAAAAAACAACAACAAAAGCTTGGGCTGCCTGGGTTAGGCCAGGTCACACTATGGTGCCGCAAGGTACGTGGGACCCTAACTGCAAAGGTGAACCCCGCTGATACATGGGCAATAAGCAAAGATCAGAAGGGTCTTCTCTTTCTCCTCCCTTCCCTTCCTCTTCCTCTTCCCTCTCCCCTTCTGAACAATCCAGTCCTAAAGCCACTATATGGGGCAAAGCATGTAGACATTTATTCAGACGAGTGGTCTGGTGTGGGGTGTCAGAGCCCAAGCAGGATGAGAAGGACTCTCTTCAGGGAAAGGAGCAGCCAACATACAGGGGAATTGATAGAATAAATAAAAATACTAAAAATAATGGGAGCCAAGTTTCTTACTGTTGTATAAGAGAATTAGAAATAAGGGGGACGCCTGGGCGGCTCAGTCGGGTAAGCATCTGACTGTTGATTTCAGCTCATATCGGTTCGTGTGACTGAGTCCCGTGTCAGACTCTGTGCTGAACCTGCAGCCTGCTTGGGATTCTCTCTCTCTCTCTCTCTCTCTGCCCCTCTCCCACCTGTGTGCGCTGGTCTGCACATGCACACACACTCTCTCAAAATATAAATATTTAAAAAAAGAGAATTAGAAATAAGGAATGGGAGAAACCAAAAGGAACACTGTGGTGCTGAACTGATATTAAAGGCAGCAGTGTGAGCTTGCAAATCAATACATATAGAGAGAAATGGAAATAATTTTAGACATAAATGTGTTCATGTGAATCTGTGTCTATGGACACATATGTGGATATATAATTAGATGCATACATATTCCTCACCTAAATATTTTTTCTGTTTTATATTTTCAACTCCACATTTACACCATTTGGGATTTATTCTGTGTACAGTGTGAGATGGGGTGCCATGCTTTTTTTTTTTTTGACTGAATAGCCAGCCAATTTCACCGACACTATTTATTACATAATTTCTTTCCCCATTAGTATGAGATGGTTCCATTTCCAGATATTGCGTTGAGCGTAAACATCTTCGAAAAGCAACCTTGATCATCTCAGTAATGATGAAGCATTGCTGACACACCTCCGTTTCTTCTGCTCTGACATATTTTGGGGCGTCAATTGCCTCTTTCTAGTGGAGTATCCAAAAGACATCCTTAAACTCAACATTTCCAAGACTTAACTGACTCTGTGTTTCCTCATGGGTTCTTGACATCAGGAAACATCACCGTCACCAGTGTAGTCGCCCAACAGCCTCTCAGCTACATCAGACACTGACCCCCCTGTCACTATCAAGTCTCTCCTTCTTTCCCTCTCCTCCACGACTCCTTCCTTTAGACCGTCATGACTTTTCCCCTGAGCGGTTACAATAGCTTTCAAGTGCCTCCCCGCCTCCTAATCCATTTCATACTGATTTCCGTATAATGAATACAAATAATAAATGATGCCTGTTCCCATGACTGGGCTACTCAAAAACTTTCAAGTTTGTGTGCTGTCTCAAACACCATAGCAGAATGTTCCAGGCCGTGGTATTTTACCTTCCAGCTACTCTTTCTCCTACTGGACTTGCACCCTCTTCACACCTTCCAGGCTCTGGTCCTGGAATATGCCAAATCGTTTCCAAATTTTGTCTTTTTTGCCCAACCTGGAAAATCTATCCTAAGAAAATCTATTTTCTTCTAAGGTCCAGCTTAAACGTAACCCTCTTCTATAAAGCGTTTCCCTAATTCTGCAATGGGAGAATTCCCAATTGTCTTCAAGGCACTTTGTGCTTGTATTATACTACGTGTTTCATTATACCTCATATGTAAGCGCTACTCACCTTAGTTTTCAGATCTGGACTATAACTCTTGGAGGCAGGACCATGTCTCTGCTACCTCTGACCTGTGCCTATAGTTAACCGTTCCCAGCTCACTTAATTAGACGCCTTGCAAAATGCTTCAACTCCCTTCCTTCCTTCCTTCCTTCCTTTCCTTCCTTCCTTCCTTTCCTTCCTTCCTCCCTTCCTTCCTTTCTTTTCCTTCCTTCCTTCCTGCCTTCCTTCCTCCCTCCGTCCTTCCTTTCTTCTCCCTTCCTTCCTTCCTTTCTTTTCCTTTCTTCCCCCTTCCTTCCTTTCTTTTCCTTTCTTCTTCCTTCCTTCCTTCCTCCCTCCTTCCTTCCTTTCTTCTTCCTTCCTTCCTTCCTTTCTTTTCCTTTCTTCTCCATTCCTTCCTTCCTTTCTTTTCCTTTCTTATTCCTTCCTTCCTTCCTTCCTTCCTTCTCCCTCCCTTCCTTCCTTTCTTTTCCTTTCTTCTTCCTTCCTTCCTTCCTCCCTCCTTCCTTCCTTTCTTCTTCCTTCTTTCCTTCCTTCCTTCCTTCCTTCCTTTCTTTTCCTTTCTTCTCCCTTCCTTCCTTCCTTTCTTTTCCTTTCTTATTCCTTCCTTCCTTCCTTCCTTCCTTCCTTCCTTCCTTCCTTCCTTCTTCCTCCCTCCCTCCCTTCCTTCATTCCTTCCTTCCTCCCTCCCTCCCTCCTTCCTTCCTTCAATACTGATATAGTAAGTGCCACCTGCACCCTAGACATTATTCTAGGACTGGAGATACTGTGATTAACAAGATGGAGTTCTCGCATTCATGGAGTTTGCTCTCCAGGAAGATTTTTATTTATCCTATCAAGACCCTATGACATAGGGGCTATTATTCACCTTCCCTCTTTAAATTATTTGTCAAGAACGGCCACATATTTGGGTAAGTGGCAGAACTGGAATCCAAACTCTGATCTGCCCGATACCACTTGTCCCTGGCATCATGCCCTGCTGTAATAGGTGTGGAACTGAAAAGAAGAAGTTTGGTATCTCAAGAAGATTAAATAGGGTGCCTCTTTAGATGTTGACCAGAGAGGAAAACGAATGTGTCACTGTTGAAAAAGGCATGGCTCCCTATGCTACGTCCATACACTCAGGAAATAAAAATAGAGTCTTGGTCTTATGCCCAAGTTGGAGTTTTATTCTAGCTGAGGACCCGTGTGGCTTTATTACAGAAAATTGAACAGAAAGAAACTCATATTTATTGAGGTAGATACATCTACATACTATATCCTTTTAAAAATCTTCACAAGAAAACTTCAAGGTAGATACTATTATCTCTATTTTTATAGGTAGACAGACAGACCTGGGGAGGGAGGTTTAAACAAGTGTCCACAACCTCACAGATATTTCTGGTGTTATGTTTTCAACAGAACTTTTATAAGTGCATGTATGGAACTTTTATAAATGGCATCATATTTAGGATGTATATGGAGAAATTGCTTTTAAAAGCACTCCTTTAAAAGGTAGATTATTCAATAAATGGTAATTGGATGTACTGATTTGCCATTTGGGGAGAAAAAGGCAACTAAAACTGTATCCTTATCTTACTTCTTCTACCAAAATAAGTTCCAGATGGATCAAAGATTTACATGTAAAACATGAAATCACATTCTAGATCACATGGATGCGTATTTTTATAGTCCTAGAATGGGCAAGACTGTTTTAAATATAACAGAAAATCCAGAAGTTATAAAGGAAAAGATTGATAATTTTGATTACATAAAAATTACAGTTTTGTACAGCAAACTTTAGTCCCTTAAAAAGGAAACAAAAGGAGGGCACCTGGGTGGCTCAGTCAGTTAAGACTCTGACTTCAGCTCAGGTCATGAACTTGTAGTTCGTGAGTTTGAGCCCCACATCGGGCTCTGTGCTGACAGCTCGGAGCCTGGAGTCTGCTTCAGATTCCGTGTCTCCCTTGCTCTCTGCCCCTCCCCTGCTCTCTCTCAAAAATAAATAAACGTTTAGAAAAATTTTTTTAAAAAAAAGGCAAAATGTAGACCTCGCTCGAGGACTGCATCAGGGTTTGGACAAAATCCCTGCTGGTGATACAGGATCGCACGGCCTGGCATGTCTCTGTGTATCCATCTTGCCTGACAACCTCAAGTGATAGTTGACAGCCAATCAACAACCAGGACTGGCATCAGCATTCTATACCCTGGACTATTTGTTTCCTCCTGGTCTTCAGTAACGAGTAATTTCCAAATTACTACTCAGGGACCTTAGTGTAGGGAAGTATGTGACATCTTGTCTGAGGCTTCGAAAATGGAAAGAACAGACCCAAAGTGCAATGTGAAGCCTGTTTGACACAGAGCTCAGTTGACGGCCTTGAGCAGCCCGATCCCCAGAGCCCCCTGTTTTTCCTTCTCCCAGCTGGGGTTCAGTCACAGAAGAGGGACGAAAGCAAAAACTTGAAAAAGCAGGTGAAATCTATTTGATTTCTGGTGAAACTGGATTTTCGGTGTAAGGTACTACTTTGCTATTTTAATTTTATTTTATTTTTAAATTTTTTAAATATTTGTTTATTTTTGAGAGAGAGACAGAGCATGAGCAGGGGAGGGGGAGAGAGAGGGAGGGAGACACAGAATCCGAAGCAGGCTCCAGGCTCTGAGCTGTCAGCAGGGGGCCTGGGGATGTGGGGCTTGAACTTGAACTTGAACTCATGAACCATGAGATCATGACCTGAGTTGACTGGAGGCTTAACCCACTGAGCCACCGAGGCACGGGCTACTTTGCTATTTTTAAAAGATATTTAGTTGCAGGGAAGCTGTGACTGAATTTATGTGACTTCTCTCTGCAAAATTATGGAATGTATCAATGTAGGAAACATTAGGAACTTGGTTAGAGGTCTACAGGGGAATTTCTGTGTGTGTTACATTTATATTGGCAAAGTGCATCTCCTCCATTAAGCTACTTTTTTTAGGCATGCCAAAACTGAGCTTAGAGGCGATGAGCAACAGACTTGTTTTGTGTATGTAGAGCTGTACTTTAATTCTCCATCATCATTTAGTCGTTTTCTAATGAGACCTTTTGAATTATACTGAGGTTTTACAATAGGAAGATAGGTATTTAGGAAGGCCATTGACCCAACCCAATCTAGTCATTTTTGCTTTGTGATGGAACCTCAGTGTGTGTGTGTGTGTGTGTGTGTGTGTGTGTGTGTGTGTTGAAAGAACAGCGTAATCAAAGAGCTGTAACGCTTCGGGGCTCAGGCAGCTTTGTTGTGGGACGTCCTTCACTGAGCATGACCCTGGGAAGATGGCTGAGGGAATATTCTTCCCGGTTCCAAAAAGAACCCTGTCTTAGAATCCTGACAATGACACAGGAAGAGATGAGGAGGAGACAGTGAGGGCAAGGTGATCATCCCACCCGGAAGCTTGAGGAAGAGAGCAAAGGAGAGCGATCTAAGCACCCATCATCAAGGTGTGTCGTTTCTCAGGGCCAACTTCATTAGCAAGCCGGAGAGGCTGTGTAAAGACACTCACAGGAACTCGTGGAAACAGTTAAAGAGGGGAACCCAGGAAAGATAGGACTGATGGCAAATCAGGCAGAAGGGTGTGGTCAGAGCCAACGCAATTTCTGTATGAATGCCCAGAAGGCCTCACAGGTTGGTGAAGTCTCAATGTTGTTACACTCTAGGGTTCCTTCCAGGATTCTTGTGAGTCCTAATGCTGTACACATATGTATCAAGGACCTCTAAGAGTTACAGTCCATAGGTATTTGGAAATGGCAGTGATCTTGTAGGAGGCCAATGCATGGACATAGGTGGGTTCTCAGTTTGTTTGTGAATGCCTGAGGATAGTGAAGAATCTGAAGTGAAAAACACTGAACAAGCTTCTTTAAGGACCCTGGAAAGGGATAAAGCGCTTGGCAAGCTTTTCAGAAAGGAAGAGAAAGCAAATGCTGTTTTCCTAGAGCTTCGTTATTTTGCATTCATTGGAGAGTTAAGTATCTGGAAAGTAGTCTCTCAGCCCTGTCTTCTCTACACTGAATACTGAACTTCTGTAGAGACTGAACCTCTTCCTACATCAAGACAGGCAGCAAATGTCAGACAGGATGAGAATCCTTGGATAAAAGGTCACCCAATGGGTTTAAACCTAAGCAGGCCACATGTGTACATAAGCTCCCTGTGGAAGCCTTGGACGGTCAGGGGCAAAAGCTGGTGTGTTCCTCAAGAGTATTACCACAGCACTAGGGGGACAAACATTTAAGCCCTGGCTCTGGAAATCCACTCAGGGGATTTCCAAAAATGGCCAGGTGCCATCAGTGCAATAATAACAACATGAAACACAACCATGACGACGGGTCCCATTTCCTGAACTGATTGCTTACCGGGTGTCATGCGTTGTGCAAAGCACTTCATGAGCGTTTACGAGAAACTGAAGGAGGTTAATGGAGAGCCTGGAGCCTTGACAACCGAGGTCTCGTACGTATCCTAAGTCATGGGGCGCTTCGGTGAGAGTGGCTAAATGTTTGAGATCACTTGAGCTGGTGTTTGGGAGTGTTATCAACTGAAGCGCTGCACGGGCAGAGTTGCTAAATCACCACTGAGCCAAACAAGAGAAAGGAAAAAGCTTACTTATTAAACTTGGAGACGCCACGATGGGAAATGGTGGAGACGAAGGTGAGGGTCAGGCTGTCCACACGCAATTATTGGGGCTGCCTTGATTAGACTATTTCGACCCCAACTGCCAATCCAAGAATCGGTTCCTGTTTCCCTCTGGCTGCTAAGACTGGGACAGGAAGTAAAGGGGTCACCCGGATCAACTGGAACACCCAGAACAGGCAGAAGCTTGACCTCAGCTCTATAGCTTCTGAGAAGATCCACAGGTGGCCTCTTGCCAGTCACGAGGCTCGGTCTTCCAAGAAAAAATGCGGGAAGCAGTGCCCAGAAAACTGCAAAACACAACCGCCCTTTAATGGGCTATCAGGGTAGGCAGTGAGGCCACATGCAAAAAGGCCACATCACAGAGAGTCAGAGACGGCAAAAGGGGCCCAAGACAGGAGCTGGCTCCGCCCGTCCCAATAGCAGTCATCAGGGGTACAGAGGTCTCCGGACTCCAGGGTGGAGGAGAAAGGTACAGGGGGGATCGGGTGTTCAGGGGGTGCAGGACAGTGAATCACAAGCAATTATTACTTCTCAATCATTCCTTGCCCTACACCTGACCCCCTGCCTTTTGCAAGCATTGGGTAGGTTAGGAGTGTTTGTTTAACATACCTAATTCCCTACCCACTTTGGAACTCTGAGTGCAAGGCTTGGGCTTTCTTGAAGAAAAGGAAGGGGTAGATACGGATGGCAGTGGCTCTGTGTCTGAAATGAGAAGGCAGGACCATGGAGAAGCTGCTTGGATAAAAACCTGCTCCAGTGTATTCTAAGTGCTTGCTCTGCACTGTGCACAGCAGGATGGAACAGAGATCCAGAAGTTCTCCCCACGTAGCCCCACTGACAGAAGCCCACAGAAGACAGGCTTGGGAAAGAGCCAAAGGTTTCTACTGTAGATGATGTGCCAGCTGGGGCCCCAAGAATAAACCAAGAAATCTTAGAGAGTGCCGTGCCGGGTGAAAAGAGAGGTTGAGGAAATGTATTTCCCTAAGACCCAGTTTTCCCTTTCTGCGAATGAGACTACATGGTTTTCGGAGAAAACAGCATGAGAGAGAGTTGCACGACCCTTTTCCCTTTGAAGAAAAGTTTGTAAAGATTGCATTGCTTGGGATTAATGAGATCACCTTGAGTAATTCCTAATTAATAGATGTCAAAGTCTTTTTTTTTTTTTAAGTTTATTTATTTTGAGGGGGAGAGAGAGAGAGACCATGAGCAGGGAAGGGGCAGAGAGAGAGGATCCTAAGCAGGCTCCACACTATCAGCACAGAGCCCAATATGGGGCTCGAACTCACAGACCGTGAGATGGTGACCTGAGCTGAAACCAAGAGTTGGACGCTTAACCAACTGAGACACCCAGGCGCCCCTAAGAAATGTCAAAGTCTTGAAGCCCCACGGCCTATCTGCCTCTTCATGGCAGAGGGGGAACATGGGCTAAAAAAACTGGTGTAGATTTTAGCACGATGCATAGATTAATTGAACCAGACCACTCCACACGATACTCATCCCAGAGTGCCTACTGGAACATCAGTGATTTTCAGTGTCTCTTTGAGGAGAGGCTTGTGAAAACCCTATGACTAAAGGCAATTAAAAGACACTATGAGGTAGTCCATGTATGATTTCAGTCGGAGAAATTTGAAAGTAGGTTGACTTGTGTCTAGGCTTAGAGGCAATTAACAAACACACTTTGAAAACTAAAACTAGAACCAGAAAAACTAAAAAAAAAAAAAAAAAAAAAAGCCCTGAAAAAAACTAAAGCAGTAAGAAAATAACAAAAGTTGACAGAATGATTGTAGGCTGGCATTTCCCAAACTTCGGTCATTCCCATCCTCAACCTTTTTACCATTTGTTTATACTTACTTCACTTAATGTTTTTCTTTAAACTGATGTGTACTTTGCACTTACATATAGCTTTTTAGAGAAGAAACTTTATGTCATGACCATAAAAACAAAACCGCCATCACTTGCCATAAATAGGAGGCAAAAATAAAAACAAGTATTTATGTAATAAAACCAAAGTAATGCCATCAAACTGTATCTAGATACTTACACGCCAAAGGCTCTTGGCCGAGGCCTGCTCTCTCTTTTCAAAAGGGATATTAGCGACTGATAGACACACAAGGACCAAATGGAAATTCTTCCCTTGAAGTAATCAGCAGGACTGAGAGAGAATTGGAAACGGAATAACTCTTCCACTATGTGACTCAGCGTTATTTAATGTTGGTGTCTGTGTACCAGTGATAATGGTCCCTGGGGCCACTTAAGCCCAAATCACAGTTCGTGTGCTGTATCCCTTAGGAAACACAGTTGTTGACCCTCCCAAGATGTTGTAAGCCCCGTCCACCTGGAAGGCAATAGAAAGAACACGGGGAATCAGAGAAAGAAGGTCTAAAAAAGGTCTACAGAGTGGATTGGCACAATGGTGACACAGAAGCGAGCAGAAATAAACAAAGCAAAGCATGAAAGAAGCCAAAAGGATGAACCTATGTTTGAGTGGAAACAAAGACGACCAACAGAAGGAGGGCGCAAAGCTCTTTAGAGACTGAAAATTGCCGTGAAATGATGTCCCATCCAGGAGAGATGAGCAGGAGTGGAAATGCAGAACGTTATCCAAAGTCAGCCTGTGAGCTGCCACCATAGGCCATTCCACCTTCTCTTCCTTGACCTCTGCTCTTTCGGGAAGAGGGAGGGGTTGTGGGAGAACAGGCCAGCGGAGGCCTCTCATTGCTCACCATCGGGTCACTGCAGAATCAAACTAGCCGGCTGGGGGGACAGGACCCACTGGCAAGTCAGATATTTCAGCTGCTTTGGAACAAACACCTCCCTCGTCCTCCCTCTCCTACCCCCCCAGAAGAAAATGGGAATTTGTCCCACTAAATTTTTACTTCTCAGAGAGCTGTTTTGTATGTGGACTATGAATTGCCCATCGCTAAATTTGTGTTTTTCTAGAGGGTAATAAAATATAATTTATAACTGGTAGGTTCAGTGACCAGAGAGAGTGATAAAATTCGAAACCCAAAGCATTGGTATTCAGTACCTTTTGCTTTTCCGCTGTGTAATCTAGTTTACAGCAAAGCGAAGATGGGTCACTTGGGGCTCCTATAGTTACCATTTATGCCTCAGAAAATAATTTCTAATGATTGAGGCAGGGTAAATAAATAGAAGAGCAATAAAGCTCAAGGTAGATGCGATGTTTAGATCGCATCAGAAACTACGCATATGCTAACTAACATAAAATGCGTTTTGTTCCTTTAAAAAATTCTGCCATTCTGCCACAGTGACTCAATATAATAAACGCAAACGTGTAATAATATACTTACTATATGCATAATGAAAAATATGTCAATATATAGAAAATTTGTAAGCTTCGAATGAAGTTCCTCAAGTACCGTTCCACACGTGATTTTCTGAATTTTCAAAGTCCCTCCCAAGTTTGGTTTGTTCTCACATCGACAGAATGAAACAGATGACAACGCATCCTCGGGGCGCCTGGGTGGCTCAGTCGGTTAGGCGTGTGACTTTGGCCCAGGTCATGATCTCGCGGTCCGTGAGTTCGAGCCCCGCGTCGGGCTCTGTGCTGACAGCTCAGAGCCTGGAGCCTGCTTGGGATTCTGTGTCTCCCTCTCTCTCTGCTCCTCCCCCGTTCATGCTCTGTCTCTGTCTGTCTCAAATATAAATAAAAACATTAGCAAAAAAACAAAAAACAAGACGATGCATCCTGAATTTTCATGTAACATTTAAAATAATAATAGTTTACACTTTATAGTGAATTGCAGCCTATGATCTTCACCATAACCCTGTGAGGCAGGTAGACTTTACAGAGGAGTTAACTGACTCAACAGGATTAAATGACTCGCCCAAGCACATCCAGCCGGTAAATGAAGTTGACATTCACAATGATGACGGGTAGAAGCTGGTGTGATGCCTGGGGAGGCGAGGCTGGCTGTGCCCTCAGACACCTTATTCCACTGAGTTGTCAGGCTGCAAGATCCGTCCCTAGCTTGTCAACGTTCCAAAATTTTGCCAGCAAAGTCAGTTGAAGGGCCCAAACCAAACCCACAAAGGATTGAAGTCTCCACCAGAAGACTGGTAAAGTTGTTGTGAGAAACATTACTGCCACGAGCACCAGACAGAAGGCAGTTGCTGGTATAGCAGTGTGCTCCCTCCACGTGGGCAGAGTTACATGGGAAGACGAACACAATCCTGAGATTGAAGGCTGGGCATGAAGGGAGAGGAGGGGGCAGATGGTAGGACTGGGCGAGGAGAAAAATGACGTGTATTGACACGCACAGTGTGCCTATCAGTGTTATTATCAATTGCGTTATTACCAGTACTTGTTATCATCTGTCCTGTTCTAGAAGGAGGAAATGTAGTCTCAGAGATGAATTAACTTGCCCAAAGTTGCACACTTAGTATGAGAGCAGGTTTCAAACTCAGGTCTGTCGGCATCCAAGACTCTTGGACCTTCTAGGTGGGAGCACGATAGTAATCATTATCATAGTCACTATGGGATGACGGAGATGTGGAAGGAGGCGGGGAGAGGAAAAAAGAAGGTGAGAGGGAGGAAGGAGGAAAAGGAGGAGAGATAGGATGGAGAGGAGGAGGAGAAAGAGAAGGGATGGAAAAAGGAAGGAAAGTGGAAGGGGAAGAGACATAGGGGAAGGAGAGGGAGGGCCAGAAATCTAGACTCTAATTAAAATGGATCTCATTACCTTCTGGGGACACCTCACAGAACTCAAGAATGGGCAATTGTCAGGACAGGGTTGAGAGACTACTGCTCTGCTTGGTCTGTGCTACCTTAAGGAGCAGGGCTGTTCTGGGGGAGGAGGTGAGGGAGAGCGGGGAGGAGGGAGAGCCAGGCAGGCATTGCAGCAGCTTCCATTTGTGACTGGGCTAATCTGCCCTTTGGGGATTTGCAGAATAACCAATTACAAGGGGCAAATTCTAGCCCATATCACTCAGGAGTGGCTACTGTATCACTAGACCACTCATTTGGGATCCTGGCCTCACTGTTTCTTTTCTAATTCACTACATCATCACTTAAACTCTCTGAACCTCAGTTTCCCCGTCTGTAAAATGGAACTAAAACTACTTGCCTACTTTCCTTATAATACTTTTATTTACACATTTCTTTAATTCAAGTATAACTAACATACAGTGTTATATTACTTTCAGGTGCACAATATAATGATCCAACAGTTGTATACATGTCTCCCAGCTTATCAAGGTAAGTGTACTTTTAACTCCCTTTATCTGTTTCACCCATCCCCCAGCCACCTCCCCCGGCAACCACCTGTTTGTTGTCTGTATTTAGGGGTCTGTTTCTTATTTGTCTCTTTTCTTTGTTTTTTTTTTTTTTTTCTTAAATTCCACGTATGAGTGAAATCGTATGGTATTTTTCTTTCTCTGACTTATTTCACCTAGTATTACACCCCCTAGGCCCATCCAGGTTGTTGCAAATGGCATGATTTCATTCTTTGTTATGGCGAATAATATTCCGTTGTATACCACATCCTCTTTATCCATTCATCTAATGACGGACATCGGTTGCTTCCATATCTTGGCTATTGTAAATAATGCTGCAATAAACATAGGGGTGCACATGTCTTTTGAATTAGTGTTTTCGTTTTCTTTGGGTAGAGAGCCAGGTCTCTGGTAATTCTATTTTTAATTTTTTGAGGAATATCCATACTGTCTTCCACAGTGGCTAAGCCAATGTGCATTCCCACCAACAATGCGTGAGTGTTCCTTTTTCTCTACATCCTCACCAACACTAGTTAGTTCTTGTGTCTTTGATTGTAGCCATTCTGACCGGTGGGAGGTGATATCTCATTGGGGTTTTGATTTGCATTTCCCTGATGATTAGTGATGTTGAGTATGTTTTCGTGTGCTTTTTGGCCACCTGTACGTCTTCTCTGGAAAAATGTCTATTCAGTTCCTTTGCCCATTTTTAAATTAGATTAGTTGGGGGTTTTTTTGTTTTTTTTTTTTTTTTTGGTGTTGAGTTGTTTTTATATATCTTGGATATTATATATTTTGGATATATATTTTGGATTTTATATATTTTGGATACTATATATTTTGGATATATATTTTGGATTTTATATGTTTTGGAGATTTTATATATTTTGGATATTAACCACTTATTGGATATAGCATTTGCAAATATCTTCTTCCATTCAGTGGGTTGTCTTTCGGTTCTTTTGATGGTTTCCTTTGCTGTGTATAAGCTTTTTATTTCAGTGTAGTCCCAGTAGTTTAATTTTGCTTTCGTTTCCCTTGCCAAGGGAGACATATCTAGAAAATTGTTGCTACAACTGATGTCAAATAGACTACTGCCTGTGCTCTCTTCAAGGAATTTTATAGTTTCAGGTCTCACATTTAAGTACGTAATCCATTTTGAGTTGATCATTGGGTATGGTGTAAGAAAGTGGTCCAGTTTCCTTCTTTTGCATGTAGCTGTCCAGTTTTCCCAACACCATTTATTGAAAAGACTGTCTTTTTCCCTTTGCATATTCTTGCCTCCTTTGTCAAAGATTAATTGACCACTTAATTGTGGGTTTATTTCTGGTCTTTATATTCTGTTCCACTGACCTATGTATCTGTTTTTATGCCAGTACCATACTGTTTTGATTACTACAGCTTTGTGGTAGATCTTGAAATCTGGGATTGTGATACCTCTGGCTTTGCTCTTCTTTTTCAAGATTGCTTTGGCTATTTGAGGTCTTTTGTGGTTGCCTGGAAATGTTGGGATTATTTGTTCTAGTTCTGTGAAAAATGCTGTTGGTATTATGATAGGGGTTGCATTAAATCTGGAGATTGCTTTGAGTAGTATGGACATTTTAACAATTTTCATTCTCCCAATCTATGATCAGAGAATATCTTTCCATTTGTTTGTGTCATCTTCAATTTCTTTTATCGATGTTTTATAGTTTCTGGAGTACATGTCTTTGATATTCTTGGTTAAGTTTATTCCTATGTATTTTATTATTTTGGTGCAATTGTGGATAAAATTGTTTTCTTAATTTCTCCTTCTGCTACCTCGTTGTTAGTATACAGCAATGCAACAGATTTCTGTATGTTAATTTTGTATACTGTGACTTTACTCAATTCATTTATCAGTTCTAGTAGTTTTGCTGGAGTCTTTGCTGCTTTTCTATAGGTGGTGTCATGTCATCTGCAAATAATGAAAGTTTTACTTCTTCCTGACCAATGTGGACATCTCTTATTTTATTTAAATATCTCTAAGTTCTTATTTCTCTTATTCTTGTCTCTTTTTTATTTTCTTGTCTGGTTGCTATGTCTAAGACTTCCAGTGCTATGTGGAATCAAAGTTGTGAGAGTGAAGGGGTGCCTGGGTGGCTCAGTCGGTTAAGCATCTGACTCTTGATTTTGGCTCAGGTCATGATCTCATGGTTGTGAGACGGCACCGTGTTGGGCTCCATGATGAGCGTGGAGCCTGCTTGGGATTCTCACTCTCCCTCTGTCCCTGCACTTCCTCCACTCACTCTGTCTCTCTGTCTCTCTCTCTCTCTAAAAATAAGTAAATAAACTTGGGGCATCTGGGTGGCTCAGTCGGTTAAGCATCTGACTTCGGATCAGGTCATGATCTCACTGCTTGTGTGTTCAAGCCCCGCATCGGGCTCTGTGCTGACAGCTCGGAGCCTGGAGCCTGCTACGGATTCTGCGTCTCCCTTTCTCTCTGCCCCTTGCCTGCTCTCTCTGTCTCTCAAAAATAAGCAAACATTAGAAAAAGAATAAATAGATAAATAAATAAATAAATAAATAAATAAACTTATAAAAAAAAAAGTGCTGAGAGAGAGTGGATATTCTTGTCTCATTCCTGGTCTTAGAGGAAAAGCTCTCAATTTTTCACCACTAACTATGATGTTAGCTGCAGAGTTTTCATACATTTATTAACGTTTACATTTATTATGTTGAGGTCTGTTCTCGCTAAACCTACTTTGTTGAGAGTTTTTATCATGGATGGATGTTGTACTTTGTCAAATGCTTTTTCTGCATCTATTGAAATGCTCGTATGGTTTTTGTCCTTTGTCTTGTTAATGTGATGTATAGATTGATTTGTGAATATTGAACGAACCACTCTTGAACTCCATACCTGGAATAAATCCCACTTGACCATGATGAATGATTTTCTTAATGTATTGTTAGATTTGATTTGCTAATAGTGTGTTGAGAGGATGTTTGTATCTATGTTCATCAGAGATATTGGTCTGTGGGTTTCTTGTTTTGCAGTGTCTTTTTCAGGTTTGAATACCACATATTTCTTAAGTACTTGGCAGGTGCCAGAACTATGCTCAGTGCTCTCTTTACAGGCACCATTGTTTTTAATACTTAATAACAAGCTTATGATTCATAATATAAATTACGATTATGTTTGTTTCCGAAGTGATTAAAATGAGGCTTAGCAAGGCTAAGTATCTTGCCTGACGTGGTCCTATTGTTATACCTGTTATAAAAACCTGAAAGATTTGGACTCATGTTTTTTGACCCAAAGAGTATCTTTAAAAAAAAAAAAAATCCTGGTCCCTGGGAACCCTGGAATCTCATGAGGAGTAAAGCATTTGTTTGGTCTCACCTAGATGCTGCCTCTTCAGAGGGTGTAAAAAACCCACATTAAAGGCCAGGTTGGTCCCCTTTGAATCTTGGCTTCCTGACTGGCGGCATCAGTGAATTTATTTAGGGATTTGAATGATGCCCTCTGAAATGTGGTCCTTTCTAGAGGTGCCCTGCTGTAGCGGAGTGGCTCTGCCGGACAACAAGTGGTTCAGGATTTGATTTAAACTTTTTTTTAAGTTTATTTATTTATTTTGAGAGAGAGAGAGAGTGCACGTGCAAGCGGGGGAGGAACAGAGATAAAGGGAGAGAGAGAATGAACCCCTAGCAGGCTCTGCACCGTCAGCGCAAGAGCCTGATGTGGGGCTCGAACTCACAAACCGTGAGATCATGACCTGAGCTGAAATCAAGAGTCAGACGCTTCACCGACTGAGCCACCCAGGCACCCCCAGGACTTGTATTTAAAGTTTAAAAAAAAAAAATTTTTTTTTAATCTTTATCGATTTTTGAGAGAGAGAGACAGCATGTGAGCAGGGGGAGAGCAGAGAGAGAGGGAGACACAGAATCTGAAGCAGGCCCCGGGCTCTGAGCCGTCAGCACAGAGCCTGACATGGGGCTCGAACTCACAAACTGTGAGATCGTGCCCTGAGCTGAAGTCGGACGCTCAACCTGCTGAGCCACCCAGGTGCCCCTGGATTTAAAGTTTTAAGAAAACTTTTTGAAATTCTTTTTTTCTTTTCAGTGTGGCATAAATATTGCATTACTGATGTATAATTTGATGAGTAGTAATAGGGGACCGGTATCCCTTTTCCTTTTGTAATTTTATAGCTTCCACATTATTTTTTAGAGGTTTGAATATATCATCTCTTCAGGACCCTGTAGATTTTAATTACCAAAACGGCCACATAAGTTTTTACAAAAAGCAGAGTGACCTTATTTTATAGCTGAAACAAAGCCCAAAGCTTGGTCCCAGCAGCAGGCAGTTAATAGGTCATTCCATAAAGATTTATATATACTTTGTGGACAGAGAAGAATTTCAAATAGGGTAAAGTCAAACTATAGACTCACTTATCTTTAATCACTTTGGGCACGTTAAGATTTACTTCAATTAGGGACTGTATTCTGGCTAAATGAGGTTTGTTTTTATGAAGACTCTGAAAAACACTGCCATTAAACAATTTAGAGAATAGTAAATTCAGCAACTAATGTTGATCTACCTGCAGGGAAACAAAACCACCGCGTTTTCTTTTGTTTTAGCACGAAGGTAGCTTTGCCACGAGACTAGAGAAACACGCAGTGTTTCATAATTGTATTTATGCACCTGACATAAGAAAATATTCCTCCAAAGTGAAAGCAAAAATCTTGGGCAGAAATAGCTGGGCGTTGGAGGGAGGTGGGTATGTGTGCAGGGGAGAGAGAGAGGGTGAGGGGCTGTCTTCCATTATCTCTCGGAATTAGCAATAGCTAAACCTCAACCTATCTTTCAGCTCACTTTGCTGCTGTGCAATTCTGAAGAGGAAAAAAAAAATCTGTGATTAAAATCCTCAATCTCAGCATCCCTATTCCCACACCCGCTATTCTTTTCCCTCACAAAAAAATCGGTTGCCAGTGCCTTTGCTATGATCCTTCCTTATGTGGGTTTCCTCTCTGGAATAACAGCTAAATCAGGAAAAGGTCTTGGCCACAGCTCACTGCTTCAGCGACTACCTCGAGGCCAGCTGGGGACCGACAGTCTCAGACACCCGGCCAGTTGCCACAGATGCAATTGCTTTGAAAACCAGGTTCCCGTCACCGCTAACCTCATGCAGAAAAAATGAAAATGGGAAACGCAGTGATATTTTATTCAGTTTCCTCCTGCTCATTCTAGGAAATAGAACCGAGGCAACATATGATTGGAATAAAATGAGTTTTTTCTTAGCAAATAAACATTCCACATGCAGAATCAGTACAAAATGTGGCTTAGAGAGTGTTCTTAAAACATTAAATGGCCATCCTTCGTCTTCCTATCAGTGACGACCCGGGGAAGGGGGGTTGTTGGAAATGGTTGACATTTAGAGAATGGGCCTTCTTATGCTTTTTTTTTTAAGTTTATTTATTTATTTTTGAGAGAGAGAGAGAGAGAGCAGAAGCTGGGGAGGGGCAGAGAGGAAGTGGGAGACAGAGTCCGAAGCAGGCTCTAGGCTCTGAGCTATTAGCACAGAGCCCGATGTGGGGCTGGAACCCGAGAGCTGTGAGATCATGACCTGAACCGAAGTCGGACGCTTAACAGACTGAGTCCCCATAGACGCCCCTTTATTCTTGTTTTTGAAAACAGCATTGAAGTGTGTAGAAGCCTTAGCATTTATAATTTTGTCATTATAAGTAGAAGTATCATTTAAGCGCGTTTTGGATGGGATATAAGGAAGTGCGGTCATTATGATGCCTTGAGATCTCTTAATTAAGATCACTGGAATTTTCTGCAGTAATCCTTCATCTGCAGTATGAGCCCCAGAGCACCTCTCCTTTTAGGGAGGGAGATCAGGAGAAGCTGGGCCTTAAAGTGGGAAAGACAGGGAGCACACGTGGCAGCTTGCTCCCAGATATAGTCCACACCTTGTGCCCTGACACAGTGAATACACGCCCCTAATAACCTGCCTTATTCCTGGCTCTCTCTCTCCCCCAAAGCTCATGCTATTAGTTAATAGACTCTTTCATATGCCCGAGTGGCTGTGTCCCCTCCGTGCTGGGGCATGCAGGCCTAAAGAAGCAGAGAGAGGAGTTAACCCCGTTGTAATCCTGCCATGAAATCACAGGATTCTCTTCACTGTGGGAAGGGCAAAGGCCAGTCTCCCTCCCATTCGGATGTCACGTGAACAGTAGTAACCATCCCCCCAGATTCATCAGACTGAGAGAGAGAGAGACACTGCTTAGCTCAGGGACTGGAAAAGCTGTGCCTCAGGGGACCAGAATGACACGGGAAGTCAGGAGGGGGCTGGACCTGCCAGGCTAGTGGGAGAGAAGCCTGTAATCTCAGGGGGCAGTTCGGTGGCTTTGAGTGCAGGCTGTGGGGTCAGACAGACTGGTTCCTACTAAGCAGTTGATTGTGGGCACATTTGGGAACCTCTACAGTTTCAGCCTTGAGTTTCCTTATCTCCAAAATGGAAATAATTATTCTGACAATTATAAGAGATAACGTGTACTGATCGCCTGGCGTGCGGTAAACGCTCAATAAATGGTAGATATTACTATCATCGAAAGCAAAACAGAGTCCTGATATATGCAGGCCAAACCGTTATGCTGCATACCTTAAACGTATAGGGTGATACGTGCCAATCATTTCTCCACGACACTGGAGGCAACTGAATAAATAAATTTTAAAAATTCTAACACATTATTTTAAAAAAATACAGATGTTTTTCAAAGGGCATCTGATGTGTGACTGATGGTTCTTTTGCCCCCGAGTCCAGGTCCCTGGATGGGCAAGGAGAGGGGCCACCTTTAGCTGGACCTTCTGGCTTTTACTTGAGCTCTGCAAATGTTGATTTTGCATCGGACTGATTTCTGTGGGGAGGACTGGTGTGAAAGTAGGCTGAGCTCTCCGTTGGCCGTTTTCTCTTTATGCTGTACCTGGTCTGTACAAGTGGTCTAATGAATATTAATGAGTCAGTATTAATAAACGTCTACCTGAGAGAATTGCAGAGTGGTGGCCTCTGACCTTTCATCCCGTCTCCCCTGTTTTCTGGGGTTTTGATAGTGACAATTATGGTTGTAACGTCCATTTTTATTAAATAAGGAAAGAGACAGAATTAAGAAAATGAAAGGCTTGGGTGCACTTGGCTGTGCTGCTTGCTTAAACGCATATGAACTGTTACCATTAACTTTGTCCTGGGCACCGCGCCAGCTGCTCTGTTCTTTAGCCACTGCAAGAACCTAAGAGGAAGTGATTTTTGTGCTGAGGATCAGAGACGTCAAGTAGCCTGCTCCGAGTTACACAGCCACAAGGGGCAGAGTCCCGGTCCATCCACGGCAAGATCTAACTATTCGCTCCTTGCGTGTTTGTGGAGAACCTGCTCCGTGTTATTCAGGGCGCTGGGTGCCGAGGACATAATGGGGAGCCGGATAGACTCAGTCCTGACCCTCACAGAGCTTCCGGCCTTGTGAGAAAGGCTGACAGATACAAAGGCAATTTTAAGTCCATGGCCAAAAACACAGGGTGCGGGGAGGCAGAGGCCCCTGCTTAAAGCCCGGGGGCCAAAAGAACCAGGCATGCTCGGGGAACTTTAAGGAATTCACCGAGATGTTAAGGGTTACGGTATCAATAATGGCACAGGCAGAGGACTGGGGGCTCTTGTGGAAGGGACCCACTCTAGTGAGACTGAGTTTGAGCCGATTTCACAAAATCGTGTTGTCAGACTCTGGTGTTTCCCAAGGCAGTGATAATAGCCTCTCAGGATGATAATGTTTTTTTCTACTAGGATTTTCCAAAACAGAGTGGGACTCAAGGTTTCTCCGTGGCTGTTCCACGTTCTTATGTCTCAATATGAGTGGAGGGGCAGCCCTGACTGGTTCGCGGCACATCAGATTCACTAAGGGAATGATCGCAACCAGACACATGTGTGTGTGGACTCAGGGCAAAGTCCTGATGTCTCAGCAGTTCTTGGGGTGGGGGTGGGGCATGCACAACATCTCTCCTGAATAACGCCCATTGATCCTGTGCACCTAACACTTTGTGCCAGGCTGTGTTCGTTTTCTTTTCTCTTTTTTGAATTTTAGTTTTGAGAGAGAGAGAGAGAGCAAGTGTGGGCAAGTGAGCATGGGCAGGGGGAGGGGCAGAGAGAGAGGGAGAGAGAGAATCCCAAGCAGGCTCTGCAACATGAGGCTTGATCCCATGAACTGCGAGATCATGACCTGGGCCGAAATCAACGGTTGGACGCCTAACTGACTGAGCCACCCAGGCGCCCAGTGCCAGGCTGTGTTCTCGAGTTGCACAAGTACCAATTCACTGAGTCTGTGTCATGACCCTATGAGGTAGGAACAATTACTCCTAATGCTTCCGATGAGGAACCGGAGGCACAGAGAGCTTAAATAAGTAATAAATAAGCTCTATTTGAGCTCATGCAGCAAGCAGGTGCCAGAGCCATTATTTAAACCTGGGGTGGCGTGGCCCTAGAGTCTGTCCTCTTGTTCACAGACTTTCTCCCTCCCCCCTCCAACTGCTGGGATTGTATTAGACTTGCCCAAAGCTCATGAAATCATCTGTGCAAATTATGAAAGACAAGCCGTAGTGCCTTTCTCTGGCAGTATATGAATTAAAACCATTTATGGGCAATCTCATGGATAAATCTACCGCCACCCACACCCGCCCCCAGTGCTTTTGACTCATCACCTCTATACCTTCACCAAACAACCAGACATTGTCAAGCTGGTTGCCCTCAGTGGAGCAGTAAGCAAAGACATCTCGCTGGAACCTTGAAGGTGTTTTTTTTTTTTTTTTTTTTTTTCACCCAAGCCTTAACCGTGTTTTCTCCTTAGAGAGCTCCAGAAAGACTCAGCCTAAGGTGGATAGTGGTGACACTCTAGCAGTCCTTTGTCCCCAGCAAAGCACCTCAGGGTTCATTACATGACCACATCCTTCTCCAGGAGCTTCTAATGTAGTGGCTCAGGGAAGGGGATGGACACCCACATTGAAAACAACCCTCCATGGGTGATTCTGATATACAGCTAGAATTAAGAACCACTGGAATTGGTCAGTTAGATGGGGGTCATTAATCGGTCTGCTTAACAGAGAAAGGTGAAGAACTCCTCACATCAGTGATGATGATGATGATGATGATGATGATGATAAATCAAATTAGTTGAATGAATGAATTATTCCACAAAGCCTTAGGATGTAAGTGCTCCCAGACTATTTGGCTATTTGATTAGAAATAAATATAGTTCCTTACCTTTGGAGCCACAGTCTCATCACGAGGTCCATCTCTGTTATGGAAAGTTGCAACCTAGGACGTCTGGGTCTCCTATCCATAACTGCCTTGCAGGTCTGTGTCCTTTGGTCCATCTTCCCTCCAGCTTTTATTCAGATTGCTCCCCGTTGTTCTTCTTTCTGTATTTATGCAGTATTTAGTTTGATTGCTTACCTTGGGGCTGGTGGTTACTCTCCAGCCCTGCTTTGATCCGTATAAGGAACTTCTGCTTCTCCTGCTACATCAGCCTAAGTGACCTAAGTCACCCCAGAGACACTGTGACTCTCACATTCCCTGCTGCCTGTAGGAATCTCTGATAGAGAAGTTAGGCAGGAGAGACATTTAGTTTAGATGCAGAGAATGAGTCTGTATGAAATAGCAAAACAGACATTTGAGGAATCTTCATTTTCCCCCAAATCATTTTCCCCCAAATCATAAGATAGGACATTTTGCTGAAAACTGAGAGAAAGCGCTGAAGACCTTTCCAGGTTCCTTGTTATTAGCTTATGATAATGATTGACATTGCTACCGTGGAATGATACATTTTTTTTTCCTGTTGGGTGCTGAGTCCATGTCCAAATCTTGGTGAATCTTTCTGTGCAGTGTGTATAACCGCTGAGCATTATTCACATCTCCTGGTGCATCAGTTCCTGCCTTCCTTCCTTCCCTCCTTCCTTCCATGCGTGTACGTTTGCAGAAAGTACAATGATTTGAACAAAAAACTTGCCACTGACATGAAAACAAAAACAAAAAACCCCTCCGCTTGAACAGATCTAGCTCAACTGGAAATATAAACTATAATTTTATTACGGTGGCCTTGCTGTTTCCGTGTTGTTTGAAACTAACAAGTAGTTACACTTTTTGCAAAATAGCACAGTGTGTCAGGCCTTCAGCTTACATTATAGGGAAGAAGACCCCTCTGCAGCATCTTGATAGCAGGACCTCTGTGATTTTAGCATTTCTCCAGGAAGGGAGAGATGTCCATATAGCATGACAGTAACCAAATCATGCTGTAAGTTGAGTGGTATAGCAAATGACCTTAAAGGAGGAGAGCCCACTTCACTGTGTGGCTTACACTGCCCTGGAATGCAGAGGGCTGCAACTGAAGTAACGTGGTCTGAAGTGAAATTATCCAATAATGGCTTGTAATAAACGGCAGACTCCATGTGTGAAATTTAATGCGATATTCGCCCTCAAATAAAGTGTTAACTTTAAAAATCAGACACAAAAAAGGTTTTGTCTTTTCAGAACACATCCTTGCCGTCACTTAAGGGCCAATACTGGAGTCACACATCTCGTTATGGCTGCATTACAACCAGGAAGCTTCCAGTCTGCAGGCTCCAAGCCGATTCTCTTTAGGGTTCCAAAAGTTTTCTCAGCTCTTTGAGCAGTCCTGTTGTGGATTACAGGCTCAGACTTTGCCCTGTGTGTTAGAATGTTAGCCTGAAATTGCACAACACGTTTGGAACTTTATTCGCCATTTAGAATGGCTGTAAAGTAAATACAAAACCTTAAAATTCATAATTGGAAATCTGTAAGTCCTTTAAACCTTTTTCATGCTTGAAGCTACTAAATTGCCTTTGCAATAATAGCTCCTTAATTTTCAGCATTTATAAGTAACTTCAGTTTGGTTGTATTATATGTACACCTCTCCCAGCTTCAGTCAATGGAAAATCATTGTTCTCTGAAGGATAGACACACATTGTAAACTCAAACATTCGTTTAAGGTAATTAATAACGACCAGAAAAAGGAAAGGAGTTATGTGACATGAAAGCTATAACTCTCTGTAAGAATTCACAGGTCAACGTACTGGATTTACTTGTTTTCAATACCAGCTGTGCACTAAGGAAAGCCATGACTTTTTTGCTACTTTGGTAGTTAGTCTGATAGGTGTGTTTGAAAACCATTATGTATAGGAAAGTGGAAGAATCTGCAATAAAAATAGAATCTTAAAGGACTATTATGTGGAAGTGATTATTTAGAATATACAAAAATTTTTCTGGTGTTGTTAAAGTGTCCAGATTATTGAAACATTCCCTGAACACCAATAGTTAAAAGTGGAATACTTTTTTTTTAAGATTATTTGTTCGAGAGAGAGAGAGAGAGAGAGAGCGAGCACGTGCCCAAGCGGGGGAGGGGCAGAAACAGAGGGAGAGAGAGAATCCCAAACAGGCTCTGTGCTGTCAGTACAGAGTCTGACACGGGGCTTACTCCCACAAACCGTGAGATCATGACCTAAGCTGAAATCAAGAGTCAGATGCTTAGCTGACTGAGACACCCAGGCACCCCAAAAGTAGAATACTTTTGATAGACATTAATTAAAATGGATTTGCATACTCCTTGTATGTTGAATATAATTTAACTTTTTAAAACAAAATTTTTTAAAATGTTTATTTATTTTTGAGAGAGAGAAAGAGAGCAGGAGCAGGGGAGAGGCAGAGAGAGAAGGAGACACAGAATCTGAAGCAGGATCCAGGCTCTGAGCTACAAGCGCGGAACCCAACATGGGGCTCAAACTCACAAACCGTGAGATCATGACCTGAGCCAGAGTGGGATGCTCAACCGACTGAGCCACCCAGGCACTCCTATAATTTAACTTTTTAATGAACCAGCTTCAATGTCAAAATTGTGGGGCTGGGTGTTAAGTGGCATAAAAAGAAACAAGGAAATAATATCTTCTTTCCCCACAAAAAAACCTCCTCTTCCTTTTGATGCCATGCATCATGTTTTCTAGGGCAGGTATATATGTGGGTGCTACCTTTAATCCTCTCCCCTGCCATCCAATCAACTCTGCTATCTGAACGCCTCTCGAAATGTCTGCTCGTGTTCTTCACCAATACCATGACTGTAGTTCAGGCCATTAATATCTCTTGGCTAGATGGTAGAATGAGTTTTTTAAATGGCCTTCCTGCCTTTATGCAGTCTGACCACCCTGAAGTCCACTCTCCCCTTTATAGCCAGAGTGATCCTTCTATAAATGCACATCTGATCTAATCATTCCCTTGTTTAAAACCCTTTAATGGCTTCCTATTGCTCTCAGAATAAAACCCGGCTCCTTAATGTGGCCTCCTTAGAGGCCCTTCATGATACAATCTCTATTACCTCTGTTTTTTGTCTGCTTGATGTAGCTATGTCTGATAGATCGTTAAAATCTCCCACTCAGACAGTGGGCTTGTCAATTTCTCTTTGTACTTCTGGTGGTTTTGCTTTCTGTAATTGAAAGCTATGTTATTAGGTACATTCAACTTCTTGGTAGCGACCCTCTTTATTTCGTTTGGTTTAGAAGACTTTTTTGTCTGATATTATTAATGCTTCATCAGCTTTCTTTTTGATAGCATTTTGATAATTTATCTTTTTTATCCTTTTATGTCCCGTATTTCTGTGGTTTAGTTTTGGGAGTCATTTGCTATCATCAAACCAACTTGATACCCTATCTGTCTTTAATAAGTAATTTAAATCTGTTTAGTTATTCTACTTGCTGATGTATTTGTACTTAATCTTACTATTCCATTTTGTGTGTTTTGTTTGTCATGCCTTTCTTTTCTTTTTTTTCTCCTTCTTTTCCTTCTTTTGAATGATCGGTTTTCTGTATTAAATTTCCCTAATCCTTGGTCATTCTTTTCTCTCTGCAGATTTAGAAGTTCTAGATCAGCTTTTTATTAATATAAAATATCCTATTCAGACAAAGTCATTATGTTTATACCTCTCCCAAACATGACAAGGGATTGAACATGCTTGAACCATCCATTGTACATTTTCTTCCTTCTTCTTATTTTTTTTTTAACACTAAAGTAGTTATTTTTAATTTTACCATCACCTTTTATTAATTCCTTCCCTCACCAGTATCTCTTGAACCCAGTGCTTTCCCTCTGGGCTTATTTTTTTCTCACCGGGAAAGGGGAAAGGACATTCTTCAGTTCTTTTGGGACAGGTCTGTGGGTGGTAGATTCTGTTAGTCTTTTACAATTGAAAATGTCTTTGTCTTGACGTCTCCCTTAAATGGAAATCTAATTCTTGCATGATAGTGTTCCATTTAACTTTTAAGATATTTCATTGTTTTCTTGTTTCTGTTGCTTTTGAGAAGTCTAGTTATATTCTCTTTGTAGATAACCAATGTTTTCCCTTTGGTAATTTGAGATTTTATCTTCATCCTCATTGCCCTGTGGTTTCACTCTAATGCGACAGAAGTATGAGTTTACTTTCATTTATCTTGAGCGGTACACACGGTATTCTGATGTTTTGATTAGAAAATCTTCAATCATTTCTTCTTCTTCTTCTTTTTAATAGCAGTTTCTCCACTCTGCCCTTCAGTTTTCAGTTTTTCCTTCTGGAACTCCTATTAGACATATGTTGGAGCCACTCCATAGAAAACCCCATGAATCTTAATTTTTTTTGTTCACATTTCAAAATCTCTTTATATTTCTATACTGTGTTCTGGGTGAATTATTCAGTACATGCCTTTAATTCATTACTTTTTCTCTTCAACTTTGACCAGCTCCAGACTTAATGTCATCTATTGATTTTCTTGTTTCAGTGACCATACTTTTATATTTAAGATTTCTATTTGTTCTATTTCACATTTATCTGTTATTTATTCAGCTTGCATTTGTTCCCTAATTTCTTGTCCTTTAAAAATGTCCCTAATTTCTGGGCACCTGACTGGCTCAGTCAGTTAAGAGTCTGACTTCAGCTCTGGTCATGATCTTGCAGTTCCTGACTTTGAGCCCCGTGGTAGGTTCTGTGCTGACAGCTCAGAGCCTGGGGCTGCTTCGCATTCTGTGTCTCCTTCTCTCTGCACCTCCCCAGTTCATGCTCTGTCTCTCAAAAATAAATAAGCATTAAAAAAATTAAAATAAAATAAAAAAATAAAAAGTCCCTAATTTCTTGTCATTTATCTCTTTGAGAATGCAAAAAATATTAATATTTTAATATTATATTTATTTTATTAATATTTATTTTAATATTTACTATTTTAATAATTAAGTTCAATAAAGTTAATTTTATCTAGCGTAAATTCATGTTCTGAGTGGGGCTCTTGGGTGGTTCAGTTGGTTGAGCGTCTGACTTCGGCACAGGTCATGATCTCGCTGTCTGTGAGTTCAAGCCCTGCGTTGGGCTCTGTGCTGACAGCTCAGAGCCTGGAGCCTGCTTTGGATTCTGTGTCTCCCTCTCTCTCTGCCCCTCCCCTGCTCATGCTCTGTCTCTCTCTGTCAAAAATAAATAAACATTAAAAAAAAATTCCTGTTCTGAGTGTTCATTCTTTTGGTCATTTTTCTCAGTGTTAGATATGGATATGTGCTTGGAACTTGGTGGTCAGGCTCATATTGAGTGGGAAGTTTTTATTTGCTGTTTTCTGTTTTAGGTTAGTGTCGGGTTCCCCTCCCCACCCTTTCACTTACCCTGTGCTCACCCTTCTATGTTCAGTGACTTTTGCCTCCACCTGCCTCCCTGGATCTCCATTCTAGAATCGGGTCTACTGCTGGCATTTTGATGTTTCTACCCGACAGTGATATTGGGGCTATTGCAGAACCAGTCCCTTGGCCACCTGCTTGGCTTGGTTCCTGATTCCAAGGCTGTGTCTTTGTCCTTCTGCTTCCCCAGGCCGTGGGTTGGCAGCAGTTTATTTTCAGCCTTCTTTCATGAGCTCCTGATTTCAAGAACCAAGCCTGGCTTCTGTCTTCCACCTTGTTTGGAGCATCTTTAGTTCCTGTCACCTTGCAGGAGACAAAAATCTTGGCTTTCAAACCTGAGACCCCAGTAGGCCTGTGGCTTCAGACTTGCTAAGTGCTTTCTGCAGACATTTTTATTCCATCTCTGATCTATGAAAGGGGTTATTTGTTTCTGAGCCTGGTTATACCTTTCCGGTTTTCTCTTTCTATATTTTAATTATCATTGCTATTTGTGTGGAGTAAAGGGAATGGATCAAAGCATGACCTTACTGCACCAACTTGACCAGAAGTCCTTCTGCGTTTACCTCTCTGGATTTATCTCTCACCATCCCTCACTCTAGGTTCTAGCCATAAATTCATTACTTTAGAGGATCAATAAATTGCATACCCTTTCTCCCCACCCCGCCCCCCGGCTTTTGGATGAAGTAAGACATAGGGGACGGTCAGGTGGAGATTGAAAAAAAAATGCCAGCTTTATTACAAGATAAGCTAATAAAGAGCAAGGTTCTCGATCTGTAACCCAAAAGGGCTTGCTGACATTCTGTACCAGCTTCTAGCTCCCACAGAATTTAGCCTCCACACAACATACCAAAGGTGAAAGTTGGGTCTGCAAAGCAGACACGTTTACCCAAGATCACCGTCTGCACTGTCTGTGGCAGAAAGAGAACAAGAGAACGAGTCCTCAGTAATTGAGGCCTTTTAATAGATTAGCTCCAGCCAGTAAAGAACAATATACAAGCCACAGAACGTAATGGTACTCGCCAATCAAGAAACTCACTCCTGAGTGTGAAGGATAGCTATGTAAGGAGCCAAAAGTCATATTCTAATGGAACACTCTCCTACCCACCCCCTGTAAAGATATGCCCCTAAAACATGCCATGTTCTTCCTCCTTCCCTCATGTCTTTTTACAGGCTCTTCCCACTTCTTCCATCTGCCAACTCCTTCTCCTCCTGATGCCTATGGTAAAACCATAGGTAATATTTACTGAATCCCCACTATAGGGAAGTACAACCCTATGAGGTTTGTGTTTTAAATGTAATCTTATAGATGGAGAAACTAAGCATAAGGAAGGATTCCAATGTTTCCAAGATCACGCAGGTATGATGGCGGAAGCAGGATTGGGCCCAAGATTCTTTTAGTTACAGAGCCTATATGCCTTTCATTATATGCAGCTGCCTTCCATATTTTATTCATCTTGCGATATTTAGAACACAGCATAGCACCAGTAGAGAGTGGATGCTCAATAATATTTAATGAATGAATGTATAAATCAATGAAACATAGTCTCAAGTTAACTGCCTTGAGTGGATTAAAAACAACTTTAATATGAGGATTTATAAAGAATGCTTAACTTCCTTTGGCATCAGACTGCGTTTTATCAAGGTGGATGAGAGCATCCACTTGGAAGTCTTCTCTAGTGGCTGCTAGGCTCTGCTGTCACTCCTGTCCACCCCTTTCGATTTTAGGTCTTCTCCTCCAGCTCTTCAAGAAGACAGTTGTTGTCTCTTGGTTCTATCTCACTTTTGTCCCTGGCCCAAGCCTGCTGGCCTCCCGAAAGAGTGATCCTTTACACTGGTAAAACTACTGATGCTTTGTCACATACAGCCTCCATACGGTACCTCCATGCAGACATGCTGTGTATTAGCCAAGACTCTACACTGCAAGCCACAGACACTAATTCTGATGAGAAAAGAAATGTGTAAGAAATGAGAAAAGCTTGGGTAACTGAGACGTTCAAAGGATGAACTAGCCTTAGATATGGCTGGATACAGAGCAGAAGTAATTTATATGAGCCCAGTGAAGCTTAGGCTTCTGGGTTCCTCCTTGCTAGGCCCTTTCTTGGGCTCTGGGAGAGGTCCCAGCAACGTGTTTAAATAGTCATAGGTTTTTCTAAAATTAGAAGATCTCACTTTCCCAGTTCAAGAGTACTGAGGGATTAGGGCCAGGCAGCTAAGCTATTGATTGGAAGAGTAGGCAGGGAAGGGGTCTGGATAAGTGGCAGGAAAAAGCAGCAACTATTGCATAGTCTGCTCCCTAGGTTGGAACACCACCCTTCTCTCCTCCTGGTTACTTAAAGGCTCAGTTCAGGTGGCACTTGATTCAGGAACCTTCCCTGATGCACTCCCAATCTCTCCCCCCCCCCCCCCCCGTGCCTTTTGAGTGATCCCACAAACCCCTGGGGCTTTATTCTAATATAATTCTCCCCGGTTTGTAATTGTCAATGTTCAGCTATCTCCCCATACCAGACTGGGAGCTCACTGAAATAGGGATTCTGATTTAATTTTCCAAATCTCTAGCACCTCATAGGGGATGTCACACAGTAGTCCTTCAACAAATGTGTCTTTTATAAACAGATGAGCCGCAAAGACTTTGGCTCTGGTGAGGCAGCTGAAGCTTTTATGGCTTTGCTGATTTTTCATAGAGCTAACTTGAGAGTTTCGTAACATTGAACTTGAGTTTATCCCTACCCTCTGAGGAAAAAAGCTTCACAGAACAATGCAAGAGCAGAAAGAACAGGCTCTCTATGCATTTAGTGGTCATATCTGATGATTTCTTCTCTAACATCTTTCTTGGATACTTTGGGAACCGGGTGAAACTACAAAGGAACAGGTTATTTAAGTAAACCAAAAGCCTCTTTTTGCATATCAGGTATATGCATATATATTTTTTCTTTTTTCTTTTTCTCTAGCATATAACCTCAATTTCAATGAAAACAGAGCTAGATGGTATTTGTGTGTGTGTGTGTGTGTGTGTGTGTGTGTGTCTGCATATAATAGGTGTTAAGATTGTTTTGATAATGGAAAACTTAACAGATGACTGAACAAAGACAAATAATTTTTACAGTGTAATATGTAGGTGGATCTTAGCAATGGTCCTATAAGTCCAAAATATGTAGGGATAAATTTTGTTTCACTAGGAATGTAAGAAGTCATCTTTACTAAAATATCAATTAATGTATATGGATTTATAAAAGGGAAATCATCACTTTATCTGACACTTTGGAATCTCGTTTATATCTCTGATCAAAGTAGAACTACTCTTTGAAAATAAGATAGTCTCTTTGCACTCTCTAGACTGAAATCCTTCCCTGTAACATATATTTACATATATTTCATGTACTCTCTGCTTTCTGTTGATTTCCCCAGATGTGTTTTAACCTTGATACAACGGAGTCCATCTATTTGAAACCTGACCTCAACTTTCTCAAGTACCAGTTTCTTTAACATTATTTATTTAATAATAAAAGCAGCCCAAACAGAACACAGGGGGAAAATCATACGTAATACCAACATCCTAACACAACAGCTATAATTATTTTTCAAATCTTACCTTTTAATCTTTTATTTTATATACTTGTAATCATAATTTATGAATTAAATTTGCAACTTGCTTTAAAAATCCCCACAAAACAATCCTGCTGCTTTTACAACTTATTGAAAGGGACCTAGTCTCTAGAAGAGAATACATGCACACACTAAATATATATATCTAATTTTTTTACACACTATTTTTTGATGCTTGTAATTATAACTGATAGTATTCTCAATGCCTTTAGAATTGCAGACTGCGTTTAGACATCTGTAATAACCCCTAATTTATTTTATTATTTTTTTATTTTAGGGAGAGAGTGAGAGAGTGTGCTAGTTGGGCAGGGGTGGGGGTCGGAGAGGGAGAGAGAGAATCTCAAACAGGCTCCATGCTCAGTGCAGAGTTTGATGGAGGGTTCCATCCCACAACCCTGGGATCATGACCTGAGACAAAATCAAGAGTTGGATGCTCAACTTACTGAGCCACCCAGGTGCCCCTAACCCTGAATTTAAATAATGACATTTTTACTTTCCTGAAGGAAAAATGGATTTTGCAAAAAAGGCAAGGGCAAGAAAGAGGAAGGGGGACATATAACCCTTTTCCAGAGCTATAGCCTTTTCCAGGTTGAACCTAAGTCACATTAGATTATGGCATGTTTCCTGATTGATCTCTCTAGTGTTAATGATTTGGTGTCAACTTAAAAGATATTCACTTTTCAAGATTCACATAACTTGCTAGGTCATTCACAGCTCAATATTTATTTCCCCTCATCTTTTCATGGAAAAGAATGACCTCATCAGTAGGAAAATCATGTTTCTTCTCCTTTGGCTTCCAGACAGGCTCAGCTTTAGAAACTTATTCATAACATTGTAGGGCCTTTCTTAAACCTACTCTTCACAAGTGTCCCAACACAGACCTCACTTTGGATTCAGCACACTTCACTACCAGCCTGACTCGGTGAAATCGTGAGGGGGGGGGGGGCTTAACATTTTTATCTCTTTGATACAGTGAAGCATGGCAAGTGACAATGACTTCTTTTGTCATATTGTAGGTAGTTAGATATGCAGGGCTTCTGAAAATAGTGCAGACTGGAATGTACTTTGACTTGTGCCAATGAACATGAGGATTCTTTTGCTTGATTTTTGAGCGAAGACTGTCCTTTTCTCCCCTGCCATTTAAGGGCCTCCTCTCTAATCCCCAGCTACCAGTGAGGATGTGCCCAGAAAGAATGACAACTTATCTTAATAGAATAAAACTCAACGTGAAAGTAAGTTGCAAGCGACAGTATACATAGTATAATTTATTTATTTATTTTTTTTGTATTTAATCACAACATGGTTCTTCTCAACGGTACGGATGAAGGCATTGCTTTTAGGCCTGGATTTAAACAATATCGCCCTTTTGGGTCTTAGCACCTCCTCGTTCATACTTGCCTTTTTTTTTTTTTTTTTTTTTTTTTTTTAACGTTTATTTTTGAGACAGAGAGAGAAAGAGCATGAGTGGGGGAGGGTCAGAGAGAGAGAGGGAGACACAGAATCTGAAACAGGCTCCAGGCTCTGCACTGTCAGCACAGAGCCCCACGCGGGTCTCGAACCGACGGACCGTGAGATCATGACCTGAGCCGAAGTCGGACGCTTAACCGACTGAGCCAACCAGGCGCCCCCCCCCCCCCTTTTTTTTAAATGGGAGTGGAGGTGCTCAGGAGTGTGAAGAGATCACGGGAGAACAATGTATTGCCGAAATTGAACCCCGAGGGGACTGAGGTCATATGGGGTCATACGGGCTGGGTTCACACGTTCCTCAGAATGGAAGCCCAGAGGAATGGGCAAGGTCGCCATTCTTAACACGGAGCCAGGCACACGGCCCGAGCTCAGTATTGATGAGCGAGCCTAGGGTGCCCAGCAGTGTGTACATGGGCTGCATGGAAGAAGTTTGAGAGCCGGCCGTTGAGCCCTAGGTACGGACGGTCTATACCACAAGACTCCCCGCGAAGCAAGATTAAACGCCAGAGCCCGTTAATTCTGGTAAGCCTTAAATGAGGCGAAACCTTCGCGACCTGAGCCCTCCTCCCGCTCCCCAAAGCCGGGTCAGGGCCACCAACCGGCGATGGCAAAGCGCCTGGCAGCGGCGAAGTTGGCAGCGAGACGCAGCCGGCGACCCTCGCCCACCGCGCGCCCAGACGACGGCGGCAGGACGCTTCCGGGGGTGCGCGCGGGCGGCGGGCGGCGGGCGGGCGCTGGAGCCCGCAGCGGCGCGAGGCCAGAGCGCGGGCCGGGCGGGGCGGGGCCGGGAGCGTGCGCGCGCACCTCACACTCCGGCGCCCGGGGACGCCCACTCGCGAGTCGGGGCGGCAGGCCGGCCCGCGCCATCCGATCCCCCGCACGCCGGGTCCCTCGCAGGCGTGTGCCCAACGGGTGTCGGCCTCCTGCTGTCTGCGCTCTCCGGGCCTCAGAGGCAGGGGCCGAGGACCGGGCCGCAGCCCCGCACCGCGTGGACGCGCCGCCTCTCCCGCAGCCGCCGCCGCTGCGAGCGACCGGAGGCGGCGCCGAGGAGGCCCCCACGGCGGCCGGCGAGGACGGAGACGGGGCCGACCTCTGCCCGCCCGAGGCGCGGCCGCTCCCGCGCGCCCGGGGCCGCCGCCTCCCCAGCGCCGAGCGAGGAATGAGCAGGCGCCTGCCCCTGGCTCTCGGACCGAGGGGCCGAGGCTCGGCTTCTTCCCACGCCGCAGAGCCGCGGGGGCCCGGTCACCGCGGCGGGGCGCGGCGGGGTCAGCGGCGGCCTCGTCCGGGGAGCAGGCGCCGGGGTTAACTTCGGCGGCGGCGGCGGCGGCGGCGGCGAGCGGGAGGCGGAGCCGGGCGGGGGCGGCCGCCGCGCCTCCCCTCCCCCCGCACACGCCGGGGCTTCTCAGTGGCCGCCCGAGGAGGAAGTTCCGCTCCCCGCCAGACCCGTGCGCTAGCAACAGCGGCGGCGGCGGCTGCGAGGGCGCAGGCTTTTGGGGGCGCGAATGCCCTTCGTGCCGGCCGTCGAGGGGGCAGCGTCGGAGCTCTCCCCGGAGCCGGGAGCCTGGGGGCGGCGTCGGGAGGCGCGGGCGTGCGAGACCCCCTCCCTGCGACTTCGCCCGGCGCCGCTGCTTCGCCTTCCCGGCGAGGCGGGAGACCTCCCTCCCCGTTGGCAGACTTCCGAGGAGCCCCTTATTTTTCCACCACCGAGGTGAAGAGATTCTGAAATCGAAGCATCAGGGGTGGTTAAGTGAACCTTCTGCAACTCCTCGGATCTGGTCAGGCTCCCGTTTGGGGCGGCAGACCACATTGGAGCATCTCACTGGGGTGCCGGAATGGAAGACCCCACCTTGCATCCTTTCTGCAGCGTTGCTTGCCTCGTCCGCCGTTAGGAATGAAGAGGAGACTTGTGATAACCCGAGGAGGTACTGAAAGCCAAATGGCAGAGAAAATATCACAGGACACAAACTAGTGATCGTGTGGGGGCCACACACGTTTTTGAATGTAATTGGACGAGCGTGAAAGAGGTGCCCTATTAAAAAGCACAACAGTTCTTTAAGAGGAGCAAAATTGAGTTTCCCCATTTTTGCCAAGATTTTGAAGACTGTTCAATGTATCGTACATTTGATATAAGATGATAACTTTATAAAATATTCTGCCCGAGAGCGTAAACGATGACTACCCCGGCCCTGCTCCCTTTATCTGGACGAAGGATACCACCTCTGAACCTGGGGCCGCCTTCCTTTCCGCATCACAGGGCTACCTTGAGACTTTCTGAGAAGTTTATCCTCCTCCTTATTCTAAGTGCCTTCATCACCCTGTGTTTTGGGGCATTCTTCTTCCTTCCAGACTCTTCAAAACACAAACGCTTTGATCTGGGTTTGGAAGATGTGTTAATTCCCCATGTAGATGCCAGCAAAGGGGCCAAAAACCCTGGAGTCTTCCTGATCCATGGACCTGATGAACATAGACACAGGTTTGTTTATTTCAGAAGTTCTGATATTAACATTTGGCAGAGCAAGGTATGGTTTATTGCATCAGACCGGTCTTAAAATTTTTCGTTGTTGTTGTTGCAGTAAAATGTAATTTTCCTCGAGTCGTTAGAGTTGCAGTTATTTCAGAACTGATAGAATGGAACCATAGACGGGAAGGGCTCCTAGAGCCTAGTCCTCCAGCTCCTTTGTTTTATAGAGGAGAAACGTTTGTGCTCAGAGATGTAGTGCCTCATATGAACGTTTGGGAATGGAGGTATGAAAATTTAATCTAAAGAAATGATGACCTATGCTGCGCCTTCATTTATTAAGAATGTGTTGCATTCAGTCTTAGTGCCACCCTGTGAAATAGACCCATTGAATCCTGACCGCTTCTGTGAGTTTGTTCTCTCCCAGAGGACTCTTATTCTCTGGCTTGTAGTTAAAGCTTAGTAGTGAATCTTAGCTTTTTAGGAAGGCAAACTATGGGCAGAATATACCTGTGGTGTCTTAACCTACAGAAATATACTGATTTCTGTTATTTTCAGGGACCTGTTTTGGTGCTCCATATGGAATTAGTTACGTTAAAAATATCATTGAATCTTACAGTTATTTCACTTTGTGTTTTGTAACAAGATTTGGTTATATATTTTAATTTATTTTTTATAATGTGTGAGATGGAGTGTGTCAAGGAACTATTGCAGTTTATTTGGTTAAAGGGATCACATTCTTTCAGATCACCAAATTGAGGGGAGCGCTCGGTGATTATAGCCAAATTGGGGTAAAATGGGAGCTCTAGTGACTGTCTCTTTAAATCATTTATGCAATTTGTGTCAGAAGAAGAGTTCGGGAAAGTAGTTTATTTTTCTCAAACCTACATTTTTTTTTTTAACTGTTAAATTCCCTCTTTTCCCTGTTTCTTAAAATAATTTTTGAGTGTGTGAAAAAAACTATGTGTTTGAATTCTGTTTTCAACTGACATTAGTTTTAACTTTTTATTAAGTAGGAGGTTTTTGGAAAAGCTGAGGTTCAAATGTGAGCCTAAGTTTAAATACTTGGGATAATGTAGTGTTGTAATGACAGCTGGTTTTTCCTTATTCTCAATCTTGTTAATTCATTATTTTCTTCCTGATTCTTTGACTTTTGGCTGAACCTTATGGAGTAGTTACTTCTAAAACTGTTTCATGCCATTATTCTGTAACTAAATTTGGACTTTTTGCCATCATTTTCATCTTCTGTACTCTTTTGCATCAGTTCCTTCTATTTTGCCCTTTGCCCTTTGCGACTTCGAGAAAATCTGATGTGATCTGTGAAATATGTTGCTGAAAAATTAGCACTGAAACTACTGTTTTCCTGGAGAAACCTTAGTTCCCATGATTTTTATAGAAGCTCTGATAAATATTTGAAAATAAAGGGTGTTAAGACTGGCTTCAGATTTTTTTTTGACAACCACGCGTAAACATTGTTTAACTCTATAATTATAGTAATCCGTCACATACTGAGCAGTTTTCTTCACATTTTAAGTGTGGTCTAAAGGTTAAAATATATACAGTATATGGCAACATCCTAGTTTAGAAATATTCACATAGAAAGATTCTCAGTTAAGTAGAGTTAAAATTTAAGATTTGAATGAGAATAGATATGTCCATCTTATTCATGTTTTAAAAAGCCTACTTAAATCTCTCAAACAAAAATTCTTAAATTAATAGGACCTGTGAATGCATATGCTTGTGTATTGCTATCCCAAATTCTTGGGTTCCTGAGTTTGGAATTAGAGGGTTGGTTATTGAGTTCTCATAGTAAGGGATGGTGGGTGAGCCAGATCCTGAGTTTTGGATAGTAAGAGTCCAGGTAGCAAATGATACTTGTGAGAGTTTACTCCAGTCTATTTAGTTCCTGAATTTAGGAAACCAAGAATTCACATAGTGAGGGTTCGGGTGAAGAGGGATCCCTGTATTACCTCTATACATATTTCTGTGCTTATATCAGTTTGTTTTTATCTTTGTTTTTGTATGTCATTGATTGTTGCTTACCATATCTTAAAGCACAGTCTACCAATTTCTAATTTGAGCAATGAAATCCATTTCAAAGCAGAGATCATTCAAATAAGTTTAAAATGTGAGACATAAAACATCAAGCTAATGCAGACATATTATCTTTATAAAAATCATGCAGAAAGATGGTATTTTAACAGAGTTAGTTGGTGCTAAAATCATACGTATTTTGGGTGTGGGTCAAAAAAACATCTTTCTTAATTTGAAAAGTACAAGTTGATAATTTATCTTAATTTTGTGTATGTGTAGAAGGGTGCAGGGTAGAGGGATGAGGAACCTTACTTTAATGGATAAGTAATGGAAAATAAATCATGGCCATTATTTCTTATTCACAGTATTTAAGGGGTACTTGTTGCATTGACTTTTCTTTATTAATGAGTTAGCTTAGTATTGTAGTTAGGTGCTTAAGTTCTGAGTCTTGACTACATAGATTCATACCCTAGTTTGTCACTGATTTAGATGTATGATCTTGAGTAAATTTTCATACTCTGTGCCTAAACTGCTTCCTCTGGATGACGGCATTTACTTTACAGATTGTTATATTGAATGAGATAGTAACATACAAAGTACTCAAAATAGTTCTTAGTATTTAGTAAGTGGTCAATAAATATTAGGAATTATTATCAATAATTATTGTTTTAATTGAATTACTTTAATTTTGAGGCCACTTTAAATACCATACATGTTTCTGAAAAGTTAGGTACAGATTAATATTTTAAAAGCATACCAGAATCTTGTTGTTGTCTAAAGGAACATTTAAAAAAAATTTTTTTTTTTCAATGTTTATTTATTTTTGAGACAGAGAGAGACAGAGCATGAATGGGGGAAGGTCAGAGAGGGAGACACAGAATCCAAAGCAGGCTCCAGGCTCTGAGCTGTCAGCACAGAGCCCAACGTGGGGCTCGAACTCACGACTTGAGCCGAAGTCCGACGCTCAACCAGCTGAGCCACCCAGGCGCCCCAAAGGAACATTTTATAACCAAAGTAGTTAGTGACAAATGTGTATTGCGTGTCTACTGTGTGTCAGGCCCTGCTTTAATGGAGCTTCCCATCTAGGAGGATGATGGGCATTAAATAAGTAAATTTGTTGAAGTATGAGGAATGTTATGAAGTTGTACTCAGTGCTGTCAGAGTACATAATGGTGCGATTTATCCCTGTGGAGTGGGGTCGTGGGACAGGCAGTGCCAACAGGGAAGGCTTCATTGAGGAAGCAGTGACTGGCTCAGAGACTTAGAACTAGTAGATTGCTAAGTGAACTAGAGATGTGGGAAAAAGTGGTCAAAGCAGAGGATACAACATGTGTGAGAACCCTAAGAAAAAAGCCTGGCACCATTGAGGACCTGAGAAATGTTCAGTATGGCTGGTGTGGGGCGGCTAGGTGAAGACTACATGAGAGGTCAGATTTGGCCTTCTTGTTGTTCAAAAAGCATGGGTTAGTTGCCAGCTTTCACATATCAGGAGATTTCCCACGAAAGTCTAGATTTCTGATTTCTCTTGACAAAATTAGAGGCTATGGTATTTTCAGGTGGCAATTTTCAGATTCAGATCAGAATCCCTGGGCAGGCTCCTGGAGAGTCTGCAGTTAAGTATTTTGGTCTTTATCTTGAGTACTGTGGGAAACCAGTAAAGGGTTTTCATGAAAGCAGGGCAATGCCATAATCATTTTTTAAAAATTTAAATAATCACTATGATTGCAGTGTAAACACTGGATTGGAGAGGAGGAGGAAGAAATGTAAAATTAGGAGAGCCTAGGTCACAGAGGAGATTGGCTTAGACCACACTGGTGATAGTGGAGGCGAGAAATTCGTGGAGAAAAGTGGTTGATTCAAAAGATGTTGAAGTGTTAAGTTTCACAGAAGTTGATTGTCAATTGAATATGGGGGCTAAGGGAGGAGGAGGAGGCCGTCCAGGATAACTCCCAGTTTCTGGGTGACATGGCTATGGATTACTAAGACGTATATACTATGTGGAATGAATAATTTATGTGATTGATGTTATATAAGAATTTAAGATAAAGCATTTTCATGGAAAAACCTGTATGTTCCCTTCTATTAAGTGGTTCACAAACAGTCCATAGTTTTCAGATGATAATAATGTAAAACGCATAGTTTGATGTTGCTGATAGTTTTAACATCTGTGATTTCAAGGTAACTAAAACAGGGGTCAGTTATAACACAACATGAATGTTGTTATAAATATACACTGGATATACATAAAGTATCATGTTCATAATTTGTGTACATAATAGACCTATCTAATTAAAATTTTACTTATTACCTTCATTTTTGAAACTAACATTTTATATAATGGCATTGTATAAATGGGATTTGTGGTTTTGTTTTGTTTTTTAAATATTTATTTGAATTGCCAGTGTGTTTCATCCTCTAGTCAGGATTTTGTTAGTATGAATTGAATACTTGAAGGTATGTTAACTTCTGATAGTTTCCTCAAACAGAAAGAACAAACAGGCTTTGGAGTTAAAGGGACCTAAAGTTGCATCTTGGTTTTACTAACTAGCTGTGAGACATTTTACTAGACATAATCACTTTTGACCCTGTGCTGGCCAATGTGGTAGTCACTAATGGCATGTTGTTTTTGAACTTGAAATGTATCTAGTCCAGATTGCAGTGTGCTTTAGTGAGAGTTTCTTAAGATTTTCATGTCATGATTTGTATTTTTTGCTTGATTCAGTTTTGCTTTTTATTGCATGAGTAGAGATTTAAAATCTCACTATTGTCATTTTAATTTTAATATCCTTCCTTATTTCATCCCTCTTCCATGCCTTTCCCCCCTTATCCTGTTCTTAGGGCATTCTGCTCGTGTTTGGGGGAGGTTACATCATTTAAGTCTGCTGGACTTTCCCTTGTAATGTATTTACCCCCTTTGGCTGGTGGTTCTTTTTACCACTTCCCTTTAATCAGAGTCTGTTTAAAGGAACGTCTGTATATACTTGATATTTACCAAGTCTGATATAGATGCCTTTATTGTGTGTGTGTGTATATGTATATGTGTATTTGTGTGTGTATGTATATGTGTGTGTGTGTATGTCTATTTTTATTGAGTGAATACCCTTTTCACCTGGGTAGTTGGAGGACAAGTTGATCTGTGTAGCTCTCAGTGTAATTTCCTCTATTCTGCGGTGATACTAGCATCTTTAGTCCTCTCACTGTTTTGGTGCTAGAGAACATTTTTATGTAATTCCTGAAATGAGAGTAAGTTGGCTGCATGGACATCTACTGAGGTTTTTGTTGTCTTGTCCCTTACCACCTAGAAATCAGTTTTTCATTCTATTTCCCATGCACTTCTCCCATCTCTAGGAGTTGCTCTCTAACTAACTAGTTAGATAATAAGGTAAGAATTGGGAAGAGACTGTGGGGAAAGACCAGTCAAACAGTGAGTGCTCTGACTGTGTGGAGGACTCTGTCCCATTTTTCCATTGGGACAGACCCTTGGTCTCTGAGATTAGTTACAATTGGGGTAGGGTAGTAGTTTGGTCATTTTTTGTTGCATGAGGTGAGGCTTGATTCTGGACAGTCCAAGTGTGGTTATAAGTTAGCAAAGAATTCTTCCAAATTCTGATACGATGGCTCTTATTTCTTTGGTAATCTGAGGTTTTGTCATTTTCTGCATCTTTCATAGGTATTGATAGTGATTTGGAAGAGGCTGCGTTTTGGGGCTGCTCATCAGATGACATTTTGTATATTACTTAAAGTCTAATTCTGATCCTAAGCCAAATGACAGTGACCTTGCTTTTATTAGTTCAGCATTACAAAATCACTGAATATGTTAGTATATTTTTCATTTTTCTCCAAAATGAATAAAATATCAGCATGGTTTGGTTAAAATGCAGAATGCCAAGGTATAAATGCTGATTTTCATGTTGGTCAGTGAGTGTTGGAAATTCCAGGAGATGACCTACTGTACAGTGCTCCACAAGTTGAATGTTAATGTGTTAACGGTATTTATTGGTTGAAGTTAAATGTTTTAAGGAAATCAGATTTGTTCAAGTATTAGTTTATTTTTTTTTTAAAGCTATGGTAGCCTTTCCAAAATTTCTCTTGGGTTTTATAAAAAGTGTTCTAGGGCTATGAAATGTTTATTTACTCTTATTAATATTTCTTGGATTTTCTTATTTTAAAGGATCCAACATAATCTAAGAATATTCCTTCCAAATTATTAACATTGTCTTATGTATGTTACATGTAGCCTCTAGAACATGTAGTTTAAAATTCGATTTTATTTTTTATCAGCATCGCTTGTTGTAAATCTATGCTTCAGTTACTTTCAGGGATTTGCATTTAATCTTATTTCCTGATAGTGTTTTCTGATCTACAGGGTTCTTGTTAATATTAACTAATCATCACAGCTGAGATTGCCCAAATCCACTTATGGGTTTATTCCCTTACCTCCCCTGCCTGTAGGTAGTGTTTTTCCTGTGTACTTTATCTTTCTCACGTATGTCTGTGATTGCATATTTACAGTCATTTGCTTACTTCTCGGTCTCTCCTAAAAGAGCATGGGCTCCTTGAGGGCAAATGACTGTCTTTTATTTATCTTTATATCTCCAATGCTTGAAGTACACTTGGTCCTTAATAAAAGTATATACCTATTGAATAAATGATGTTTCATGGTAAGGTGACAAATTCCCCAAGAGAAGGTATAAACAAAACACCAGGAAGAATTGAAAAGTAAGAAGCAAAAGTAGGAGGAATGATATCTTAAAGTGAGAAGCATATAGTCTTTAATAAAGGCCCTTTATAAAAAATAATTTAAAAAATTAGGGAAGAATTCCTGTAGACCCTATCTACAACATACTTATTCCTATCAAGGTACCTAAGGTATTTTGCATGCCCTCAAATTGAATTTCTCCTTTTTTTTTTTAAATTTTTTTTTTTTAGCGTTTATTTATTTTTGAGACAGAGAGAGACAGAGCATGAACGGGGGAGGGGCAGAGAGAGAGGGAGACACAGAATCTGTAGCAGGCTCCAGGCTCTGAGCCATCAGCCCAGAGCCCGATGCGGGGCTCGAACTCACGGACCGCGAGATCGTGACCTGAGCTGAAGTCGGACGCTTAACCGACTGAGCCACTCAGGCGCTCCTGAATTTCTCCTTCTTTAGGAAAAAAGGAGGAAAACAATGGAGAGCCTGTGGCAGTGTTTTCACATGTTTAACCTTTAGTTTTCACATCAGACCTGTTAAGTTAGGTATTACTAACCTAATTTTTACAAATACAGATATTATAAAATTGGATCATGCTGAAAGTTGGCACGTCAGAAACTAAACATGTTCCCCCCACTCCACCCCCCCACCCCCACCCCCCACCCCCCCAATCTGTGGTTTCTCTGTCCTCTGTTCAGTTATCTGCAGTCAACCGTGGTCTGGGGGCAGATGATTCTCCTTCTGACGTGTAAGGTCAGTAGCAGCCTAACACTAGGTCACCTCATCTCATCACACAAGTATCTTATCATCGTACATCATCATCATAAGAAGTGTGAGTGTGCTACAGTAAGGTATTTTGAGACAGAGAGGGTGACCACATTCATATAACTTTTTATTACAATATATTGTTATTCTAGTTTGTTATGAGTTATTGTTGTTAATCTTTTACTGTGCCTAATTTATAAATTAAACTTTATCATAGGTATGTATAGGAAAAAAGGTATATATAGGGTTTGTTACTATCTGTGGTTTCAGGCATCCTTTAGGGGTCTTGGAACTTATCCCCCACAGAGAAGGGGGACTACTGTTTTCAAAATCGGTAGTACATGGTAAACATGAATTGATTAGCTGGGCAAATGTTCTGTTTACTACTGTTTGAAAATGCTAAAAAATTTTAGATTATGGTTTGGGTTGACACTACACATTCATTGGCCAGAATAATCATTTACTATTTTTATTTTCCATTAACTGTGCACATTCTTTGAGAAAAGTTTATTTATTAAAAGAAATTTTTTTTAAATGTTTATTTTTGAGAGAGAGCGAGAGCACCAGAGAGAGAGAGAGACAGAGTGTGAGCAGGGGAGGGGCAGAGAGAGGGAGACCCAGAATTCAAAGCAGGCTCCAGGCTCTGAGCTTTCAGCACAGAGTCTGACGTGGGGCTCAAAATCATGAGCCATGAGATCACGACCTGAGCTGAAGTTGGACGCTTAACCCACTGAGCCACCCAGGCACCCCAGAAAAGTTTATTTTGATTGCCATTGAACTTTGCTGGAACATGTTTTCCTTATAGAACATGGCTGTAGTGAAGAATTTACAGATGAGGTTTTAGGATTTATTATAAGAAAAATCTCCTTTAAAGGTTATTGATTTCAGTGATTTATCTTGGAATTTTTGTAGTCCAGGAGAAAGGCATCATTGTATATTTAAAAGAACATTGGGCTTGGCGTGCTGGGTGGCTCAGTTGGTTGTGTCTGACTTCGGCTCAGGTCATGATCTCATGATGTGTGAATTCGAGCCCCACACGGGCTCTCTGCTGTCAGCACAGAGCTGGCTTTGGGTCCTCTGTCCCTCTCTCTCTGCCTCTACCCCATTTGTTCTCTCTCTCAAAAATAAACAAACATAAAACAAACAAAAACCCCTTCGGCTCAGTGTTAAGAGATAGGAGCTCTAGTTTCAGCATTGTCCTTACTTGTTAGAATGTATTTAGATAAGCTGTTTAATTTCCCTGTGCCTATTTATGAAATACGGGAATTGATTGAATCTTTAGATTGCTTCCAGCTCATACATACGAAATGCTAATAATTTCATGAAGTAGGGAACTGAAGAATGTGCAGTAATTTAAGATATCACAAAGACTATGAAAACAAAATGTGTTCTAAATAGGAATTAGCAGTGTCATTTTTATATATAAAAATTAAGGTTAAAAATCATTTTATATGTGGCTATAATTCATTTTATATTCTATAATGAAATTTGTACCAATTTAAAAGTGTAAATGAATGAAATGCTATTTTATACATTCTTGATTCTCTTATGTTTGAAAAGTATTTATTGAACTTTTTTTTTTTAACATTTTATATGCTGGCCTGAATGAAGGTAATAGATATATTTACAGAAGTATTTCCAGGTGTCATTTTTGAGCCCAGTTAACAATCCCATCTCTTAATTTGGTATCTAAGTCTTTAGGATAGATGCTATGGAAAACAAGCGTCCCTGAGTAAGTCAGGCCTCAGACCTGTGAAGGCTCTTATTACCCTTGATGGAAAATTTTCCTTGATTTTCTAACATTAATACTGAGAGATGCCTTTGAAAGTGTCCATTCTCTTTTATTTCCCATATCTAAACAAGAACTTTAGGGACAAGTTATATAAAGAGTTAAAGAAACAAAAGGATATGAAGTAATCTGGAGACTACAAAGAACAATGTGTATATTGTTTTTCCTTTTGCATTTTTGACAGTTACATATTTATAAAATCAACCTTTATTACCTATGCAGATCTCTTGGCCTCTCCTTAGTGATAATGAGGTTACTGTTAAAAAAACACTGGTCACATTCATTTATTCAGCAAGGGTTTTTGAGTATTTATTATGTGCTAAGCATTATACTAAGTATTGGGGATTATGGAAGATTAATTTTGACTTTGGACACTACTCAGAAATTTAAATCTTAGATTCAAATCTTAGCATCATTCTTAGAGTATATATTACCGATACCTTTTCACCTAGGTGAGCCTCTGGCGCATGCATTTAAGTCATTGGCATTTTTTTGAGAGGTCAGATAAGTTACCGTCTTCTCTTTCCTCCCCTTTGTTTTTTCCTAGTGAATTTATGTCATTAATTTATCCATTTCTGGAATATGGACTGTGTTATCTGGAAATAAGGTGCAGTGTTCTATAGCTTTTTTCGGTCAAGAACTAGGCACTGGCATCTGAAAAAAATATGCCAACCAATTGAGATGTGGCACAATTGCGTATATTTAGGTGTCTAAAACTGTCTATATAACTATATATATTTTATTTGTAAAGTTCTGTGTGCCATACATGACCTTTTAAATTACTTGGCAGTAAGGTGGCATCAGATACAAGGACATATTTGTTGGTATGTATCTGTAATGCATGTAATAATAAATGTGAATAATTTTTCTCTTAATGAGTGATGCCATTAATAAACATTTATCTTTTCATGGCCTGAATTTTTCCCTCTACTTAAAAAGATTGGTAATAACCTTGAACATTGAGTGGCTGGTCCTTCTTGCACTTGCACTATTTGTAAGTCTAAATTAATAGAATTTTTGTGAGGAACAACTTGATAGTATTAGCTAATTTAAAGTGCATATCTTTGGTTCAGTACTTCTTCTGAGAACTTATTCTTGGGAAATCTTCACATCACTGCACAAAAAGATGTTCCAATGTGTATGTAAACCACAATTTCTTTATCCATTCATTGAGGAGAGCACCTGTTGGGATGAGCACTGGGTGTTGTATGGAAACCAATTTGACAATAAATTTCATATTAAAAAAAAAAAGATGTTCCAAGAATATCCCTTGAAGCTATAACATGACATTTTTAAATGATTTAAATGTCTGTCAACAGGGGATTACTTACATAAATGGTAATAGGTCCCAGTATGTGCATAGTTCTTTTTTTTTTTTTCCTTTTTTTAACCCTCTATGGATCTTTCTGGTTATTCCCAAAAGCACCACACTGTTCTAATTTCATAGTTTTATAATAGTATGTTTTGATATCTGGTATAAGTTCTCTGTAATGTTGTTTTTTAAAGAGTTATAAGCATAAATAAAAGTCTTAACATAATATTACTGTCACTGTAGGTGCTATTTAAAATGTTAACATTTTCCTTTTTTAGCTGAAAATTACCCTTCTTGAGGCAAACCTCTAGCCTGAGTTTGACATTGTCTTAAGTACGTGGTTTTATACTTCTACAGCATATATATTGATATAAACTATCTCTATAAGTATAAATATATAATTATAATATAGTTTTGCATGTTCTTAAACACAGTGTATATCATTATGCAAGTTTTCTTTTTGCTCGTCATTCTTTTAACAATTTATGTATGTTTCTAATTGGGCTGTGGCTCAATTATTTTATTTACTTAGTCCATTTTATGAGTAAACCTCAAATTGTTTGTATATTCCCCTGTTGATAGATTCTTTGGTTAATTTCATACTATTGCTGCAGAAACCTTCTTGTACATGTGTTCTTGGGCACATATTTTTTTCTCCAAGGTAGAAATTTAGTAATAGAACTGAGTTGTAAAGTTGGTATATCATTGACTCAAAATTGTTTTGTTAAATTGTCTCAAAAGTGAGTGTACCAATTTAAACTCCTACCTGCATCTTCGTAAATGATGGTATTGTTAGATTTTAAAAAATCTTTACCAATATGATGCCAATTTTAGTTTTTATTTCCAATTACTAGTAAGGTAGAACTGTTTTTTTTTTTTTTTTTTTTTTATAACGTCGTTGGCTGGATTTCCTAGTCTTTAAGTTGCTGGTTTACGTTTTTTTTGCCAATTTTTCTTTTGGGTTTTTTTCCTTTTTCTTTGTATGAATTATACATTCTGAGTGAATTCTTTGTTAGTTATATGCCTCATACATATCTTCTTGTAATGGATGCCTTAGTTTTATACTTTGTTGATGGTGTCTTTGATTTTACAGAAGTGGAAAATTTTAATGTAATTGAAATTGTTAATATTTTTCTTTATGGTATTGCCTTTTGAATTTTGCTTAGGGAATACTTTTATACCCTGAAGTTATAGTGACCTATATTTTCAGTTCTGGCAGTTTTAAAGTTTCGTTTTTTACATCTAGGGATTTAACCTACATGGTTTTGACTTTTGTATATGAATGATGAGGTAGGGATTGAGTTTAGATTTTTCCATACAGGTGTCCGATTTTCCCTCTGCTACTTATTGAAGAATCTGTCCTTTCCCATAGATTTGTAATGTCATTTCTTCTATAAAGCTATTTTTCATATTTTCATAGGTTTGTTTCTGGCTTCTCTGTGTCCTTTTGCATATTTCTTTTGCATTAGCATGGCTTGCTGTTTTAAGAAGTATAAAAATGAATGTGGCATTATGTAAGCCTTGATATCAGATAATGCTATGGGCCGAATGTTTGTGTCCTCCCAAAATTCGCATGTTGAAATCCTGATTCTCAGTGTGATGGTATGAGGAGGGTGGGGCCTTTGGGAGGTAATTAGGTTATGAGAGTGAAACCCTCATGAACGGGATTAGTGCCCTTATGAAAAGATAGGAGAGAGCTTGCTTTGTCTTTTGCTCATTCCACCATGTGAGGAGTTGGCAGTCAGCAACCTGGAAGAGCGTTCTTACCAGAACCTGACATACTGGCACCCTGATTATGAGGTGGGTTTTACCCTGAGTTGAATCTAAACTCTTCTGTAAGTATGTATTTCTTCAAGCAAGGTAAACTTTGCATAATGTAAAATTAATCATCTTAAAAGTGAACAATTTGCTGGCATTTAATACATGCACAGTGTCGTGCAGTCACCACCTCTAATTCCAAAACATTTTCATACCCCAAAAGGAAGCTCCATATCCATTAAGCAGTTACTCCTCACTCTGTCCTCTCCACCAGCCCCTAGCAGATTACCAGTCTACTTTCTGTCTCTAAGGATTTATCTTTTTTTTTTAAGTTGATTTATTTATTTTGAGAGAGAGTGAGAGAGCACATGCTAGCTCATGTTGGCTCAGGACCTGAGCCAAAATCAGGAGTCAGCCGCTTAACTGACTGAGCCATTCAAGTACCCCAGGATTTATCTCTTCTGGTAAATGTTACGACCGATGTGGTATATGGTTCACATAAACACAGTCATGCTATATATAAGACCCCTTGTGTCTGGCTTCTTCGTGTAGCATAATGTTTTTGAGACTAATCCACATTTTAGCTTCATTCCTTTTTATGGCTAAGTGATACTCCATTGTTTTTATAGGTGATTTGTATATGCGGTTACCTGGTGATGGACATTTGGATTGTTCCCACCCTTTGGCTATTGTGAATAGGACAGCTGTGAACATGTGTGTACATGCATTTGAGTACCTGTTTTTAATTCTCTTGGGTATATCCCAAGGAGTGGAGTTTCTGGGTCATATGGTAATTATATGTTTCACATTTTGAGGAACTGCCAAACTGTTTTCCATGGCAGCTGAATCATTTTACATTACCATTAGCAGTGTCTGCAGGTTCCAATTTCTCCACACATATGCCAACATTTAAAAAAAATTCTGTCCATCCTAGTGTGTAAAGTGGTATCTCATTGTAGTTTTCATTTGCATTTCCCTAATGACTACTGATACTGAACATCTTTTCATGTGCTTTTTGACCATTTGTATATCTTTTTAGAGGAATGTCCACCCAAGTCCTTGGTCTTTAAATTTAAAAAAATTGGGTGGTTTGTCTTTTTTGTTACTGAGTGGTAAGACATCTTTGTATCTTTTGGATACTAGACCCTTATCAGATTGATGGTTTGTAAATATTTTTGCCCTTTGTGTAGATTATCTTTCACTTAAAAACGTTCTTTCAGGGGCGCCTGGGTGGCTTAGTTAAGCGTCTAACTTTGGCTCAGGTCATGATCTTGCGGTCTGTGAGTTCGAGCCCCGCATTGGGCTCTGTGCTGACTGCTCAGAGCCTTGAACCTGTTTCAGATTCTGAGTCTCCCTCTCTCTCTGACCCTCCCCCGTTCATGCTCTGTCTCTCTCTGTCTCAAAAATAAATAAACGTTAAAAAAAAAAAAAATTAAAAAAAACAAAAACAAAAAAAAAAGTTCTTTCATGTAAATAGTTTTTAATTTTCATGAAGCTCAGTTTTTGTTGTTGCTTGATGCTTTTCATGTCATATATAAGAATCCATTATCAAACCAAGGTCATGAAGATCTATTCTTGTTTTCTTAAGACTTTTATGATTATAACTTTTTAAAAAAAGTTTATTTATTTATTTTGAGGGAGAGAGGGAGAGAGAGAGAATCCCAAGCAGGCTGTGTACTGTCAGCACAGAGCCCGATATGGGGCTTGATTTCACAAACAGTGAGATCATGACCTGAGCCAAAATCAAGAGTTGGGTGCTTAACTGACTGAGCCACCCAGGTGCCCCCATTTTAACTTTTATATTTAGGTTGTGGATTCATTTTGAATTTTTGTGTATGGTGTGAGAAAGGGGTCCAACTTCATTATTTTGTATGTGGTTCTTCAGTTATCCTTGCACCATTTGCTGAAGAGACTGTTTTATTGGCCTCTTTTTTAAAGATCATTTGGCTGTACTAGTAGGAGTCTATTTCTGTACACTGTTCTATTCCTTTCATCTATATATGTTTGTCCTTATGCCAGTACCATACTGATTTGATTACTGAACCTTTGTAGCAAGTTTTGAAATTAGGAATGTGAATGCTCCAATGTTGTTATTCTTTTTCAGAATTGTTTTGATGATTGTTGGACCACTTGTAATTCCTTATGAATTTGAGGATCAGCTTTTCAGTTTCTGCAAAAACAGCTCTTGTAGTTTTGATAGGGATTTTGTTGTATCTGTAGATTGCTCATTTTAACAATAGTAAGTCTTCCAGTCCATGACTGTGATACATCTTTCCATTGTTTATATCTTCTTCATTTTCTTTCAGCAATATGTGTAGTTTTCACTGCACAAGTATTTCAGCTCCTTAGTTAAATTTATTCCTAGGTATTCTTTTGTGTGCTATTATGAGTGGAATTGTTTTCTTAATTTCCAATTTCCTCTTGGGTTTTTCCTTTGTGATGTATAGAAACATAACTGACTTTTGTGTGTTGAGCTTGTGGTCTCAATTTTACTGAATTCATTTATTATCTATAGTAGTCATTTTGTGGATTCTTTGAAATTTTCTGTGTATATGTCATCTGTGAATAGAGATAGTTTTACTTCTTCCTTTCCAATTTGGATGCCTTTAATTTCTTTTTTCTTGCCTGATTGCTCTGGCTAGAACTTAACAGTTCAGTGTTGATGAGCAGTGGTGAAAGTGGGCATCTTTGCCTTATTCTTGATCTTGGGAAAGCTTTTAGTCTTTCACCCGTTGAGTATGATAATAGCCGTGAAGTTTTCATAAGTGCCCTTTATCTATCATGTTGAGGAAGTTTCTTCATATTCCTAGTTTGCTGTATGTTTATCAGGAAAGGGTGTTGGGTTTTGTCAAATGCTTTTTCTGTATCAGTTGAGATGCTTATGTATTTTATTCCCTTTGTTCCATTAATGTGGTATATTACCTTTTGTGATTTTCTTTTTTTATTAAAAAAATTTTTTTTAATGTTTATTTCTGAGACAGAGAGAGACAGAGCATGAGTGGGGGAGGGGCAGAGAGAGAAAGAGACACAGAATCAGAAGCAGGCTCCAGGCTCTGAGCTGTCAGCACAGAGCCCGAAGCGGGGCTCGAACTCACAGACCGCGAGATCATGACCTGAGCTGAAGTTGGACGCTCAACTGACTGAGCCACCCAGGTGCCCCCATTTTGTGATTTTTCTTATGTTGAACCATCTTTGCATTTCTGGATAAAGTCTACTTGCTCATGGTTTATATAGCCATTTTAATATGCTGTTGGGATTAGTTTGCTAGTCTTTTGTAGAGGTTATTTGCATTTATATTTATAAAGGGTGTTGATCTGTAGTTTTCTTGTGGTGTCTTTGTCTCGCTTTGATAAACAGAGTAACGCTAGCTTAATGGAACAAGTTAAGAAGTGTTCTTGCCTCTATTTTTTGAAAGAGTTTAAGGAGGATTGGTGTTAATTCTTTCTTTTTTAAAACTTTTTTTTAATGTTTATTTATTTTTGAGACAGAGCACGAATGGGGGAGGGTCAGAGAGAGAGGGAGACACAGAATCTGAAGCAGGCTCCAGGCTCTGAGCTGTCAGCACAGAGCCCGACCCGGGGCTCGAACTCACAGACCGTGAGATCATGACCTGAGCCGAAGTCGGACGCTTAACCGACTGAGCCATCCAGGCGCCCCTGGTGTTAATTCTTTAAACATGGTGGAATTCACTTCTGAAACCATCTGGTCCTGGGCATTTCTTTGTTGGGAGGTATTTGATTCCTGATTCAAGCTCCTTACCTGTTCCAGGTCTATTTCGATTTTGTTTCTGCTTGAGTCACTTTTTGCAGTTTGGTGTTTCTAGGAGTGTGTCCAGCTCATCCAGGTTTTCTGATCTGGTGGTATACACTTGTTTATAGTACTGTCTTTTAATCTTTTTTATTTCTGTAAGGCCAACAGTAATGTTTTCATTTTTATTTCGGATTTTAGTTACTTACATCATCTATGCTTTTTTGTCATTTGGCGAAGGGATTGTCAGATTTGTCCGTCTTTTTTCAAAGAACTAACTGGATTTTATTGATTCTCTTTGTTTTTCTATTTTCTATTTTATTTATCTCTAATCTTTATTGATTTTTTTTTCTGCTAGCTTTGTGTTTAGTGTGCTTTTTTCCTAGTTTTTAAGTTGTAAAGTTACATTTTTACTTTGAAATCTTCTTTTAAGTGTAGGCATTTTATTGCTGTTAATTTTTCTCTGAGGACTGCTTTTTTTGTATCCCATAACTTTGGTATGTTGTATTTTTGTTTTCATTTGTCTCCTATTTTCTAACTTGCCGTGTGATTTCTTTTTTGACCAGTTGATTGTTTCAGAGTGTGTTGTTTAATTTCCACATATTTTTGAATTGTCATTTTCCTTCTGTTACTGATTTCTAACTTCATTATGGTCAGCGAAGATACTTTGTATGATTTAATCTCTTTACATTTATTGAGAATTATTTTGTGGTCTAACGTATGGTTTACCTAGGAGAATGTTCCATGTGCACTTGAGAAGAATGCACATTTTGTTGTTGTTGGGTAGTGTTTTATATATGTTTGTTAGGTCTAGTGGTTTTATAGTGTTGTTCAACTCTCCTCTAGATGTTCTAGCTGTTGTTGAAAGTGGAGTATGGAAATCTCCAACAATTGTAAAATTGCCTTTTACTTTCTTCAGTCCTATCAATGCTTGCTTCATATGTTATGGGGTTCTGCTGTTTGGTGTTTATAAGTGTTACATATATGTTTATAATTGCTACATCTTGCTGATGAATTGATTTCCATAAGTATTTTAGAATTAGGTTATCAAGATCTCATCTTTCTGCTTTCCAGTCTCTTTTTGTACTCCTATTGGTTGAACCTAATAGGAGACCAGTTGAGAGATAATTTGCAGAGTCTAAGCCCCAGGATCATGAGGCAGAGTATAGAGGAGTAGATTTAGAATTTAAGATTTAGGTTTACTCACTGGTGTTATCTGGCTTCCCGGTTTTTAGTGTATGGACTTTAATCAGATCCAGATGAGCAGTCAGTGAAACAGTCTATGAGGGGCCTCTTTTTGTAGAATTGGAGTTGAATGGCCAGCAGCTCACCTGAGGCAAAGTGGATCCCTGTTGGGTTGGGCCTTTTCTCCGGAGAGCCTAGTAGTCTCCGTCAGGTGATGCTTTTAGATTGGGCAGGTGATCAGGAGGACCTCTTCGCAGGAGTGACTGAGGCAGGCCCTCTCAGCCTTTGCTGGAAGTTAGAGCAGCTCTCAACTCAGGCACGTGAATAGCTTTGCAGGAGAGCAGGCTGTGTAGGTTAGTGCCAGGTCTCAGGTCTCTTCCCACATTCCTGAAAGTAATTTCTATATCAGTGAGTAATAGTAAATAGAAATTCTGCATTGGTTGACTGCCTTCTTGCTTTTCGCCTTGTTCTCATTTATGCCATATTCAGAATAACTTGGAGTTTAAAGCATTAGGTGGGACTCGTCTGTTTTTCAGTGGTGTTGGTGTGTCAGAATATTTCATTCTATGCTGGTTAGAATTGCCGTGGCAACATTTGAGAGTGAGTCGAAGGCATGAGCTTAGGTCATAGTCCCAGAATACCTGTTCCGTTTGCATTAAAAATATTGCAGGAGAGGAATTTTGGATACAAACAGTAGAAACCAGGTGTAATGCATGTCAAAAAAGATATTAATTAGAAGGATATTGGTTGGCTTTCAGAATTGACATAAAGGCTGGAGAATGAGGTTTAGAAAATAGGCATTAAAGGAAGCTGGGTATGCAGAACCATAGTGAGGGCGAAGGAGCAGTCAGTGTACCACTGTCAGTGCTGCTGGTCACTGAGCACGGGTTATGGCTTTGCTACCTTTTGACCTTGGATTCCTCTGCTTCCTGAGTTCTTATTTTTAAAATTGAGTCCTTGCCTTTTTATGTCCGTTACTTCAGATCTGTAGTCCCAGCCAGAGAATCTGATTGCCTAAGTGTAGGTCATGGGCTTTTGTCTTGCTGTTAGATCATAGACAAACTATCTTCAACGTTCTGGCTTTTATATGAAGAGAAGGGATTCTGCTTCCAATATACTGGTGAATCACTTAATTTAGATAAGGGGTTGCATATTGACATCTTAAGCATAGAGTAAATTGAAAAGAACCGTAAGTTTTACTATAGTGACTTGTGTTATAGTTGAGGATGAAGTTCTTACTTGTGCTGTTTAGAAATGTAGATATAAATAGACTTTCTAGACTGTACCCTTTCAGTATTTTCTGTGCAGGGGTTTAAAACAGGGGCCAGTACTGCTCCCCTTAGAGGGTTTTTGGAAACATGGGGGCATTTTTTTGCTGGTCACACTGATGGGAAGGGTAGCATTATTGGCAGTTAGTGAACGGGGACCAAGAATCCTAACCACTGCACAGTGCCCTGGTAGTCCACACAACAAACACTTTAATTCTTGCCCCAAATGCCCATAGTGCATTTGAGAAGCACTGAATTGTATGGATTATCTTAATGAAGGGCTGCAAATTATTACCCATCTCATTTACTTCACTGTATACACCCTCTAGTTTGAACTTTATTTCTTGCTTCCTTGCTTTGTTTCTTGGTACTTTTCCTTAGTTCAAAGGACTTTATTCCTTTTTCAAGCCAAAAAAAAAAAAAATATCTGGCTTCAGCACTTATATAAAAAATAAATCAAAATGGATCAAAGACCTAATGTAAGAGCTAAAACTATAAAACTCTTAGAAGAAAACTTACGGGAAAAGCTTCATGACATTGGATTTGGCAGTGATTTCTTGGATATGATACCAAAAGCACAGGCAACAAAATAAAAACATAGGTAAGTGGGACTTCAAGAAAATTAAGACCTTTTGTGCGATCATTAGTTAGTGGACTGCAGGGTTTGGAGCTGAGGATGGGGAGCTGTCTATATCTACTTGGGCTGCCATAACAAAATACCGGAGAGTGGATGGCTTAAATAACAGAGACTTATTTCTCACAGTTTTAGAGGCTGGACATTCTAAGGTTAAGATCTAGCAGTGTTTGGTTTCAGGGGAAGTCTCTTTTCCTGGCTTGCAGGTGGCTGCTTTCTTTCTGTGTCCTCATGTGACCTTTCTTCTGTGCTTAGGGTGGGACAGGAGGGGTCCATAGAGGGGAAGAGAGGGAGAGAGAGAGAGAGAGAGAGAGAGAGAGAGAGAGCGCGTGCAAAAGATTTCTCTTCTTAGAAGGCCACTGATCCCATCATGAGGGCCTTTACTCTTACAATGCCGTCTAACCCTGATTACGTCCCAAAGGCCCCATTTCCAAATACCATCGTGTTCGGAGTTAGTTTCAACATTAGAGTTTTTAGTGATGTGAACATTCAGTCTATGAATTTTTAGGGACACATAAAGACATAATGTCCAAATAATTTAGGCAGACCACAGAAACAAGTTGTCAGTTTGGAGAGGCTAGGTGGAGAAGGAGGATGTCAGCCAAGAATTAGAGAAACAAGAAGAGAAGGAAGGTTCAAAACTAGAAAATGGGAATGCAGAGCTTAGAGAAATGATCTGGAACAAAGAGGGATGGCTACAGCTTTTGTTCCTGAATCTTACTGTTTCCAGTGTAGGTAGGGGTACTTGGTAAAGATGCTTTTGGTGAAAATAGTGGCTTTGGACCAGGGACTGCAATAAAACCTGAATGGATAGTGAATGTTTTGCTCCATAGGAAAAAAATGAATAACTTAATAAAAACTTGTGATTTTTATTTATTTTAAAAATTCTATTTTAAGTTTTTGTTTTTGTTTTATTTTGGGGGGAGCAGAGAGAGGAAGAGAGAATCCGAAGCAGGCTCCATGCTGTCAATGCAGAACCTGATTCAGGGCTTGATCTCAGAAACCTTGAGACCATGACCTCAGCTGGAATCAGGAGTTGGGGGCTTAACTGACTTAGCCACCCAGGCGCCCCACAAAACCTTTTTAGAAAGAACACTTAGAGGGGCTCCTGGGTGGGTCAGTTGAGCATCTGACTTCAGCTCAGGTCATGATCTCACAGTTCGTGAGTTTGAGCCCCGCATTAGTCTCTCTGCTGTCAGCACAGAGCCTGCTTCGGATCCTCTGTCCCCATCTCTCTCTGCCCCTCCCCCCCCTCAAAAATAAGTAAGACATTAAAAAAAGTACTAAAAAATAACACTTAGGGTAAACTTTTTATGTCTTCACAGATGACTGATAGTGACGTTTTGAACCAATGATTTCTGTCTTCCTGGTTTTTTTGCTGATTTTTTTTTTTAAATTGAAATGTAGTGGACACACACGGTGTTACTTTAGTTTCAGGTGTACAGCACAGTTATTCGACCAGAGGAGTCTGTATACATATGCTTTGCTCACCACTAGCGTAGCTGCTGTCTGTCACCATACGGTGCTATTACAGTACCATCGACTGTAGGCCCTGTGCCTTACCTTTCACCCTGGTGACTTATTCCTTCCATGACTGGGAGCCTGTACCTCCCACTCCCTCTCATCTGTTTTGTCCGTCCCCCACCACCCTCCCCTCTGACAGTCACCAGTTCTTTGCATTTATGGGTCTGTTTCTGTGCATTTTGTTTGTTCATTAGTTTTGTTTTTAGATTACATATCTAAGTGAAATCATATAGTATTTGACTTTGTCTGACTTATTTCTCTTAGCATAATACCTTCTAGGCCTGTCCATGTTGTTGCAAGTGGCAAAACTCATTTTTTTAATGGCCAAGTAATACTGTGTTGTGTATTTATCCCACATTCATACATTTATTGATGGATACTTAGGTTTCTTTCATATATTGATACTGGAAATAATGCTGCAATAAACACAGGCTTGCATGTGTGACTTGATGATTATAGTATATTAGTGTTGCTTCTGGTCTCTCTCCACTTATGGTTACTTTTTGATGACTATGATTTTGGTGGGAGAGTATCTTTATAATAATCAGAAAACCATCAACATTTTTTCTTTATACTTTTTTTTATTAAAAATATTTTTTCAAGTTTATTTTGAGAGAGGGAGAGAGAGAGACAAAGGGAGACATTGCTCAAGCAAGGGAGCGGAAGGAAGAGAGAGAGAGAGAGAGAGAGAGAGAGAGAGAGAGAGAGAGAGAAAGAGAAAGAATCCCAGCAGGCTCCACACTCTCAACACAGAGCCCAGTGTGGGGCTTGATCTCACAAACTGAGATCGTGACCTGAGCTAAAATCAAGAGTCTGATGCTTAACCATCTGAGCCACCCAGGCGCCCCTGTTCTTTATACATTTTTAGCTAATCGAAAGGACTACTTACAATACTAAATCACCTACAGGGTGATTGGGTGCTTGGGTGACTCAGTCGGTTAAGTGCCTGACTTTGACTCAGGTCATGATCTCACAGATTGTGAGTTAGAGCCCCGCATCGGGCTCTGTGCCGACAGCTCAGAACCTGGAGCCTGCATCAGATCCTGTGTCTCCCTCTCTGTCCCTCCACAGCTTGTGCTGTGTCTTTTTCTGTCTCTCAAATGAATAAACGTTAAAAAAATTTCTTAAAAAAATAACTGAGTCACCTTCTAAGACAAAAGAACATTATGAAATAAAAGTCTTATATTGAAGCTGAAAGAAACAGAAGGGTGGGAGTTACTGGGTGCATGCTTAGTTCCTTCTTTTTCTTTTGAGTTTTATGTCCATTTTTAGTTTTTGATTCATTGAGGATAGCCAGGCTTTGTTTTATTTAGAATCTCCATTCTGGGGTAGAGATTTTACTATTGCCTTATTACATATTTTTAAATGGTAAGAAAACACTTTGCATTTCTTATAAGGTTTGTTTTATAATGGGTTTTTGCATATATGATCTAGTTATATGTGTGTCTGCATTATCTGTGCTTAGATTTTAATCTCAGGCTCTAGCAAAACCTGAAGGAAGAGAAGCAAATTGACAAAATGTGTTTTTTTGCCTTCAAAATAAACCGTAAAAATTGAAACCAATTTTAAGCAGAGAGCTTAAAAATAAGACACATGAGAGAGTTAAGCAAAAACAGTAACAAGATAAAGCAGGTCATTATATAATGATAAAACTGTCAATTCATCAAGAAGATAAAACAATTATATATGTATCGAACATCACAGCACTTAAAAGAAGCAAACTAAAATATCTGAAAGGGGAAGTAGACAACTATACTATAATAGTAGAAGACTTCAATATCCCATTTTAACTATGGGTAGATGATCCAGACAGAATTAACAAGGAAACTTGCACTTGAACCGTACTTGAGACCAGTGGATGTAACATACACAGAGCGTTCCATCCAGCAGCAGTAGAGTACCCATCCATCTCAAGTGTACACAGAACATTTTCCAGGATAGATCGTATGATAAATCACACAACAAGTCTTAATAAATTTAAGAATATTAAAATCATACCAAATATCTTTTTTTAAAATAACAATGGTATGAAACTAGAAATCAATTATAGAACAAAAGCTGGAGAATTCATAAATATGTTGAAATTCAACAAAATACTCTTGAACAATCAGTGGGTTGAAGAAGAGATCCAAAGGGAAATCAAAAAATACCTTGAAACATAAAATGGAAACACAACATACCAAAACTTACGGGATGCTGTAAAGGCAGTTCTGGGAGGGAAGTTTATGGTGATAAACTCCTACATTAAATAAAAAAAAGATCTTATATAGCCTAACTTTAAACCTCAAGAAACTAAGAAAAGGGGAAACAAAGCCTAAAGTTAAAAGAAGGAAATAAAAAGATCAGAACAAAAAGAAATGGAGATCAGAAAACCAATAGAAAAACTCAGCCAAACTAAAAGCTGTTTTTTTGAAAATATAAAATGGACAAACCTTTAGCTAGACTACTAAAGTGAAGACTCAAATTCAGAAATTAAAGAGGACACAACTGATACTGCTGATATGCAAAGGATTGTAAGGGAGTACTAAGAACAATTAAATGCCAACAAATTGGATAGCCTAGAAGAAATTGATACATCATGGAAACCTACAACCTGTCAAGTCTGGATCATGAAGAAGGAGGAAATTGAATCAGTAATAAAACAAACAAGGAAAAGTCCAGGACCAGAGGGTTTCATGGGTGAAATCTACCACAGACTTTTAAGGAAAAATTAACATCAGGCCTTCTCAAACTTTTCAGAATTTTGAAAAGGAGGGAATACTCCCAAACTCATTTAATAAGGCCAGCATTATTCTGATTTCAAAGCCAGGCAGGGACACTTCAAGTAAAGAAAATTGCAGGTCACTATGCCTGAGGAAAGAACTGCAGAAATCTCAAGAAAGTATTAGCAAACCACGTTCAGCCTCACATTGAAAGGATCATACACCATGATCACCTGGGATTTGTTCCTGGAATGCAGGGGTGGCCCCAAATATGCAAATCAATATATGTGATACACCACATTAATAGAATGAAAGATAAAAGTCATATGATCATCTCAGTAGATGCAGAAGAAGCATTTGACAAAATACAACATCCTTTCATGATAAAAACTTGCAATAAATTGGGTATAGAAGGAACATACCACAACATAATAAAAGCCATGTATTATAAGCCCACAGCTAACATCATATTCAACAGTGAAAAATGAAATCTTTTCCTCTAAGATCAGGAATAAGGCAGTAGTGCTCAATCTAACCACCTGTATTCAACATAGTACTGGAAATCCTAGCCAGGGTGAGCAGGCAAAATAAATAAAAGGCATCCAAATTGGAAAGGAAGAAGTATAATTGGTCTTTGCAGATGATATGATCATATGTATAGAAAATCCTAAAGACTCCATCATAAAAAACTGTGAGGACTAATCAATGAATTCAGTAAAGTTGCAGGATATAAAATCAATATGTAGAAATCAGTCATGTTTCTATACACTAACAACGAAGTATCTAAAAATGAAGTAAAGCAATCTCATTCACAATAGCATCAAAAAAAATAAAATACTCAGGAATAAATTTAACCAAGGAGGTGAAAGATCTGTCAATGAGAACTATTAAGACTTTGATAAAAGAACTTGGAGAGACACAAATAAATGGGAAGATATACTTGCTCATGGATTGCAAGAGTTAATATAGTTAAAATGTCTTGTGCTACCTGAAGCTATCCATAGACCTTTGGTGCAGTCCCTATCAAAGTTCAAATGACATTTTTCACAGAATTAGAAGAAAAAAAATCCTAAGATTCATATGGAGTCACAAAAGACCCTAAACAGCCAAAGCACTCTTGAGAAAGAGCGACAAAGCTGGAGGCATCACACTTACTGACTTTAGACTATACTTGAGAGCTGTAGTAATCAAAACAGTATGGTCCTGGCATAAAAATAGACACATAGACCGATGGAACAGAATCAAGAGAAATAAACCATTACAGTATTTGAGAAGGGAGTCAGGAATATTCAATGGAAAGAATAGTGTCCTCAATAAATGGTCTTGGGAAAACTGGATAACCACATACAGAAGAGTGGACTTATACCACTCAAAAAAATTTACTCCAAGTGGACTATAGCCTTAAACATAAGACCTGAAACAGTCAGACTTACAGAAGAAAACGGGGAAAGATCCTTGACATTTTTGCCTTTTTCAGTGATTTTTTTGGGAAATGACATTAAAAGCACAAACAAAAGCAAAAATTAATAACTGGACTACATCAAACTAAAAAGCTTCTGTGCAGCAGAAGAAACATTCAACAAAATGAAAAGGTGACCTACAGAATGGGCAAAAATATTTGGAAATCATATTGCTGATAAGGGGTTAATATCCAAAATACATAAAAAACTCATACAACTCAGTAGCAAAAAAACCAAACAATACAACTAAAAAATGGACAGGGGAACTGAATAGATTTTTCCAAAGAAGACATAGAAATGGCCAAAAGATACGTGAAAAGATACCTAATATCACTAATCATCAGAGAAATGCAAATCAAAAGGTGCTAGAGGTTTGTTGTCAAAAAGACAAGAGATATAACAAGTGTTAGGATGTGGAGAAAAGGGACCCCTTGTACACTATGGTAGGAGTGTGAATTGGTATGGCACTAAGGAACGTGGTATGAAGGTTCCTCCAAAAGTTAGAACGGACGCACCGTAAGATCCAGCAGTCCCGCTTCTGGGTATATGTTGAAAGGGAATGGAAACAGGACCTTGACAGGATATTGGCGCTGTCATGTTTACTGCAGCATCATTCATGATAGCCAGGATATGGTAACAATCTACGTGTTTGTCAGTTTGGATACATGGATAAAGAAGATGCATGTATACATATGGCAGAGTATTTTTTTCCCATGTGAAAGAAGTACATGCTGTCATTTGTGACAGCGTGGATGGACTTTGAGGGCATCATGCTCAGTGAAATAAGTCAGAGAAAGGCAAATGTATCACTTGTAAGTAGAATATAAAAAGGCCCAAATTGTAGAAACAGAGATTTAGAATTGTGGTTTTCAGGGGTGGGGGAAATGGGGAGATGTTGGTTAGAGGGTACAAACTTCCAATTGTAAAATGAAGAAGTTCTGGGGATCTAATATACAGCAGTATATACTTGGAAGTTATTAAGAGGGTGGATCTTAAATGTTCCTACCACAAATAAGAAATGGTGATTCTATGACATGATAGAGATGTTAGGTAATGCTGTGGTGGTTATCATGTTGCCACATATAAATCTGTCAAATCAACATGTATTCCTGAAATTTAATTTACAGTGCTCTGTGTCAGTTATATCTCAAAGGGGAATATGGAGAATGCTGGATTTTCTGTGCTGGATAGCGATAACTTGTGAGTGGGATTTTGATGACTGAGTATGACTCATCAGGGACAGAATAGGGAAGATTCCAGAAGGAGGGGTTACCATGTGTATAGTCTGAAAGGTGCAAAATCGCAAAATATGATTAGGCCTTGGGTTATGGATTTTCTACAGTCCTGTCTGAATTAATACAGTTTTATTTCCTCCTTTCTTAACTAATTGCCTATTTTTTCTTGGCCTTTTGCACTGACTAGAATCTCTCATACATTTTTGAATGGAAATAGTGAGAGTGGGCATCCTTCCCCTTGTTCCTCAACTTCTAGGGGGAAAGCATTTAGATTTTCACCATTAAGGATGATGTTAGCTGTAGGTTTTTCATAGATGCCCTTTATCAGATTAGGAAGTTCCCTTACATTGTTAGTTTGCTGAGAGTTTTTTGTTTTTGTTTTTGTTTTTTTAATCAGGAATAGGAATTGGGATTTGGCCAAATGTCTTTTCTGTATCTATTGAGATGATCGATCATGCAGTCATTTCTTAAAAGTCTGTTAATATGGTAAATTGCATCTTTTGGTTTTTGAATTTAATTCCGTTTAGTCATTACATATTTTTTAAATCATAGAAGTGTTTTTCTATGTTCACAAGGAGCAATTATTTATTTATTATTTTTGTCTGGTTTGGTATCAAGGTAATGTTGCCCTCATGAAATGAGAAGTATCCCCTCTTCTGTTTCCTGAGTTTCTGTGGAGCTGATACTAATTCTTCCCTAAATACTTGGTAGAGTTCACTGTTGAAATCATCTGAACTGGAGTTCTCTGTAGAAAGGTTTAAGTATACATTCAGTTCCTTTAACAGATACTTGCTTTTCAGGTAATCTAGGTCCTCTTGACTCCACTTAAGTAGTATTATTTTTTTAAAAAAACAAGAAATGTAGATTGTTGACTTTTTGATGTACCTTAGTAAAAAATAGTCCCTTACGATAATTTTAATATTTGTAGTATTGTAGTTTTGCTGGTGCTTTCATTCTAGTTTTTATAATTTGTGGCTTCTCTTTTTACCCTTTCTTAATGGTATTGTCAGAAGTTTATTTTTTTTTAATTTTTTATATGTTTGTTTCTGAGACAGACAGAGCATGAGTGGGGGAGGGGCAGAGAGAGAGGGAGACACAGAATCAGAAGCAGGCTCCAGGCTTTGAGCTGTCAGCACAGAGCTCAACGCGGGGCTCGAACTCACAAATTGTGAGATCATGACCTTAGCCGAAGTCCGTCGCTCAACCTACTGAGCCACCCGGGTGCCCCAGAAATTTATTTTTTTAAATCTCAGCTTGAGCTTTTTGCTTCATTGGTTTTGCTCAATGTTCAGTTTTCTGTTTTCTTTTTCATTTTTATTACTCCCTTTCTTCTGCTGACTTTAGGTTTAATTTTCTCTTTTTCTGTTAAGTAGAACCTGAGGCCCTTTACGTAAGATCTTTCTAATATGGATTGGTTGTGTTGTAACTGTCCCTCTAACCTTTCTTCTTTTTTCTTCATACTTGCATTTTCGTGCTGTGAATTTTCTGTAAGGATTCCTGTAGCTTCATTTACAAATTTTGATGTTTCTATTATCTTTTAGTTGAAGGCACTTTCTAATTTAAAATTTTAAAAAATAGCTTTATTGAGATCTGATTCACATACCATACAGTTCAACCCCTGAAAGTGTACAATTCAGTGGTGGTTAGTATATGAGCTCTTACGTGCATCCATCACTATAGTCATCTCGTATCCCTTTTTTAAAAAGTGTTTTTAAATGTTTATTTATTTTGAGAGAGCAAGTGAGCGGGTGTGTGTGAGTGGGGTCGGGGCAGAGAGAGAGAGAGGGAGAGAGGCCGTCCACACTGAACACAGAGCTGGATGTGGAGCTTGATCCCACCAACCATGAGATCTTGACCTGAGCTGAAATCAGGAGTTGGAGGCCTAACTGACTGACCATCCAGGTGCCCCCGTCTGGTATCACTTTTCATTTTTTTTAGAATCTTGATTATTGAGAGATGTATTACTCTATTCTTTAAATATTTGGAGATGCTCTGGATACCTTCATGTTATTGATTGCCACTTTAATTCTAGTGAGGGCAAAAAACATACTCTGTATAGTTTGACTCGTTTTAAATGTATTGAGACTTGTTTTACAGCCCAGAAAATGGTCTGTGTTGGTAAATGTTCTGTTTGCATTTGAACAGAATGTGTGTTTTGCTGTTGTTCGGTAGTGTGTTTTCTAAATGTCAGTTAGGTTAGGTTGGTTGATGGTGTGTTGTCTGCCTTTCATGGCCTTACTGACTTTTATTCTACTTCTTTTATGAATCATTGAATGAAAGGTGTTGAATTTGCCTAATATGCTATGGATTTGTCTACTTCTTTTATTTCTTTAATTTTTCTTCACATATTTCGAAACCCTTTGATTAGGTATATAATGTTTACATTGTTACATTCTCTTGCTATATTCTCATGATGTATTGACCCTGTTATTATAAAACCCTCTTTTTCCCTGCTCTGAAAACTGCTGTCTGATAGCAGCATAACTGCTCCTGGTTTTTAATAAACATCTTTATGAGGTTTACTTTACATACCATAAAGTTCACCCATGTGAGTGAGCAGTTAGGTGGGAGCTTCAGCTCCTCTGGAGGCTGATGATTTCCAAATCCATGTCTTCAGCCCTGGACATCTGCTTGCTCTGTTGACTTTTTAAACATAGCATGTGTAAAACCATACCTACTCGTTTTTTTCTCATCTTTACCTTTACTCAAGGTCACTGTAGTTAGTTAATGCTAGTTAACTACCCCTTTCTATCCAGTCACTACAGTAAAAAAACCTATCATTTAATTTTTTCCCATTCATGTTTAATCACTTATCTAAATATAATTGGCCTTGCCTTTCTAAGATCTCCGATATTTGGTCCCGCTTCTGCATATCTACTTTAGATGGATTTTTATTAGGTCCTTATCTTTTTTTTTTTTTTTGCTTGAGAGGCTGTTGTGATCTCTTAACTCCCATTTCCTGTATCGTCTTCCTCCCTAACCCCCTACCCCCAAGTAGTCAGTCCTCAAGAGGCAGGTTTTTGTTTTTGTTTTTGTTTTTTTAAGATTTAAGTATAGGTGTGTGTCATCAGGATGCAGTGCAAGCTCTGTTCATGATTGAGCTTTTGTCTTCTCTGGCTTCCTTGTTATGTCTGGTCTGTTTTACTCTACTGTACCCTCTCTCACCACGCACACTATCATTTAGCATCCAAAGCAATTTATTTGCTAACTGGTGTGTTGTGTCACTTCTTCCCTATCTTTATATACTATCCCGTCTATACCTCGCTTGCCTTTATTTTCTTCATCTGCCTGGCAAACTCATGTTTTTCCTTTTAATTTGTATTTGAAGATCATGCATTTCTTTTTAAAAATTTTTTAATGTTTATTTATTTTGGGGGGGTGGCGAGAGAGGAGAGAGAGAATCCCAAGCAGACTCTGTGCTGACAGCCTGGGCTCCATCCCACGAGCCATAAGATCATAACTTGAGTTGATACCAAGAGTTGGATGCTTAACTGACTGAGCCACGCAGGCGCCCTGAAGATCATGCATTAGAAATGCTATTGTGCTATGTAAATCTTCTCAAGGCATACTTGTGTGCTTAGAAAATACCTTTTCTGTGGATATCTTACCTCTTCTGTCTAGCCTACAGTACCTCTCCTGTCTACAACCTACAATACCTGTAGTTACTTACTTCCTTTGTTGTGATCCACTCATCTTATATTTACTTTGTTTACATATTTATTGGATTATTAGCTCCCTCACATTTGGTAGCTGTTTGTTGATTATCACTGAATTAAGCTGAACTTAATTCATTGACTGATAACTATTGACTTAATCTGAAATTACCATGAATGCAACCCCAAATTCCCTAAAATGTAGGTTTCTCCTGTTTCTACTGAATGATTTGTATACTTTTTATTCTTTAATAATAGGTAAATTGCATGGATTGAATTTTCTCATGTTAAGCTGTTCTTATTTCTGGGATGAGTCCAATTAGTTATGATGAATTATTTTTTTTCTATGTTTTATTATTGCTGATTACCTTTGCTAATATTTTAATTAAAAAGGATCTGTGTTCGTGAATGAACCTAGCCTGTGATTGTCCCTTTTTCATAGTAATCATTCAGTTCTGTTTTGGACATGTTGAATTGGAGGTGTTTGGCATGGTGTCTTACATGCTTTTAGAAATTTGGATTTGGAGTACTTAGTAACCTGGTAAAGGCTGACCATATGTTTTTGTTTTTAATATAATAATTGAGAAAACGGTTGGTGTTGAATAGGAGGAATACATAGATTGAGAACAGAATTGAGAATGGAATACAACATTTTGGGGCGGATTGATGGTGGTAAAGCCAGTGTGTGATCAACAGTTTGAAAGGCAAGTGTGAGGAAGAGGTAGTTTCAAAGGAGAACTTCGTTGTTGGTTTTTAACTGTCATGGATAGACGAATGATGTGAGGTTAAGGAAAATGGAAACAGCAAGTGTGGTACTTTTTGAAAAAGTATAGTGGGTAGAAGGAAGGGAGACACCAATGAATGTGGAGACAGGCACTTCTTTGAGGGAAGGTTTTAGTTTTTTTAAGGATGGATGGAACTTCATGTTTGTTAGGTGAAGAGTAGAGAGGAAGAGAATGAGCATAAAGGGGAAGTATTTGTATATCTGCTTAAACCTTTGCCAAATAAGATTTCAGTGTGATCTTAGGTATCCTCATGTAATTGAGGCTATATTTGCCCTTTACAATGTTTCCAAACATGACTTATTTTAATACTCTAATTGGAGACTGAAATTTATCACCTGGTTAGTTTCTTTCTGGCAGATCAGCCCTCAGATACTAATGAAAGCCTGAGGGAAAGAGAACATGTAGGTTGGAGAGTGGCTCAGTTAATATTAGGTCATTTTACCAAACATAAAAGTCACAAAACAACAGTGGCTTAAGCAAGATAAAAGTTTATTTCTGATCATACAAATTCTGTAGGGCAGCTTCAGTAAGGGAGGCTGAGAAGTTGAGTTTTATTTAGCAGGAACATGTGCTTAGCTAAAAATTGAGGGCTCTAGGATGAAAGAAGAAGGGAGAAAAGATTGAGAAATAGTGTTTGTATCTGCACAGTAAGAGACAAACCCTTTAATACAATTCATCTCTTCTATGAAAGGCACTATTCACATAAATACATATGTCAAAATGCCTGTGTTTGTGTCTAGTCTACTTACTAGCTTTATGACCCTGAACAGATTACTTAATTTTTCTCTTTGTGCCTTAGTATTTTCCTAACAAGATGGAGAACAGTGCTTAATAGAGGGTGCCTCATAAATTGGTGTCAGAATTAAATAAGTAACCGACTAAGCCAGTATCTTGTATATCTAAGCCACAACAATTATTAATTTTTTGTCATTCGCCTTTGCCTTTCAAGGATCGAGGATGTGTGGAAGGACAAAACAAAACAAGACAGCAGTAGCAAAGAAACCAAATCTTACGTTATGTGTCAGGTATCAAAGAGTGAGTTAAATATTACACATTAAATATAATTGAAAAAAGCAATTTCAGATCTCATGAGAACCTATAGATGTAAGGCCAAATTTTATTGGAAGCCTTGGAAGGTATTCAGAGTTAGTCAAATGGCAAAGTTCTCCACAAGACAACCTCAGTTCTGCCAGGACCTGCAATTTCAGGGGTCTCCTACCACCACCCTCAGGCCTGATCATTTGCTAGCACTCACAGAACTTACTGAAAGCTGTTACATTCATGAGAGAATTATAGATTACAGGGGAAGGATAGAGTTTATAGTCAGACTTCACATTGGGTGAAGTCCAGGAAGGTTCCAAACGTGGGGCTTCTAGTATCCTGTCCTTGTGAAGTCAGGACATTAGTCTCTCCCCATCAGTGTGTTTCAGTACATATGCCAGCCAGTAAGCTTGCCTGAGCTTTGTGTCCAGAGTTTTTATTAAGGCTTTGTTATGGCATGATTAATTGATTGTCCACATGACTGAAGTCAGTCTCCGTGAAACTGTTTGACCCAGAACCCTCACTCTAAGTCATACTGTTGGTGTTTCTAGAGTGGCCAGCCCTGCCTCTGGGACTGTCTGATGTGGCCGGCCCCACCCTGTGATCAAGTGTGGCCAGCACCCACCATACACAAGGATGTTTTCATCAGGTATGCGAGAAATTGAGGACAAAGGCCAGACTTCCCTTTAGACAAGGCTGGATTCTTTACTAAACAAAAAGATACAAGTCACTGATGGAAAGGTACAGACATACACAAGTGGAAGTTCACATGGTTATCTGTTGAAGATATCAAAGTTAAAAAAATCTTGAAAATATGTGAGTAAAAGGTCACGTAGGTGAAAATAAACATCCAAAAGAGTTGATTCAGCTGGTATAATTTAACATCTAGAGATTTGGCCACTAAAAATTTGAGGTGCCCCTTGAAAGGACACTGATGAAATGAAAATAAAAAATAGAAGAAAACTAGCAGAGAGGCTAGGATGTTAGATATTATTAATGGAATACTTTTACTTACCTTGGATATCACTAGCCGAGTGGTGTAGTCAGGGTAGTATTAATATGTGTTTTCCCCCAAAATACTGATCTTGGAGGTTTTTAGTGATTTGTGCCAGATTGCAGAGTAAGTTGGGGCAGAGCTGGAAAGAGAATTGTCTCCTGACTTTTGGATTAAGTACTTTTACTCTGAGTATTTTTTCTCCCCAACTATAAAACAGTTCTTGGCACCCCATTGACAAGAGGTCTGACTCAATTCCTTGGACTCTGGAGTTCCTCTTAGGGACTAGACTGGTCTTTCTTTGCACTTCAGTTCATGGTGTTTATTCTGTGGTGACTATACTCACTAAATTGCTAAACAAATAATTATTTGGGACAAATGCAAATTTATAGGTCTTTTAGATTTTCAAAATGTTTTTGAATAAAGCTCTGCACAATGTTGCCGCACTATAGGTTCTGGTGAACACCGTTTGGATGCCATTAACAATGAACTGGAATAATGTGACTGGGGCTTTTGTACAGAGTACTGCAATTTAGAGGGTTCAAATTTTTATTTTTATTTTATTATTATTTTTTAAATGTTTATTTTTGAGATAGAGAGCGAGCGAGCAAGGGAAGGGCAGAGAGAGAGAGAGAGAGTCAGCGCAGAGCCTGATGTGGGACTAGAACTCACAACCGTGAGATCATGACCTGAGCCACAATCAAGAAGCAGATGCTTAACTGACTGAGTCACCCAGGTGTCCCCAATTTTTATTTTTAAAAATAATTTTTAAAGTATAATTTGAAAATTGTTCACATATGTTGCTATCAAATATCTTCTTCACTTTCAGAGAAATAATAGATATTAGCATTTAAAGAATAGTAAATGAAAATAAGTTTCTCTACACTCATGCCCACTATTATTTCTAAGGTAATCCTGAAGGCCCCAACTGGTATTATGGACATATGGGCAAAGGAGTCAGGGCTGGAAGAGAAAGGGCACAGCCCTCTCCTAGTTCTGCAGGAGGCTGGCCCTATTTTAAGAGCATTTGGTGCCCTCTAAGTCCTTGTAGGTTTGCCCAGAAGCTGTTGTGTCATTCAGTGCAGGGAAGCCGAGAAGTTGCAGGATGTCTCTGGGTGTTGGTCCTGGTACCTGAGAGTGCTGATGTTAGCCCAAATTATTAAATGGCTCAGGGAGGGGGGTGGGGGTGGGGGGGGGAGGGTAGGTAGTAAGGGAAGGAAGAAAACTGAGTTGATAAGGACTTTTCTATACTCTTAGACTCCTGTGTCATCTCATCTACTCCTGACAACAGTCTTGGGAGGCTGGTGGGGAAAAGGAGGCTCAGAGAGGTGACTTCCATCTAATGCCACACAGCAAAAAAGTGGCAGTGTTCTCCCAAGGGCTTGTTTGGTTGATGGCATAGTTGGAGGGCTATCTTCTGTGGCGGCGTGTTTCATGGCATGCTAAAAGTGGTGTGTGAAGAAAATGACTGTGACTAAATAAAGTTAGGAGGTGTTAGGCACCTTTATTGTGGGACTTCTCAGAGCCTTTAAAATTCCCCTGTGCATCGTGAAGCTTTGGAGAGGGACATAGAATGTATTGTGGCCCGTATTTCTCCCTTGCTCCCAGGGTAGGCTCTAGAAAGTGGCATGTAATACCCAACTTTGTGGAGGTGCACTGGTGGACGAAGATGCTTTCCGCAGTGATGTCATAGATGAGCCACTGCAAACATGGTGGGGGCTTCCGTGTGCCATTCAGTGGTGACATGGTGCTTGGAGCTAGAGGCGGAAAGTGTAGTTCCCTATAGAGACTCTCCCACTTGTCATCAGGACAGAAACTGCCCTTGAAAGAACTGGTCATCTCTGTTTGATGTGCTTCTTCGTTGGTGCTTAGTCCTAGGCCTTTGCCTTCCTGGCCATGTACCTGTCTGCTCACCGAGTGAGTGACTTGGAAAAATTCTTAGATGGAAGTGACAGAACACCCCACTGTTTCAACCCCCCTGTCTGAAATTAGGGGACTGACCGGTAAAGGCCCTGGCAGCAACCCAGTGATATCAGTAGGAACTTTACCTCTTTGTTGTCTTTTCTCAGCCGTGTTGGCCGTTTGTCCCCAGGCTTCTTGCGTTTTGACTGTCATAGCTTTAGGCGTCACAGCCACATTTGGAGACTGGAATCTGTGTTCAGGTAGATTTGGTCTTAGTAGCTAACAGGCCCTTTTCTCAAATGGTTCTGTCCGTTTTTTAATCCCAAAAGGAAAATATTTTCCAGTAGTTCTCTTTTGTCTCTGTAGTTGGAATAAGGTTCTGCGACCACCCCTAGCTATAGGGGCGTGTGAGAAAGACTTGGTTGGCATAGACACATCATGGTCTCTTCTCTGGGGCTAGGCACAGGGTTTCTGTGTCATAAGGGGAGGGAGGGGGACTGGAAGGCTGTTGGGCGGTGCTTGCCTGTGTCTGCCTTGTTATCTGAGACTCTGTTTGGCTCCCCCCTGCTGCATTCTTCTCACCTCCAGCCTGTCTGCAGGCCCCATGGCTGCTTTCTCCCTGCCCTCAAGTTCCCTTGTGTTGCCCTGACTGTCTGTGTTGCTCTCTCCCCTCTTTTCTCTCTCATGTTTTCCTCATCAGCCCCTTCTTACTGCTAGCAATCCAGTTTTTTTCTCTAAACATTTAACAATCTGGGGCGCCTGGGTGGCGCAGTCGGTTAAGCATCCGACTTCAGCCAGGTCACGATCTCACGGTCCGTGAGTTCGAGCCCCGCGTCAGGCTCTGGGCTGATGGCTCAGAGCCTGGAGCCTGTTTCCGATTCTGTGTCTCCCTCTCTCTCTGTCCCTCCCCCGTTCATGCTCTGTCTCTCTCTGTCCCAAAAATAAATAAACGTTGAAAAAAAAAAAAATTTAAACATTTAACAATTTAATTTTTAATATTAGACTGTAAATTGATATTTTTCTCGATGTACACTTCTGTGATTTTTAAACACATGTACATATTCCCATAGTCACTATAATTGGGATACGTTACAATGCTATCATCCCAAAAAACTCTTGTGTTATTCCTTTATAGCCAACCCTTCCCCCATCCGTAACTCCTGGCAACCACTGATTTATTCACCATCCTTACATTTTTGTCTTTTTGAGAATGTCACGTAAAAAAAAAAAATATCTAGAATGTAACCTTTTGAGACTGGCTTCTTTCACTCACATAGTAATACCTTTGAAATTCATTCAAGTGTAGATGAATTGTTTATTTCTTTTTATTGCAAGTAGTATTCCATATTGTGGCTATACCAAGTAGAAACAGTGGTTTGTTTATTTACTTGTTGGAGGACACCTGGGTTGTTTCCAGTTTTTGCCTGTCATGGGTAAAGCTGTCACCAACTTTCCTGTATAGGATCCCCCCTCCCAATTTTTAGCAATTGTGGTAAAATACATGTAACATCTATCACATTAGCTATTTTTAAGCATACGGTGCAGTGGTGGTAAATGCTGTCATATTGTTGAGCCGCCATCTCCAGAACTCTTTCATCTTGTAGGAGCTGCAGCTCTACCCATTAACCATGAACTTCCCATTTCCATTTCCCCCGTCCTTCGGCAGCCACCATTCTCCTTTCTAGGATTTTGATTACTCTGAGTGTCTCATATGGGTGGAATCATACAGTTCTTGTCTTTCTGCCATGGGCTGTGTATAGGATTTTGTGTCAACATAAGCCTTTGCTTCTCCAGGATAAATGTCCAGTGCAGTTGCTAAATTTTGTGATAGTTGCGTGTTTAGTTTCTTTTTTTTTTTTTTTTTAATTTTTTTTTTTAACGTTTATTTATTTTTGAGACAGAGACAGAGCATGAATGGGGGAGGGGCAGAGAGAGAGGGAGACACAGAATTGGAAGCAGGCTCCAGGCCCTGAGCCATCAGCCCAGAGCCCGACGTGGGGCTCAAACTCACGGACCGCGAGATCGTGACCTGAGCTGAAGTTGGCCGCTTAACCGACTGAGCCACCCAGGCGCCCCAACGTGTTTAGTTTCTTAAGAAACCACTAACCTTTTCCAGAGTGGCTGTACCATTTTATATTCCCACCAGCAATGTTGTGGATCCAGCTGTGTGCAGAGTTTGAATTAAATTTCTGGAGAGGGGACTCTGCTGACTATGGAGTTAGATATTTACCCTTAGAGGAGTCATCATTGGCTGATTTGGAAAATAGTAACTACCACTCTTGTATTCATTCGTGTAGATTGGGGCAGATGGGTGGAGAGAAGATTGAGCTCTCACAAAACTAGGGCTGGGTGAAAGACCCTGTAGGCGTCCCCTGTGGTAGTGGTTTCCAAATCTGTGTGCATACCAGAATTCCTCAGAGGATTTCTTAATAATACACATTCATGGGTTTCATACAGACCTACCGAATTGGAATCTGTATTTTTAACGAGGGCTCAAGGGAGTTTTAAGCATTCTGCCCACATCAGTTGGGAATTGTGTGTGTGTGTGTGTGTTTTTGTTTTGTTTTTTTGTTTTAATTTAACGTTTATTTATTTTTGAGACAGAGAGACACAAAGCATGAACGGGGGAGGGTCAGAGAGAGGGAGACACAGAATCTGAAACAGGCTCCAGGCTCTGAGCTGTCAGCATAGAGCCCAACGCGGGGCTCGAACTCACGGACCACAAGATCATGACCTGAGCTGAAGTCGGCCGCTCAACTGACTGAGCCACCCAGGCGCCCCGGGAATTGTGTTTTAAGATCTATGGTATTTCCACAATGTGAAAGTTTTAGAAGCATGTCTTGTACTATGTAACAAATGAAAAATTTCCTGAGCTCTTATCTTTTCCACTTATCTCTTTCCTTGACCCCATATTTATATTTTTGTCCCCTCTTCATACTTAACTCTGTTACTAATTTTCTCTCCCCCATCTAATTTTCTCTCTGGTTTGTCTCTCTGCCCCTCTCCCCCTCCCTTCTCTCCTTCTCCCACTTTTCCTTTTTCATGTGTCTTCTGACAAGTTACCGATTGCTCTTTTGGTCCTGCAATTGTAACTTACTTTCTAGGTTCCCTCTTCTCCAGGCTTGTAGAGTGTTTACTGTTTAGCACCCAGGGCTTATACCAAGTTAAATTTATCCTGTAGAGGCAGATAGAGCTGGGTCTCTCACAGATCATCCTTACCTTTTAATGGCAGGAGTAGAAAACATCTACCAGGGTTTGGTGGAGGAAACTTTAAATTTTATATTGAAGTAATTAAGGGTTATTCTTAACTAGTCTTCTTTTCTTCTCACAGGGAAGAAGAAGAACGTTTGAGAAATAAAATTCGAGCTGATCACGAGAAGGCCCTGGAAGAAGCAAAAGAAAAATTAAAAAAGTCGAGAGAGGAAATCCGAGCAGAAATTCAGACAGAGAAAAATAAGGTAGTCCAAGAAATGAAGACAAAAGAGAAGAAGCCACTGCCACCAGTCCCTATACCAAATCTAATAGGAATAGATGGTGGAGACCCAGAAGATAATGACATAAGAAAGAAAAGGGAAAAAATTAAAGAGGTAATAAGCTGAGATTTATGATATGGAATGGTTATGGCGTTTGACTGGATTTTAATATATATGAACATTTGTATCATCTATGGTGTCATACTTTTTCTTGTTTTTGGGTCATGGTCGTAGTTCAGATTCCAAGCCTTGGCAGTAAAGGCTAGAACTCACTCTTTCTTAATATGGATTGTAATATTATTGGACACTTAAAATTTTGATATAATGTTTGGATTGTTATACCATTCTGTATTGAGAGATCTTTTGATAGTCAGCATTTTATAAATAATGTAGACTAGATCTGTAAATAATTTATCATTGAATAGGAAATTTCTTAAGGGTTTACTTACAAGGGACTCTGCTAGATACTATGCAAATCTCCTCATAAACATGCTCCTGAAAAGTTAACATTGTATCTGCCATCTTTTAAGGAATGGGTCATGAAACCCCTCAACCACACTGCAGATTCCTTCCAAACAGTCTCAATGGATTGAGGAATGGGAAGCGGTTGACCTCAGAATTCTTTAAATTGTTTAATCTCAGAAGTCTTTCAATTTGTTATTCTAAGAATTACTTGGAGATAAAGACAATAGCAGAGAGGGGAAAGTCTGGTGAATATTACAGTTAAATTTTGTTAATTAGAACTCCTGCTAATTCTTGGTAGAGTTTGCAGTTGCAGTGCCTGTGAAAAAAAAGATTTTGTCAGGTTGTAACAGCATCAACAATATTTCAGAGGGATTGTTTATCATAAAATAAGACAATAAGTTTAGTTCAAATAGTCAGATATGTATTCAAATATATTCTAATAATGAACATGGAAGATTTAGTAGATTCTTTAAGCTTGACCTTATGAATTAGTGTAAGAACTTGACCTTGATGGAATTGTGAAATAGAACTGTACTCTGGATCCTGGAGTCTGTTTTATGCACTGGCTACTAAAGGATTTAGACTGTATTGGGGAAACATTGACAGGTTGTTGTGGGGTTTTTGTTGTTGTTTGTTTTTTGAGATGCCTGACTTTTTTTTTTAGATGTCATTAGAATTTATTGAAATATTTTCTTATGTATGTAATAATTCAAATAACAGTGTGTGTTTAGAAGACTCCCAAGACCACCTACAGCCTCAGTGATTGCTAGAAGTACTCCCAGAACTCAGCAAAGCTGTTATATTCATGATTTTGGTTTATTACAGCAGTAGGCAACAGATTAAAATTAGTAATAGAAAAAGCTTGTAGGACAGAGTCCAGGAGACATCAGATGCACGTTACTAGTTGTCCTTTTCCGGTGGACACTGCTTAATTCTTCCAGCAGTGTTGTGTGATGCTGTGTATGAAATATCACCAACAAGGGAAGTTCACCTGAGCCTTGGTGTCCAGGGTTTTTATTTGAGATTCATTCTTTAGGCGTGGCTGAACTTAGTTCTCCCAAGTCCTCCAAAGGTCAGGCTGATACCATGTGGCCCAAGGCTGCCACCATAAATCACATTGTGAACATGAACTGACATGGCCCAAAGCTTCATTTAAATGAAGATATTCTTGACAGACAGGATAATAAAATTTTAGCAGTTATTTTCCAGGAGTCTGGCACAGGACATATCTTTCTTTAGGATGTACAGGGTTTGGACAACTCAGACCTGGTGAGTTAACCCTTTAGAGCACACCACAATATCCGGTATTTTTACAAGCCAATGCCTGTATAGGCTCCTATTAAACATTATCGATACTGGCTTAACACACAGAGAAAGTTGAAATTTAAGCTGGTGGTGAAAGAAGCTAACAAGGGGCAAGGTGATATGAATGGCAGGATACCTGAGCATTTCAAGAATTAGAGACATTGTTTACCTCTGAAGGCAGGGGTAAAATGAAATTGGAAAGGGATTATTTGAAAATTTTAAGAGTTGCTCTTAACTCCTAGATCCTCAGTTCTCTAGTTTTGGCATCCTAGCTGCTGCCCTCCCTTCCCCAACAGAACACTAAAGTTTACCTTTTGGAGGGATGAATTAGGGAAGATCTGGATTTGGGGAATACCAGGTATGGCTGAGGGAAAACAAAAAAAGTGGCTAAGGTGGAGGGAATTAAGTGAAAAATGTTCTGAATATAGTAAGACTGCTTTCTTGTGAGCTCTCAGAATTCTGACAGCCAGGTGTGTATTCAATAAGCAGGAGAGTGGATGACTTCTCTTTGAAGAGACTGGCCCAAGACAAAAGAGTCTTCTACACTGTTCCTCAGTGAAACACCACTGGGTGTCACCTGTGCTCCCTAACTAAGATGAGGCTCAGTTCAAGTCCTGCTTGTTTACTGATAGCCTTTAATTATCATTTGTTTCCTTCTTATGTGAAGAACAAAGATTACCAGGCATTTCAGGAAAGTTTCTCACATTAGAGAATAAAACAGATGGAAGAAAGGAATTCAGAGAATACAGAAACAATACAGGGAGGAGAAAAAAACAAAAGCATTAACATCATTGGAGTGACAAAAAATGGAACTCATAAAGTGAGAAAAATAAGTTCTGAAAAGGAACATTTATAGCATACGAAGGAGCTTTTGGAAATAAAAAGTGTGATAGAATTTTAAAATTCAGTAGAAGAGTTGGAAGATACAATTGAGCAAATCTCTCAGTAGAACAAAGAGATTGAGAAAACAAGAAAATAAGATCAGTCAAGAACATCTAACAGGCGATTAGATAGAGGAAAAAGGAGGAGAAGAAATCAAAGAAACAATTTAAGAAAATTGGCTGAAACTAAAGAATGTGAGTTTACAGATTGAGAGGACCTGTTAGGCATAGAACAACAGTGAGCAACAAACAAACAAACAAACAAAAAGAGAGACTTCTACTGAAATTTTAGAAAAATAGGCATTCAAAAACAGATCCTAGGGGCACTTGGGTGGCTCAGTCAGTTAAGTGTCCAACTCTTGATTTTGGCTCAGATCATGATCTCACAGTTGTGAGATCAAGCCTGTGTTGGGCTCTGTGTTGGACATAGAGTCTGCTTAAGATTGTCTCTCTCTCTCTCTTTCTCTCTCTCTCTCTCTTTCTCTTTCTCTCTCTCTTTCTCTCTCTCTTCATCTCCCTCCATCCCTCCCTCTCCCCCCTTCCCCTCTCCCTGTCTCTCTCTACCCGTACCCCCTACACACATGCACACTCCTTCTCAAAAAAAAAAAAAAATAATAATAATAATAGTGATCCTAAAAGTTTAGGGAGTAAAAAAAGGCTCCACTCAAAAGATGGGATTGTACATAATGGCACCTCAGATTCCTCAGTCACAATTTTGGAAACTGGAAGAGAGTGGAGCAATGGCTTAGAAAGAATGATCTATTCAGCCAATTTATGAATCAAATCTGAGAGTAAATTTAGTCATTTTCTCAGATTGCTATCGGAAAATATGCTTCAGCACAAAAATAGGAAGAGAAGGGCTTTTGGCAATAGGGGATCTGTCACTAGAGAGAGAAAGGAAGGGCGCTTTCTGGATGGTGAATAAGAGACTCAGCAGGGTGACTGCTGTGCTTTGGGCAGAGCTTAGAGCTGGAGGGTGGAGAGCTTCAGGAAGGATTGGTACATCAGAGAATAAAATGGAACTGATAGTCTTATCTGGTGTGTTTGATTATACTGAGACAAGTTTTGAAGCTCAAGTATAATTTGGAAGTAAATTCAGAATCGATACATTAAAAACCTAAGCAAACAAAGAAACTCAAACCCTCAGACAAGTAGATTTCTTTTAAGAATCAGCTTTATTGAGGCGTAATGTGTATACAATAAAATGTACCTGTTTTAAGAGTACTGCTTGTTAAAAATATAAAAGAGTACTGCTTGGTTATGGGTTTTGACAGATGTATACACCTGTATGACAGCAACTATTATCAAGATGTGAATACGTTTACAGTCTCAAAATGGCTTTCTTGTGCCCTTCTCTGGTCAGTCTACTCTTTGGTCCCCGGCAACCACTGATCTGTTTCTAGTCATTGCAGATTAGACTGGTCTTTTCTAGAGTTTCAGTGAAGTGGAATCATAAAGTATGTGATATTTTGTTTCTGGACTTTTGCTCAGCATAATTTTTTTGAGATTCATCTATGTAGATTGCACATGAAGGTAATTTTTATCTTAACAGTATTCCGTTGTTATATGCAGGTACAGTAGTTTGTTTTATTTATTCACCTGTTGAATGGTTGTTCAACATTTGATCCAGTTTTTGGCTACTAGGAATAAAGTTGGCAATGAGCACTTGTGTGTCAGTATTTGTGTGGGTACATGTTTAAGTTTTAGTTTTAACATTTCAGTCTGTGATCTGTTGCCAGTTAATTTTTTATTGTCTGAAGTAAGGGTGCACTTCAGTTTTTGCCCGTAGGGCTTTCTAGCTGTTCAGCATCATTTGTTGAAATGATCCTTTTCCTATTGAATTACCTTGGCACTTTGTTTATTTTTTTTTCAATATATGAAATTTATTGTCAAATTGGTTTCCATACAACACGCAGTGCTCATCCCAAAAGGTGCCCTCCTCAATACCCATCACCCACCCTCCCCTCCCTCCCACCCCCCATCAACCCTCAGTTTGTTCTCAGTTTTTAAGAGTCTCTTATGCTTTGGCTCTCTCCCACTCTAACTTTTTTTTTTTTTTCCTTCCCCTCCCGCATGGGTTTCTGTTAAGTTTCTCAGGATCCACATAAGAGTGAAAACGTATGGTATCTGTCTTTCTCTGTATGGCTTATTTCACTTAGCATCACACTCTCCAGTTCCATCCACGTTGCTACAAAGGGCCATATTTCATTCTTTCTCATTGCCATGTAGTACTCCATTGTGTATATAAACCACAATTTCTTTATCCACTCATCAGTTGATGGACATTTAGGCTCTTTCCACAATTTGGCTATTGCTGAGAGTGCTGCTATAAATATTGGGGTACAAGTGCCCCTATGCATCAGTACTCCTGTATCCCTTGGGTAAATTCCTAGCAGTGCTATTGCTGGGTCATAGGGTAGGTCTATTTTTAATTTTCTGAGGAACCTCCCCACTGTTTTCCAGAGTGGCTGCACCAATTTGCATTCCCACCGACAGTGCAAGAGGGTTCCCGTTTCTCCACATCCTCTCCAGCATCTATAGTCTCCTGATTTGTTCATTTTGGCCACTCTGACTGGCGTGAAGTGATATCTGAGTGTGGTTTTGATTTGTATTTCCCTGATAAGGAGCGATGTTGAGCATCTTTTCATGCTTGGCACTTTGTTTAAAATCAAATGACAGATTCAGTAGATGTTGAGGCTCTTTCTGGATTCCTACCTGTTCCATTAATCTGTATACTTATCCTTAATGCCAGTAGGACACTGTATTAAAGACTTTAACTTAATAGTAAGCTTTGAAATCAGGTTAAATCCTCAAACTTTGTTCTTTTTAAAAATTGTTTTCATGTTTCTGGGTCCTTTGCCTTTCTAGAAATCACTTTTTTACGTAAAATAAAAGGTTGCTGGGTTTTGATTGGGATTTTACTGAATTTGTGGATGAATTGAGAAGAATTGTTATCTTAACAGTATTCAGTGTTCCATGAGCATGTTACATGTTTCCACTTATTTAGGTTTTCTTTAATTTGTCAGTGTTTATAGTTCTTCATATATAATTTCTTGCACATATTCTATTATGTTTATTCCTAAATATTTCATGTTTTTTGATGCTATTATAAATGGACTTGTTTTTTAATTTCCATTTCTGGTGTTTATTACTAGCATATAGAAATATATTTGACTTTAGTTTTCTGAACTTGTATCCCTGTTAATTTTATTGAAGTTATTATAGTTCTAGTGGGTTATTATTATTATTTTTTAGATTGCTTAGGATTCTCCTTATACATAGTAATGTCCTCTGTGAATAGAGGTGCTTTTCCTTTATCCTTTTTGATTGTTATGCCTTTTATTTCTTGTTACACTGGCTAGGACTTCCAGTACATTATTGAAAATAAATGTGGAGAATGGACATACTTGATTTGTTATCAACTTGAAGGGTTAAGAATTTAGTCTTAAGTATGATGTCAGCTGTAGGTTTTTTGAAGATCCCCTTTATTAGATGGCGGGCATTTCCTTATAGTTTATTGAGAGTTTTTATCATGGATGGCTGTTGAATCTTGTCAGGTGCTTCGTCTGCCTCTATGAAAATGATCGTATGATGTTTTTCCTTTTATTCTAGTAACGTGGATTCTGTTGATTGGCTTTTGAATGTTAAATTAGTCTAGGTTAAAACTAGGTTTTACTGTACTTGATCATTATGTAGTATCCTCTCTAGATTGCTAATTTTGGTTAAGGAATTTTGCATCTGTTTTTGAGATACACTGGTTTTCAGTTTTGTTGTAATATCTTTGTCTGGTTTTGGTGTGTGAATAATGCAAGCTGTAAAAAAGCAAGTTGAGGAATATTTGAATGAGTGATATACTGTTAAATGAATAGATTTTTTTATATACCACAGTCCAGTATTAAATAATTCACCTGTTGTATAATTAACAAACTAGTTGATAGTTCAAACTAGTTGATATAAAAAAATATTTACTAGCTAAGTGGCTGTAAACTAGGGCTTCAAGCTTGGCTAAATCCAAGTCTGTAGGTGTTATTGTCAATAATATTCATTTTATCCTTTCGTTTAGTATCTCCACGTTGGGAGAGTGTTAGCCCCCATCAGCCCAAGATAATGTGTTACACAGACCTTGAGATTGCAAAATGAGAGTCCCTTTATCTCCTAGTGTCTATAACAATATGCGTAAAAGGACTTGATTGCCACTACTTGAATCACAGGTACCTAGTCACTGTGATTAGGTCAGGGTTGGCAAACTACAACCCACAGGCCAAATTCTGCCTGCTGTCTATTTTTTAAAAATAAAATTTAGTTGGAGAAGGTATATCCATTTGTTTATGTATTGTCTAAGGCTACTTTTGTGCTATGGTAGCTGCGTTAAGTAATTGCTAGAGACGGTATGGACTGCAAAGCCTGAAGTATTTATTTTAAAGAAGGATTTTGCTGATCTTCAGCCTAAGTGTAAGGAGTTCTCTAGTAATTGGTTGTGGAATCAGAGCCCCTTGATTGACAGTGCCGTCGTGATCACAGGGAGGGAAGGGGAGCTATTCCCCAAAGAATTGGCAGTTCCTCAAAGGAAAGAGTGCTGAACAGACACCTTCTTCCCCAATAAAAAGAACTTGTCTTTTATACCCAAGTTTTTCTTCTCTTGTGTAGACTGAGGTTAAACATGATGATGTGGGTTATCACGCTAGTAAAAAATGTTAATAGAATAATATTCTGATACAGGAGATAACAGGAAGAATGGGTAAGGCTGCAGTGATAGATGATATAGATCGATGAAATAACGGTCTGTGAGTGATGTTAATTGATGGATTATAATTTTTCTTTTCTCAGATGATGAAACATGCCTGGGATAATTATCGGATATATGGATGGGGGCATAATGAACTCAGACCCATTGCAAGGAAAGGACACTCCACTAATATCTTTGGTAAGTTTATCTCTTCTAACTACTGTATCCATCTTTAAAACGGAATCTAAGTTCTTAAGTACTTTCTAAAACCTGAACATTTCTATTATAATTTGAAGCAACATGTATTTTTTTTTTGCAAGCTTCAGTCAAGATTTCATGCTAGTTGCTTTAGAATATACAGATAATGTGGTAGATTTTTTACCTCTACAGATGTTGTAGTCATTTATCAGTGTTTTGAAGCTTTTTCTGCACTTTTTTCTTTAATGTCAGGGAAGTTAGGTACCTATTTGTAATTCTCTTTCTTCAACACAGTTCTGATACTCCCTGCATTATGAGGGGGAAGAGAAAGCAGTAGTGCTCTGTATATATAAAAAAGTCACATGCCCAGGGTGATTTGGTTGGTAAGGTGAGTGGTTGGTAAGGTAGAATATACAGATAATGTGGTAGATTTTTTACCTCTACAGATGTTGTAGTCATTTATCAGTGTTTTGAAGCTTTTTCTGCACTTTTTTCTTTAATGTCAGGGAAGTTAGGTACCTATTTGTAATTCTCTTTCTTCAACACAGTTCTGATACACCCTGCATTATGAGGGTGAAAGAAAGCAGTAGTGCTCTGTATATATAAAAAAGTCACATGTCCAGGGTGATTTGGTTGGTAAGGTGAGTGGTTGGTAAGGTGAGTGGGTGATATTGTACACTCACAATTCCAAGGGAAAGATTCATTTGTTTGTGGATGGAGGTCTGGGGAAGAGCTGTGTTCAGCCTGAGTTCACTCTAACTTTCTAGGTCTCTTGAGCTCACTTCTACTTGTTAAACTTCTCCATTTCAAAAAGTACTTAACAACTTTTACTTAACCTCAGGATAAGTCTTGAGAATCATCAAGCTGTTATTTATTATAGTCTTCACCTCTTTCCCGCATTCTCAATTTTTCTTGATGTAATGGGTATCTTTTAAGTAATAATAGGTGAAGTTAAGAAAATATTGAGGTAGGGAGGCACATGTAACTAGTTATATGCAACGTAGTTATCTTTGCTAATTGTAGTGTGCCACCACAGTAACCTAAATCATGGCATTTTTCCTTGTGACATTTGAAAGAGTTTTTCTAATGCTATGATTTCTCTTGTAATTTGTTGCTTGCTTATTTTCTGTAAAACATAAAATGTCTGGAAAGATCATTTCTCTTGGTTTTCAGAGGTGTTGGAATCGAGGAATAATGGAAAAAATTTTTCTTTAGGTCGTCAAAGACACCAGAAATATCTTAATACAGTTAACTTAGAATCTGTCACCTAATGAAATAAAGCATATTTCCTTAGCAAAGGTTACAAATGGAAAAGTTCCCATTGTTTTGTGGATGCCACAGTGTGAGACATTAGTGCAGGAAAAGACATTTTATGTTTAATGGTTAATTAAAATTAGATCCTCTTTTCAAGTAAATATTTTTTTCAGTATTAAACTCTTTGGTAAACTGTTAGTCCTTCTAAAGGATTAGAGTATAAATGTGTAAAATAAAAGTTGCACGTTAATTTTCTACTTCTTTTTTAAACCGTATTTCTCAGAACATAAACTGTATTAACATTTGTCAAATGGATACGGGTCCTAGGCAAAATAGTTGGTAAGTTTATTAATTTTGAGAGAGAGAGACAGAGAGAGCAACCAGGGGAGAGGTGGAGAGAGAGAAAATCCCAAGCAGGCTCCTCGCTGACAGTGCTGAGCCTGACGCAGGGCTGGAACTCACAAACCCTGAGATCACGACCTAAGCTGAGACCAAGAATCTGACGCTTAACTGACTGAGCCACCCAGGTGCCCCTGTTTTGTTTTGTGTTGTTTTTGTTTTGTTTCGTTTTACTTTAGGAGAAGTCTAACTGAGTGGTAATAGTTCTGAGTGTCTGATTTGATGTCCCAAATTCAGTATGTCTTTAAGAATCAGAATCTTAGAATTGAAAGAAACTTCAAGGGGCGCCTGGGTGGCGCAGTCGGTTAAGCGTCCGACTTCAGCCAGGTCACGATCTCACGGTCCGTGAGTTCGAGCCCCACGTCAGGCTCTGAGCCCCGCGTCAGGCGCTGGGCTGATGGCTCGGAGCCTGGAGCCTGTTTCCGATTCTGTGTCTCCCTCTCTCTCTCTGCCCCTCCCCCGTTCATGCTCTGTCTCTCTCTGTCCCAAAAATAAATAAAAAAAAAAACGTTGAAAAAAAAAAAAATTAAAAAAAAAAAAAAAAGAAAGAAACTTCAAAAGTCTAGCCTCTCTATTATGGTAGGAACATACAGGCGAGTATTGAAACTTTACTTACAGTATTTGAGATTACATGGAAAAGAACTTAAAAACGTGTTCTTTTCCATTTTACTAGCTTCAATTATTAAAAAATTCTTTTATGTGGTAACTGAAATAAGCATTCCTCTGACTTCTATCTGGTTAGTCCTTGGCATCATAGGATTCTTTATGTGCAGATAACAGAAAATCCATTTCAAAATGGCTTAAACTAAAGTAAATTTAATAAGCTCAATGAAGTCCTAGCATAGATTGGAGTCCAGCTAAGCTTTTTATTTATGTCTTTTCTCCGTTTTCCTCTGTGTGTTGATATCTTCAGGCTGGCTTCTTAGCAAGACGGCTGCCTCAGTGTGAAGCTGTATATATACGTACTACCACATCTGTAGAGCAGAGAGCACTTGGTTTTCGTAGAAACTTCGTTGACTCATTGTTTCTTGTCTCAAATTGGCTTTTGTGCCCATTCTCGAACCAAATGCTACTTCCAGAAGGATGGCGTATATTCTTTTGGTTTTGCCCCGTGAAGGCAAACTCCTGGAGCTAGTGAGTGAGAAGAAAATGTTGCTGGATGTAAATTAGCACTGATACTAATTATTCCAACAGTAATTAATGGAATGAATTCTTTTTACTTAGATATACTGAAGAATTAAGAGTTTTGTTAGGAATAGGTCTTCTCGCCCTTAAAGGGAAGAATTTTGATTTGGAAAAGAGTGTTAACTTTGCAGTGCTTTTTGAAGTGTGCCTTTATTTTCTCTATACGTGTCTGTGTCTGTGTATGTAGGTATGTTTATGTATAAATTCTTTTTGCTATTTCTAACTTAACTGGCTTATGACTTCTAATATTTTGTTGAGGATTTTTGCACTTATCTTTTGCATTTATATTGCTCTGTATTTTTCTTACATTATCTTTGTCTTGTTTTGGTATCCAGGTAATGTCTCATAAAATGAATTTGGAAGTGTTCTCTGCTCTTTATTTTTCCGGAAGATAGTGTTTAACATTGATTTTATTTTCTTCTTCAGTGTTGATAGTATTCACCAGTGAAGCCATCTGCATCTAGAGATTTCCCCCCCCCCCCCCCTGGGAGGTTTTTAAACTGAAAATTCAGTTTCTTTAACAGTAAGGACCAATCAGCTTATCTACAGTTGACTCTTGAACAACATGGGTTTGAACTGCATGGGTCTACTTTATATATAGGGTGTTTTTTTTTTTTGTTTTTTTTTTTTGATAAATACAGTACAGTAGTGTCAATGCATTTTCTCTTATGATTTTATTAATAACTTTTTTCTATCATACTTTATTGTAAGAATGTAGTTTAATTATAAACTAAATTTAATTCTAAACATTGTCTATTAAGACAGTGTGTGTTAATCAACTATTATCAGTAGGCTTCTAGTAAACAGTAGTAGGCTATTAGTACTTAAGTTTTTGGGGAGTCAAGTTATATGGGTTTTTGACTGCATTGTGGTCAGCATCCTTAACCGCAGGCTTCTTCAAGGACCAACTGTATTTCTTTCAGGGTGAGTTTTGGTAGTTTATGGTTTTTGAGGAATTGGTCCATTTCATCTTAGTTATTGATTTTATGTGCATAGAGTGTTTGGAGTATTGCCTTGCTATCTTTTGGATGTCTGTGGCAGCTGTAGAGATAATCCCCTTTCATTCCTGATATTAGTAATTCATATTTTCTCTCTTTCTCTTTGTCCTGCTAGAAGCTTGGTTTCATTGATCTTTTTAAAAAATTTATCATGGTTCACTTTATTTTTTTATTCAAGTAATAACATAGAGTGTATACTAATTTCTAGTGTACAATATAATGACTCAGCAATTCTGTACGTTAGTCAGTGCTCATCGTGGTAAGTGTACTCCTTAATCCTCTTTACCTCTTTCATCCATCCCCTGCCCACCTTCCCTCTGGCAACCACCAGTTTGTTCTCTGTGTGTTTTTTTGTTTGTCTTTTTTATTTTGTTTTATTTCTTAAATTCCACATATGAGTGAAATCATATGGTATTTGTCTTCCTCAAGCTGACTTATTTCACTTAGTATTATATCCTCTTGATCCATCCATGTTGTTGCAAATGGCAAGATTTCATTCTTTTTGATGGCTGAGTAATTTTCTATTGTATTGCTTTTATCTTGGCTTTTATAAATAATGCTGCAATAAACATAGGAGTGCACATATCTTTTTAAATTTGTGTTTCCATTTTCTTTGGATAAATACCCAGTAGTGGAATTACTGGATCATATGATAATTCTATTTTTCATTTATTGAGGAACCTCCATACTGTTTTTCACAGTTGGTGCACCAGTCTGTATTCCCACTAATAGTACATGAGGGTTCCTTTTTCTTCACATCCTCGTCATCTCTTGTTATTTCTTATGTTTTTGGTTCTAGCCATTATGACAGGTGTGAGGTGATATAACTCATTGTGGTTTTGATTTGCATTTTCCTGATGATGAGCAATGTTGAGCATCCTTTCATGTGTCTGCTGGCCATCTATATGTCTTCTTTGGAAAAATGTCTATTTGTTGATCTTTTTAATATTTTCTTTATGTTTTTCATTTCTTTGATTTCTGCTCTTTACCATTTTGTTTCTTTTGCAGTTTTGAGTTGATTTAGCTCTTGCTTTTCTAATTGCTCTAAGTGGAAGCCTGGAGTGTGGATTTGAGATCCTTTTCTCCAATGTAAGCATTTGGTGCTGTACATTTCCTGTAGGTGCTGCTTTAGTTGTATGCTGAAGATTTTGGTATGTTGTGTTCCACTTTCCATTTAATTCAATATGTTTTAAAATTTCTCTTGAGGAACCCTCTTGCCCTGTTGGTGAGAATGCAAACTGGTGCACCCGCTCTGGAGAATAGTATGGAGGTTCCTCAAAAAGTTACAAACAGAACTACCCTATGATTCAGCAGTTGCATTAGTGTTAGTAGGTATTTGCCCCAAGGATACCAAAATACTAATTTGAAGGGATACAGGCACCTCGATGTTTATAGCAGCATTATTTAAAATAACAAATAACTGGATAAATTATTTAAAATAAAATAACTGGATGAGTGGGTAAGGAAGATGGGGTATATATATATACAATGGAATATTACTCAGTCATCAACAGAGTGAGATTTTGCCATTTGCAGTGATGTGGATGGAGCTACAGAATATTTTGCTAAGTGAAATAAAGTCAGTCAGAGAAAGACAAATACCATATGATTTCACTCGTGTGTGGAATTTAAGAAACAGAACAAATGAACATAGGGGGGAAGAAGAGGCAAACCAAGAAACAGATTCTTTTAACCATAGAGAGCAAACTGATGGCTACCTGAGGGGTGGGGGTACAGGGATGGGTGAAATAGGTGATGGAGATTATGGAGGGCACTCGTTGTGATGAGCACTGGGTGTCCTGTGTAAGTATTGAATCACTAAATTCTACACCTGAAACTAATATCGCACTGTATGTTAGCTAACTGGAATTTTTAAACAAAAACTTAATTAAAAAAATAGAAGCACATGGGAAAAGCCATGTATTTTTTTCAGCTTGGGGAAGAAAAGTTTCCCTTGAGTAAGTTGCTTAATTTTCAAATGTTCAGAGATTTTCCTTTTATCTTTCTGTCACTGAATTTTAGTTTAATTCCTTTATGGTCAGAGAACACTGTATTTCAGTTCTTTTAAATTGTTGAAGATTTACTTTATGATCCAAAATATAGTCTGTCTTAGTGAATGTTCCATTTGTGCTTGAAAAGAATATATACAAGTGTAGTCTGCTGTTATTGAGTAGAATGTTCTCTTGATGTTAGTTAGATGCCATTGGTTAATGGAGTTGTTCAGACTTCCTCTGTGCTTTCTAAATTTCTGTCTAGTAGTTCTATTACTCACTGAGAGAAGGGTGTTGAAGTCTTCAACTGTAATTTTGGATTTGTCTCCTAACCTCATTCAGTTTTGTCAGTTTTTGCTTCATACATTTCTTATATTCATATATTCTTGTTAAGTGTTTACACCTTTAGGATTGTTATATCTTCTTGGTAGCACCACAAAAGCCTTAATACCATAACCAGACACTGATATTACAAGCAAAGGAAACTGTAGACCTATGCCCCTCATGGATATAGACACAAAAATCTTTAACCATGTATTAGTAAATCTAATTCAGCAAATGTAAAATGAATAGTAACTCATGATTATTACATGGTGGGTTTAATATCTAGAAGTTAGTCGATGTAATTGAAAATATTAAGGGAATAAAAGAGAAGAACCATATGATCATTTCAGTAGATGCAGAAAAAGCATTTAACAACACTCAGGATCAATCCATTATAAAAACTCTTAGCAGACTTGGTTAGAAGGGAACTTCTTCAACCTGATTAAAGACATTAAAACACACACCCCAAGATGAAACAAATGGAAAAAATTTGCCACATGCCTCGTGTTGAAAGACTAGATATTTTCCCCTAAGATTATGAATTAGGCAAGGATGTCTGCTCTCTCACTTTGTGTAACTTTGTAGATGAGCTCCTAACCAGTACATTAAAGCAAGGAAAAGACAAAAGTATAAAATTTGGAAATGAAGAAGTAATACTGTCTTTACTTGTAGTCAACGTGATTATTCATGCAGAAAGTCTTAAGAAATCTACTAAAAAACAACAATAAAGTCCTAGGTTGAATACAGTTTAGTAAGGTCATAGGATACAAGTTTAATATACAAAATAAATTATATTAAAAAAAATTTTTTAAGTTTATTTATTTTGAGAGAGGGAGTGTGCGAGTGGGGTAGGGGCAGAGAGAGAGGGTGAGAGAGAATCCCAAGCAGGCTCAGAGCCTGCTGTGGGGTTCAAACTCGTGAACTGCAAGATCATGACCTGAGCCAAAATCAAGATCTGGGTGCTTAACCAGCTGAGACACCCAGGCGCCCCAATAGATTGTATTTCTGTATACTGGTAAATAGTCAAAATGCAGTTTAAAAATAATGTCATTTGTAGTAGCATCAAAAAATATGAACTGCACGTAGGTGAATTTAACAAAATATGTGTAAAATTCACACACTTAAAACTGATTATTGAGAGAAGTTTGAAAGGACAGAGATGCCATGTTTATGAATTGGAATACTCAGTATTGTTGAGATGTCCCAATCAAAATGACTTTTTGTGTAAATTGATAGTCTGACTCTAAAAATCTGTATAAAAATGCAAAGCTTGGGCAATAGTAAGAATAATTTTTTAAAAGGAAGAACAAAGTTGAAGGATTTATATTACCTTATTTTAAGATTTACTGTAAAGCTGCAGTAATGAAGGCAGTATGGTTTTAGTGTAAGGACAGACACAGAGATCAGTGGCAAAGAACAGAACTCGGACTGCATGTACATTATACGTGGTTCATTAATTTTCAGTAAAGTTGCTTAGGTAAGTCCGTGACTAAACAGGATAGTCTTTCCAATAAATCATGCTGGATCAGCTACATATTCATATAGAAAAATAACAAACCTTGATTCTTCATTGTACATAAAAATTAACTTGAAATGGATCATAGATCTAAGCATAAAAGCAAAAAGTATAAAACGTTCAGTAGAAAGCATTGGAGAAAATCTTTGTGACTTTGAGGTAAGAAAAGAGGTTTTAGAATACAAAAAGCATAAGCCACAAAAGGAGAAAAATGGATAAATTGGACTTCATAAAAATTTCTGCTCTCTGAAAGACATTAATAAAAAGGTAAGTAAGCCCCAAAACTTGGAGAATGTGTTTGTGACACACACAAACACACGTGGATGTGTTCAGAATATATAAATAATTACATGCCAAAGAAAGTTTATGCATAGTCGGTAAGCACATCATTTGTCAGAGAAATTAAAATTGAGACCACAACATAACATCCTATACATTCATATTAGAACGCGTAAAATTACAAAGACCAGCAATACCGAATACTGACAAGGAGGGTGGAACAGCTAGAACTCTCATCCATTGTTGCTGCATGTATAAAGTGGTAGCTCTGGAGAGCTCTTGCACACTGTCCTGTAGAGTTCAACGTCAATTACCATACAGCTTGGCAATTTTACTCCCAAATATGTCCATGATGCTCACAAATGAGATCAGATAGTAGTTTTATTTTTCTTACTGAGATTTTTGCATCCGTGGTATGCAGAATCCATAAATTGAATTTAAACTCTCTTTTCCTTTGTTCTATGAAAGTTTATGTAGGAGTTGCTATCCTTAAAATTAGGGTAGAATCTATTCTATGGAACTTCCAGAGTGTGATACTTTTATAGTGGGTAGCTCTTTGAGAACTTCACAGTTTCCTCTGTTTCTTGGTCTGTTTTGCTTGTTTGCATTTTATGTTTATTTCATATGTCAGAATCATATATAAAACATATGTTTTTATATAGTATACATTACTATTTATATTAAACATATAATGCATATATTCTTAGAAAATCATCAGTTTCACTCATTTTTTTTCAAATTTATTGGTACAATATAACTAAAGTGGCCTTTTTATACTTAATTTCCTCAGTATCTGTGTGTTGATGCAGTTTTTTTTTTAATGTTTATTTTTGAGAGAGAGAGAGAGAGAGCGAGAGCAAGCGCACAAGTGGGGGAGGAGCAGAGAAAGGGAGATACAGGATCTGAAGCAGGTTCCAGGCTCTGAGCTGTCAGCACAGATCCCGACGTGGGGCTCGAACTCATGATCGTGCGATCATGACCTGAGCCGAAGTCATCCTAGGTGCCCAATCCAGTTTTATTTTGTACTTTTGTATTCCCTGACTACTTTTTAGAATTTGTTTAGTGATAGAGTCATTGTATAGTTCTTTTAATAAAACTATCTTTTGAGTTTTGTATTTTTGACAGTTTTCTTTGTTTCTAATTTGTTAATTTTTGCCTTTTCTGATTCTTTTACTTTTTGCTCAAGTTTATCATTCTTTTTCTTCCTTAGAATGTTGTGAATTCAATTATTTTCATTTGTTCTTATTAAATACCATAAAATTTTCAAGTTATGAGTTTTTCTAACAGCTTCATTAGTTGAATCCTATGTTCTCACAATAAAATTTATTAATGTTTTATATGTTTTACAATGTTGTGTTTCACTTCTTCTTTGACCCAAGGGTAGTTTTAGATTTTTAAAAACTTTTTCCAGTTGAAATCTTGAGTTGTCTAGGTAAATAATCCTAGGTAGTAATAGCCAGGAACTCCCAATTTTGCCTTTCTCTTCCTTGGTCTGTTTAGCCCATGGCACAAACCTCTTCTTGTGGAACTAACCAAAATTGGTACAGAACAGGTGGGTCTGGACTTTGTTTTCCAGAGTAGTCAGCACCTTAGAGGAATGTGCACTTCCAGGACTCCATAAATAACTAGAGAACTGAAGCATAACTCTCTATAAAAATCGAAATAACAAAAATAGGTACTCTTAAGGATTTAAAATAAGCATGATAAATATTTTGGAGGAAATACTAATATAAAGAGATACATACTTAAGCAGAGAATTGGAGGTAAGGAGTTTGGGGGTATAAGCCATCATTTGGTACTTTATGTTGAAGAGTTGATAAAATATTTGTTATCCTAATAAAAAGCTGAGGAACAAAGAAAAGTAAAAGGAAAGTATGTAATAACCCAGAACAAAAATTCTAGTTAATGTCAACATAAAGAGAGCTAAATGGGGAGAAGACCTGGGAACTTACCAGAGTGTGGTGGAATACTTGTCTTGTTAGTGGGAAGATAATACTTCCTGATAAGTTGAAGAAATTATTAGAATCACATGAAGAAGATGTGGTGTCAGTTAAGGACATTATAAGGACAAATTTGTATAACTTTAAAGCATCAGGAGAAAACACTGTTTACCCGCTGGTAAAAGGAATGAAAGAGGGAAAGAAAGAATAATAACGAAGTAATGACAAATGCTGAATCCTAAAATACCATTAAGATAACTTGTCGATAAGACACAGCCGAGTTTAATGCTAACTGTGGAATGTAGATCACTACCTAACCAGAGCCTTAGTAACCTGTCAGATAGAGGGCAAAGTTGAGATATTTATTGAGATTTTAAGTCTGGGTTAAGATGGACCCTTCAGTTGGGGTAGGGGTGGGTACTTGGTTATGATTAGGTAAGGACCATAATATAATAGTTTTGGATTGATAAGCAGAGAATTGGAGGTAAGGAGTTTGGGGGTATAAGCCATCATTTGGTACTTTATGTTGAAGAGTTGACAGGTCTTTCAGAAAGTTCCTGGAATGAACAGTAAAATAATTTTGCAACTTGTATCCTTTTATCTTTCTGGCAAGGATGACAGTAAACTCATGTTGATGAAGACAGTATAATAATGAAGCCGTTTTAATGTAGATAATAACGAGTGTGGATGATTTTTATTCTCAGAAGATAGAAGTAATTGAGGAGGACTCATCTGCTGTTACTTATTTTTTTTTTACTGTGCTATTAGATTTGTTTTAGATTGTATTCAGGATTTTTGGAGTTTTATTTGTTACTAAGAGTGACCTATTTTCTTGTCATATGTTTACAGTGTCTAGTTTTGATATCAGCTAGTTTTGTTGAATTTGTTCCTCCCTGAATTGTTTTCCTTTGACATCAGGTTTCTCTCTCTCTTGAAGATAGGTAGATCTTACTATTTTAATTTTTTCTACTTACATTTTGTTTAATACCTTCTTTTTCAATATGATTAACCTGCTTTTTCATTGTTAAGGATTGTTATAGTTTCTGTTTTACTGTGGTCTTTTAGTCTTATTGTGCTTTTATTAATATTTCTAAGTATTTTTTTTGCTCCTTCTGTGAATTTGTACCAGAAGAATGTGGTTCTTATGACTTAGCTTATCATCTTGAACCATCCTCCCCATTTCCTGAGTTAATCCTTTTTTTAAAAAAAACTTATCTCTGTTAAGTAGATAGAGATCTCATACTGTGACCAGGAAGAAAATGAAGGAGAACTATAATTTTAGTTTCCTTTACCTTCCTATTAGTTGTCAACATGCCATCTTTAGGAATAGCTATTAAACAGTGTATATTATTTATTCTTAAGGAAAAGTGAACCATGTTGGATATTCTTTTTGGTCCTTATATTTCTACTTTGATTTTTACATATTAAAAAATTAAAACAGACCTTGTATGAAGGGCGTGTTTTTAATGACAGTTTTCCCCCCCACCCCAAATATAGGAAGTTCACAAATGGGTGCTACCATAGTAGATGCTTTGGATACCCTTTATATCATGGGACTTCATGATGAATTCCGAGATGGGCAAAAATGGATTGAACACAACCTTGATTTCAGTGTGGTGAGTATACAGTTGATGACTTCTTTGATCAACTCTGCAAAGACCGTGTCTAATAAACATAGTAGTTTTGAGCATTTTACTACAGTTTAAGGAAATCATAAATTCCCTATCCTCCTTTGGGATTAGAGTGGTTATTTAACTTTTACATAAAATACATGCCCTTTCTCATCTTCCTTTCACTTTTCTTGATGTTATCATTTGAGGCAGTGTGTTCAGTGTGTTAAGCAGTAGTTACAAAAAAAACCCACATTGAACTAGAAATACCAGGAATGCATAAACTCCTTTATAAACAATTAAGCATTTTGTTATTTTTAAAAGATTCAATAATTCAGTGTAGGTTTAATGAGCCTTCATAACTAGGCCTATGCCCATGCTTCCAGCATTTGGCATAGTTGATAAGTGATGCGGCTGAAGTTTGAAGACCAGCACGGCTACATCCTAGCTGTGTGACCTGGGAACATTCCTTATTCTTTCTGAATGTGTCATAAAATTGCTATCGCAATGCAGTATTGTAAGGATTATTTGAGATAATCAGATACACGTTAAGTACTCAGTAAATGGTAGCAATTGTTTTCATTATTACCAGTATTCACCCACAAGGTGTATGGGCTGTTTTGTTTTACTCATTATCACCTTTCATGACATTTGTGATTGTTCTTCTTTTTGACTATAGTCAGAAGTCACTCTTTTACTGTGTTGTTTTTGTTTTGTTTTTTCCTTTGGCAGACCCAATTTGTCATTCAAATTGTGATTTAAATCCATAATTATTTCTTCTCTCATGCTTTCCTGATGCTAACCATGCAAATCTGGATTACTTTCTTTTATATGATTCTAGCATTTTGGACATATATCAGTTACCACTTGGGTTTAAGTTCGTGAGTGGCAGAAAATCTAATATAAAAGAGCTTAAATATAGATATGTGTTTCTCTTTCATGAAAATTAGGCACAGAGACCAGCAGCTTAGGGGTGGCTTGGATAGATCCTTGATCCTCAGGGATCTAGGATCCTTTGTCTTGTTGCTTTCTCAGTGTGTAGCTTCAACCTCGTGGTACAAGACGGCTTCTTGATAAGGTGGATAACCTTCCAGTTGTAGAAAAGAGGAAGGATCCGTGACTCTCCTGTGAGAACACCTTCCAGGAGTGGGTTACCCTGATTTTGCTTGTATGCTGTTGAGTAGATCTGACACATACAGCCCAACCTTGATGCAAAAGGAGGCTGAAAAATTTAGTCTTTTTTTTTTTTCTCTCTCTCTGTTTGGCCATGTAGTTCTTATAGGATGTGCTTCTTGTTTAAGAAATCCCTACTCCAAGGTCATGAGGATAAATTCTTGTGTTTCATTCTAAATTTTTTAAAGTTGGGCTTTTGCATTTAGGTCTTTAATCCACATAAAATTGATTTTGTATGTAGGGTGAGCTGGACAGGCAGCAGTTTATTCTAGCACCATTCGTTTCCCTGCTGTTTATACATGGCCACACGGGTCACAGGGGCCTATTCTTTTCTTTTGGCTTTTTTCTTTATGCTTATGACATCAATACTTAACTGTCTTAACTATGATATTTTTATAGGAAGTTTGATATCTGATCTTGTTCTACCAGGAAATTATCTTAGCAGTTCTCTGCTCTTTGTTCCTGTAAGCTCTGGGGTGCTGTTGACATTTTGATGAGTCTTGCATTCAATTTACAGATTAATTTGGAGAGAATTGGCATCTGTATGGTCTCAAATACTCCTGTCCCCTAACATGGCAGCTTTGTAAGGCCTAATAATATGCTGGTATATCATTGTATCAGTTGGCTCAGTCAGGAGCCAGAACTGTGCCATTTATTTTAATTAGAGGATTTAATGTTTACAGTTGTTAACCAAGTAATGGGAAACTGAAAAGGCAAAGAGAACATTGTGGTATCACAAGAGATAGTAGCTATAGTAAACACCTACCTCCCTGGGACTCTGAGAACAGTGGGAAGAAGTTGGGACTATTAAACTTGAGTAATTTGGAACTCTGTTTCTGGTACTTTAGGAGCTCTTAAGAGGGCTTTTTTTTAGAGCTGGGACTCAGACCTCTAAGGCGATGGTACCTAGCTAGTGCTCGGTATTTCTAAGGGCCACAGGGAGGCTGATTTAAAGAAAGTGTGTGTGGCAGGGAAACTGTAACCTGGAACCAACAGCCACTGCCAGGGTGAAGAACCATGACTCATTTGACACTGTCCAAAACCGGAGGTAAATTGGAAGGAATAAGTCCTTTCTCCTTCTTCCAGCTGTACGTTATCTTTGTAAAACTTCCTGTTGGCATGGCCCATAATGGAGCCAGCTGGCTAACGAGACATATGTTCACAGAGTTCCAATTCCAGGATACCAAAGTAGAGTATAGAAGGATAAATTTGAACCTGAGGAGAAAGAGCTTAATAATTAACGCAGTCATTTGCCATCCCCATACTTTTAACCTTTCTGTGTCCTGTGTTTTAGCTGTATATTTTGCATGTAGTATGTATTTGAATTTTGTTATTTTTATCCAGTCTTGGAGTCTTTTAACTGTCAAGTTTGGAATATTTACATTTATTGTGATAACGTGTATTTGGAGTTGGGTCTTCATCTGTGTTTTTCAACCTGTGTTATTATTGTACTTTTCATTGTTTTTATTTTCTGTTTTCCTTCTTTTGGATTAAATTACTTCTTGGCTCTTTTTCCCTCTACTACTTTGACATTTTACTTATCATTTCCACTCATTTTGGAGTTACCCTTAAAATTTCATGTGCATACTTCTCACAGTTTAAAATGAACCGGTTTCTTCATCCTCCTTCTGAAGACCATAAGGATCTTAGAATGCTTTAATTTAGCTCATCTCCCTCTTGTCTTATGTGTAATCATTGTCTAGCTGGTTCCAACTCGTATTCGAAACTTCCAAATTAAGGAATGAATGGATGGATGACTGACAAATGAAGGAATAAATAAATAATTCATTCATTAAATGCCTCCTCTGTGACAGGTGCTCTTCTGGCTTATGTGAATGTAGTAATGAGCAAAACTTCTTCTTGAGTTTGCACTCTAGTTTTGGGAGGAAACCAGTAAATAAATATTCAAGTCCTGTTTAATATATCAGGTGGTGATAAGTGCTGTGGAGAACAATAAAGGGGAGCAAGTAGGATTGGAGTAAGTGGTGGTGTGGGGTTGCTATTTACATGGGATAGCTAGTGAGAGGGACTCTTTGGTGACATTTCTGAGAAGAGACCCAATGGAAGCCATTTGGATATAAGGCTCTCTCATAATAGATACTATAATTGAATGTAGAATATAGTTGTGTGTAGGTTGATTATTTTCTCTTAACCTTTGAAGGGTACAATTCCATTGTCTTCCTGTTTCTGTCATACTATTGAAAAGTATGCTGTCAATCTAATATTTCACAAATAATCTGTCTTTTTCCCCTTGTTTTCATTTTTTCTATTTTTCTGCATTCTATAATTGCATTACCATGTGTCCATGTGTGGATTATTCTTTAAAGGACTCATAATGTTCCATCAGTCTGAAGACTTATGTTTTTATCACTTCTGGAAGATTTGCAATCATTACTCCTTTGAATACTGCCTGTCTTCCATTCTCTCCCTTCTCTCCCTCTGGAACTTCTCTTCTGTGTCTCTTGTGAAGGAAGGTCTGAATTTTACCTTCCTTCTTTAGAAGCAAGGTCTAAATATAGAATTATATGTAATTAGATGTTGATAAGTGTTAATTGGGGAAATAATGGAGGCTAAGAGATATTAGTGATGAAGGTGTACTTTATTATTTTATACTGTGTGGTTAGAAAAACTTCCTGTTTGGAGACCTGTAAGTAAAGCATAAAGACTGAGTTTGGTAGTTCTTGAACAGCCAGTAGAACCATTTGGTAATAAAAGTCAAGAGATGTTGAAAGGAGATGATGTCAGACAGGTAGTGGGGAATCTGATTATGTTGGGTCTTACCAGTTATTTTACTCTGAGTGTAACCAGAAGTTATTGTAAGAGTTTGTACACAACAGTAACCTGACCTGACTTAAAATGTAAGAGGTTCACTCTGCCTGCAGGGTGCTGAATAAATAGATTATAAGGAGGAAGGTAAGGCTGAAATCAGGGAAACTGTTTAAGAAGGTTATTGTTTTGGTGAGTTATAGAGGCCTGCCCTCCCTCCCTCTTTTGCTTCTTCTCTGTATTTAGTGACTGTTGCTCTGTGCCCTGCAGTATGCTGTGTATTGGGAATATATGAAGTAATGTAAAGCATTTTGCTTTTGTGGATGGGGTGGGAGGAGATATATGTTACTAAAAAATTCCATTGTGAAAATTCTATTTTGGAGATTTATACTTGTGTTAGCAAATTATGTGTTCTGCCTATAAATGTTGGAAAGGCCTTAAGGGATAATATATATTTTCTTTTAATGTTTATTAAAAATTAGTTATGAACATTATCTTTATTATTTATTTAGGGAGAGAGAGAGAGAGAGAGAGAGCGCACATGCATACACACAAGCAGTGGAGGAGCAGAGAGAGAGGGAGAGAGAAAATCCCAAGCAGGCTCCGCCCTGTCAGTGCAGAGCCCAACCCTGGGCTTGAACCCACGAACTGTGAGATCATGACCTGAGCCAAAATTAGAAGGCAGACAGTTGACTGAGCCACTCAGGCGCCCCATGAACGTTACCTTTATATTAGTCAGTTGTGTGTATTGTGTGACTTCTTTGCTCACGTTCTCTGCCACTTCTACTTTTCTTTCCATGTAATTAGAATTTTTCTTATCTATGTCTGTATCTAAATACAAACATGTAGACTTTATATGGTAAGGTTATTAATACTGCTATATTTGTGCCAAATTTCCTTCTGTTTTTTGTTTGCCTTTGAATTTTGTTCATAATTTTTTCTTCTAGGTAATTGTCATTCTGGGGAAATTCAGGTCTTTGTGTTGGTATCAATACAGTTGGTTTTATGCTTACAAAGTACCTGCTTTGTCAAGGAAATTCATGTTGTCACATTTTCTTCTACTGTTTTATTGTAATTTTTTCTACATTTATTTCTAAATTATTTGGATATCGTTTTGAGAGAGAGAGAGATGTATCTGAAATGAGTATCCAAATTTCTAACCTAGGAGCCAGTTTTTCAACATTATTAATTGAATAATCCATCATCCTATCATTTTTTGGTGCCTCTGTTAACATTTATTAAATTTTTATACATACTAGGAAAAAATACTTAAAATTCATGAGAAATATAAGTAAAGATGGGCAGTATGCTGTAATGGAGGGAAAGGGATCAGTAGACAGACCGCTGTTCCAGAATTCAAGAAGTGGAGGCTCTCTTGAGGAGAGACTAGTCAAGAGCATCAAATATCTTGATAATTTCACAGTGCTGTGTAAGGTACACACAAATGGTTTCGGCCAATAGGAAGCCATGGTGACAATAATAGGGGAGTTTCAGTAACATTAATAAACGGGAGGTGAGATTGCAGTTGCGTGAGAAATGAAGATGTGGAAAGCGGGAAAAACCATCCTCCACAGGGCGTTTGTGAGAAACTTATGAAGAATTGAAAATATTTGGAAACTATAAAGCTTTAATATGTATGTGAATATTTTCAATATGTTTTCACAGAATTCAGAGGTGTCTGTGTTTGAAGTCAACATTCGATTTATTGGAGGCCTGCTTGCAGCGTATTACCTTTCAGGAGAAGAGGTGAGCCACTCAAGTAATACATTGTTTGGAGGAAGGGCTCTGAATGGACTTTAATAAAATAATGAAAGATTCCCCTAACAGCATATTGTTTTGCTTAATTGACTAATATTGAACACATGTAAAGGTTTGCTGAGAGAGCTGGCTGCTTCAGGTAGAACTGGCCTTGGGAAGAATGATTTTGCCGTTTTGAGAATCTCAGTAAAACAAGTAAAATCACAGGTCCTATCTCTGTATATACCCCTTCTCCTTTGCAGGAGCAATCCTTCTCCAGGATTTTCCCACCGCAATTAATCACACGGTTGAAACAAGGAGCAGGGGGGCAGTTAATAAGATCAGAATTAAGGAATGAATCAGGTTGCATGAATATGGATCCTCCTAAGACCAAAAATTAATTATTAAAACTGCCTGATTCGAAATTGAATGCAAGTTTTTGCTGTAAATTTAAAAAAACAACACAGGAACAACTCTGAATTCTCCTTTCCAGAAGTCTTGGTATATGTAATACACATAGACTTGTGACCTGCTGTGATGGGAAAGTGGGTGTTGGAAATTCCTTTTTGCTACTACTCGGGTGTGGGTTAAAGGATGGGGTTTGGAGAGTAGGTGAAAGAGAACCTAAAGGAAGAGCTTATAAGTCATTTCTGCTTCATTTCCTGAGAAACTTACATATTTAATTGGTTTGTTGATCTAAATGATGGTAAGAGCTCTCTGTAAATTTAAGAAAATTCATCTTTTGTTGTATATGTTGTTAAAGATGGATTTCTTTGTTGTTGGTGTTTAAGAAATATTTGCCTAATCAAGGTCAGGAAGATTTTCTCATGTTTTCTTCTAATAGTATTACAGTTTTACTGTTAACTTTTAAATCTATAATTCATTTTGAGTTGATTTCTATACATGCTGTGAGGTATAGGTTGAGCTTTCTTTTTTTCCTTCTGGATATCCAAAAATTCTAGCAACATTTGTTGAAAAGACTCTCCTTTATTTAATTGACTTTGTTCTCCTCTTGAAATCCATTAACCATATATGTGTGAGTCGACTTCTAGACTGTTGTTTTGCATGTGTTTGTCCTTTTGCTACACTGTGTGAACTACACTGTGTTTGTTACTATGGAAGTCTTGAAATCGGGTTGTGTGAGTCTTCCAACTTTGTTCCTTTTCAGAATTGTCGTGGCTATTCCAGGTACTTTATTTTCTATATAAACTTCAGAATCAGTTGCTGATTTCTACAAAATATTCTACTGGGATTTTGATGGAGGTTACTTTGAATCTATACATGAATTTAGGGAAAATTGATATCTTAACAAATATGGAATCTTCCAAGCCATGAACATGATGTATCCTCCTTTCATTTTCTTCCTTGGTGTTTCTAGTTTTTAGCATGTAGATATTTTACATATTTTGATAGATTTATACATATTTTATGCTTTTTGGTTCTAAGTGGTACTATATTTTTTATTTCAATTTCCAGTTGTTTATTGCCGGTGGATATAAATACAATTGATTTGAAAGTAAGTTTTAATAAAGATTGAAATTTTCAGCTGATGTAGGACATTTCGTTTATCACTAGATAACTTCCTGATGCTTATCATTTTTAAAAATACTGTAAAATATACATAACAAGTTTCCATTTACCATTTTTTTATAAATTTTTTTTTTAACGTTCATTTATTTTTGAGACAGAGAGAGAGACAGAGCATGAATGGGGGAGGGGCAGAGAGAGAGGGAGACACAGAATCGGAAGCAGGCTCCAGGCTCTGAGCCATCAGCCCAGAGCCCGACGTGGGACTCGAACTCACGGACCGCGAGATCATGACCTGAGCCGAAGTCGGCCGCTTAACCGACTGAGCCACCCAGGCGCCCCCTCCATTTACCATTTTTAAGTATATGATTCCGTGGCATTAAGAACAACATTCATGTTGTGCAGTATGCAGTTGATTTTTATATTGACCTTTGTACCCTGAGATTTTCTTAAATTCACTAATTCTAGTTACTTTTAAATAGATTTTAATAGATTGGGAAATTTTTTTGTAAACGATCATGTCATCATTGAATAGTTTTATTTCTCTGTATAGGGAACAATTTCTTTTGTGTAGTTCTTTTCTTTCTTTGTCTTGCTTTACATCCTTATCAATTTCCTGATCTTACAGGAAGAACATTTAGTCTTTCACCATTAAGCATAAATGTTAGTCATAGGTTTTTTGTAGATACCCTTTATCACCTTGAAGAAGATCTTTTCCATTCCTAGTTTGCTAAGATTGTGTGTGTGTGTGTGTGTGTGTGTGTGTGTGTGTGTGTGTGTATGGATGTTGAACGTTGTCAAATGTTTTTGTGCTATTTAGTAAGATGATTATACACATATGATTTTTCTTTTATCTGTTGATATTGGTTGATTTTTGAATGTCAAACCAAGCTTGCACTTTTGGGAAGAAACCCCAAAATGGTCATGGTGTATTATCTTTTTATATACTGCCAGAATTAATTTGAAACATTGTTGAGAATTTTTTCCACTTATATTCATGTGGGATATTTATCTATATGTAGTTTTAATGTCTTCGTGTGTGTGTGTGTGTGTGTGTGTGTGTGTGTGTGTTTTATATAAGAGTAATGCTGACTTCCTAATATGAGTTGGGAAGTGTTTCCTCTTTTCTTCTTCTTCTTCTGGAGAAGTTAGTGTATAGTTGACATTATTTCTTCTTTACTTGTTTGGGAAAATAAATACCCTTCTGAAGCCATGCGGTTGGAGTTTTTTGTTTTTGTTTTTTCACTTAAGTTTTAAAACTATTCTATTTCTTTGGTAGATATAGTACTGTTCAGGTTATTTCTTCTTGAGTAGTTTTTGTAGTTTGTGTATTTCAGGGAATTTGCCTATTTCCTCTCAGTTGTGTAAATAGTAGACATAAAGTTGTTTGTAATATTCCCTTATTATCCTTTTCCTATCTGTGGGATCGCTAGTAGTGTCTCCTGTTTCACCTCTTTTTGTCAGTCTAGATAGGTGTATTAATATTATTGATCTTTTCAAAGAACTTGGTTTTACTGATTTTTCTCTATTTCATGCAATTTTATACCTGCTTTCATTCTTGTTTACTTCCTTCTGCTTGCTTTGAGGTTTATTTGCTCCCTTTTTTTTCTTCCAGTTTTTTAGATTTGGAGCTTAGATCATTAATATGACACCTTTCTTTCTTTTTTTAAAAAAATATAAGGGGCGCCTGGGTGGCTAAGTCGGTTAAGCATCCAACTTCGGCTAAGGTTATGATCTCAGTTTGTGAGTTTGAGCCCTGTGTCAGGCTCTGTGCTGACAGCTCAGAATCTGGAACTGCTTCAGATTGTGTGTCTCCCTCTCTCTCTCTGCCCCTCCCCTGCTCACGCTCTGTCTCTCTCAAAAAAAAAATAAAATAAATAAAAAATAAATAAATATATAACAGCAATGCCGTAAATTCACTTCTCAGCCCTTCTTTAGCTGCATCCTCTGAATTTTGATATATTTTCATTTTCCTTTAATTCAAAATATTTTCTAATTTCGCCATAAATTTGCTTCTCAGCCCTTCTTTAGCTGCATCCTCTGAATTTTGATATATTTTCATTTTCCTTTAATTCAAAATATTTTCTGATTTTCCTTCTCTTTGATTCTGGAGTTATTTAGAAGTATATTTAAAAATTTTCAAATATTTCAGGGTTTCCATATATCTTTCAATCGTTTCTACCCTGAGATCAAGACCTGAGCTGAGAACAAGAGTTGGAAGCTTAACTTCTAGTTTAATTTTTTTTATGTTTTTTTTTCAATATATGAAGTTTATTGTCAAATTGGTTTCCATACAACACCCAGTGCTCATCCCAAAAGGTGCCCCCCTCAATACCCATCACCCACCCTCCCTCCCTCCCACCCCCCCATCAACCCTCAGTTTGTTCTCAGTTTTTAAGAGTCTCTTATGCTTTGGCTCTCTTCCACTCTAACCTCTTTTTTTTTTTTTTTTTTTTCCTTCCCCTCCCCCATGGGTTTCTGTTAAGTTTCTCAGGATCCATATGAAAACCATATGGTATCTGTCTTTCTCTGTATGGCTTATTTCACTTAGCATCACACTCTCCAGTTCCATCCATGTTGCTACAAAGGGTCATATTTCATTCTTTCTCATTGCCACGTAGTACTCCATTGTGTATATAAATGACAATTTTTTTATCCATTCACCAGTTGATGGACATTTAGGCTCTTTCCATAATTTGGCTATTGTTGAGAGTGCTGCTATAAACATTGGGGTACAGGTGCCCCTATGCATCAGTACTCCTGTATCCCTTGGGTAAATTCCTAGCAGTCTATTGCTGGGTCATAGGGTAGGTCTATTTTCAATTTTCTGAGGAACCTCCCCACTGTTTTCCAGAGTGGCTGCACCAATTTGCATTCCCACCGACAGTGCAAGAGGGTTCCTGTTTCTCTAGTTAATTTTTGTAGGCAGGTAATATGGGTCAGAATATGGCCTGCTTGAAAAAGAATGTGTACTTGAAAAGAATGTGTATTCTGTTGTGGTTTTAGTAAAAAAAAATCAATGAAGTCAAGGAAGTTCATAGTGTTGCTCAGATCTTCTGTAATTTTACTAATTTTGTGTCTACTTGGTCTGTCAAATACTAGGTGAGGAGTCTTGAAACCTCCAAATATAATTATGGGTTTGCCTGTTTCTCCTTTCAGTCCTACCAGTTTTTACTTTATGTGTTTTGGAGGCTTATTCTTAGGTATACACCTATTTTATGATTGTTCTGTCTTTTTGGTTGATCCTTTTATGTAAAAATTTTTCTTTTTATCCTTGGTCACATTCTCTGTTCTTAAGTCTAGTTCCTTTGATACTGATACAGTCACTCTGGCTTTATTTTATGTAATGTGTGTATCGTACATCTTTTACCCTATATGTTTTTATATTTAAAGTTGGTTTTCCTGTAGAAAGCTTTGACAGTCAGGTTTTAATTTGTCTGTTTAGACCATGTAGATTCAATATAATTACAGATACAGTTGCATTAAAATCTGTAACATTGTTAGTTGTGTCCCATTTGACCCATCTGTTCCTCATTCCTCTTTTGTTTTTTTCTGCCTAATAAAAAGAAAAAATGCCTGTTAATCTTTCAGTCATTTTTGTTGGTCTTCATTTCTCTGTAGGTTCAGCTTTCTGTCTGGTATATATTCCTTTTGTGTGAAGGGCTTCGTTTAACTTTTTGTACAGTGCCCATCTCTTGGTTGTGCAGTCTCTCGGTTTCTGTTGGTTGGGAAGTCTATTTCTTCAGTTTTGAAAGACATTTTCTTTGTGTTACAGAATTTGGATTGACTATTTTTCCTTTCAACACTTTAAAGATGTCACTGCATTAGCTTTTAGAGTTTGCACAGTTTGTGATGAGAAGTCTGCTTTAATTCTTTGTTCCTCTATATGTAATGTGTCTTTTCCCCCGCTTTGGCTGCCTTTAAGATAATCTGTTCATATTTTATTGTGTACGAAGAATCTGAGTGATTTTACTTTTCTTTTTTTGGAGGGGCGAGTAGGACTTATTTATCTTGCTTGAGGTTCTCTGAGCTTCTTAGATGTATGGTCTGATATCTTATTCATTATCTTTTAAAATGTTTTTCTGCCTCTTCTGAAGTTCCAATTATACATTCATCAGACTCTTTGAGATTGTCTCATAGCTCTTGAAATAGGTATTCTTTTTTACCCCACCCACTGCTTTTTTATTCCTTGTGTTCCAGTTTGGGTAATTTTTATAGACCTATCTTCAAGTACACTGATTTTTTTCTTTTTTTCTCAGCTCCATTGAATCTACTTTTGAGCCTACTGAAGGCTTTCTGCGTCTCTGTTACTTTGATTTAAAAAAATATATATATTTCTAGAGGGTCGCCTGGGTGGCTCAGTCGGTTAAGCGTCTGACTTCGGCTCAGGTCATGATCTAATGGTTTGTGGGTTCAAGCCCCTTGTCGGGCGCTGTGCACATAGCCTGCTTCAGATTCTGTCTCCATCTCTCTCTACCCCTCCTTCACTCACGCTGTCTCTCTCAAATATAAATAAACATTAAAAAAATTATTTCTGGTGTTTCATTTGACTTAATAATTTCTGTTTCTCTGCCACAGGTCCTCCTTGCCTTCATGCTTGCTACCTTATCCCCTAACTAGGTCTTTGAACGTGGTAATCATAGTCACTTTAAATTCTCAGATTGTTTTAACCTCACCAAGCTTGGTTTGTCACTTGCTTTGTCTCTATAAAGTGGATTATTTTTTCTTGCCTTCGTAAGGTGTTTCATAATTTTTGATTGAATGCCAAACATCATGTGTGGGACAGTAGAGACTGAGGTTAATGGTATTCATGCCTGGAGCAGTGTGCCTGTGCTGTTAGTGTCGGGAGTTCAGTCAGTTTAGACTGGGATGGAACCACATTCTGATTTTTTGTTGCTAAGATGAGCCACAGTGCACCGCTAGCTTCAGATTCCTCTAACATTACCCTGTATTTAGGGTGGGCCCAGTCGGCAAGTTTTGTTAATGTTCTGGCTCTGTCCTCAGCTTTAGGCATTTCCTGTAGGCCTGCGCCTCAGAGGGGGTCTCTCTTGGCTCTGCCCTGCCTCCCCCAGGCGTGGGCTGCTGTTACTCTGCTTACTAACGTTTATGTCCATACTCTTTTCTGTTTTGATCTCCAAATATTGGCAGCCACGAATTCACACTAATAGCTCTAATTTCAGCGCAACACCATAAGGTTTATTCTGGCTTTCTGCCTTTTCATCTTTCACACTCTTTTCTGATAGTGTGAAACCTGCCTACTATTTATTATTCCTCACATATTAATCCACTTGCCTCGTCCTGCTGTATGAAATCACTTTGCTGCCCTCAGCAGGCTGCCTGCCACCTTGTTCAGTGCATCTTCCTCACACGGACCCTCTAGGATTTTATTCCCCTTTGCTTGGCTGGCTTCCCTTTCCTCACGTTGGTCTGAGCCCCTCTCCGGGACAGTGCTGTGTGCACCCTACGCATACCTTTTGGGCACAGACCCCTAGCTTCAGGAGCTTCTGGATTGAAATATTAAATAATGAAAGGAGGAAGAAAATGGAACTGTTTTGATGCCTTCAGTTTCAGATTTGTTTCCAAATTAGACATTATAAGATGTCTTTGAGAAAGGAGAGCATTTTTTTTCCATATTTCCATGCTTACCTGAGCATGTACTAAGTTTTTGGGGTGTAGCTGACAAACTTGATTCATTTTAGTATCAAAAGGCACATGATTCAAAATTAATTATGAGCAGCTTATGAAAGAGAAGTGCCAGCCTTGGCCGTTTCACATTAGGTTCCTAGTCTGAAAGTTGAAGCAAGATGTTGAGAGTTTGGTTGTTACTGTCATAGGAAAACAGTAGTAACATGCTGAAAAAGTGTATGATGTTACCAGTATTTTCATATTTGCTGTTTTTATGCATCAGACTTCCAGAATAAACACTTCAAAGTGGAGAGAAGCACATAGCTTTGGAGATCAGAGGCTCGAGTCCCTACTCTGCCTCCTTTTCATGCTATTTGGCAAGCTGTTTACCTCTGTAACCTAATTGTTTTCATCTATGAAAACGTGAGAGCGTTCACCTGAGAGTTGTGAGGATTCAGTTGTGTGACTGCCTAACATAGTGCCTGACTCAGTAGATCCTGCTTTACTTTTCTTCCTCCTTTGACTTTCTCTCAAGTGGTAACTAGTCTGTGTTGCTAAGGGGTGATGGATCCTTTCACTTATTTGAGGTAGACGTCATAAATCGATTTCTTAGGATATAGTCTACTCAGGTACATATAAAGAGAACATGTTTTACTTTTCTGACTTTTTCATACAGTGGAATTTTACTGACCTTTTTATACTTCTCTTCTTGATCATTTTACGTCGAAAACTATGATTCATAACTATTCTGGAAAAGCAATAGTAAATTTCAGATCTGCTAAAAATGAATTAAACATTGAAAAATAATTCGAATATGACATTACTGTAATACTGGATGTACAAGAAATTCCTACATTTTACATAAGCCAGAAAATTAATTTATAACTTGGCAAAGTGCATCTCTTATGTTAAGGTAGTCTGTAACTAGAGTAAAGAACATTGACATGCGTTCTGTTTTCTGGTACAGGGAACCAAATAAGGGTTACATGTCATCTGACAAAGTGTTCCTCTCTCCTGTTGATTTATTAATATAATAAATGTGAAACTTTATCATTTTATTTCTCAGAGCAAGGCTATTTATATTAAGTATTCACAAGTTAAAAAAAATCTTGATGATTTATTATGTTTACTTGATGTTAGCCTCTAATATATGACATTTCTTTTACAGGATTGTCTCTTCTCATTTTTTTAATGGTTATCAAAGTGGTATCCCTCCCTTAGTAAGATGATAACATAATTTACGTGGATAACTGCATCTGAAATCTGTCAGATAGAATAGAGAAATGGTTATGTGGAGTTTAATCCATGTTTTACAGATAATAAAAAGAAAGTAAACAACAACAACAAAATCTATCTTCACTAAAACACAAATGTACTCTGTTGCCTATAGTTTAGGATCGTTTCCGAATAAGCTCAGGGAGACTTTCTAAGCAAATAGAATAGCCCTTTTTGACCCAGATATTTCCTGGTTTAAATATTAGTCATCTCTGTTTTTACTGCACTCATTCTCATTTTATTTTTGGAAAACCTGATATTCCTCCAGGAATTGCTGCTATTTCCATGGAAAATTTGACCTCTTCCTTCTCTATAGACATGCTGGTAATTGGGCAAAACATTCCACTAAGCTTTGCTGCCCCAGATAACCTTTTTAAAATACACTAACATTTTCCTCTTAAAGGTGTGAGTTCATCTACATATCTGTACACATTCTTACATGTTTAACATTATGCCAATACCCGTCGTAGTGGATGTCATGATTATGGTTATTGGTTTGTCAAATCAGAAGACGGAGTTTGGAGCTAGCTACCCCGGGAGCTAGAAATCTAGGAGTGAAATCCAGGGCAGGAAGGAGCCACGGAGGAGAAGCTCAAAATTCTGCATACATGAAACTACGTGTTTAGACCACATTGTTTTATTTCCTATATGTTCATAGACCTCTACCATAATTTTATGTGTAAGATGGATTCTAACCCTTCCACATTCTCTGCCTGGTAAAGAACTTCAAGGACCGGCTCAAAGATTATTTTATTTATTTTAAGTAGCTCACTTACCTATAAGGAAATGCACTCACTTTAATTGTATGGATGTAATTAAAGGTATAGTTTAAATTTTTTAAAATATAATTTATTGTCAAATTGGCTTACATATAAACACCCAGTGCTCATCCCAACAAGTGCCCTCCTCAATGCCCATCATCCATTTTCCCCTCTTCCCCATCTTCCCCATCCCCCATCCCCCATCTACCCTCAGTTTGTTCTCTGTGTTTAAGAATCTCTTGTTGGTTTGCCTCCCCCCTGCCCCATCTCTGTTTGTAACTATTTTTTCCCCTTTCCTTCCCCATGGACTTCTGTTAAGTTTCTCAAGTGTATGGTTTAAATTTTAACAAATGTGTGATAAGCTTTTGGAGGGAATATAAATGATCCAAACTTTTTGGAAAATAATTTGGTGGTGTCCAGTAAACATTTAAAATATAAAATTCTCTTTGACAGGGTATCCCACTTCTAGGGATATGTTATCTAAAAGTAACAATGTGGATGCTTAAGAAATACTTAGCAGGATATTTTATTGCAGTAGTGTTTTTAGTAGCCAGTGTTTGAAAAGACCTGATTCATCTAGAGGGGAATGGTTGAATAAATTAATACATCTCTTACTATAGAATACTTACTATAGAATATTATAGAATACTATACAACTGTGTACGTAAGTTTGATGTATTTTATCTAGGAAAAATATGCTTGATGTATTAAATGACAAAAGTAAGTTACAGACAAATAGTTAGAGCTTACTGTGCATGCGTGTGTGTGTGTGTGTGTGTGTGTGTGTGTGTGTGTGTGTGTGTGTGTGTGTGAGTTCTGTCCCTCCAGTTAATTAACCATTGTGGTATTTGGGGGCAAGAAATAATGGCTTTTTGGACTCCGATGGGTTACAGAGATGAGAGATTAAATGATTTCAAGGGATTTGGGAGGCAAATTCCAAAGGATTGGGCGGGGGTGGGGGGGAGGTTGTGGGTGGGATGAGGCAGAGGAGGAGTTGGATCCGTCCCCAGATTTCAGGGTTTTGGTACTAGACTAATGGTGGGACAGTTACTAGAAATTGAGCATTTTAAGAACATTAATTTGGGAGAGGAAGATCATCAGTTCATTTTAAGTATTTCGAGTGTGAGGGGAGTTTGCTCTGTTTAAGTGGAAATAGGTAGTAAGCAGATGTAATGGAGCTGGTGCTCATTGGAGAAGTCTTGATGAGAAATACAAAGTTGGGAATCAGTGGCTGTGTAGCTGATAATTGAAAGCAAGCACATGTGAAATTGCTCAGGGAGACAATTTAGAATAGGAAGAGAGGGGGACCTGGAATCAAGCCTGGAGGAACACAGTATTAAAAGGTCAGGTATGAGAAGTCTGACTCAGTGAAGGAGGCAGGGAGATTGTGGGGTGTCTGAACACGAGGGAAGAAAGTGTTTTAAGGAGGAACTGGTCAATAATGACTAAGCGATCGATGCTGAAATGTACAGCTAATTGTTAGCAAGATCCATTTCAATGAAATGATGGGGGCAGAAGCCATGTTGAAATAGTATGAGGAGTGAGTGGGAGGAGAGGAAAAGGATACAGTAAATTAGACAGTTTTGTAAAAATTGAAAAGGTACTTGTGTTACTATGTTAGTAGCAGGAAAAGACAGAATAAAAATCTAACCACTTAACAGTTGTGTGTCCTTACAGGTAAAAGGATGGAAATGAATCAAAGTACTTGGTTCAGAATACAGGAACTGTGTATGAGTTTTAGAAATTTTCATCTTCCTGGTTTTTAAAATAAGCAAATATAGTAATAACAAAATATTTATGTATTTATCAGCCAGGGTCCAAATAAGAGACAGAAACAATGCCAGTTATTTGAACAAAGAGAATTTAATATACAGAATTGTTAACTAGGCATAAAGTTACCTAGGTAAGTGCAAGATTAAAAAGAATTTTCTAAAGTATCATGGAGGTGGCTCCTACAGGAGGGCAACCAGGGCTGAGGGAATATGAGGAAGAGGTTTTAACTCCTAAATCTTAGAAACCGTAGGGGGAAGGGCTAAGCAGAGCTGAAATTCAGACCTCTGATGACAGTGTGCAGGCAGGTCGGTGCTCCCGCTGCTGTCTCCAGTGAGGACTGAGGGTGATGAAGCTGGTTCTGCAAGCATTGGAAAAGAGTGGATTCACTGCTGCTACAGGAAGGCAGCACTGCTGCTGACGTGGAGGGGTAGGAAGGCAAAACAACGTAGCACCTGAGCGTCCCTGCACACTTTGGCCAGGAAGACCACAAATACAAGGCTTTGACTGCTCTTTACCCAGGTCATTAGGGCCATGCCTGCAGGCATGAATTAATCTCATCAAGTAGGCTTGCTTTCACTTACTGTAAAAGACATTCTCCAGGCTCAGTGTTCTTCCCCTGCAGCACAGTCCACTGTGTGTGCAGGAATCCATCGGGGACCCTTTGGATCATACCTGTGAGATTGAGGTGGGGCTGAGGGTGGGCCAGGTACAGCCAGTGTAGATAAACTCAGATCTTTGGCTGACACTTTCCTGTGAATAATATTCAGTTCTCTGCCTCTGACCCAGTAGTCAGATATATTCACGATTTTGTAGACATTCATGAAAATGTGGTAGGCTGACTTGTTAGTTTGTAAATGGCATAAATCTTGGATTTCATCATGAGTTTGGAAGTACTGTTTGTAGGCTCATTTTGAGTGAGAGGTGTGTGTGTGTGTGTGTGTGTGTGTGTGTGTGTGTGTGTGTGAATATGTTTCTACCTCTTAACCTACAGTCTTGTAGTAACCTTCACTTGGTCCTAAGGAACACTTATCTAGCCCTTAAGGATGTTTCTGTTCATGGTGATGATGAAAATTCATCCAGAATGAAATAAAATGAATCAAAGAGAGAAATTAAGAAAAAGAAATTAAGAAGAAGGGATATTAAAAAAGAGAGATACAGAGTGAGAGGTTTCAAAGAATGTTTAGTGGGAACTTTAGATGAGTTTAATGGGATAAATGATAGAAAGTCAATATTGGAAAAGATACCAAGAATAAGGAGGAAATATGAAAAGCTACTAAAGAGAAAGGGCTGATTACTTACAGAAGGATGACAGCTGACAGCAGAGTGCTCAATAGCAAGAGAAGCCAGAAGATGTTGGAGTGATTATCTTTAGACCACTAAGATAAAGTAACTGACAACTCAGGTTTTATATCAGCCCAAACTGTCATTCAAAACGGAGGATGTAAGATACAGGACAGAAAGATACGCAATGAATTAGTGAAATATTTTGAGGAATTTAATTATTGGCTACAGAAGGTAAGGTTAAATAATGCAAGGTGTGGGAATGTCTTTTGTCTTCCTCTGTGTCTATATCGTGATGTCAGTATCTAGATATCTGTGTCTGTCTCTAATTAGTGGAATAGTCAAGCAAGAACATGGACTCTGGAGCTGGACTGCCTAGGCTTAAATTCAGGCTTACCACTTCCTAGTTGTATGACCTTGGGCAAATTAAATTATTTGTTTTAAACCTCAGTTTCCTAACCTGTAAAACGGGAGTAACAGTATTTATCTCACTGGAGTGTTGTGAGAATTGATTGGGTTTAATATGTGTTTGTCATTATCATCATTGTCATCATCTCAACATTTCTGTAGAAGATCTTAAGCTCTTAAAACCTTGGCATATTAGCCTCAGATATTTCGGGGATTTGGGTTGGTGTGGAAGAGAAAGAAGATAGGTTACTTATTATAAATCTCTGTGCTTTTTGGCTTCCTAAATTGATTCATTCAACACTTGTTGAGTACTGGTTATAGCCTCGGCACTCTTTTAAGTTCTGAGAATAAAACAGTGAATAAAACCGCTTCTGCCCATCTATGGTTTACATTCTACTTGTGGGGGTAACAGGAATGAACAGGGTAGGTATGTGAGAGCATGTGTGTGTTTGCACACGTAGACCTACACATACGTGCGCTGTTACTGGTAAGCAGTAAGGGGAAAAACAGAGCATGGAAGAGGATGAAGGGGTTTTAATTTCAAATTGGATGTGTGTCAGGGAGTGTGTGCAAGAGTAGCATTTGTATAGAGACCTGAAGGAGATAAGAGAGAGCCATGAGAACATCTTTTTATAAGAGCATTTATTAGAAAGGGATAGCAAAGGGAGAGACAGCGAAGCAAAAGCATAACTGGCATTCTCAGAGAACAACAAAAAAGGTTAGTGGGGCTGAAGTAGGTTGCTGGAAGAGAAAGGAAGGAGAGAGTGAGGCACAGAAGTCATAGAGATTCATTGCTTATACAGATTTAGAGCCTCTTAAAGGACTTTTACCCTGAATGGCCTAGGGAGTCATTTGGGGATTCTAAACTCTTCACTTCTGTATTTTCACTCTGCTAGGTTGAAAACAGGCTAGAAGAATATTCTGTTACTAATTTAATTCAGTAAAGAAAAACAATTAAAAGTACCAATGCATTTAATATCACCTCCCTTCTCAATAATCTACAGTGGTTCTGTGTTATCAGTTGTGTTACTTTAAGTTTCATTGTTTCTATTTTAAGTTTGTTTGTAATCTTGCCACATTCTATCTGTTTAACCCCATTTCTTCCAGTTCTTCCACACCCAGGAATAATTCTTCTGGTCCTAAGTCTTCTTAGGAAGTTTTAGCATTGTCCCATTGCCCACCATTTGTTCTGGTAAAAATAACTGGGGGATTTCACATAATGCACATTGGACGCATAAAAGTTTTTCTGTAAATAAATGAAATGTTGTAGAAGTCTTAATATTGTCGAGCCTCTTAAACATGTGAAATAATTAATGTGCACTCATGATTGTATCCATCAAGAATCATAATAGCAGAAGGGCGCCTGGGTGGCTCAGTCAGTTAAGCATCTGACTCCGGCTCAGGTCATGATCTCGCGGTCCGTGAGTTCGGGCCCCACGTCGGGCTCTGTGCTGACAGCTCAGAGCCTGGAGCCTGTTTTCAGATTCTGTGTCTCCCTCTCTCTCTGACCCTCCCCCATTCATGCTGTCTCTCCCTGTCTCAAAAATAAACGTTAAAAAAAAAAAAAAGAATCATAATAGCAGAAAACAGAATCTGTTTACCTAGTGATTTATTACAGGGTACTGACTCGTTAACAGAATCTTTGGGAGGGCCATGACATCAGGTATTTTTGTTATAATACAGCTTGGAACCATGCAGCCGGGAGAAATGCCCAAACATACTGTGTATCTAATTGAGCACCAATTCCATTGCCTTGATTACTCACAGGGTCCCTATGAAGACAGAGACCAGTCATTCAAACTTCTTTTAGAGCCACCAGAAGAACCAGATACCTTCACCACTGTGCTTGCAAGGCCACTGCCTCAGATCACTTACTTCTTCCTTCCAAATATTGCATATTTAAGGATGCTTGGCAATGTTGATGCCATTATGTAGTTTTCTACCCTTTGCAGTATTTGAAGGTGTGCTTGAAAGGAGATTTGGATGAGTGTTGAGTATCTATCACATTCATAATAAAAGAAATGAAAATAAAAATGATAACGGAGTCTCCTTTTTCAACTACATATCTCCCTTGGTTTACGGTGGGGTCATGTCCTGGTAAACCCATCAAAAACTGAAAATACTATAAATTGGAAATGCATTTAAATGTGTTCAGAACACCTGCATTAGCCTACAGTTGTGCAAAATCATAATGTACCTTATAAGAAAGTTTTTTTATAAGGAAGTATTGAGTAGTTCCTCTAATTTATTGAATGTTGTACTGAAAGCAAAAGACGGAATGGCTGTGTAGTGCAGATCGGTTGAAAGTATAGCAGTTGTTTACCCTCACCTCCCCACGGGTGACGGGGACCTGCGGTTTGCTGCCTACGCTCAGCATCACAAGGGAGTATCTACCACATATCCCTAGCCTGGGAAAGATCAGAATTTATAGTTGGTTTCTCCTGAACGCATTATCACTCTCACACCATTGTAAAGTTGATAAATTGTAAGATGTTCATTGTCAATTGTAAAATCGGGAGCTGTCTGTATGAGATAGGCAGCAATCAAAATTTTGATGACTTTTGTGTTAACAAGAATACAGGGAAATGGCTACTGATACCTTCTGATAGGAATATGGATTGGCAAAGTGTGTGGAAGACAAATTGGCATTAACTATGAAAATTACAAATGAATATACCCATCAATACTTTGGTTCCCCTTTGAGAATTTATCTTACCTAGTCACATAGTTCGGAAACATATGTCTGTCACATAGGGGACTGACTAAATTACAGTATATCCATACAAGGAGAAATTCTGCAGCCACTAAAGAGAAGGTTATGGTAGACCTTTGTGGATTGATTTGGAAAGATCTCCAAGGTTCAGTAAAGTGAAAGATGCAAGTTCTGGATAGAGTGCATGATAGTCCATGTTTCAGAGAGAGACAAAGACAAAGATTCTGTGTGTGTGTGTGTGTGTAAACTGTTAATAGCATTTCTGTTTCTGCGAAAGTCAGAAAATGAGGATTTGATGTGACAAGGCTAGGAACCATGTATACAATGGAACTAATTTAGTGCAAGGTATTTACTAGACATTTAAGAAGCTGATAGCTGCCTGCATTGTAGAAGGAACTGTGTAGTGGAGAAATCGGACTGGAAAAGAGACTTCTTTTTTACTTTGACACTTTTTGGATTTTGTATTAACTTGCCTGCATTGCCAAAAAGTAGTATGTTTTAAATTAGCTGTTGCTGCTGTCTACCAAAATATTTGTGAAAATGAGAAATGTAGGGCTATAATTTATTTATCATTAAAGAGTTTGTATGTTTGTAAATATATTGAGATAAGCATACTATATAAGGAAATTGTTCTCTGTGATTTTGGGGTGTTGTTTTGGGGGGCTGTGTACTATAACTGGTTACTATATATGTTATCTGCTATTGATGGCTCCAATTAGTTGAAAATTAGAAAATATCTTTTGGAAGTTTACTTCTGGAAGGGAAAGGAGAATGCTTTCTGTTTAGAAAAGTTTATGTTTATAAGCATTTTACCATTTTGAATATTAGTTTTTTGTTTGTTTTGAGAGAGTGAGAGAGAGCATGAGCGGGGCAGGCAGGGGCAGAGAGAGGGAGAGAGAGAATCTTGAGCAGGCCCTGTGCCTGACGTGGGGCTCTATCTCATGACTGTGAGATAGACCTGAGCTGAAATCAAGAGTCGGACGCCCAGCTGACTGAGCCACCCAGGCACCCCAAACATTAATTTTTGTATGTAGGAAAGGTGTGATATAAAAACAAATCCGTGATATTAACATTAGGTAAGAACTTCGTCCCTTTGTCCTCATGGTAAACAGAAGTAGTACTGTTCACCATATAATGTAACTAGACTTTATTAAGATAAAAATGTTAACATAAGGGGAACAGTTTACATTTGCTTTCCTGAATATGAGATGAATATGAGAAAATTGTTAAAACTTTAACTTTGGGGTGCCTGGGTGGCTCAGTCGGGTGAGCGTCCAACTCCTGATTTTGGCTCAGGTCATGATCCTGGAGTCGTGGGATCGAGCCTCGTGTGGGGCTCTGCACTGGGCATGGAGCCTGCTCGAGATTCTCTCTCTCCCTCTGCTCCTCCCCAGTTCATGTACTCACACGCACATGCTCTCTCTAGAAACAAAAACTAACCTTAAATTGTTACATTTTTCTTAAGACTTTTACGTCAAAGTAGGCATTCAAGGAAATGGTAAATTGTTGATGTATGAGAATATCTAATTACAAGTTTTGCTAAGAAGTTTTGCCTCATTTAAGGAACCTTGCAAAAACATCTTAACCTCCTATTTCTTTGTTAGCTTGTGTGTATTTCTCTCTGATATCTTCTACCCCCAGTAATGTTGGGGTGCTTTGTTTAATATAACCTCAACATATAACTTTGATCTGTTCCAGACCTTCAACTCCTTATTTGAAGAGTTGAATAATATTTTATCAAAAATATTTGACTGCAGTGGACGGATGGAAGTTGAAATATCTGCTGAGTTTGAAATCAATTTGAGAGAAGATAGGCTTGAAGCATATAGGAGAATGTGCCTTTTTTCCTACTAGGTTATTGGGACCCAGTCTCATTTTGGAGCCTTTAAGTCAACAGTCTCCAAAGGTGGGATAGAGAGGCATATCCATTTGGATATGCTAAGAATATTAGAAAGTTTACTCTGAATATCTTGATAGTAGTGCATGATTCTAAAAGTTTGGAAACCACTGATACTAGCGTAGTTTATTGTTTCGTACCCCAAATAGCAGTAGTTGAAGCATTTATAACTCTCAGACTTGGAATGGGAACTCAGACCTTTTCTTTTTAATAATGTGGATAGACGTTGATGGAAAATGTTGAGACATAAACATGCTTACAGTAATTCAAGGGCATTTATCCAAATCTTTGTTTTAATGTTTGTGCTAAGCTTGCATACCATCGGATGGACATTTCATAACCTGACATTTCTTAGACTTTTGCCAGCTGAAAATACAGATAATATTAACACTAAAAGCACATCCTTTCTTTTCAGTTAATTATAATTTCAGGCCATTACATACTCAGCTTTCCTCAGTATCCAGTTTACAAACGTTTTCTCTGATTGCTGTATGCTTCATGGTACCAAAGAGATGCCCTTTTTTCTCCTTGTACTTCTGTGTAGTATGTGACCTGTGAGAGATCAGCAAATGACAATGGCTTTAATTTATGAATGGGTGGCTATAATTTTTTTTATAAAAAGTTCCTTTATGTTGTTTTGATCTCAGATATTCAAGATTAAAGCAGTTCAGCTGGCTGAGAAACTCCTTCCTGCCTTTAACACACCCACTGGGATTCCTTGGGCAATGGTGAATCTGAAAAGGTAAATTTTATTTTTATGTGGTTATTCCTGTTCTGAAAGAATTAGATTAACTTAGTGTTAGAAATTACTAATGATCAGCCCTCCCCATACTTTATAAGACTTAAATTGTTTTTCTCTACATATATGCAGAAATATATATCTTTAAAACATTCTGTGATTTTTTGTTTTTCTCTACATATATGCAGAAATATATTTCTTTAAAACATTCTTTGGTTTTTTGTTTTGTTTTGTTTTTTTTTGTTTTTTTTAAAAGTTCTTCACTTTGGAACAATTCATCTGCCTTAACTGTATTCCGGTTTCTACTGCTTGCTTCTCTAAGTGTAAATTTCTCTTCCTTACCTGTATGTTTCTTTTATTTTGCTTATTCATTTCCATTTCGTGTTGTAATGGATTCAAAGTGCTTTGCCTCTTTAATTTTTTGTGTACCACAAACGTGCCTTAAAACCAGGCCTTCCTATTATTGAATGATCAGGGAGAAAATAATTCATGATGTTGACCCCAGGATTCTTATTATGGTGTTTGTACTGTTGAAGTTCAAAGTGAACTCTTCAACATTCTTTGCAGTATGTTCCATTCTGACAGAAAACACTGGTTTCACTTAGAAATAGATGAAAGAAAAAATTTTGATAACTTTATAAATCATGCAAAGATATATAATTAAAATTTAAAAAATTGGGTAATGTCAGTATATCTAACTTGCATTGAAATAATTTATGCTGACTGAAATTTTTACTGCGTACGTTTTTCTCCAAATGAAATTTATTATTCCTCTCAATGTTGGAGCTTGGAAATTACATGAAAATTTGACTCTTGTTCTTGCTGCCAGGCCCCTTAGAATGAAGGTTGGGAACACTTATTTTTCTGGAATCATGATTCTGTAACAACTTTATTTGAAAAAAGTGATCTATTTTAATTATTTCTTTATAATGGAGAGCTGTATAGAGTTTAGATTTCCATTGAGAAATTAGCATTTAATGCTGAACATTAAATTTAACTTCACTGTTCTCTGATTTCATGCTCTATCTATAATATAAATTACCTCCTTGTGAGGGGGATAATTTGGCTGGAGTTCCACAGTGACCTACACAAAAAGAGATGGCCAAACGACGTACTACATCTGTTCTCATTCCTTATTTTTAAGACAGATTTTCTGAGGTTTCTGTCAGTACCATTGTCAGAATCCTATAACTTTCCTAAATAATAAGAATTATTATTAATTTAAAATTTAATTATGAGTTGAAGAAAGCGAAGAAAGACTGCAGGACTTTTTTCTTAAATCACAAAACCTCAAACTCAGATCGAGCTGAAAGTGGGAAGGCATTCAACGATCATTGTCTTGAACATTTTATAAATTTAATTTTCACTTACTTTCTCTGTGTATATTCACACAAATACACATTTTATTTGAGTTTAGATCATAACTAATTATTTACCTATTTTTTTAAAGCTTTTTCTTTTTCTTTTGGTTGAGCTCTGCACGTGTCCCACACATAGGCTTTCGTCCTCTCTTGCTGCCTGAAAACCAACCTATGTTAGCCCCATGTGTTTACCTTCTACAGTATGGTACAGGCTCTGGGGCAAGTTTAAAAATTTTGTGTGGGTTTTTTGGATGCTTGCTTTTGTGCCTCTTATTTTTCTCACTCAACAGTATCTCAGGGAAATACTCTCCCAGATCATCTGATAAAGCTCTAAGTCAGACTTCCTGATGACTACCTAGTGAAACGTATTTAGTGTAACCTAAAATACATTGGCTACAATGCTATACATGGGTTGTACCATAATTTATTCAATCATTGCCTTATCAATGGTATTTGTTTCCATTATTTTGCTACCATAAACATTTTTAACAATAGTATCCTATTATATATGTCCTCTTGTAGTGAGAATTTTTCTCTGAAAATGATTCTCAAGAATATGATTGCTGGATCAGAGGCTGTGTGTCTTTTTTTTTTTTTTTTAAGCTTATTCATTTATTTTTGAGAGAGAGAGAGAGAGCACAAACAGGGTAGGGGCAGAGTGAGAGAGGGGGACAGGAGACAGAGAATCCCAAGCAGGCTCCGCGCTGCCAGTGAAGCTCTACGCGGAGCTCGAACTCACAACCACAACATCATGACTGGGGCCAAAATCAAGAGTCGGACGCTTAACTGATTGAGCCACCTAGGTGCCCCATGGCTGTATGTGGGACAGATTCTCAAATGTAGGATTGCTGGATCAAAGGGTATATGCATTTTACATTTAATAGTTACTCCCAAAATGTTTTCCAAAAAGACTATAGTTTCATCATATTTCTACCTACAATGTGTGAGAGTACCTAAATGTCTGCAGGTGTAAGTTCTGCTTAATTTTTGATAGACTGATGGCTATAAAGTGTTACTCATTGTTATTTTCATTTGTGTTTTCTGACTAGTGAACTTGAGCATCATTTTCGTAAATTTATTGGACATTTAGACTTGCTTTTTTTGCTTTATTTTTAATTTTTTATTCATAAGTTTTAAATTTTTATATATTCAAATATGTCTTCTGTAACATTTGGGTTTACAGTTTTTGTTAAAAAGATTGTCTCCTATATTTTTTATGTCTTCTAGATTTCTAGTAAAGGTTTTTGTAATATTGCTTTTTAAAAAAAATTTCATCACGTATAGTGTTAGCTGCAGATTTCTCATCAATTGCCTTTGTCAGGTTGAGGAAATTCCTTCTCTCCCTATTTTACTTAGAGTTTTTATCATGAGTGGATGTTGAGAAATGCCAGATGACTCTTTTTCTTCATCTGTGATGATCATAACATTTTCACCTTTATTCTGTTAATATGGTAAATTATTGTTAGATTTTCAAATGTTCAACCAACTTTGAATTCCTGGGATAGTCCTTGGCCATAATACATTATCCTCTTTAATGTATAGCTGTGTTTGTTTTAGAGTTATCTGGTTTCATAAAATGAAGTAGGAAATAGTCTCTCTTCCTCTGTTTTCTGAAAGCACTGGTGTTACTTCTTCCTTAAATATTTGATAGATTCACCTACACAACCATCTGGGCTAGAAGTTTTCTTGTGGGAAGATTTTAATAACATATTCAACTATATGTATGTATGTATGTATATACATACATATTTCATACATGTATATTCAACATATCTTATATATGTGATATAAATGTATATATGGATATTCAGATTTTATTTTCATTTTGTGTCAGGTTAATAGTATTCATAAGGAATTTATCCATTTCATGGAAGTTATCAAAGATTTTGGTGTGCAGTTGTACATGTTCCTTTCTTATGCCTTTCATGTTTCTAGGCTTTATAGTGATAACCCCTCTTTCAGTCTTGATACTGGTAATTTGTTTTCTCCTTTTATCAATCCTGGTAGGCATTTATCAGTTTTATTAATCTTTTCAAAGAACTGACTTTTGTCTTTAACTGAATTTAGTAACATTAATTCTATGATTTATGTTTTCTGTCTCATTGATTTCAATTTTTTTTCCTCTTCTGTACTTACTTAGCTCTTTTTAAAGCTTTTACATTGGAACTCTAGGTCTTTGATTTTTACCTCTTTTTTCCCTAATAAGCATTTTTTTCTGTAAGAATTTTATTTATTTGTTTATTTTTATAAGAATTTTAAAGCTGTAAATTTCATCCCAGAAATTTTAATGCTATTTTCATTTTTCAGTTAAAAGTATTTTATAATTTTCCTTAGAATATCCTCTATGACAAATCAGTTATTCCTTTTTTAAAAATATAATTGATTGCCAAATTGGCTTACATACAACACCCAGTGGTCATCCCAAGTGCCCTCCTCCATTCCCACCACCCATTTCCCCCTCTCCCCCACCCCCATCCACCCTCAGTTTTTTCTCTGTATTTAAGAGTCTCTTATGGTTTGCCTCTCTCCCTCTCTGTTTATAACTATTTTTTCTCCTTCCCTTCCCCCCTTGTCTTCTGATAAGTTTCTCAAGATCCACATATGAGTGAAAACATCAAATACTATCTTTCTCTGATTTATTTCAATTAGTATAATACCTTCCAGTTCCATCCACGTTGCTGCAAATGGCAGGATTTCATTCTTTCTCATTGACAAGTAGTATTCCATTGTATATATAAACCACATCTTTATCCATTTATCGATTGGTGGACATTTGGGCTCTTTCCATAATTTGGCTATTGTTGAAAGTGCTGCTATAAACATTGGAGTACATGTGCCCCTATGCATCAGTACTCCTGTATCCCTTGGGTAAATTCCTAGTAGTGCTATTGCTGGGTTGTAGGGTAGTTCTATTTTTAATTTTCTGAGGAACCTCCACACTGTTTCCCAGAGTGCCTGCACCAGTCTGCATTCCCACCAACAGTGCAAGAGGGTTCCCGTTTCTCCACATCCTCGCCAGCATCTGTATTTTCCTGCAGATCAGTTATTCCGATTGTATTGTTTAATTTGCCAAATTTTAGAATCAGGGAGGTTTCTTAGATACCTTATTGTTTTGATTTCTAATTTAATTGTGATCAGCGAAGATATTCGGTATAATTTCAATCTCTTCAAATGTATTGTGTCTTGTTTGTGGCTCAGCATATGGTTTTTGTTGGTAAATACACTTGAATCTGTATTCTGCAGTTGTTGGGGTAATGTTCTATGTTAGGTTAAGCTAGTTGGTGGTGTTGTTTAGATTATCTATGTCTTTCTGGATTTTTAATTAAGTTAATTAATGGTATACTTCTTTTATGAGTTGCTGAGATGAAGTATTAAACTATTTCCAACTGTGATTATGGAATTATCTACTTCACTCTATTTCTGTCAGATTTTTGCTTCCTGTATTTTGAAGCTTTACTCTTAGGTATTACATGTTTATGATTTGTCTTTCTGATGACTTTACCCTTTTATCATTATGATGTGCTCCTCTTCATGTCTGGTAATATTTTTGCTTGGAGGTTTGTTTTATCAGATGTTAATCTAGCTACTCCACCTTTCTTATGCTTACTACTTTCCTGATGTATTCTTTTTACTTTCAGCCTAACCATATTATAATTTTAGTTCTTTTGAAGACAGCATGTAGTTGGACTTTGCCGGTATGAAAATAACTGCCTTCTAATCAATTAACATGAAATGTAATTATTGCTGCAGTCTGATTTAAGTTCTGTTTTTTTTTAATTTATTTTATTTTATTTTTTAAATTTACATCCAAGTTAGTTGGCATGTAGTGCAACAATGATATCAGCAGTAGATTCTTTAATGCCCCTTACCCATTTAGCCCATCTCCCTTCCCACAACCCCTCCAGCAACCCTCTGTTTGTTCTCCATATTTAAGAGTCTCTTCTGTTTTGTCCCCCTCCCTGTTTTTATATTATTTTTGCTTCCCTTCCCTTGTGTTCATCTGTTCCGTGTCTTAAAGTCCTCATTTGAGTGAAGTCATATGATATTTGTCTTTCTCTGACTATTTTCGCTTAACATAATACCCTCTATTTCCATCCATGTAGTTGCAAATGACAAAATTTCATTCTTTTTGATTGCTGAGTAATACTCCATTGTGTGTGTGTGTATACATATATAAACACATATATATATACATATGTGTATGTGTGTGTATACATATATATATATACATGTGCGTGTATGTATGTATATATATGTATACACACACACACGAAGTATTAAACTGTTTCCAACTGTGATTGTGGAATTATCTATTTCACATACATACACACACACACCACATCTTTATCCATTCATCATCCATCGATGGACATTTGGGCTCTTTGCATACTTTGGCTATTGTTGATAGTGCTGCTATCAATTGGGGTGCACGTGCCCCTTTGAAACAGAATACCTGTATCCCTTGGATAAATACCTAGTAGTGCAATTGCTGGGTCATAGGGTAATTCTATTTTTAATTATTTGAGGAACCTCCATACTGTTTTCCAGAGTGGTTGCGCCAGTTTGCATTCCCACCAACAGTGCAAAAGAGATCCTCTTTCTCCGCATCCTCGCCAACGTCTGTTGTTGCCTGAGTTGTTAATGTTAGCCATTCTGACAGGTGTCAGGTGGTATCTCATTGTGGTTTTGATTTGTATTTCCCTGATGATGAGTGGTGTTGAGCATTTTTTCATGTGTCAGTTGGCCATCTGGATGTCTTCTTTGGAGAAGTGTCTATTCATGTCTTTTGCCCATTTCTTCACTGGATTATTTGTTTTTTGGGTGTTGAGTTGGATAAGTTCTTTATAGATATTGGATACTAACCCTTTATCTGATATGTCGTTTGCACATATCTTCCCCCATTCCATCGGTTGCCTTTTAGTTTTGCTGATAGTTTCATTCTTCGCTGTGCAGAAGCTTTTGATTTTGATGAGGTCCCAATAGTTCATGTTTGGTTTTGTTTCCCTTGCCTCTGGAGACATGTTGAGTAAGAAGTTGCTGCAGCCAAGATCAAAGAGATTTTTTTGCCTGCTTTCTCCTGGAGGATTTTGGTGGCTTCCTGTCTTACATTTAGGTCTTTCATGCATTTTGAGTTTATTTTTGTGTATGGTGTAAGAAAGTGGTCTAGGTTCATTTTTCTGCATGTCGCTGAACAGTTTTCCCAGCACCACTTGCTGAAGAAACTGTCTTTATTCCATTGGCTATTTTTTCCTGCTTTGTCAAAGATTAGTTGGCCGTATGTTTGTGGGTCCATTTCTGGGTTCTCTGTTCTATTCCGTTGATCTGAGTGTCTGTTCTTGTGCCAGTACCATACTGTCTTGATGATTACAGCTTTGTAATACAGCTTAACGTCCAGGATTGTGATGCCTCCTGCTTTGGTTTTCTTTTTCAAGATTGCTTTGGCTATTCGGGGTCTTTTCTGGTTCCATACACATTTTAGGATTGTTTGTTCTAGCTCTGTGAAGAATACTGGTGTTATTTTGATAGGTATTGCTTTGAATATGTAGATTGCTTTGGGTAGTATTGACATTTTAACAATATTTGTTCTTCCTATCCAGGAGCATGCAATATTTTTCCATTTTTTTTGTGTCTTCTTCAATTTCTTTCTATAGTTCTTCAAAAGCTTTCTATAGTTTTCAGTGTATAGATTTTTCACCTCTTTGGTTAGATTTATTACTAAGTATTTTATGGTTTTTGGTGTAAGTTCTGTTTTTCCTTCCTTCATTTCCTTTGTCCTAACATCTTTTGAATTGACAAATGTTGTAGAATTCTGCTTTAGTTTATTAGTGCTTTTATTTAACTAATTTATTATATTTTGGGGGTGGTTGCTATAAAATCATGGGGTACAAAATTAATTTTTCATTTAACAGAGTTAATATTGTACTACTTATGTATAGTAACATTTCAACCCTACTTTTCCATTCATCTCCTCCCTCCCATCCTTTATATGCCATAGTTGTGAAATGAATTGCATTTAATACACTCTAAATCTCAAAACGCATTATTAAAATATTAGTTTAAACAGACCTATTTACTTTATAGAATTGAGGAGAATGATATTCTAGTATTTACCCAGGGAGTTACTATATCTAGTACTGTTTGTTTCTCTCTGAAGATCTGACCTTTCTTTAATCTGGTACCACTTCATTTCAGCCTGAAGAACCTTAGTATTTCTTGTAATGCTCATTTGTAGGCTTGAATTCTCACTTGAATTTCTTTGTTTGAAAAGTGTTTTATAAAAAAGTTTTTTATTCTTAAAGGATTTTATTTTTAGTGTATGTAAAATTTTTAATTGGTGAGTTTTTCTACCCTTCAAAAACATTGTTTCTTTCTCCTATGTTTTCCATTGTTTCTCATATGTTTTCCATTGTTTCTGATTAAGTCATAATTTAAATGATTTTTGTCGTATACATATATAGTCTTTTTCCTCTGAATCCTTTTAAGATTTTTTTTATTTTTGGTTTTCAGGAGTTCAATTAAGAGGTGCCTCAGGTTTATGTTGGTTGTTATTTCTTTTGTATCCTCCTTAGACTTTGTTGATGAGCTTGTTGAATCTGAATATTTAGGTCTTTCACCAAATATAATGGTAAAATTTTGGCCATTAATTCTTCAAATGTTTTTTTCTTCCCCTTTCTTTACCTCCTTCTGAAATGTCATTTACTTGTATTTCAGAATTTTTGTTTTTGTGTCATGGTCCCTGAAGTCTTTGTTTATATTTTTCAATCTTTTTTTTTTCCTATGTTCTTCAGACTGAATAATTTCCACTGATCTGTCTTCATGTCTTCATGACTCTTTCCTAAGTTGCTCTAATCTGCTCTTAAACCCACGCAGTGGAGTTTTTAGAATTTTGATCTGATTCTTTCTCATTCTGTTTCTGAGATAGAGATTTTCTGTCTTTTCATTCATTGTGAACACACCTGTATTTCATAAAGCACAGTTAGAATACCTGGTTTAAAGTCTTACTATTTCTAACACTTGGGCCATCTTGGAGTTGGTGTCATTGATTAGCTTTTCACTTGAGGCTGGGTAGCATTTTGAATGAATCTGGGACATTCTGAAAGTTTTGTTATGGAAATTCTGGATTCTCTTACGATTAGGTGTGTGTATGTGTGTGTGTGTGAGAGAGAGAGAGAGAGAGAGAGAGAGAGAGAGAGAGAGAGAGGGATTTAAGTAGTCCTTTAACTTCGTTCTTAGTTGGATTCAAACTTCAAACAATGTCTCAATTCATTTCATTTCTTTATCTTTAACCTGTATTGCTCCAGAGCATTGTTTCTGTTTTCAAGCATTCCTGATTTGCATGGCAGCCAGGGACAAACTTCATGTACAGAACTAGAGGCTTCCCCTTTCTTGCTCTTTTCTCCCCAGCATTCTTTCTCCCTCTTTGTTCAGCAGCTGTAATTGCTGCAAAAACTGGCTTCTGATTCTTTAAGACAGAAGGACTGCAAGTTTTCTGTCAGATTTTCTCTGTTCTGCCTAGTATGGGCTTTGAATTTGGGGTAAAAGCTGTAAGAAAGTGTGAAACTTACCCCATACTTGCCCATATTTGCAAGTTTCCACTGTCCTTGGAATCTGACCACTTTTGTTTTATTCTCCAGTGACTTTAGGCCAGTTTGTATTTCATCTAGAGTTTATAATTTTTTTCTGCAGGAAAGATTAGTTAAGTCATTAGAAGATTTCTGGGTCATAATGAGAGCAGAAATTAGAAAAATTTTGTTAGATTTATTCATAGATTCTTGGTTTTTAATTTTCTGCAGGAGAGGTTAGTTAAGTCATTAGAAGATCTCAGGGTCATAATGAGAGCAGGGATTAGAAAAATTTTGTTAGATTTATTCATAGATTCTTTGTTTAAAAAACACTATAATAAATGGTATTATTTAAAATTTTTCATTCCCTACTGCTGGAACATAGAATATAGTTGTTTTTGTAAACTTATTTTGAATTCGGTGATCTTGCTGAATTTGAATCCTCTTGTTTAATAGCAATAATTTATCAGAGATTTCTTTATATACAGGCATCTCACCTATGAATAGGGACAGTTTTGGTTTTACCCCCTCCCCCTTACTTTACTGGCTAGAACTTACAGCAATAGTATTGAATAGAAATAGTGACCAAGGATACTCTTGTTTAGTGGAAAGTGAGTTTTTACCATTAAGTGTGATGCTAGTCATAAGACATTTCTATTGTTGCTAATATTTTAAGAGGTTCTTTTTTAAAATTGTGTATTGTTGAACTTTTTCCAAGCAATTTTTCTGTAGTTATCTAAATGTTGACAAGAATTTTGTTCCTAAATCTTTTTATTCCAGACATCCACATGGATTTGTTTTTCAATGAGAAAACATTATAGCATTCAAGGAACAAATCCAGTTTGATCATGATGTACTATTCTTTTTCTATATTGCTGGATTTTAGTTGCTGATATGTTGTTTGGGGTCATTGTATCTTTTTCACACATGAGATTGCTCTGCACTTTTTAATACTCTTGTCTGGCTTTGATATCTAGGTTCTCTTTCAAAACGTGTTGGGTAGTGATTCTTCTCATGAAGAGTCTGTTTAAGATATTTACTAATTTAATTTAATTTAATTTAATTTAATTTAATTTTGTAATCCCAAGATTCTTGGTAGACACTTCTGGTAAAGTTACTTGGTTCCAGATTTTATTTTGAGTAAGTTTTGATACTGCTGATTTACTGTCTTTTGACACTTAATAAGTTACATTAATTAGATCATGTTTCTGTTTTCTATTTAAGTAAATTTTAGTAATTTATGTGTTCATAAGCCTCTGTCCATCAGGCACAGTATATATTACACTCTTGTATTATTTTTTACTCTCTGTGTTATCTGTTATGTATTTTCCTTTTTATACTGATATCATACATTCAGTAAAAGATAGCATTTAAATTTTTGCTGAACTCTCCTAAGCAATATACTATAGATATGTTAGATGAATAACACAGTTTTTGTTTATTTTTTAATAGGAAGTACAAAAAGTGAATCTTTGTAGCATGGTACATTTATAAACATGATCTTATTTAATTCTAACAATATCCATGTGAAATAGATATTTTTATAGATGAGGAAATTGGACATCAAAAGGGCACACCTGGGTTTGTCTCCTGACATTTGATCAGTGCTTCTATCAATTTTCTTTTCTTCTAAGTTTTTATTTAAATTCCAGTTAGTTAACATACAGTGTAATATTAGTTTCAGATGTACCATATAATGATTCAACACTTTTTTTACATCATCTGGTGTTCACAACAGGTATACTCCTTAATCTCCATCACCTATTTAGCCCATCCCCGACCTGCCTTCCCTCTGGTAATCATCAGTTTGTTCTGTATAGTTGAGTCTGTTTCTTGTTTTTTTCTCGCTTTCTGTCGTCCTTTCCTTGCTTGTTTTGTTCCTTAGATTCCACATATTAGTAAAATCACATAGTATTTGTGATTTCTCTGATGGACCTATTTTGCTTAGCATGATACTGTCTCGTTCCATCCATGTCATTGCAGATGGCAAGATTTCATTCTTTGTTATGGCTGAGTAATATTCCATTTTGTGTGTGTGTGAATGAACGTGTATATGTGTGTGTGTGTGTGTGTGTGTATGTATGTGTATACGTTTGCATATATATATGTATGTATGTGTGTATTTGTATACATACACACCACTTTATCCATTCATCAGTCGAAGGACACTTGGGCTACTTCCATAATTTGGCTATAGTAGATAATGCTGCTATAAACATTGCAGTCCATGTACCCCTCTGAATTAGTAATTTTGTGCTCTCTGGGTAAATACCTCATAGTGCAATTGCTGGATCATAGGGTAGTTCTATTTTTAACTTTTTGAGGAAGCTCCATAGTGTTTTCCAGAGTACCAGATTGTACCAGATTGCATTCCTACCAACAGTGCAGGAGGGTTCCCCTTTCTCCATATCCTTGCCAATGCCTGTTGTTTCTTATGTTGTTGATATTAGCCATTCTGACAGGTGTGAGGTGATAACCTCATTGTAGTTCTGATTTGCATTTCCCTCATGATAAGTGATGTTGAGTATCTTTTCATGTGTTTGTTGGCCATCTGTATATCTTCCTTGGAAAAATGTCTGTTCATGTCTTCTGCCCATTTTTTAATTGGATTATTCATTTTTGGGGTGTTGAGTTTTATAAGTTCTTTATATATTGAATATTAACTCTTTTTCAGCTGTTATTTGCAAATAACTTCTCCCATTCCATAGGTTGTCTTTTAGTTTTATTGATTGTTTCCTTCACTGTGCAGTAGCTTTTTATTTTGATGAAGTCCCAATAGTTTATTTTTGCTTTTGTTTGCCTTGCCTTGGGAGACCTATCTAGAAAGAAGTTGCTGTGGCCAATGTCAAAGAAGTTACTGCCTGTACTCTTTTCCAGGATTTTTATGGTTTCGGGTTTCACATTTAGGTCTTTAATCCATTTTGAATTTATTTTTGTGTATGGTGTAAGAAAGTGGTCCAGTATCATTCTTCTGCATGTTGCTGTCTGGTTTCCCAACTCCATTTGTTAAAGAGAAGGTCTTGGATATTCTTTCCTGCTTTGTTGAAGATTATTTGACCATATAGTTGTGGGTTCATATCTGGGTTTTCTATTCTGTTCTATTGTTCCATGTGTCTATTTTTTGTGCCAGTACCATACTGTTCTGATCACTACAGCTTTGTCATATAACTTGAAGTCCAGAATTATGATGCTCCCAGGTTTGCTTTTCTTTTTCAAGGTTGTTTTGACTATTTGGGGTCTTTTGTGGTTCCATACAAATTTTAGGACTGTTTGTTCTAGCTGTGTGAAAAATGCTATTGATATTTTGATAGGGCTTGCACTAAATGTGTAGATTGCTTTGGGTAGTATAGACATTTTAATGATATTTGTTTTTCTAATCCAAGAGCATGGACTGTCTTTCCATTTCTTTGTGTCTTCTTAAGTTTCTTTCATCAATGTTTTATATTTTTCAGAGTATTAGGTCTTTGACCTCTTTAGTTAGGTTTATTCCTAGGTATGTTGTTATTTCTGGTGCAGTTGTAAATGGGATTGATTTCCTTAATTTCTCTTTTTGCTGCTTCATTATTGTTGTATAGAAACGCAACAGATTTCACTCAGTTTTTACTGTCAGAGGACAAGTTGGGACTGCATTGTTGTGATTTTCAGTGGAATGGCACATGGCAGGTACCCAGATGTTTTGTTATAAAGTAGAAGGCATCCGTGTGCAATCAACATGATATGAGATCATCAGAAAAAAGAAGGCTTGTGTTTATTTAAGAAGATCAGGGTGTTTTCATGGAGTGCTTTAATTTGCTTTTATAAAGAAGTATGATACTAATTGGTGATACAAATGGGGTAGGGCATTTTAAGTGGAGGAAGTAGTCTAACCAAAAGGAGATGTGGAGATGAGAAAATATAGGAGATGAGAAAATATAGGGGAGAAAATTGAACTTTTAGAGGAAGGGCTGGTGATGAAATATGGGGAACCAGTATATAAGAACCTCCAAATGCCTCTGCTAATCCTTTAAGTAAGGAGATTTATGAAAGGGCAGAAGTGGCATTTCTGTAAAGAGGCTTAACCTTTAACTGGAAAGCTTGCTTTGGAGTTAACTGAGATAAATTTTATTATCTGGAGATTGAAGGAAGATCTTGAGAGAGTGTATTTGAAATTCTTTTCTCTTCTCTGAAAAAGTAGGAAAATGTACATAGGAAATAAGAAGGTTACTTCACTTCTGGAGGGTTAACTCATAGAACAGATTGGAAGCACTTGGAGTTTTTTGCCTTCCTGAAGGCAACAGCATTCAAAGGCAGCGTTGTTTAACCCCTACATTAGATTGAATTCTCTTGCTCTGTACATCCATCCAACAGAACCATGCGTGTTTTGTTCACCACCATATTCGTATCACTTAATGTGGTGACTACGGTCAAATGACACCTATCCCAGATAGAAGTCTGATAAGCAATAGTATGATTCTTCCATGGTTGGCAAAAGCACAGTGAATGAAGCTAAACTGAGCCCCGCAAAAAAACAAAACAAAACAAAACAAAACAAAACAAAACAAAACAAAACCATATTTAGAAGGTTCTATTAAAAACAGAGCAGAAGGAACCACTCAGGTACGATCTCAGTTTCATGAGTTCAAGCCCCACGTCGGGCTCTGCACTGGCAGCGTGGAGCCTGTTGGGATTCACTCTCTCTCCCCCTCTCTCTGCCCCTCCCCGACTTGCACTGTCTCTGTCTCTCTCAAATAAATAAACTGCAAAAAAAAGTACACTTATAATGTGAGTACTGAGTAATGTGTAGAATTGTTGAGTCATGTACTCAACTGATTTTAAACATATCCTTGCTTCGCTTGAAATTTTCAATCATGTTGAACTTAAAGCACTTATAAGACATCATCATAAAATTTAAGGAGAATAACCAACTAGAAAAATGTTAATAGCACTAGTGGTATTAATAGCATATGACTGTCATTCTTAATATATAAATCTGGTTGAAGATAAACGTAAAAAATCTTCAGTCACTTTAGTGATCAAAAACATTTAGATTGGAAATAAGACTGTATTTTCTTACCTAGAAAATTGACAAAAAGAAAATTGTATTGTTTAGGACTGACAAAGTGAAGAAATGATGAACCACATATAGTTGTTAGAATTGGAAATTGTAGTAACTTGGAAGATAGATTGGCAGTAGGTTTTAGAAACTTTGAAATATGCTTGCCCTTTGACCTTGTAATTTTACTTCTAGAAATTTATCTTAATACAAATAGGTGAAAGTATTTACAAAGGTTTAATTGTAAGGATGCTCATAGCAGTGATGTTTATATTAATGAAAATAGAATGTACATTAAATACAGAATAGTGGCATGTCCATATACTGAAATGTAACACAGCCATTTGAAATGGTGTTCTGGAAGTGAACTTTTGGAAAAAAAAGATAATACTCGTGACGTGAGTGTTCAGTGACGTGCGTGTGCACACTGGGTGGGGGCAGAGAGAGAGGGAGAGAGAGAATCCCAAACAGGCTCTGCACTGTCAGCACAGAACCCAACATGGGGCTCAATCTCATGATCCTAATGCCGAAATCAAGAGTCGAACCCTTAAATGGCTGAGCCACCCAGGCGCCCCCACTAAATCTTTAAGAACTTTATAATAGTAATGATTATGAAAGTACTATGATTCATTTAAAATGAATCTGATATTAATGAACAGTTAAATTATTTCCAGAGTTTTGCTATTAAAAAACACTAGAAGAAATATCCTGCATATGTTGGGAATCATATGTATGTGTACATGTGTGTACATGTATATGTGGTAGGAAGTCTTTGGTAGAAAGGCTGGATCAGAGTTATGTGCATTTTTTGTATTGAAAGACACAAAGAGAATATACCAGTAGACATTTCCACAATAAGTGTGTGAGAGTGCATCTTATCTAACATTTTCAAATAGGGTTTATTTTTATCAGATAGAGACAAAATGAAATCTTAATTTTCACTTCACTGATTTTTGAGTGAGGTTGGGTACATTTTATTCAGTGCACAGCTTTCTTACATCTTTTTCTGTTTTCTAGTGGATATTTTAAAGTATACACTAGATTTAAGATTTAAATCAATCTTCAAGATCTTTTTGTATATTAGCTAAATCAGTACTTTGTCATATATGTTGCAAATACTTTTTGCTACTATTTATGGGAGGCTTTTCTTCAAAGATTTACATGTTTTCTAGTATAATAATGGTTTAATTTTTCTCTTATAACTTTGATCCATTTGGAATGTGTTGTGGTATAGAAAGGAAGATAAAAACTGAGCTTTTTTTTTTTTTTTGAGATGTTTAGGTTTTTGCTCTGACACTGAAGTAATAATTTTATGATAAAATATAAAATATAAAAAGTATTTCCAAATATATGTGAATCTGTCTTCTAGATCTTATTCTGTTGCATTAATTAGTGTATTTATTTTAATTCTGCATCAATTTAATTACTGTGTTATAATTGCTTTACTGTCGGGTTGTACTGGTCCCTTTAGTGTCCTGTTTTTCAGTATCAGCTTTGCTGACATGTTTATTTTCTTTCTATGAAATTTAGAATTATTGTGTCCAGTTTACTTTTTTTGATCTTTGATATTTGGGTTTGCACTAAATTTAGAAATTATTTTAGGGGACATCTTTACATTAAATATTCCTTTCCTGTATAATAAGCTATGTCTTTTCATTTATTTAAATCTTATCCTATGTCAGTCAGTAGAGGTATAGGCTTCTTTTACATAGATTCTGAACATTTAAGGTCACTTAAAAATGCTTAACCTTTTAAATATTTATTGGTACTTTGGGGGGCATAAATTCTAGAGAAAAACATAGAAAATGACTTTATGTCTTCTGGGCACCAAAAGATTTCTTTTTTTTTTTTAATTTTTTTTTTTTAACATTTATTCATTTTTTGAGAGACAAGAGAGAGAGCACAAGCAGGGGAGGGGCAGAGAGAGGGGGAGACACAGAATCTGAAGCAGGCTCCAGGCTCTGAGCTGTCAGCACAGAGCCCTGTGCGAGGCTTGAACTCATGAAACGCGAGATCATGACCTGAGCGGAAGTCGGACGCTTAACCGACTGAGCCACCCAAGTGCCCCAAAAGATTTCTAACATAATAAAAAGCCTGGAAGTTGTACAGCTTTGATTAAATACAAAACTTAATGAAATGTTAGAGACATCACATTAAAATCAAGAATAAGAAAGTATTTCACATTTTTCTGGAGGTTTTAACAAGGGTAACCAAATAGGAAAAAGGAATAATATGAAGATATGGATTGGAGACAAAATTATAGTTAATAGCAGATCATATGATTGCTTTCCTACAAGAAAAAGAAGATGATCAATTGAAAACCCATTGGAATAATAAAGAGTTGAATACATTGGCCAGTTAAAAAATTAAAACGTCTTTTGAACACTAAGGATATGAGGTTGGAAACTGTGCAGAAAGCTCATGCCTTAGTAAAGAACTAAACTAGCCACAGAGTAAAGACAATATAGATTTGTCCTAGCAGAGCCTGGAAACAATCCTTGAAAGAGCTAAGCTGTCCACAAGTTATTTAACTGTCAAGAGAAAATTGAAAATGCTTTAAAGGAAGGTAATAAAATTCATACATTCAGGAGAATGTAACCTATAATCAGGAGGAAAACAATTGTCAGTAGAAACATGCACAAATAACAGGTGATGCAGATTGCAGTAAAGGACTTTAAAATAGTTATTATAAGTATGCTCAGGGATTTAAAGGGAAATATGAACCAGATGAGAAGAGAGATTTTATAAAGGACTGAATGGAACTTGTAGTGCTGAGAAATAATATGAAATAAACAATTCGCTTGACCGGCTCAGCAGCAAATTTGACACCACGTCAGACAAAATCCATGAACTTGAAGACATGGAGGTAGAAACCACCCAAACGGAAGCACAGAAAGAAAAATGAAAGGAACGTAGCCAGTGTAGCTGGTGACCTGCAGGACAATATCCAGATGTTTAGCATACACATAATGGAGTAGTTGGGGGTGGGGAGGGAGCAGGAAGAGGGCAGAAAAACTATTCGAAGAAGGAATGGCCCCAAATTTTCCACATTTGATGAACTAGTATAAACCCATCGGTCCCAGAAACTTGATGAAACCCAAATAAGGTAAAGAAGCCTTAATGAATGGGTGAAAATCAATGAAAAAAAAAAAAATCTTTTTTTTTTTTTTTTTTTTTAACACCAGAGGAAAAATGACATTACGCACAAGGAACAAGGTTAGAAGTACTGCTTGCTTCTTGTCTGAGGCAGTACAAGCCAGAAGACAATGGAATGCATCTTGAAAGTGCTGAAAGAGAACAGTCAGTCTAGAATTCTGTGATCACTGACAATAGTTTTCAAAACCATAAGAGACTCTTAAATACTGAGAATAAACTGAGGGTTGGTGGGGGGTGGGGGAGAGGGTAAAGTGGGTGATGGGCATTGAGGAGGGCACTTGTTGGGATGAGCACTGGGTGTTGTATGGAAACCAGTTTGACAAGAAATTATATTTAAAAAAAACCTGAAGGTGAAATCAAGACATTTGAAGACAGACAAAAGCTTAAAGAATTTTTTGCCAACAGGACTCTGTCACCAGAAATGTTAAAGGAACTTTTAATGACATTAGATGGAAAGGCAGAGCTACATAAAGCAATGGAAGAACAGCCAAAAGAGTAAATACATAAATAAAAAATATAAAAAGCCTGCTTTTTTTTGTCTTAACAGTTTTCTTTAAAAGATAATTGGCTATTTAAAGCAAGCATAATAACGTCACACTGGAGGTAATATACGTGGAAGAGAAGTGTGTGATGACACTAGCACAGAGGATGACACGAGGGTATTGTCATGTTGTTACATTATGTGGGAAGGGGTGTGAGATTTGCAAGTATACTGTGATCGGTTGTTGGTACCTATGGTAATCTGGAAAGCAGTCATACACACAAAAAATAAGCCAGTGAAGAAACGGAATTACTAAAGAACTCAGTCCAGATGAAGGCAGGAAAGAGGACTAAAGCCCTGATCATAAAAAATAGACATCAAAAAAGCAAAATATTAAGTCTGTGTTGCTGGAATATAAAATGGTATAGCCAGTTTGCAAAACAGTTTTATACAGTTAAAACAGAATTATTATATGACCCAGAAATTGTATTCCTAAGATAAATACATGACCAAGAGAAATGAAAGCATATGTTTGTACAGAGGTGGTTCATAACCACCTGATTCCTAATAGCCCCAAACTGTAAACAACGCCAGGGTTTATCTAACAGGTGCATAACTAGATAGTTGTGGTATTAAAACAATGGAGCACCACCTTGTAATAAAAAGAATTGAACTACTGGAGATGGCAATATAGATGAATCTCAGAAATGTGGTGCATGAAAGAGTCAAATGCCCAAGAATGTATACTGTGTGATTATGTTCACATAAAATTCTAGAACATACAGAACTAATGAATAATGTGAGAAAGTAGATGAATGGTTTATTTGAGACTGGGTGGAGGGAAAGTGCGATTTGACTGCAATGGTGTATGAGGACAGGATTGGACAGATTGGCTTGATTCTTACCCCAGTGTATTCATTTGCCAAAACTCTTGAAACTCTGTGTCTAAATTGATGCATTTCTGTATTAAGTCATACCTCAGTGTGTTTCTTTGAAAAGAAAAATAAATAGACCAGAGTTGACTGAGGGGCTATGAAAAAAAAAAAGCCACAAAAAATATCACTGATCTGTAATTGAAGACATTCTTAAATTTGAAAAAATATTAGACACAAAACGTTTGGAAAACATAGAAAATTAAAAACAGAAATAAATGACCAATCAATATATAAAGTGAAGTTAAATCCTAATGTAGTAATTCAAATTATGCTTGTGTAGGTATGAAATTTTCTGAAAGACTAGATGAGAAAGAACAAAGGTTAGCTTTGGGGCTGGGAAATAATGGAAGAAGTACAGGACTTAGAGGGAGACTTTTTACTTTGTGCTATGTTCCATATCTTTTTTTTCTTTAAGTTTTTATTTAAATTCCAGTTAGTTAACATGCAGTGTAATATTACTTTCAGGCGTGCATCATGGTAAGTCAGCACTTCCATAACATCACCTGATACTCATCACGACAAGTGCACTCCTTAATCCCCATCACCTCTTCAGCCCATCCCCACATCCCTTCCCCTCTGGGAACCATCTGTTCTCTGTAGTTAAAAGTCTGTTTCATATCTTTTGAATTTTAAATCATTGACTCTGTGACCTTTCCCTTCTCCCCCATTGAGTGAAATGTAACAAAAATAAGATTTCACATTAAAATAAAAATTAAGGAAACCATTGCATTTATTTTTTGCCAAATAGGGAAGGCTTTATTTTATTTTTTTTAAATGTCACCTCTTGTGGATAAGGATGTGGGAAGGTCATTCTTACATTACAGCTTTCCTTGTACCTAGCATCCTTGAAGAAGCGTCTATCAATATCTATCAGAATCCCTTAAAACCTATTCCTTTTGACCCAGCAATTCCACCTCTGGCAGTTAAGGAAGTAATCAGAGGCACGGACTGAGACATATATGAAATGGTATTTATCATAGCATATTTCATGAAAACAGAGACATAAGTACATATTGAATGTCCAAGAGGAACGTGATTGGGTAAGCAGATTTTGGTAGTACATAAGAAAGTAATGTGCACCCGCTTAAATGGTGTAATGGGGAAAATATTTACGTTACACTAAATTTAAAAAACATGTTATGCCGTTCATATAATGAGGGTAACCAGTAAGCGTTTTATTTATAAGTGTACAATTAAGGGTACAGTTACACTCAAGAGTGAATGGAGGAGCAATTAAATTATTTGCTTAATTTCTTACATTTAAAGACTGACAAATTTTATTTTATTGGGTGACCTTTCAAATAGTTCTGTTCAAAAATGATTTCCCAAAATGAAACCATTTCTAAACACACACAGACCTATATCCTTGTATATTTATCTAAATTTGAAATTATTAGCACCTTCAGTTGACTCTTTTGTATGCTTTTATTTGAGAAGGTATTCTCTCTACAGTTGCTCAGAGGAAGTTCTGCTCAAAAGTAGAATATTCTCACTTCTCCATTTTTTTGCAATTTAAAATGTGTAAATATTTTAGCCTGGCTATTTTCACAGATGTGATTCTTTTCACTCAGAGTATTTTCTACAGAAAACTTTTTTTTTTATTTAATTCAAGCATAATGAAAATACCTTGTTATATTAGTTTCAGGTATATGTTATAGTGATTCAGCAGTTCTAAACATTTCTCAGTGTTCATCAGCCAGTCTGCCCACCCACCTCTCCTCTGGCAACCACTAGTTTGTGCTCTGTATTTAAGAGTTTTTGTTTTTTGTATCTTTTCCTTTGTTCATTTGTTTTGTTACTTAAATTCCATATACGAGTGAACTCATATGGTATTTGTCTTTCTCTGACTTACTTCACTTAGCGTTATACTCTCTAGATGCAACCATGTTGTTGCAAATGACAAGATTTAATTTTTTATAGTTGAGTAATATTTCATTGTATCTATATCTGTATATATACCATATCTTTTTAATCCAGTGGAAAAATTGGGTTGCTTCTCTATCTTGGCTTTTGTAAATAATGCTGCAGTAAACATATGAGTGCATCTATCTTTTTGAATTAGCATTTTCATATTCTTTGGGTAAATACCCAGTAGTGGAATTACTATATCATATGGAAATTCTATTTTTAACTTTTGAGGAACCTCCATAGTGCTTCCACAGTGGCTGCGTCAGCTTGCATTCCCATCAGTGGTGTCGGAGGGTTCCTGTTTCTTCACATCCTCGCCAATACCTCTTCTTTCTTGTGTCGTTGATTTTAGCCATTCTGACAGGTGTGATGATGAGTGATGTTGAGCATCTTTTCATGTATCTGTTAACTCTTGTTCTGTTTTCTTTGGAAAGTTGTCCATTCAAGTCCACTGTCCATTTTTTAATTGGATTATTTGGGGGTTTTTTGGTGTAAAACTTCTATTTTTAATTGGCTTTAGTATTTCTTCCAATTTAGCTGATGCAAAATCAGAAGTCTTCTCAATTTTTTTCCACTGAAGTATATATAAATATATTTAATTTAAAATAGGAGCTCCATCAAGAGTCTTCCTATAAATCAAGATATACCCATTTAAACATTATACATTGGTTGAATTTACATCATTTAATTTTTTAGTTCCTCCTTTGCTGAGGTAAATTTCAGTGTCAACCTGTTCACGTGCTTTGTTGTTTTTTTTTTTTTTAATATGAAATTTATTGTCAAATTGGTTTCCATACAACACCCAGTGCTCATCCCAACAGGTGCCCTCCTCAGTGCCCATCACCCACTTCCCCCTTCCTCCCACCTCCCCCCATCAACTCTCAGTTTATTCTCATTTTTTTAAGAGTCTCTTATGGTTTGACTTCCTCCCTCTCTAACTTTTTTTTTTTCCTTCCCCTCCCCCATGGTCTTCTGTTAAGTTTCTCAGGATTCACATAAGAGTGAAAACATATGGTATCTGTCTTTCTCTGTGTGACTTATTTGTTTTTAATCATTGCAATATGCTAAAAAATTTATTTCATTCCTTGAATTCATTGATTAAAGATTTTCAATGGACTTTGAACAAAACAAAAACAAAATATAGATCACTTATTATGAAAAACATTTAACACGATGTAGGACACAGGTTGATTTGCCTTGTAAATCAGCAGAAGCTTATCAAACATTTTTAAACTCCAGTTGCTGGTGGTCAGTCCAGAGAGATCATGGTTTTTGCTTGGTTGTTTGTTTTTGGTTTTTGGTAGTCATTACATATTTTTTGTTCAGTTTCTCTGATACACATATGTACATTTTAATATCTACCCCTTTTATTTTTGATTAGTTGAAAATTATAGCATTTTGATAAAATGATGATCTGTTTGTTTTTGGGAGCTCATCACCTCACCAGTGTTATACCTTCTTCTTAGGGTTTTTTTATTTTTTTATTTTTTTTTTTATTTTTCCGAGTTGTTGGAATATAGGTAGATATCAAATTTAACATTTTAGATCGTTCCTGTGAGGTTGGGTGTCAAGTATGTGAACAATCTTGTTTAGAATTTAGTGTTTTGAAAAGTGTTTAAATGCACTTCTTCTAAGTGCATTCAATGTTGGGACCTTTGGACAGAAAGTTTTTGTAGGTAAGAGGAAGCTGTTAGACTTCCTAGGGACTTTGTGTTTATACTTGACCACATTGTAATCCATTCACCGCACTGATGCCTAGGTAATCTTTCTTAATGGTATGCTTTTTTCCTTACATATGATGTTATATTTCTTAAAATCCTTCATGACCTTCCATTACACTCAGAATTTTTTTTTTTTTAATTTAGCATGGCCTTACCAGAGTTCTTGTGTAGTCTGGACTATATCTAGCTGTCGAACCTCATCCTGTATCATTCACTTCCCCTTCCTGAGCTCTAGCCACACCAGCCACCTTCCTTTTCCTCGGGGTCATTGCATTTGTTGTTTCCTCTACTGGGATTTCTCTTCTTGCAGATCTGTTCGTCACTGGCTCCTTCTCCTAATGTAGGTTTCAGTGCAAATTGTGTCATTTCAGAAACAGTTTCTCTGAACACTATATATAAAGAACCTTTCTTTTAACTTACCTTCTATCACTAGTACTCAGTATTCTAATTTCTGTATGAAATTATCACTATTTAAAATGGTCTTATTTAATGTAGGAGCAGGAATGTTATATGTCAGGTTCAATACTGTATCTCCCAGAGCATACTAGGCACTTAATATTTGGAAATGAATGACTGTTCTGTGTAGTTTACTGTATCCGTATTTCTTCTTTGATTCTCACTTCTAGCTACAAAAAAAAAATTTGTGGTATTTTCCTAGCATATTTTCAAAGCCAATATGAAAATAGCACCAAATAATTAAAGAACTTTATCTATTTTAATGTTTTCTCAAGACAGAAATAATGGTATATTGAATTGGCGGCATACAAGTGGATATAAAATAAGAGAAAGATTTGTATTTTTACTTCCTCCTGAAAGTAGAAAAGACCCTGGAGAATGGTTTAGAGTTCTCATAGAAATAATCCATGAGCTCTGCTACTTGAATAATTAACCTAGACTTCCTGTTCCAACCGTATCAAACTAATCCTCCCATAACAAAACCAATCATAACAGCTAAGCAAAGCAGTTTAATGGCATTGGAGCAGCTAACTGAGGGAGGACTTCTAGGAGAAGGTCATATCCGTATAAATGTTGGCTTTTTTCCTGAGGACATGTTTTAAATCATTGTGCAGGCAGAGAGGCCAAGCCTCAAGGGGTGGTCATTTGGGGCAGAGGAGACTATGCTCAGGTAGAGTTGCCAGAGTGGCTGAGGCATGAGAGACAAAATCTCAAGACAGGAAGGAATTGCAGAGAAATTTCTAAGCCCAGCAATTTATACATTTCTCTCAAATTGTTGGCTGATTCTGTAACTTTATGTGCATGGGGGCAAGACTCAAGGAAACTTAGAAGGAAATCGTGGTTGGAGGCTAAAGGGCAAAGAAAAAATAACAGCCACATGGTACTGGGGAGAAAGATATTAGTGTTTAAGGCTGCCAAGGTAAAGGGCTCTTGTTAACACCTCAGACTTCCAGCTGCGGTCCCAGAGGGCACTCCCTAGAAATAGAGGTAAAATGGAAATAGACTCCCCTTAAGTCTGCCTGCACTCAACCTGTGTTTCAGAAGGAACTTAACCTTTAGAAAGAATATAATGTTCAAAGTGTCTGTGCTTTTTCATTTATATAGTCTAGCTTCCAGTAAATTATAAGGCAGGCTGAAAAAAGGCAGGAAGATACCCTAGGAGTATATAAGCACAAAAAAGATGTACATAAGATTATTCACTGTCAAAGTCTTTATTAATAGCAAAATATTAGAAAAATGCTGAAGGAACACCAACAGAGGGTTGATTAAATTATGTTTGTGTAATATAGTGGTGTTTTACACATGTATATCAGCATTTGGGGCAGGACAGTTCTTTATTGTATGACACTGACTTAACCATTCTCGGGCACGTTGCATCTTTGGCCCTAACACAATAAACGTAAATTGCACCTTCAAGGTTTGATACAACTCAGAATGCTCTCACACATTTTCATATGCCTCTGGGGTGGGGCATTCAAATTGAAAATCATTAATATCATAGAATTTTGTACAGTTGTTTAAAAAACAATGAGAAAGTTGTGATGAACCAATTATGGAAAGACCACTGCTGTGTATCTTAAAATGCAAGATGCAGAGCAGTATGTATACTTTGCTATATTTTGTGTAATAGAGGAGGAAATAATAGATATTTGGATTGCTTATATATGCATAAAAATTCTGTAGTAATACATAAGAAACTAATGCAAGTGATTATCTGTGGGGCCTGATAGGGTGAAGAGACGTGAGAGTTCAGGGATGAAATCTATTTACTTACTGTATACTTTCCTGTATTGTTTTGATTTTTAAAACCTGTGGATATAGTACCTATTCAAAAAAAGTTATAATAATCTGTTAGATATAAACAAGCTATTGTGTTCGATATAATAATTTCTAAAAGAATTAAAGTTTATGTACTCATTACAAAAATGTTCTGGTCTTTTTCCAATTCTGTCTCCTTTGACCTTTGCCTTCCCTCAGTGGAGTAGGGCGGAACTGGGGCTGGGCATCTGCAGGTAGCAGCATTCTTGCCGAATTTGGTACACTGCACATGGAGTTTGTCCACCTCAGCTACCTGACAGGGGACCCCGTCTACTACAAGAAGGTCAGTTTTCTCGCCGCCTTCTCTTTGTTTATCATAAAAGAGTTCTTTAAGATTTACCGAACGATCGTTGCTTGGAAAATGTTTGCCTTTCCAGGAAGGTGTATGTCAGTACTCTGGGCCCCCCCTTTTTTTTTTCTTTTTAAACTATCTAAAGGAATGTCCATTCTCTTTACAATATTTACTGTTATTTGAGAAGTGTAACCACTAGTAGTTTTGTGAAAATTCTGTTGCCATCTCTATTCAGCATCGCGTTGCAGTGTCCCTAGCTCCAGAACAAGAAAAACAAAGTGAACAGAAAGTTAAAGAATTGAATTGAATTGAAAAGGAAGAAGGAAAAAAATAATCATTCACAGATTACATGATTATCCACCTGAAATCTTAAAATAATCTGTATTTAAACTATTAGAAATAAGAGCATATTTACAGTTTTGAATAGAAGATCAATATAGATATGAAAAATCACCAGCATTTCTCTGCACCAACTACAACAGGCAAGAAAGTATCAGTGTTAACAAACATATGTGGTAGGAACTTTACGTGATGGGAACAAGAGTGTAACTTCCTTACAAATAAGCTTAACAAAAGATAAATAAAGTTCAAAACACTTGAATGACGTTGAGGAGGACCTAAGTAAATGGAGAAGGATGTTCTGTTCATGTACAGCTAAACAGTATCATAAAAACTTTAGTCTTTTCCAGATTGATCTGTAGCATTAATTCAGTGCCACTTAGAACTTCAGTGGCTTCTTTTAAAAAAATGAAACTTGACAAGATTCTTCTAGAATTTATATAGAGGAGAAATGTGGAGTGGGTTTGCATTACCCATATCGACACTCACAGGGAAGTGTTGGTGCATAAAGACAAATAGACTGATGAACAGAATAAATGTTCCTTAAATAGATCCATATATATGTGGAAACATTGTGACAGGGGCAGCATTGCAGATTATAACCATTTGAGGAGCATTAAAGGCTTAAATTTAAAAGACAAGTCTAGTGAAGTTGAAAATACATATACCCTGTGACCCAGCAATTCCACTCTTTGATATGTACATTTACACCATACTATACATAGAAGAATCATTTGCATTAGCAATTTATGTAATAAAATTCAGTACAGCAGTAGGAAGAATTGAATTATATTTATCAATTAAGAGAATATGATACAACCTTTTTTAAAAAGTTAAAAACAAGCAGAGCTGAATAATATGTTTTGTATGGGAATTCAGAAGTGATGAACATAAAACTCAGAACTGTGAGTACAGCCAGGACAGAGTCCGTGCTCTGTAAATGTATAAACAGTGCAGCAAAGGTGTTTGTAGTGTTGCATTTCTTAAATTGGGATGTGAGTGGAATCTGTGTATATTACTTTCTATGTGTGAGCTGTTTCATCGGTTGAGAAGAATTTGCAGGTAAAGACAGCAGTGAAGGAAGACACAGAATTTTTCTTTTCCTGATGAAATTAACAAAAATCTTAAAGACCGGCAAACATTTATCCATAGCAATGAAAGGAGAGGCTGCAGTCTCATGTCACAAGTATGTGACAGCCAAGAAGCAGAAAGCTTGTGGCATGGTACTTAAGTCTGTTTCCCACCTTGTTCTGAACCCTTACTGGGCAAAGGAAGCACGTCATCAGATTCCTGGCACTCCCCATCAGTCCATCTCACAGAGGACACCAGTGCCGAGGGTGTGGGGTGTTCACTTGTCCACAGCTCCCGAGGGGTCTTGCCTCCATCTTCCCTGAACACTGGGACTCCAGATCTCAAATTGTGTCCAGGAGGGGAAGAATACTCCCCTCTCACCCACCCGACACAGTAGGGATGAATTCAGAGACACTGCAGCTGTAACATATCAAACCAAAGTTCAGGTCAGAGCTGATCCTGTTAAACGTGAGCAAGACGCAGAGGGAAAACGTGGCAAGTACATAAACATACTGCAACAGGGTAGTAACAAAACCGTGGTGGTAAATAGCATGTACAAGACTGATAAAGAACCCACTTTCAAATTTCACGAAGTCACTGTAATTTATACTATAATAACAAGTGAACTCAGTAAAATTATAACTCAAAAGAAATAATGATACAAAAAGATTGCAGAACTGAAGAAACAAATTGAGATCTTAAAACGTTATATTTCTATTATGAATAAATAAACGAAAAACAACAAAGCAGTGACTTTACATAATTGAAAACCGATTTACTAACATGGAAAAGCAGGAGACCATCATAGTGGAAACCAAGAAAAAGCATGAAGAGATTAAAAGCTGATAAATGTATAAAATGAAGGTAATCTAGCATATGGGATTTCTGAAGTAGAGGATCTGACAGATAGGAATCACCTAAAAGTGACAGGAAGGAGAGAGAGAACTGCAAATTCCCTTTTTAACAGAATTAAGAGATACTTGATATTTCACACCACAAAATAGGAGAAAAGGTTGCCGTAATCAAGGGCAGAGAGGTTTGGGAAACAAGAGAGGATATTTGTGGCTGCAGATTTCAAGAATAAAAAACCAGAAGAGCACAGTTCCCTGAAATAAATGGTATATCTAGAGGTGCAGAACCGAAGTCCTCATTAGCAGCATTGAGAACAGGGTCACGGGCTGATGGTGGGTGCTTCTTTGGACCCTTCTACAGGCGTGTTGAGAAGCTAGGATAACAGAATTCTCAGGAAACTTTGGTGAGGGAAGAGAATGCGTGACACATTTTCTTTTATGAGCAGTGCTACTGCATTGCTAGTCTCGGTTATCTGGGGAAAAGCAAAGGCGTCCGGTCTCTTCCTGGCCTTTTATGTCATCCTTGTGTAAATAGCTGGTTCAAGGAAAATAACGATGAGTAATTCATCAGGAAAGAACAAGGATAGAATTTATACAGAGGTATGTTATCAGAAAAAAAGAGGGAAGGAACAGGATATATAAGAGATGCCCAAAAAATACTTCTCAGGAAATAGCAATTAAATCCTGACTGAACATCGCCATGAGAAGGAAGATAATGAAGACCTCCTCTCTGTGAAACAAGTATATCAACAGAAATAGAGTGCTCAGAGACAGTTAAGATGTGCTATCAGTAACAAATTGCAAGAAACAGTTACCACCAAAAATGAAAGCCAAATTGGAAGCAGTACAAAGGAGGTGTTCAAAGACAATGATGGACTTAGAAGACAAAATTGAGACAAGCTAGTAAAGGTATCGACAGTAAAAAAGAGATGGATAAAAAGATTCAGAAAGGAAAGGCAGCTGAAAGAGGCAGAGAGGATTCAACGTATGCCTAATTTTCAGAAGACAAAAGAAGGTAATATTTTATTATCCCTAATGGCATCATTTCAAACTGCCTAATCGTGGTTCACGGAATTATTCAGATTGGGATTGTACATAGAGTTGGTCTCAGCCTTGAAAGAACACAGACAACACACCATCCTTGGGCCAGTTCCTAAAACCGCCTAATGACAAAGTCCAGCCAAATGAAAGATGACCGGGACATTGTCCTAACAGGATTTGTGCTGTGCTCAAGCCAGAAAATAATGAAGTATATATAAGGTTCTGTGAAGATGTTTCCCCAAGTCATGCATACTGAGCAGGTTTTATCCTTCAGAGGTAAAAGGAACATTCTCAAATAAGAATACAAGTAGAATACATTTGTGCACTCTCAAAATCCATCCAGTATATAGATGAATGCAGATAAAGTCCCTGAGAAAGCTTCTAGCTTCTTAATATATTTTTGTGATTTCTTTCCTCCGTAGCTTTAGGGAGATCTTTCAGGAATCAAAAGTTTGGGGATTTTAGGAATTTTCAGGATTTCTATTATGGGATCGATATTTAGAGTTCAGTAATTTAGTTCACTTTTTCACCTATTCAGGTTAGTTTCATACTTCTTATTATAAATGTCCTTTTATGATTCCATTTCTATGAAATTATTTCTGTTTTTATATTTAGATATGTACATATTAAATGTGTCTGGAATGATGTGTATTACTGATGTTTCTGATGGTTATTTCTGGATAGTAAAATGTTGGCATTTAAATTAGTTTTGTTCTGTGCTCTTCATATTTTCAATTGTTTCTTGAATTTTAAATAATGGTGGTATATCATCTGGTAAAAATAACGAGTCATTTATAAAGTAGAAGCCTTTCCTGACCACTACCACCACCACCACCACCACCACACACACAGACAGACACACGGGAGATGGTGTAGGTTCTGAGTGAGGAAAAACCACAAAGCCTAGTTGACATTTACTTTATTAATTGTATTCTTTATTTTTGTTAAGGTCATGCATATTCGGAAACTACTTCAGAAAATGGATCGTCCAAATGGTCTTTATCCAAATTATTTGAACCCAAGAACAGGTCGCTGGGGTCAGTGTAAGTATTTCTAGTACAGCCGATGCTATGTCAAAAGGTTATTTGTCTGAAGACTTGCTTGATGTAGTGAAAAGTCCATCACACGTATGGTTGGAACCCCTCAGCTTCTAACCCTGTGATCTGCTAGTGCCGTTACCTTTGGCAAATTTCTAATCTTTTATCGCTTCAGTTTTTCTACGTGTAAATGGAAACACTAATAACCTGTGTCACAAGCAGTATTTTACTCCATTTATGTGTAAGTACTTTGTTAAAAATAGTGCCGCCTTTGCAAAAAAAAAAAAAAAAAGGGTTTCCCCTATTTATAAACCCTAGCTTCATGTAAATAAGAGCATTGCTTTGGATAGGTATTTATTAAAGGAATATGAAGAACGAACAAGGGTCTTAAATGATTAGAAAGGGGGGGCACAGTTGCTCTTGGACAAGATTTGTCCAGTCATTTTAACAGAAAATACCAGGTCTTATTATTCAGATTCTGTGCCAAATGCTTGGATGAAACTAGAGATGAGGGATAACTATGTAGAGCTTGGTCTGAGTTTAGGGAGCTCCCAGGCCAGCAGGGGAAGCAGACACACTTCAAAGTCGTTGGAGCTGGAATATAATGTGGTAAGTGTTACGGTACAGACATGTACCAGTTGTGATGTGAGACTGGCAGAAGTGACTTCCTCGGTGAGGAGAAGGTATTTTGTTTGATGAGAGGGTGATGTTTAAAGCTTCAGAATTGATCTTCGAAGGAATAGATTTTTTAAAAATAACAAATGTTGCGGCACCTGGGTGGCTCAGTCGGTTAGGCATCCGACTTCGGCTCAGGTCATGATCTCACAGTTCATGGGTTTGAGCCCCATGTCGGACTCTGTGCTGACAGCTTAGAGCCTGGAGCCTGCTTTGGATTCTGTGTCTCCCTCTCTCTCTGTTCCTCTCCTGCTCTCACTCTGTCTCTCTCTCAAAAATAAAGGTTTAAAACATTTTTTTAAATAATAAATGTTTATTTGGAAATGTGGAACTTGCAGAATTGAAATAATATATGGGTTTACCAATGGTATTCTCTCTTGAAAGATAGAGAACGAAAACAAAGAGTAGAACGTGTTACTTTGCCCCTAGTATGACATAGTTGGGTTATTTTTGGGACTAATGAAATCATAATGAAACAGTAGAAAATGAGGTGAAAATAACAATCTCTTAATTTTATGTATGGAAAATAATGTTTAATCCATCAGTGAGAAACTATGCTGGTGTTTGCTACCAAGAGTAGGAAAACATTTGTCATGGAATCTTGGGAGCTCCTCTCAAGGAAATTGTCTTTTATTTTGTGAAAGGAAAGCACAGTGGTCAGTACAGTTGTGTCTTTCGTGGATCTGGGAATAAATCTCAGTCTTTGGTTCCTCTTCTGTACTTTTCTTTTTCCTCTTCTGGAATTCTTTACATGTAGCTCATTTTTCTCTTTATTTTGAAGAAAATACAAGATCTGTGCCTCTACTGAGTGGAAATGATACTTTTTTGGAAAAAACAAAACCCCAAAGACAGCATTGCTAAAATATAAAAATGTGCTTTTCTTATTCCAGATAAGGATGACTCGTTTGGATGTCTGCTTAGTAACTTGGGTGAATTTTATTAAAATTCTAAAGTACATTTCCCTCTTAGAGTTTTATTAAGATTTGGGAATAACTCTAATATCAGGAAAAAATTATGTTCAGTTCCTTCTTTACGTCATATGCCAGTGTATATTCTATAACGTAAAGCTTAACTTGAACTGTAAAAAATAACAACATAAAAATACTAGATTTTTTTTTTTTTTTTTTTTTTTTTGTAATCGGGAAAACCTTCTCCTTAAAGAAAAGGTATCAGTTTTTACTATCCAAATGTTAACCTCTTACATTTCCTAGGAAAGGCAAATAACAAGCTAAGGAAATACATTTGATTGTATTTGGAAAACAGAGTGTTCATATCTTCTGTATATCAAGAACTCTTATAAGATAATAAGAAAAAAGATAATCATTCTTAATAGAAAGATACACTGAGAAAAATTGGTTCATGAAAAAACAGAACACAAATGGACAATAAACAGATGTGCATTTTTAATCCTAAAAGTGGTGTTACTGAAGATACATGGTATATGGAGACAATGTAATGTGACAACATCCTCTTTCTGTACAGACTGGTGCTATATATATAAATTCTATATAATTTACTATATAAATTCCATAGTAGAATTTGCAAACACTACCATCTTTGGTGTCCTATTTGTAGAGATCTTTGTCCCTCTCTTCCCGCTTCACCACCACCATAATCAAATCAATGCAGCTTTTATTTTATTTATTTTATTGAAGTGTAGTTGACATACAATATTATACGGTTGACCTTTGAACAATGTGGAGATTAGGGGCACAGTCGGAAGTGGGAGTTTGACTCCCACCCAAAACTTAACTACCAGGAGCCTAGTAGTTGACTGAAAAGCCTTACCAATAACATAAACAGTTGATTAACACAAATTTTGTGTGTTATATTCTTAAAGTAAAGCTACATAAAATATTAAGAATATCACAAGGAATAGTAAATACATTTACAGTACTATACTGTATTGAAAAAAAATCTGCATGTAAATGGACCTGCACAGTTTAAACCCATGTTGTTCAAGGGTCAACTGGATTAGTTTCAGGTATACAACATTGTGATTCCCAATGCAGCTTTTAAACAGAAGACACTATTCTTTATCTATTAAATTAATAAAGGAAATGGGCATATCCCTGTATCCAGAGTTTCAAAAACTGAAAAATTTGTATGCCCTTTGAACCAGTGACTTATTTCTAGGTATTTATTCCAAAGAAATTTGGACATATACATACATATATATATTTCTATATATATGTATATATACACACACACACATACACACACACACATATATAAAGTTTATTTGCAGTAACTTTGAAGTTATTTATAATATGAATAATTTGGAAACATTCTAAAGCAGTCTTGTTCAATAGAACTTTCTGTAATGAGAAAAATGTTCTGTATCTGTGCTATCTGTATAGGCGTCACTAAATGCATATGCTGTTGAGCACTGGAAATGTTAGTACAGATGTAGAGCTGCATTTAAATTTTATTTACTTTTAGTTAATTAAGTAAATAGCTACTTGTGACTAGTGCCTGTTGCATTGGACAGTGCAGTTTGTTTTTTTTTTTTAATATATGAAATTTACTGTCAAATTGGTTTCCATACAACACCCAGTGCTCATCCCAAAAGGTGCCCTCCTCAATACCCATCACCCACCCTGCCCTCCCTCCCACCCCCCATCAACCCTCAGTTTGTTCTCAGTTTTTAACAGTCTCTTATGCTTTGGCTCTCTCCCACTCTAACCTCTTTTTTTTTTTTTTTTTTTTTTCCCCTTCCCCTCCCCCATGGGTTTCTGTTATGTTTCTCAGGATCCACATAAGAGTGAAACCATATGGTATCTGTCTTTCTCTGTATGGCTTATTTCACTTAGCATCACACTCTCCAGTTCCATCCATGTTGCTACAAAAGGCCATATTTCATTTTTTCTCATTGCCACGTAGTATTCCATTGTGTCTATAAACCACAGTTTCTTTATCCATTCATCAGTTGATGGACATTTAGGCTCTTTCCATAATTTGGCTATTGTTGAGAGTGCCGCTATAAACATTGGGGTACAGGTGCCCCTATGCATCAGTACTCCTGTATCCCTTGGATAAATTCCTAGCAGTGCTATTGCTGGGTCATAGGGTAGGTCTATTTTTAATTTTCTGAGGAACCTCCACACTGCTTTCCAGAGCGGCTGCACCAATTTGCATTCCCACCAACAGTGCAAGAGGGTTCCTGTTTCTCCACATCCTCTCCAGCATCTATAGTCTCCTGATTTCTTCATTTTGGCCACTCTGACTGGCGTGAGGTGGTATCTGAGTGTGGTTTTGATTTGTATTTCCCTGATAAGGAGCGATGTTGAACATCTTTTCATGTGCCTGTTGGCCATCCGGATGTCTTCTTTAGAGAAGTGTCTATTCATGTTTTCTGCCCATTTCTTCACTGGGTTATTTGTTTTTCGGGTGTGGAGTTTGATGAGCTCTTTATAGATTTTGGATACTAGCCCTTTGTCCGATGTGTCATTTGCAAATATCTTTTCCCATTCCGTTGGTTGCCTTTTAGTTTTGTTGGTTGTTTCCTTTGCTGTGCAGAAGCTTTTTATCTTCATAAGGTCCCAGTAATTCACTTTTGCTTTTAATTCCCTTGCCTTTGGGGATGTGCCGAGTAAGAGATTGCTACGGCTGAGGTCAGAGAGGTCTTTTCCTGCTTTCTCCTCTAAGGTTTTGATGGTTTCCTGTCACACATTCAGGTCCTTTATCCATTTTGAGTTTATTTTTGTGAATGGTGTGAGAAAGTGGTCTAGTTTCAACCTTCTGCATGTTGCTGTCCAGTTCTCCCAGCACCATTTGTTAAAGAGACTGTCTTTTTTCCATTGGATGTTCTTTCCTGCTTTGTCAAAGATGAGTTGGCCATACGTTTGTGGGTCTAGTTCTGGGGTTTCTATTCTATTCCATTGGTCTATGTGTCTGTTTTTATGCCAATACCATGCTGTCTTGATGATGACAGCTTTGTAGTAGAGGCTAAAGTCTGGGATTGTGATGCCTCCTGCTTTGGTCTTCTTCTTCAAAATTACTTTGGCTATTCGGGGCCTTTTGTGGTTCCATATGAATTTTAGGATTGCTTGTTCTAGTTTCGAGAAGAATGCTGGTGCAATTTTGATTGGGATTGCATTGAATGTGTAGATAGCTTTGGGTAGTATTGACATTTTGACAATATTTATTCTTCCAATCCATGAGCAGGGAATGTCTTTCCATTTCTTTATATCTTCTTCAATTACCTGCATAAGCTTTCTATAGTTTTCAGCATACAGATCTTTTACATCTTTGGTTAGATTTATTCCTAGGTATTTTATGCTTCTTGGTGCAGTTGTGAATGGGATCAGTTTCTTCATTTGTCTTTCTGTTGCTTCATTGTTAGTGTATAAGAATGCAACTGATTTCTGCACATTGATTTTGTATCCTGCAACTTTGCTGAATTCATGTATCAGTTCTAGCAGACTTTTGGTGGAGTCTATCGGATTTTCCATGTATAATATCATGTCATCTGCAAAAAGCGAAAGCTTGACTTCATCTTTGCCAATTTTGATGCCTTTGATTTCCTTTTGTTGTCTGATTGCTGATGCTAGAACTTCCAGCACTATGTTAAACAACAGCGGTGACAGTGGGCATCCCTGTCGTGTTCCTGATCTCAGGGAAAAAGCTCTCAGTTTTTCCCCGTTGAGGATGATGTTAGCTGTGGGCTTTTCATAAATGGCTTTTATGATCTTTAAGTATGTTCCTTCTATCCCGACTTTCTCAAGGGTTTTTATTAAGAAAGGGTGCTGGATTTTGTCAAAGGCCTTTTCTGCATCGATTGACAGGATCATATGGTTCTTCTCTTTTTTTTTGTTAATGTGATGTATCACGTTGATCGATTTGTGAATGTTGAACCAGCCCTGCATCCCAGGAATGAATCCCACTTGATCATGGTGAATAATTCTTTTTATATGCTGTTGAATTCGATTTGCTAGTATCTTATTAAGAATTTTTGCATCCATATTCATCAGGGATATTGGCCTGTAGTTCTCTTTTTTTACTGGGTCTCTGTCTGGTTTAGGAATTAAAGTAATACTGGCTTCATAGAATGAGTCTGGAAGTTTTCCTTCCCTTTCTATTTCTTGGAATAGCTTGAGAAGGATAGGTATTATCTCTGCTTTAAATGTCTGGTAGAACTCCCCTGGGAAGCCATCTGGTCCTGGACTCTTATTTGTTGGGAGATTTTTGATAACCGATTCAATTTCTTCGCTGGTTATGGGTCTGTTCAAGCTTTCTATTTCCTCCTGATTGAGTTTTGGAAGAGTGTGGGTGTTTAGAAATTTGTCCATTTCTTCCAGGTTGTCCAATTTGCTGGCATATAATTTTTCATAGTATTCCCTGATAATTGTTTGTATCTCTGAGGGATTGGTTGTAATCATTCCATTTTCATTCATGATTTTATCTATTTGGGTCATCTCCCTTTTCTTTTTGAGAAGCCTGGCTAGAGGTTTGTCAATTTTGTTTATTTTTTCAAAAAACCAACTCTTGGTTTCGTTGATCTGCTCTACAGTTTTTTTAGATTCTATATTGTTTATTTCTGCTCTGATCTTTATTATTTCTCTTCTTCTGCTGGGTTTAGGCTGCCTTTGCTGTTCTGCTTCTATTTCCTTTAGGTGTGCTGTTAGGTTTTGTATTTGGGATTTTTCTTGTTTCTTGAGATAGGCCTGGATTGCAATGTATTTTCCTCTCAGGACTGCCTTCGCTGCATCCCAAAGCGTTTGGATTGTTGTATTTTCATTTTCGTTTGTTTCCATATATATTTTAATTTCTTCTCTAATTGCCTGGTTGACCCACTCATTCGTTAGTAGGGTGTTCTTTAACCTCCATGCTTTTGGAGGTTTTCCAGACTTTTTCCTGTGGTTGATTTCAAGCTTCATAGCATTGTGGTCTGAAAGTATGCATGGTATAATTTCAATTCTTGTAAACTTATGAAGGGCTGTTTTGTGATCCAGTATGTGATCTATCTTGGAGAATGTTCCATGTGCACTCGAGAAGAAAGTATATTCTGTTGCTTTGGGATGCAGAGTTCTAAATATATTTGTCAAGTCCATCTGATCCAATGTATCATTCAGGGCCCTTGTTTCTTTATTGACTGTGTGTCTAGATGATCTATCCATTTCTGTAAGTGGGGTGTTAAAGTCCCCTGCAATGACCACATTCTTATCAATAAGGTTGCTTATGTTTATGAGTAATTGTTTTATATATCTGGGGGCTCGGGTATTTGGCGCATAGACATTTATAATAGTTAGCTCTTCCTGGTGGATAGACCCTGTGATTATTATATAATGCCCTTCTTCATCTCTTGTTACAGCCTTTAATTTAAAGTCTAGTTTGTCTGATATAAGTATGGCTACTCCAGCTTTCTTTTGGCTTCCAGGAGCATGATAAATAGTTCTCCATCCCCTCACTCTCAATCTAAAGGTGTCCTCAGATCTAAAATGAGTCTCTTGTAGACAGCAAATAGATGGGTCTTGTTTTTTTATCCATTCTGATACCCTATGTCTTTTAGTTGGCACATTTAATCCATTTACATTCAGTGTTATTATAGAAAGATATGGGTTTAGAGTCATTGTGATGTCTGTATGTTTTATGCTTGTAGTGATGTCTCTGGTACTTTGTCTCACAGGATCCCCCTTAGGATCTCTTGTAGGGCTGGTTTCGTGGTGACAAATTCCTTCAGTTTTTGTTTGTTTGGGAAGACCTTTATCTCTCCTTCTATTCTAAATGACAGACTTGCTGGATAAAGGATTCTCGGCTGCATATTTTTTCTGTTTAGCACACTGTAGATATCGTGCCAAGCCTTTCTGGCCTGCCAAGTTTCAAAGGAGAGATCAGTCACGAGTCTTATAGGTCTCCCTTTATATGTGAGGGCACGTTTATCCCTTGCTGCTTTCAGAATTTTCTCTTTATCCTTGTATTTTGCCAGTTTCACTATGATATGTCGTGCAGAAGATCGATTCAAGTTACGTCTGAAGGGAGTTCTCTGTGCCTCTTGGATTTCAATGCCTTTTTCCTTCCCCAGTTCAGGGAAGTTCTCAGCTATAATTTGTTCAAGTACCCCTTCAGCACCTTTCCCTCTCTCTTCCTCCTCTGGGATACCAATTATGCGTATATTATTTTTTTTTAGTGTATCACTTAGTTCTCTAATTTTCCCCTCATACTCCTGGATTTTTTTATCTCTCTTTCTTTCAGCTTCCTCTTTTTCCATAACTTTATCTTCTAGTTCACCTATTCTCTCCTCTGCCTCTTCAAGCCGAGCCATTGTGGTTTCCATTTTGTTTTGCATTTCGTTTAAAGCGTTTTTCAACTCCTCGTGACTGTTCCTTAGTCCCTCGATCTTTATGGCAAGAGATTCTCTGCTGTCCTGTATACTGTTTTCAAGCCCAGCGATTAATTTTATGACTATTATTCTAAATTCACTTTCTGTTATATTATGTAAATCCTTTTTGATCAGTTCATTAGCTGTTGTTATTTCCTGGAGATTCTTCTGAGGGGAATTCTTCCGTTTGGTCATTTTGGAGAGTCCCTGGCGTGGTGAGGACCTGCAGTGCACTTCCCCTGTGCTGTGGTGTATAACTGGAGTTAGTGGGCGGGGCCGCAGTCCGACCCGATGTCTGCCCCCAGCCCACTGCTGGGGCCACAGTCAGACTGGTGTGTGCCTTCTCTTCCCCTCTCCTAGGGGCGGGATTCACTGTGGGGTGGCGTGTTCCGTCTGGGCTACTTGCACACTGCCAGGCTTGTGTTGCTGGGGATCTGGCGTATTAGCTGGGGTGGGTAGGCAAGGTGCACGGGGGGTGGAGGGGCAGGCTTAGCTCGCTTCTCCTTAGGTGATCCACTTCAGGAGGAGCCCTGTGGCAGCGGGAGGGAGTCAGATCCGCTGCCGGAGGTTTGGCTCCGCAGAAGCACAGAGTTGGGTGTTTGCGCGGAGCGAGCAAGTTCCCTGGCAGGAACTGGTTCCCTTTGGGATTTTGGCTGGGGGATGGGCGGAGGAGATGGCGCTGGCGCCTTTGTTCCCCGCCAAGCTGAGCTCTGCCGTCCGGGGGCTCAGCAGCTCTCCCTCCCTTTGTCCTCCAGCCTTCCCGCTTTCCGAGCAGAGCTGTTAGCTTATGACCTCCCAGACGCTAAGTCGCGCTTGCTGTCGGAACACAGTCTGTCCGGCCCCTCCGCTTTTGCCAGCCAGACTCGGTGGCTCTGCTTGGCCGGCGAGCCGCCCCTCCGCCCCGGCTCCCTCCCGCCAGTCCGTGGAGCGCGCACCGCCTCGCCGCCCTTCCTACCCTCTTCCGTGGGCCTCTAGTCTGCGCTTGACTCCTGAGACTCCCTTCTGCTAATCCTCTGGCGGTTTTCTGGGTTCTTTAGGCAGGTGTAGGTGGAATCTAAGTGATCGGCCCGGACGCGCTGTGAGCCCCGCGTCCTCCTACGCCGCCATCTTCCGGAACCCCTGGACAGTGCAGTTTTAAACATCCTATGAAAGAGATTTAGTTAAATAAATTGTAGTACCTTCAGATATAATATACTATGCAGCCATTAAAAGTTAGGTTACAGAATACTTGGCTTAGATAAATATGTTATCTGTGTTTTTTCCTTAATGCTTGTTTTTATTTTCTTCTTTATATCTGTATTAATCTAAATTTGATAATGGACATCTATCAGTTTTAAAGTAAGATTAAAAACATTTTTTTTAAAGCAGCTTTATTGAGAAACAGCACATGTGCCATATAATTTACCTATTCAGAATATACAGTTGAATGGGTTTTAGTATTTATAACCATCCTCAACATCAACTTTAGAACATTTTCATTAACCCCCAAAGGAATCCTGTACCATTTAGCTATCACCCATCTATTTGCCTATTCCCCACTCTCCGCAGCTTTAAACAACCACTAATCTATTCTTGTGTCTCTCTAGATTTGTCTGTTCTAGACTTCTCACGTCATCCACATACTGTGTGGTCTTTTGTGATTGGCCTCTTTGATTTAGCAAAATGTTTTAAAGATTCTTCCATATTATACCTTGTATCAGTACTTGGATTTTTTAATGCCTGAATAATTCTCCCATTTTATGGATATACCACTGTTGTTTATCCATTCATCAGCTGATGACTTTGGGGTTGCTTCCACCAGGTTATTTTTCACTGTTGTTCTTTTTTTTATTGATTTATAGTTGACATACAATATTATATTAGTTTCAGGTATACAACATAGTGGTTCTGTGTTTTTATACATTATGAAATCATCACCTTGATAGGTCTAGTTACTGTCTCTGTACAAAGTTATTACTATATTACTGACTGTATTCCCCTATGCTATACATCATATTTCCACGACTTGTTTATTTTATAACTGGAAGTTTGTAAATCTTAATCCCCTTCACGTGTTTCTCCCATCGCCCCCCCCCCCCCTTTCTGGCAACCACTAGTTCTGTGTATCTGTGAGTCACTTTTTCTTTCATTTTGTTTGTTTTTTTTAGATTCCACATATAAGTGAAATTATACAGTATTTGTTTTTCTCTGTATGACTTCTTTCACTTTGCATAATATGCTCCGAGTCTGTCTATGTTGTCACAGACGGCAAGATCTTATTCTTTTTTGTGGCCAAGTAATAGTCCATTATATATGCACTATATCTTCTTTATTTATTCTTCTATGGATAAACACTCAGGTTGCTTCCATATCTTGGCTATTGTAAATAATGCTACAATGAACATAGAGGTATGTACATCTTTTTGAATTAATGTTTTTGTTTTCTTTGGATAAATACCTAAAGAGGGATTGCTGGATTACATGGTAGTTCTGTTTTTAATTTTTTGAGAAACCTCCATACTGTTTTCTGTAGTGGCTGCAGCAGTGTACATCCCTACCAACAATGCACAAGGGGGTCCCTTTTCTCCACATCCTTATCAGCACTTGTCATTTCTTGACTTTTTGATAATAGCCATTCTGACAGATGTATGGTTTTGGTTTGCATTTCCTTGATAATTAGTTATGTTGAGCATCTTTTCATGTGCCTGTTGGCCATCTTTATGTCTTCTCTAGAAAAATGTCTCTTCAGATACTCTGCACATTTTTTAATTGGGTTGTTTTGTTTTTTTGTTATTGAGTTGTATGAGTTCTTTATGTATTTTGGATATCAACCCCTCACCAGGTATATCGATAACAGATATTTTCTTCCCACTCAGTAGGTTGCCTTTTCATTTTGTTGATGGTTTCCTTCACTGTGCACAAATATTTTTTAAAACTCATTTTGATGTTTTATTTATTTTTGAGAGGGAGAGGGAGAGAGTGGGAGCAGAGGAGGGGCAGAGAGAGACAGACAGAATCTGAAGCAGGCTCCAGGCTCTGAGCTGTCAGCACAGAGCCCAACACGGGGCTTGAACCCATGAATTGCAAGATCATGATGTGAGCTAAAGTCGGACACTTAACTGACTGAGCCACCTGGGCACCCCACAAATATTTTTTTTAAGTTTATTTATTTATTTTGAGAGAGGTGGAGAGAGCAGGTGTGGGGAAAGGACAGAGAGAGAGGGAGAGATGGAATCTCAAGCAGGCTCCGTGTTGTCAGCACAGAGCCCAACACGGGGCTCAAACTCATGAATTGTGAGATCATGACCTCAGTCAAAATCAAGAGTTGGCTGCTTAACCAGCTGAGCCACCCAGGCATCCCTGTGCACAAACATTTTTAAATAAAAAAGAGGATGTCATTTTCCACATCAAAATCTTAGAATACTGAAAAAAAAAAAACAACTCACTGTCTGAGAATTGCCAGCCTTTAAAATGACAGACAGTATAGCATTCACAGCATCTTAATTATTAAAAATACAACTTTTTCTTTTAAATAGTACTGTGAAAATTGAGTAATGACATGAAAAAGAATGAAATTGGGCCCTTACTTTATATACAAAACTTAGCTCAAAATGCATCAAAGACCCTAAAAATAAGAAATAAATTATAAAACTCTTAGGAGGAAACAGGGACAAATCTTCATGACCTTGGACTTGGCAGTGGTTTCTTCAGAAGCAGAAGCAATAAAAGAAAAAGTAGTAGATAAATTGGATTTTATTAAAAGTAAAAACTTGTGCATCAAAGGACTATCATGACAGTGGAAGACAACCCACAGAATGTGAGAAAATATTTGCAAATCACATATCTGATAAGAGTTTAATATCCAGAATATATGAAGAACTTCTACAACTCAGCAACGAAAAGATGGTTAAAAAATGGGCAAAGAACTTGAATAGACATTTCTCCAAAGAAGATCTGCAAGTGGAAAATAAACATGTGAAAAAGATGCTCGTTATCGTTAGTCATTAGGGAAAGGCAAGTCAAAAAAGCACTATGAGATTCCACTTCATACCTACTATGATGGCTGTCATCAAAAAGACAGAAAATATGTGTAAGCAAAGGTGGTGGGGAGAAATTGGAATCCTTATACATCGCTGCTGGGAATGTACACCGTGAAAAACAATTTGGTAGTTCCTCAAAAAGTTAACTACAGAAAACCCACTGTGATCCAGCAATTTAACTCCTGAGTGTATACCCCAAAGTTTGAAAGTAAGGACTGAGATACTTGTATGCTAACGTTCACACAACCCTTATTCACAGTAGCCCAAGTAGAAACACCCGAAGTGTCCAACAGATGAATGAACGAACACATTGTGGCACATGCACACAATGGAGCATCGTTTGGCTGTGACAGGAATGAAGAGCTGCCACACGCTGCCACACAGATGAGCCTGGAAGGCATTGTGATAAATGAAAAAGTCCAGTCACAAGAAGGACAAGTCCTGTATGATTGCACTTTACCAAATAGTCTAAAGCAGTCAAGTTCATAGTCAGAAAGTGGATTAGTGGTTGAGACTTGGGTGAAAGGGGAGGTGGGAATTATTACTCCACAGGTACAGAGTTTCTCTTTGGGATGATGAAAAAGTTTTGGAAATAGAGCTGTACAACATTGTGAATGTAATTAATGCTCCTGAATAGTGCACTTAAAGCATGATTAAAGTGGCAACTTTCATGGTACATGTATTTCGTCACAATTAAAAAATGGCAATAAAATATTTCATTCTTCCTTTTCTTCTCACAATAAATTCAAATTACTTCTTCAGAATATATTCACACATAGCAGTTACTAATTTTGAGAATGTTACAAAAAGAACAATTCACTGGTTATTTTAGCAAGGGGACTTCAAAATCCCAGGGAAACTATCCTAATATCCTTTTAGCAGCTGTGGTCTTCACTAAATTGTCCAATTTGTTCCTTTTAATGTTTTTGTATATTTTATATCAGCTTCAGAAAAGTGTATCAAATCCATTATTGTCTTTGAGCACTATACATCTGTCACATCTATAAATAGTCTGCAAAACAAACAGTGAATCGAACTGAAATTTAACAATCCAGCTTTGGCTGACTGTATTGTAATTAGAGTAATGGTGGTGTCTGCGACATGCACATAGCAATCACAGAGAATAATTATTGGTAATTACCTTCAGGAAAAGTACTTGGCAACAGATATAAAAGAACATAGTAAGGAACCTAGATTTAAAGGCACATTATTAGTATTTTTTTCTCTTTTCTCCTCTTTGTTTTCTCACTGGCTTTCCAAGCACAGCGCTTAGCCGATGCCATATAATGACTAAAGGGAAGAAAATATAGGAAATTGTTCATTACGGATTCAGTATGTTTTATACTACTAAATTAAAAATCATGGAAAAAACAAGTATGGGTATGAGTTAGAAGACTAACCCTGGCTTTCCTGCTTAATAATTTACTGTAATAATTTAGATGAGTTATTTAACTTCTCCATGCTTTTTGTTTCTTCATCTGTTCTCATTATCCTTTTCTAATAGGATGATCATGTAGGTCATATTTTTGAGGTACTGTGTTTGAAAATGCCTCATAATCCATGACATGATACAAATATCAGCTTTTATTCTAGAATTTCCTATAAGAAAACTTCAAAAAATACCTTCCGTTAGAAACCTGCCATTAACTTAATAACATGCTGAGGCAGATCGTACGAATCATTGATATTTAGTAGTGCTTTATGATGTGTTATCAATGTCTGCATCTCCAAAGGACCTGAGAGTGACATGGTTCATCAGATTTGACGCCTGGGAAGACATGATTCAGTGGTTTAAGCAAGGTCAGACTACTGGGTGATAAATTCTGAGGTTACCATGGATCTCAGGCTTCGGCTGTTTATTCATTTATTAAGCATATAATCTTCAACTAGAGCAACAGCCTAGAAGAGCTGGAGAGAACCTCTTTGTTGTCCTAGAGCCTTGGTAACTTAGAACTAAATCTGTAAACCCTGGCAGTAATTCACAGACCTAAACAACATCTCCCCTAAATCATGATACCAAAGACTTTTGCCTTTCTCTGCTAATTACCCTGTTATTTTACCTCCTTTAATTCCTGTATGTCTCCGTTATCTTGTTTTCTTTCCTGCTCATTTGTTAATCCTTTCTGTAGATGACACCATGCCTAGAAATATTTGTAGGTGGCTAGGACAAAATAGAAAATGCCCAATGTGTTACTTGAATGACTCTTACTTGTGTAAGTGTCATGCCCCAGCGTACCATTTGTGTTCTTTAATCACTCCCTGCAAACTCCCATGGCTCAAATCTGTTTCATATATTGGTAACCCCCAAGTGTATATCCCCAGTCTCTCGGGATTTCCACATACCTGATTGTCACATCTATTTGGATATCCAGCTAGTGCCTCAAATTCCACATGCCCCAAATTCAAACTCCTTCTACTTTAAATCATTTCCTCCTTCAGTATTATCAATTTCAGTGAAGAGCACCATTGTTCACCCATTTGCCCAGCCAGAAATCTAGACATCATCCATGATTTCTCTTTTTTCACTTTTTTTTTCAGTAAACATCTGATAGGTTTCAAACTCAAAGTGTATAGTATCTTCAAGAAAGATTATTCAGTTTTAAGATGTTAATAAACATTTAAATTCAGTTGAAGGGTAGATGTTATAGATAAAACCAGCCAAGAGGGGGAGGATTCCTGAGAAGGAAGCAGAAGTAGTTAGGGTCCAGAGCTAGATGGAGTATGTAGAGAAGGGGTATTTCTTCCTCTTTAATAAGCAAAGCGAACAGATAAAATGATAGTTGGGGGTGCAACAAGTTGAAAGATACGTTTTTAGGGTTTCCTCTCTCCCCCATCAGTGGTCTATATTTTTCTGTGAATTAGGAGGCAGGGTTGTATGCTGAGAGTAGGCAGAAGGTAGAGCTGTAGGGGACTTTTGAAGAAGAAATTTCAAATACCTGCTTTAAGGACTGGGAAAGAACAGTAATCAAGAAGTCACGCTAAAGTTGACAAGCGATGTTGGGGTTCTCATTCATGGTGAAAGTTGCGAATTTGGGGATAATAGTAGAGCAGACTGACAACTGGGCTGCTGTTTTACCTGGTTGGGTGCAACAAAACAATGGAGCAAGGATCCTGAATATTTGGACAAGAGGATTGGTGACCTGTTGCTTCTTTTCGTATCCAGCCTAGACTGCATAGGATCCAAACCAATGGGGGAGTATTCGAGTACTTTACCTTCTATTTTATCTGTCCTTCCAATCCCAAAACTTGTATCAACCCAGCCATCTACCTTTCCCATTTGTAGACTCAGCTGAGCATTGCTGATGAAAATCATCTGTAGTTATGTTGAAGTTGCTATAAATTTATAATTTCCATTTCCACCTGGATCTTTTGTACCTCTGACAGTTCTTTGATCAGTTTACTTCTCTTGCTTACTCTTCCAAATCTTCTATACAAACCTCCTGTCCATCCCCAACTCACTTTTGACCATTTCCTTATTTTCAGTTTCCTGAGCAATTTTATTTAGGTATATCTTGATTAAAAAGTTTTATGGTGTATTTATAGAGGTTTAAAAAAATTTTTTTTTGAATTCCAGTGTGATTCTCAGTATTTTTTAAATGGAGTTAAGTTTGTTGCGTTACTGATAGGACTAATTTCAGGTATCTTTTTTGTTTTGTTTACTTGCTTTTTTAATAACAGCTTTATTAAGGTAGAGTCGGGGAGCCTGGGTGGCTCAGTAAGTGAAGCGTCCCGATTTGATTTCAGCTCAGGTCATGATCTCACAGTTTGTGAGATCGAGCCCTGCGTTGGGCTGTGCACTGAGAGTGCAGAGCCTGCTTGTGATTCTCTTTCTCCCTCTGTCTCTGCCCCTCCCCTGCTTGCATGCTCGCTCTAAATAAACAAACAGGTGTCATTGACATATAGTAAACGGTACATGTTTAAAGTGTACAGTTTGGTAAGTTTTTAAATGAGTATATACCTATGGAATCATCACTGCAATCAAAATAATGAACCTATCTATCACCTCTAAAGGTTTCCTCATCCCCCTTTATGAGTCTTCTTTCACTCCCCTTCTCACTTCTTCCTTAAGCAACTGCTGATCTGCTTTCTTTCGTCATAGATACATTTGCATTTGTAGAGCTTTGTATAAATGGAATCCTTTGTATGCTTTATTATTGTCTGGCTTCTTTCACAGAGCATGATTATTTTGAGATTTGCCCATGCCGTGTTTATCAGTAGTTCTGAGTAGAGTTCTACTTTCTAGAATGCCCTGATTTGTTTCTCCGTTCACCTGTTGATGATCATTTGGGCTGTTTCCACTTTGGGGTGATCACAGACAAAGTGCTATGAGCATTGACATACAAGCCTTCACGTTGACGTACGTTGTCATTTTGTTGAGTGAAGACCTGGGAGTGAATGTTTGTATCATATGGTAGGTGTGTATGCTTAACTTAGTAAAAAATTGTCCAACTCTTTTCTGAAGTGGATGGTACCATATTCCATTCCCATGAGCAGCGTTCCTCCACATGTGCACCAGCACTTGACATGGTCAGCCTTTTCCTTTTAGCCACTGTAATAGGTGATTAACACTTCCCAAATCACCAGTGAGATGTCTTTTTCATGAGCTACTTCCCATCCATTTATCTTCTTTGGTGAATTATCTGATCAGACCCCTCTCCGGTTGCCCATTTTGTAAATGGAGGTTTTCTCTCAGTCTTTGACTTGTCTTTTCATTCTTTAACAATGTTAAAGAAAAAAGATTCCAATTATGAAGTCCCATTTTATCAGTCTTTTTTAATGAATTATTCTTTTGTGTCATATCTAAGAAATCTTTGTCTAACTCAAGGCCACAAAATTTCCTCCTGTGTTTTCTTCTAAAAGTTGCAGAGCTTTAGGTTTTATATTTTGGTCTGTGATCTGCTTTCAGTTGATTTTTATACAGGTATCAAAGTTCTTTTTTTCTTTTCTTTCTTTCTTTTTTTTTTCTCTTTTGCATGTGGGTGTCTGATTATTCCATACACCCATTTGTTGAAAAGACTGTCTTTTCTCCACTGCATTGGCTTTGGCTTTGCACCTTTGTCAGAAATCAGTTGTACATATAGGTATAAGTTTTTGGATTCTTTTCTGTTCTGATGGCCTATTTTATGTATTATTATGCCAGTGCCATGCTGTTTTGATTACTCTAGCTTTATTACAGGTATTGAAATCAAGTAGGATTAGCCCTCTGAGTTTTTTCTTTCTCAAAACTGTCTTGGTTATCTAAGTCCTTTGCATTTCCATATTAATTTTAGCATCACTTTGTCGGGTATTTATAGAAAACCCTGCTGGTATTTTGATTGGGAAATCATTTGGGGGAAATTGACATCTTAACACTGTTTGACAGTTGACATCTTCCGGCCTGTGCACAGGTTGTATCAGTCTCAACATTTATTTAGGTATTCTTCACCACTTCTCTCAAATATTCTGTCACTTTCTGTGCACAGGTCTTTCATGTGTTTCACCAGATTTACCTGTAGATGTTTCATATTGTTGATGCTGTTAAAAATGATACTTTAAATTCCAGTTTCTTATATTTTGTTGCTAAAATATGGAAATAAAATTGATTTAGTATGTTCATCTTGTGTCTGCAACTTGCTAACCTCAATTTTTAGTTCTAGTAGCTTTTTTGTAGATTCCATTGAATTTTCTTCATAGATGACCTTATTATCTCTATGTAAAGATAGCTTACATCTTTGTTTCCAATATGAATGCCATTTATTTAAATTTAATCCATTTCTTTTTTGGCCTTTGCACCTGCTAGAGCCTGTAGGGAAGTGTTGAAGAAAAGTGATGAAAGGGAGCAGCCTTGTTTGATTTCTGATCTTAGGGAGAAAGCATTCAGTCTTTAACGGTAGGGTTTGGTTTTTTTTTGTAGATGCCCTTTGTGATATTGAGGGAGTTCCTTTTTCCTGGTTTGCTTAAAATTTTTTTTATCAGGAATGTATTTTAAATATTTTGTGTGTGCATCTATTTTCTTCTTTGGTTTATTGAATAGAGTGAATCACATTGATTGATTTTATCTTATTTTTTTAATGTTTGTTTATTTTTGAGATAGAGACAGAGCATGAGTGGGGGGTGGGTAGAGAGAGGGAGATTCTCTCCCGGGTCTGAGCTGTCAGCACAGAGCCGATGCAGGGCTTGAACCCATGAACCGCGAGATCATGACCTGAGCCAAAGTCAGATGCTTAACTGACTGAGCTGCCCAGGCACCCCACCTGATTGATTTCGAATGTTAAACCTTCTCTGCATTTCTAGAATAAATCATACGTATTTATTCTAGATGTTCATGATGTATTAGCCTTTCAATATTTTCTTATAATTGATTTGTTAAATGAGAGATATTCCTCTGTAGGTTTCTTTTTTGTCTTTGTCTGGTTTTAGTACTATTACGATGCTGGCCTCAGAGTGAGTTGTGAAGTATTCCCTCCTCCTCAGTTTTATTGTTGTTTCCTTGAATGTTTGATAGAATTTACCAACATAGCTATCCAAGTCTGGAGTTTTTTGGGGAGAAGGTTTTTAAGTACAATTTCAATTTCTTTGACAGGTGGAAAGTTGTTCATATTATCTGTTTCTTCTTGAGTGAGTTTTGGTAAGTTTGGTCTATCAGAATTTGTCTATTTCATCTAGTTTTAAAAATTTATTGGCGTAAAGTTGTTCATAATACTCCCTTATCCTTTTAAAATCTGTAGGTTCTGTTTCACTGATTTTTACCCCAACCTTTATTATTTGTCTTTTTTTTTAACCTACTTTTGTGTTTAATTTCCTTTTCCTTTTCTAGATTCTAAGGTAGAAGCTGAAGTCATTGATATGAAACCTTTTTTTTTTTTCTAATAGGGTTTCATGCTGTTAATTTTCCCTTGTGTACTGCTTTAGTGGCATCCCACAAATGCTGATATGTTGTGTTTTCATTATCATGTGAGTTTACAGTTATTATCAAATTTGGAAAAATTTTGGCCATTATTTCTTCAAATAGTTTTTCTGTCGTGTCTCTCTTTCAGAGATTCTAATTATTTGTGTAGTGACCCACTTAGTTCACTGATACTTGTTTCTGTTTAAAAAAATTTTTTTTTGTTTCATGTTCAGTAATTTCTGTTGCAGTGCCTTCAAGTTCACTGATCTTTTCGTATGTATTATCTGATCCCTTCCACTGTATTTAATCCCTTCCACTGTATTTGTTTGTCTCTAACACAGTAGTTTTCATCTTTAGAAATTCATTTTGGATCTTTTTATATCTTCCTTGTCTCTCTACTTGCCTATTTGAATATAGGTAACACAGTTCTAATAACTTCTAATATTCTTCTCTGGTCACTGTACCATTTGTGTCAATTCTAGATAAAGTTTTGACTGGTTCCTTATTCTCATTGTGAGTTGTTTCTTTCCTGCTTCTTTGCATACCTGGTAATCTTGGATTAGGTGTCAGACATTGTCAGTTTTACCTTGCTTAAGTGCCAGATAGTTTCCTTTTCCTAGAAATCGTCTTGAGTTTTGTTCAGGGATACAGTTAAGTTACTTGGAAACTATTGGACCTTTTCCTGTGTTGATTTTATGATTTATTAGGGGAATCTGGTGCCTTGCACTCAGTGCTAGGGCTGATTATCCCCTCCTGTGTTCTCTGGTCTAATTCCCCATGAAGTATGAATTTTTCTAGTCTGGCTCAGGGGAAGAGGCATTATTACAGTAGGCTCTTGGTGAGCCCAAGACAGTCCATTTGTGCTATTTTCTCCCAGTATCAGGTAGTTTCCTCACATATGTGTGCTACTCAGTACTCTGCTGGATACTCAAGGGAACCCTTTGCAGATATCTAGTTTCTCTTTCTGTGCAGGTCTCCTCTCTGGCACCTTGGTCTGGGAACCCTGGCTGCCTTGGACTTTCTGGACTGCGTTATTTTCTTCTCCCTGTGCTTCTTCCGGGAAACTTTCTTGAGGCAGTAATCTGGGGCAGTCATGGGACTCACCTTGTTTATTTTTCATATCTCACAGATCACCGTCCTTTGTTGCCTGATGCTCAGTATCTTGAAAACCATCATTTCATGTACATGTCCATTGGTTTTGGGTGTTTTAGGTTACAGGGTAAACTCAGTCACTGGTTACTCCATCTGGGTCCAAAACACAAGTCTTTCTAAGTCAGTTTCTGTTTATTTAGGGTTTTTTCTATTTATTATACATTCTTAAAATATCTTCCCTATGCTGCCTTAAGTCTTTTGTTTCATTGTCTTTTTCTTTACTGGTTTCAAAAACATATATATTTTCATCTTTTCTAACAATTGCCCTTGAATTTTAACTTGCACCCTGATTATTTGTATTTTTCTAATGACATTTAGAATTAATCATTACTGTATCTTCCCTCTGAACAAAATGTGAAGCACATTTCTATTGTTCCATTGCCTAACCTCATCATGAACTTGTTGTTCAAGGTATTAATTTCTTTGTTCCCTATTGCCCCTTGTATGTCTCATTCTGTTCTTCTAGGTCTTAAAAAATTTTTTTTTTAATGTTTATTTATTTTTGAGAGAGAGAAGGCACACAGGCTGGAGAGACGCAGAGAGAGAGGGGGAGACGCAGAGAGAGAGGAGGGAGACACAGACTCTGAAGCAGGCTCTAGGCTCCAAGCTGTTAGCACAGAGCTTGACACAGGGCTCAAACTCACGAACTGTGAGATCGTGACCTGAGCCAAAGTTGGACACCTAACTGGCTGAGCCACCCAGGTGCCCCTCTATTCTTCTAGTTTTCAAAAATTGCAGTTATTCCCAGAAGTATTCTGGTAGTTTTTAAAAAGTTGGTCACCATACGCTTTACCTCCCTTCACCCAGGTGACCTTGCTTCCTAAGTCAAAGTGAAAGTAAAGATCCTTATATAGGAGATCTCTTTACCTCTCAGCTCATTTAGTCACTGGGCTTTTCTCTGTTTTTCCAGCCTCAGACAATCCTGGGTAGGATTTTCCTTTGACCTGTGTTTTGTATTATGTCTTCTTTCAGCACTTGAACTCTTTTCTTTCTTGGTGTTTCCCATTTTAATTTTACCATGTGTTACAGTCCTGGTTCCTTTTTCAGTTGCTGGGAAGTCCTTGTCTCTATTTCCTTGATTCTTCATTATCATAGCCCCTTCTAGCAGACACTCCACCTCTCTTCTTCCTATCATGATGTAGCCTTTTGAAGAAATGTTTATATTCGTTGGTTTTTCTTGTTGGCCTTCTGTTCACTTCTTAATACATTGCATTCTGGGCTCTGCTTTCTGTCACTCCACTAAAAGTAATTTCTTATGTGGGCCAGTAGACTGGTCCAGAAAGGACAGTGTGTGAGTCGGCTATTTCTGTATAACAAACCACTCTAAATTTAGTGGCTTAAAACTTTCTTATTTCTTCAAAATCTACAGGTTGGCTGAGAGGCCAGTCTTGTCTGGACTTACTCATGTGTCTCAGCGAGCAGTCAGGTTGGCTGAAGACTGGCTGATCTATCACAGCCCCACCTGGGGAGACACAGCCCTGCCCCCTAGGGTTTCTCACCATCTATCAGGGGCTATACCATGCATCTTTCCCTGACAGTAGCAAGGTCCCATAAAAAGAAGTGGAGCCTGTAAGGCCTGTTGAGGTTGGACTTGAAACCAGCATGATGTTACTTTTTACCACATTCACACAAGGCCAGTGTGCTTTAAAGGGATGGGAATTTGTTTCATACTCTTCTTCACCTAGCTTCTTAAATGTTGATATTTCCAGGAATTCTTCTTATCCTTATCCTTTCCATTTGTGCCTCACAGACCTCCTCTCTTTTTACAGGATGAACTGTGTCCTATATATCAGTGAAATCTGAATCAGCAATAGGCAAACTGCGTCAGGCTACCCTCTGGCCTGCATTTGTTCGGCCTACAAATTAAAAATAGGTTTATTTTTTCGATATTTTTTAAGGGTTTAAACAGTCATCATCATCGTCAACAACAACAACAAAACAGAGGAGCACGCAGCAGAGGCTGTATATTATCCGGCCCTTTACAGAAAAAATTGTCCCTCCACCCCCCTCCTGATAGAAGTCAGTATTTCATTACTGATTTTTCTTGGGCTTTAAACTTAAAACCTCCCCATGTACAGGATATTTGTTTCCTGATTGTTTGGGGGGTATCTTAAACTCACTAGGTACAAAATTGAGCTTATTATCTCTACTTTAAAACTTATTCCTCATTGTGATTCCTTATTTCACCCACACTTTACATAGCCTGGCCTGTGCCGGAAACTTGACAGTGTGGCCAGATTCCTGTCCTGTTGTTTTTACCTTCCTTAGTACTCTAAAATCGGTTCCTTGATTTCTTCTTCCCTTTTAGTTAATTTGGGCCTTCTGTTCTCTCCCTTATTTCTGCCTTGTGTGATCTAGTCATCTTCTCTGACTTGTAAATTTTATTTGATGTATTGGGACTGAAAAGTGGCTATTAACTTGTAGAGTACCATTTTGCTTCGGCTCTGTGTGGGAGGCTAAAGCCAGAATGTAGGGGAATAAGGAGCAAGCAGCAGCCTTAAGTTCAAACTCTTTTAAGAGAGGAGAGGACTAGGAATTTACCCAAGGGATACAGGAGTACTGATGCATAGGGGCACTTGTACCCCAATATTTATAGCAGCACTCTCAACAATAGCCAAATTATGGAAAGAGCCTAAATGTCCATCAACTGATGAATGGATAAAGAAATTGTGGTTTATATACACAATGGAGTACTACATGGCAATGAGAAAAAATGAAATATGGCCCTTTGTAGCAACGTGGATGGAACTGGAGAGTGTGATGCTAAGTGAAATAAGCCATACAGAGAAAGACAGATACCATATGGTTTCACTCTTATTTGGGATCCTGAGAAACTTAACAGAAACCCATGGGGGAGGGGAAGGAAAAAAAAAAAAAGAGGTCAGAGTGGGAGAGAGCCAAAGCATAAGAGACTGTTAAAAACTGAGAACAAACCTGAGGGTTGATGGGGGGGTGGGAGGGAGGGGAGGGTGGGTGATGGGTATTGAGGAGGGCACCTTTTGGGATGAGCACTGGGTGTTGTATGGAAACCAATTTGACAATAAACTTCATATATTGGAAAAAAAAGGAATAAAATAATTAATTAAAAATTTAAAAAAAAGAGAGGAGAGGAATGGAGTTTGGGCATTTTGGGTATTTTTTACAAAATACATCTTACTACAGTTCCCTGAGTAGTTTGAAATATTGTATCTGGACAGTGAGCTGTGAGAAAATTAAAAGCTCTCAGTGCAAAGATGTGTTTACAGAAGGTTAAAAACTCCAAAAAGAAAATCTTAATACAAAGGGTTTTTTTTTTTTTTGCATATTTCTGATAATTCATAGGAATGAGGTGTTTTAAGTTTTTTAAACTTATATTTCCAGTGGATTTTCCATGTAAGATATTGAATATACTACAATTACAGACATCTTCGTGTTGGGGGAAATTAGGAAGGTGTTTTAAAACTGTATACCTGCAAATTTTAGTAAAACTTGCAAGAATGAGTGCTTCAAGTAGTTAATGCATTCATTCTGTAAACCTTTTTTTGCTGAATTTGTAAGTATTAGGTGTTATGCTAGGTATTACTGTTTCTCCCATAATTATTTGTTTCCTTAAACTGAAAACAAGTGAGAGGCTGAAGATGGAATCATTTTTTTTAATGAAAAAATACCTTAAAATAAAAAAGAAAAAATACCTTAAAGACAAGATATTATAATTGTGAAAATCTTTTAATACTTGAAAATGGAAAGTCAGCCATTTGTTTAATAATTACTCATTGAGTACTCTATAAGTAAGAATCGTGTGAGGGTGCTATAGGATATATAAAGAAACTTAAGCCAACGAGTGGTCTCTTGTCAAGTTGCTCACAGTTTAGCAGAGAGTCGAATTTCCTTTAAGGCATTTCAGATTCATTAGCTATTTTTTTTTTCATTTTTCTTTTTTTTAACTTTTTTTTTCTGATCTGTTTTCAAATAGGTGTGTTAAAATCTTACATATTTGCCAATTTCTCAGTGCAAATTGATCAGTTTGGGCTTTATATGTTAATTTTTTTCTCTTAGTATACTTTTTAAAAAAAATATTTTAGTGTTTATTTTTGAGAGAGCGAGAGAGAGCACGAGCAGGGGGAGGAGCAGAGAGAGAGGGAAAAATAGAACCCCAGGCAGGCTCCAGGCTCCTACTGTCAGCACAGAGCCGGACACGGGGCTCAAACTCCTGAACTGTGGATAATGACCTGAGCTGAAGTTGGAGGCTTAACCAACCTGAGCTACCTAGGTGCCCCTCTCTTAGTATACTTTTAAAATATACTTACTTTATAATTGCTTTCAGAAGATAGCTGCATTATTTGCTTTTTCGTGGTATGGTAAATTCTATTAACATAGTTGAATTCTTTCATAACTCATTTTCCTTATGTGCATTGGAGTTTTTTTATTTGTTTGTTTTTGAGGAGGGGGGGCACAAGTGAGCAAGGGGCAGAGAGAGGGGGAGAATCCCAGGAGGGGCAGGGAGAGAGAGAAAGAGAAGCAGGGCTCACCCGATGCAGGACTCGAATTCATGAACCATGAGATCATGACTAAGCTGAAGTCAGATGCTTAACGACCGAGCCCCCAGGCGCACTGCCTTGGAGTTTCATTTGCAAGCTCAATTTGAGTGAGAGCTTCATGAAGTGTATGTTTTTCTTTCCACTTTCATTACTTCTCCATTCCTGGAAGTTTTATTAATACCTCCACTGGCTCATCGGTCTAGAACTTACTCTTTTTCATGCTGGAATCTCAGCTCTCCCAAGGGTATTATACATCTATTTTCCCCAATATATAGCAATTTATCCCAGTCTCAATCATACAGCTGTTTCCGCTTCTTTCTGCTAGTCTAGGAGTCCCCACCATGAGTGAGTGCTTTGAACCCCATTATGTTGGAGGAGGGAAACTTCTAGATGTCTTTATTTACTTCACTTTCAAGAAATAGAAACTTCTGCTTTTAACACAATGAGTTTCTTTGTATTTCTTATGCATTACGGTTTGTATTTTGTTTTCAAGTGTGGAAATGCCTTTTAATATTATTTCATCCTTTGTTGTTGCTGTGTGTTTCAGGGAAGGGGCAGGATTTTGCATGAAGTTAAAAGATCATCTTGACAATAGTCATTATAAAACTGTGACAAGTTTTAAAAAATTATTCCATAAACCACCTAAAATCATCTTGAATTACTTGGTTGCAAGCTTACAAGTTACACACAGTCTAGAAATATTGGAGTAAACTAAGATTCTTTAAGTTCCCACCTGCTTTGATTTTTATTCATGATAGGACAACAGTGCGAGCAGAATAGAAGACAGAGGAAAGAGAAATCCAACATATACAGCATTAACAAATTATCCAGAAAGAATTCAACTTGAGAAAGCTTTGTTAGGACTTCTGCCCCATGGTGGAAGATTGAACTATAACTTCACCACTGTGGCCAGCCGTCCTCATTGAGACCACAATGAAATGAAAGTATAGAAAAATGTAGAAAACAATAAACCCAAGATGGTAGAGAAATTTGGTGGTAAATGGGAGATCATAATGGTCAAGATATTTCAACAAATTAGCATAATGCATTCTGGCTGGGACTGTGTGAGTGAGTAGAAGCGAGAAAGGCACACCTAGAATATACTACAAGAGCACTACAAAAACCGTAACTGATCTAGTTCCAGAGAGGTTCAGAGTACATAAACTGTAAGTACATGTAATTGAATAATGAGTAAAAAGTAGAGCTAAAATCTAGGTATAAGATCGTTAAAGGGAACATGGGCTCCACTTAAAATTCTTATGCACCAGCTCATTCTGACATTTAATAGTAGGCATAACTACATAGCACTTCTTATTTTATTTTTAATTTTTTAATGCTTATTTATTTTCGAAAGAGAAAGAGAACAGGAGTGGGGGAGGGGCAGAGAGGAGACACAGGATCTGAAGCAGGCTCCAGGGTCTGAGCTGTCAGCACAGAGCCCGACACAGGGCTCAAACTCACAGACCATGAGATCATGACCTGAGCCAAAGTTGGACGCCCAACTGACTGAGCCACCCAGATGCCTTGAGCACTTCTTTTTAAAAAATTTAATGATTTCATTGAGAAGAAAGGTGAAAATTTTCCATATGGATGTTAATAACCCAGAATAAAGCCTCCCTTTATTCTGAGATTCAAGCAGATCCAATTTCACAACAAGTACCATTTTCCTGACTCTAAAGCAAAGCCTTGCACATAGCCCACCTTTCCTCAACTTAGCCTACACAGAAAGCATCCAGTCAGAATTCCCACTCAAGAGAGAGACCTTGTGACCAATAAGTCTGCTCAGTGAGAGAGTACCTACTGTTTGGTAGAGAAAAGCCCACACTAGCTACTGAGAACTTCATTCTTAAGTACAGATAAATAAATTATGGTTGATTGGTGCAGTGGGATATCAAACAGCAGTGCATACATATAGCCACATGGTTGAGTCTTAAGCATTGAGATCTGGAAGACTGATGCAAGAGAATATATGATACCTTTGTTAAACATACCAGTAGACAAAACTAAATAGTAGCAGATGAGAGAGGGTAGTAGATGATAGCCATGTAAAAAAAGTGACTACCCCAAAAGTCAAGATAGTGGTTCACCTTTGAGGATGTGGGAATTGTAATTGAGAAAGGATATGTGAAAGGCTTTTGGAGTACTGACATTCTTCTGAGTAGATATTATACAGATGTTCTCTATAATGAGCATAATATTTATGTTTTATATGCTTTTCTGTGCACATGTTAAATTTCACAGAAAAAAAAATCATTAAAGTCAAACAGGGATCCTAGAGGAAACTGAAGTAATTCTATAAATAAACATATCTGTTTATTTTGGAGAACTCTAAGAAGATGATGTGTTCATAAAATAAGAACAGGGTACATTGAAAAAGAAAGAATTAGAGGACAGAAAGGAGGTAAAAGGTATAATTGCTTACATTAAAAACCTCAGTGAGAGGACTAAAAGAAAAAATTGATTTTTTTAAAAAATCCCAGAATATAGAAACAAAGAGACTAATTTGAGAGAGAAGGGTAATATAAAATCAATCCAAGGGGTCCAATTTCCAACTAATGAGAGTTTCAGAAGAGAGAAACAAGCAAAACTGAAGAAAATAAACAATAGAAGAGAATTTTCTCAGAGCTGAAAGATACTAATCTTTAGCACAATGAATGTAGGAAAAAAATTAACCAGTATCAAAATGAAGATGTAAAGCTTGGGAAAATGAGTTGAGTGTGAGGAAGGGGGCATTGAGAGAGAACACCTTGAGCCTATAAAACAGCATCGCCAATGTTTCTCACTCATGATACTTGGTGTTACAGGACACTGGAACAGTACCTTTGAGAACCTCTGAGGGAAAATGATTTCCAACCTTGAATTTGATATCTTTATAAAATAAAATTAAGAAGCTCATAATAAAGCTACAATTCACATAGTCTTTCTTGGGAAATCATAGAAGAATATGATTCAGTACAACAGGCGTGAACTAAGACATAGTATTGAGGAAATAATGGGTTTAACTTAGGAAAGCAGGAAAAGAGAAGTCTGAAGGTGATAGCTTAGGAGGAAGGCCTCTAGGGTGATGAAATGCAGGAGTGACTCAGTGTAAGTGACATGACTAAGGGGATGGGAAAGAATAAAAATGGTGAGAGAAAAAGATAGGAGATGAAAGGAAGGCAACTAGAAAATCTGGGGGATGAAACCTAAAAGCTATATGAGAAAGTCATGGTTAAAATAAGAGGACAACTACAGTCAGGCATGTTTTTAAGCAGTTGATTGAAGTCTAAGACAAGACTGGGCAGCTGGTAAGATAGTAATGGTATCATTTGCTGAGTGAGTCCAGATGTTTTGACATAGCCACAAAATTGAGGTAGCAGTGTTGATGGGGATATTTTGTCATACTTGTTTGGATATAGCTGCTTTAAAATAGTTGCTTGCCAAATATAAAATGACTCCATTCTTGTTCATTAGCAAATAATGTACCTAAAAGGCATCCCTAAATCTTTCTCTGTCCTATATGTTCATTAAATATGAGGGACATTCCCTGTCTACTTAGTTTCATATTGTTTTAATATTTTATATGTTATCTTTAATGATTTCCAGTAACCATAAAATATTTAAATCTTTTAGAATTAATTTAGCATCTAAGTATAATTTATCCTCTCAGCCCATCATCATATATTACCATCATTATAAAATTCTTAAATGTAAGTGTGATGAGTATTGAGAACTATTAGAAATTCAATCGTGATTTTCTTGTGCAGTCCGAAGCTTAGAGTAAGGGATCGTTGTACCTGTCTTCTGTTCCCCTAAGTGTCTTCTCTGATACCCAAACACTTAATGCTGGAGACTGAGGAAGCCTCTGTAAGGCAGAGGGGTCCTTCTTCTAGACATTTAGATGGAAAACAAAGGAAATCATTAAGCTACCAAATCATTCTTGAGAGTATATGGCCGTTTTATGTGAACTTGACAAATCATTTAGTGATTGAGGTCAGAAAAATGGTTATCTTTGGAAGTTGGGTATTGATTGTGAGGGCCACATGAGGCAGATTTTTGGAATGCTGGAAATGCATTGTATTTTCATCTTGGTGGTGGATTTGTGGGTGTATACATACATGAAATTCATCATGTGCACTAATGACTAGTGGGAAAAAAGTGAGAAAAGAGCATTTGAGATGCAGGCTACTGAAGGTACAAGCAAATTACTACAGTATTAGCAGACATGTTCTTGAAAGTGACTGGTGGCCTTCCCCCCATTTATTACTTTCTGTAACAAAAGATGATTTAATTACACAAGTTACATGTAGTCCAGTAATACATAAGTATGCAAAGTAAAAACTGAAGGACTACTTTCTGAGATGTAATTACTCTGCACAGTTGTCTTCTCATACCTTTTCTATGTGGACAGTAATATTCTTTGAAAATACAAATTTTAGCAGTATCAAACTATATTATTCTGAAACTTGTCCTTCCCTTACTTAACAGCATATAATAGATATCCTTCAATATCTGGTACAGATTGCAGATTCACTGATTCTGTTTAATGATTGCATGTTCTGTTACATATGTTTGTACTGTAATTTATGTAGCTACTTCTCTAGACTTTTGAAGTTATCTCATGTTTAATGAATATAGTGCTCTGATGAAGTGTTTGTTTTGTTTTTATATCTATACTTGTGTGTTTGTGCAAGTATTTGTTACAGGATAATTCCAGAAGTAGAAAGCCTGCTTAAATTTTGAAAGCTACTATAAAACTTCCCTCCATTCCCAGCAACTTTGAACCATAACTTTATCCACATTGGGCGTTAACAATTTTTAACATGTTTGCCAGGGTGCCTGGGTGGTTCAGTTGGTAAAGTGTCTGACTCTTGATCTCGGCTCAGGTCATGATCTCACTGTTTGTGAGATCGAGCCCTGCTGTCAGCCCAGAACCTGCTTGGAATTCTCTCTCTCCCTCTCTCTCTGCCCCTTCGCCGCTCTCACTTGCTCTCAAAATAAATAAACTTAAAAAAAATACTTTGAAAAATGTTTGCCAATTAAATCAACAAAATGAAACCTCGTTGTTTTAATTTGCTTTTCTCTGGTCACTGATGGAGTTGAACTTCTTTACGTTAATTATCAATTTGTGTTACTTTTTTTAAATTACTTGTGTGTGCTCGGTAGCAATTGTCCTTATTTAATTATCAGGCTTCTTTGTACAGGGCATTAACCCTTACTTCTGTTCTATGTGTTGCATATATCTGTTCCTATTCTATTTCTTGCCTTACAGATTCATTTATGGTAGCTTGTACCATATATTGCTATAAATCTTTTTCTTTGTGGCTCCTTTGTTTTGCCAAAGAAGATCATTCGCTAAAGAAGGGCAGACATTTTATTATATTTTTTTCTGGTGTACTTACAGTTTTCTGTTTTACTGTTAAGTCATTAATCCACCACAAATTTATATTTATGAGCTACAGATAAAAACATTAATATGCATTTTCCCCCAAGCAGAAAGCCAGTTGTTCCACAAACCACCCAGGGGTCTGTCCTTTCCCCACAAAAGTAGAAAACCAGTGCTGGTACTCCATGAATGATTGACAGCTCGCAAAAGTGTGCTATTTTTCTTTTCATGCAGGGGGGGTATGTGTTTTTAAACAAAGCTTAAGAATGTAGGGCAGGGCTTGTCAAAAGTCAGGGATAAAAGAGTACGGTTGCCTTGGGAGTTATGATGTTGCCTTGGATAGGATTAAAAGTGCAGGGCATTATTACCAAGGAATTCTTGGACTTATTTTAATCTGCTGTCTATAGAATAGAAATCACCATTAACCACCCTATGGAAAAAATGGGCTCTTTTTGGTTAACATCAGATTTAGGTATATCTCATATTTAATCTTCTAGCTTGTATAGTTTAAGTCCTTATCATATGAAAGATAATTGTTTTCAGTTCTGGAAAAGCTTGGTTGTGTGACAGTGTACAAACTACATGGCTGAAGAAAAAGACTCCTAAATATGTGAAATACCTCATCCAGCAGGAAGAGACTTCTGGAAAATTGGGTACCCACGTAGAGGAGAGTGATGAGAGTATACTTTTGCTCAACTAAATTTGAAGTAGGCTGGAAGTAAGGCTGTCAGTATAATTTTAAATGACTGACCAGTAATAGTCATTATAATTGAGAAAGATTATTGAATTGCCTTCTGTCTTCTCTTTCCTCCACCTTCACCCTTCTCTTTTCCTTTTGTTACAGATCATACATCAGTTGGCGGGCTGGGAGACAGTTTTTATGAATACTTACTGAAAGCATGGTTGATGTCAGATAAAACAGACCATGAGGCAAGGAAAATGTATGATGATGCTATTGAGGTAATTCTTGTCACAATAGTTACCTGCTTAACATTCTGAATATATGCTGTTTCATAGTGACCAGTGAACACCTTACATGTGTTTTATTATATGCCCTCCCTATAGAGTTTTAGAATTTTAATATAAAAATCTTACATTGTTTTCATTTTGGGGGGCATTTTATTACTTTTTTCTTCTTCTAAATATAATTTTATTGTTGGGGCGCCTGGGTGGCTCAGTCGGTTGAGCATCCGACTTCGGTTCAGGTCATGATCTCACAGTCTGTGGGTTCGAGCCCCGCTTTGGGCTCTGTGCTGTCAGTTCAGAGCCTGGAGCCTGCTTCAGACTCTGTGTACCCCCCCCCCCCCCCCCGCCCCCTTCCCCACTCAGGCTCTTCTCTGTCTCTCAAAAATGAATGAATAAACATTAAACATTAATGAATAAGCATTAAACAAATTTTTAAATATCATTTATTGTCAAGTTCACTAACGTACAGTGTATACAGTGTGCTCTTGGTTTTGGGAGTAGATTCCCATGATTCATTAAAGAAATTGTTGAAGAATTTAGTGTAACATATTTATGTATGGAAACTTAATTACATTTAGTTATTATCTACACAGACTGAAAAAACTTCTGACGTCACATATACATTTCCATAAACATTTCTTCTTTCAAATGACATTGAACCTACACATGGAAAGCCTTATGGATAAATACCAAGGGCAAAACACTTATCTAGTACTTTCCACATGCCAGGTGCTGTTGTAACCCCTTTTATGTATATGAAAGCAAATAATCTTTACTATCATTTTACACATGAGGACCTTACGGCACAAAGAGGTTGAATAATTGCTGACAGTCACATATCTAGTATGTGATGGAGCCTGGAACTGAACAGTCTGGCTCCAGGGCCTGTGCTTTTAACCACTTGACTGTTTCATATTTATGTAACCTTTCACCACAGTGTTGTGACAGCTTAAAATTGGAACAGGTTTCAGTCTTGCAAGCACTTGTATGCGATATTACCAAGCAAAAACTGTGAGATAGAGAAGTGTGTTAACCACTTAAGTTACTTGCTTTCTGATCCACTATAACCTCATAACCCTTTAGTGATTTTAATCAATTTTTAAAGTTACATATAAACATTTCTTTTAATTTGTTACTCATTTATTTTTAATGAAGTATTGTCGACACATTATGTGTCATTAATTTTCAGGTATAAAACAGTGATTTGACAAGTCGGTACATAATGCTATGCTCACCATTGACCTTTATCGCTCCTTTTATCCCTGTGACTTACTCATTCCATGACTGGAAGCCTATATCTGACTCTTCTTCACCCATTTTGCCCATCCTTCTCTCCCCTTATTCCTGATATTCTTGAGTTTTGTTTTTTCTCCTTTTTTTTTTTTTTTTTTGGGATCAAAGCTGTTTGTGATTTTCAAAGAGACACATTTAGGCTTTGTTGATTGTATATATATCTCATATATATTAACACTATTCAGAGTTACAGTTGTTTTGTTTTTAAAGTAAAGCAAAAATCTTATCCTTTCTATATCCTTACTTTTTAGGGAACTAATTTCCTGTAGTTGTTTAACTCAGAGGAGTTAAACTAATACTTGACATATAGTGTTCTTTCCATTGTGGGCAGTCAATAAATGTTTCTTGAGGAGGCATTTATTGGTGCCTTACATGTAGAAAACGTGCTAGATGCCACGAGGCTCACGAAGATAAAAAACATTGTCCTTGCACTCGAAAAACTAACCTTTTTGTGCCTCAGTGTACTGTGGTTAAAAGAACAACAAAAACTTGTAAATCAAGCATTTATTGACTGTAAGCTGCATTTAACAGGCCTTGTGAAGTATAACATGACGAATAAGGCATACTCCTTATAGTTCTGAAACAAACCTCATCATTATAAAGAATACACAATAGATTTTTCCAAAGCTGTTATTGAACTTGTCAGAGAACAATCTACAAACATGTGGGTTAATTCTTTTATTCCTCTTTATTGTCAGGAAAGTATATTTTCTAATCAGATGTAATACTTTTTACCTTTTCACCAAAGAGAACTGAATTTATGAAGTTATACTTTTCCATAGAAGTATCACTAAAGGTAGAAAATTAATTTATAGCCCCATTTAGCAAAGTCTGAGAACATAGTCCAAAGGAACAAAGCTCTTAGAAATCTCATTTTTTTAATGTTTATTTATTTTTGAGAGAGAGAGACCAGACAGGGAACGAGCAGGGGAGGGACAGAGAGAGACACACACACACAAAATCCGGAGCAGATTCCAGGCTCTGAGCTGTGAGCACAAAGCCCAACGCGGGGCTTAAACCCACGAATCATGAGATCATGACCTGAGCTCAAGTCAGGCACCCAACCGACTGAACTACCTAGGTGCCCCAAAAATCCCATTTTTAAAGTTAAATGTGATTGTTGGACTCTATTTTATGTTACATTCAAGTTTAATACAAAATATTTTTCTTGCCATCCCTACATCTTGTGAGTAAAATTGACATTCCAGTAGGATGGACTGTGTTTGTCACTTGGTCTCTCATAGCCATGGCACAACACCCAAAATAAGTGCCTAAGTTGGCAAAGTAAGGGGCTACGGAGTTAAGTTTGAACGTTTAACTAGTTTTGTAAGCTTTATAACTTATAAGATGCCTCATCTACTAGTACCTTCTTAAAGTACTTTGACAAGAGATATAGTTATATGGAAAAGGAGAAACCATTTTAACTGTCAAAATCCTATTTTTAGATTAACTTAGATATTCTTCGTCTTCAGGTTTATTGTATGAAATAGAAAATAAATTGGTAGAGTCTTTTGGGTTAAACTTGTTATATAACTATATTAATTTATTTCTATTCATGATCTCAATTGATTATTATGAATTCCATTTAGCTCAAGAAGAAAAAAACCTATAATACAGGTGGTGTGTTGAAAGGTAGTCTTTAGGCCAGTCTTCCCTCTTCCACCTTGTCTTTGTCGTAGTAGTGATGGGGTATTTGTTCAAGATTATATGCAACTTGTTTACTCTCCAAAACTTACTATAAATTAACTCTTCCGGCTTGGGAAAGTTACCAGTTTGTAGAATATTCTATTACCAAGGTTTTATGATAAGTAGAAGGATGTAGTAACACTAACACTTTGCTTCTAAAATTTTAACTATCTTCTCTTTCTCGTAGGCTATAGAGAAACATCTTATTAAGAAGTCCCGAGGAGGTCTCACCTTTATTGGAGAGTGGAAAAATGGGCACTTAGAAAAGAAGATGGGGCATTTGGCCTGTTTTGCTGGGGGAATGTTTGCACTAGGAGCAGATGGTTCCAGAATGGATAAAGCTGGTCATTATTTAGAGCTAGGGGCAGAAATTGCACGTACATGTCATGAGTCATATGACAGAACTGGTAAGAGTATTAATAACACTAACTACTTAGACTAAAATAACCTCTAAGTTAAAAATATGTCCAGAAATTAGAAGGAAAATATATGGGCAGTTTTCACTTTAAAATAGGTTATTCTAACACAGTAAATCATTTTCTTAAGACCTTGAATTTTTAATTCTGGAAATGTATTCCTGAATCATTTTTTTCAATTCTGAATTCTACTACTGACTTTGTTAATAAAGATTTTGAAGAAATTGTTTTAGTGACAAGAGGCGGGGATGACAAATGACATTTGGGGATGTATGGGATTACATTATTTAATATAGTAAGAATCCATTTTAGCCATTCATTTCAGCTTCTGTAGGACTAGTTACTTAAAAGAACACAAAACCTGATTTAGATTACTGGCTTGTCTATACTCTTGTGAAAATAAGAGTGACCAAAAGATAATAGTAGTTATTTGAATGTGTAATTGTTATTCTAGGTATCTAGTAGTCTCTTAGTCAGTTTACCAGTAATTTTAGAGTTGATTGTGCGTTTAACTAAAAAGATCCTCTGTATTGCTTTAGGCACATATGTAATATTTTGGGGCTTCAGTGTCCTTACCTGAAAAATGAGTTGGTTTTCAGTGGTGAAAAAAATTGGTTCTTGGGGGTGAAAAAAAATCTTTTTTTCTTTTTTTGTATACAGTCATAGATACAGTCATTTATATACAGTCATAGATAAACAGTGTATATTTATTATTAAAATTTCACGGAGAGAGAAGACAATTAGGTTTTTTATTTATTTTTTTATTAAAAAAAGAGAACATGAGCAGGACAGGGGCAGAGAGAGAAGGAGACACAGATTCCAAAGTAGGCTCCAGGCTCTGAGCTGTCACCACAGATCCCGCTAAGGAGCTCAAACTCACAAACATGAGATTGTGACCTGAGCGAAAGTCCGACGTTTAACAGACTGAGCCACCCAGGCGCCCCAACAATTAGGTTTTTAGAAATCCTGAAAAAGGACTGAGAAATACTGAAGTACACCTTCCAAGATTTTTTTCTGGTTTTAAAAATGTGTTTCTATATGAAATAATGGACAATGAGTTCCCAGAAAAAGTAAACACTAGTAATTTCTATTTGTGATTTCAGAAATTGAATTGTTGCTTTTATTAAATAACTGAATTTCCATCTTAGGGTTACTGTGCCATCAGGTACCATGACACAGGTGTGACTGGCTTAAAATTTATCCTAGTTCATTTTAGTTCAGGTTAGTTCAGGTTGTTTTTATATAATGAGGAATTGAACTTATGGTGAAATTGACCCTTCAGTTCTCTCACTAAGTAAGGCAGGGATTCCATTTCTTGACAAACTACAACTAAGTCAAAAGGACATTGAAGTAGAAGTTATTTTAGGGTGGTTTAGTGTTGGTATGTAGTACGTAGAAAGTCAGTGATCTAAGTTATAAATAGAAGCTAAATTATATTATGTTAATAATATAGAGTGTCAAATATATATTTAAAATGCAGCTAAAATTAGTAAAACATTGAGGACCACTATGGATATTCAGTGTATGTACTAGGACCCATGATAACAAGACTTATTATGCAGGTCTCGGCCACAAATCCACTAATAGATATAAAACAGTAGGATTTCATACAGACGTATTAAAAATGTGACATGCTGTAGTTAGTATAATTAATCATTCACTCCATTAAACATGGAGCACCTATTATGTGCCAAGCATTATGCTAGATGCTTACAGGTGGAATTGTGAATAAGACCTGTCCCTTGCCTTTGAGAAATCCATAGAATACCAGAGTTATGAGAGGATTCCCTGACTTTCACATTTTGTAATGACATTGCTGATGCTGATATGAAATACTGTGATATTATAGAAAGAAAATGTGGCCTAGGATTCAAAAATCCCATGTTCCACTATTTATTATCTATGAACCTTAGGCAAGTCATTTAACCTGCCTAAGTCTCAGGTGCTCCATCTGCAAAACAATGGGATAACAATACCTATCCTGTCTTCCTCAGAATGCTGTTGTGAGTATAAATGGAATTTTAAACCATCCAGTCTATTGTTGTTGCTGTCATACTTGTTCTGATTGTCATTCTCACATTGCAAGTCAATGAACCTGTGGCCCTCTTTGCCATGGTATGCCCAAAAAGATTACTCTTTGATTTGTGTCCTGTATTTTCAAGTCTTTCACTGTTTTTACTCATCTTTAATCTCAGTTTAGATCCTTGAATTAAAAGGCAAGATTCTAGTGTTGCTTCCTTCCCACTTGGTTATTATATCTTATGTGTTTTGGTATAGCTGTGCTGTATTTTTGGCCACCTTGTTTAAAAATACCTGTTCACTTCTTAGCAGTTATTTCAGCTAAATTCACACAATAATTACTTTGGAATTTCACTTTCATTTGTTGTTGGAATTAGAATTAATTCAAAGTTTGGTAATCTTTATATATTCTGCCTTATGGATGAGCATGGCCTGCAGCTTAATAATTTAGCTGGGTTTGTAGGAAACATTTCTCAGTCTGTTCGTGAAACTGAACAGTAACTTAGTTTAGTTTCAGACAACATTGTTTTAGCTTATTCTGAGGTATAATGCAGAATTGGTGCCAAACAAGATGGCAGACTTTCAAAACATAGTACTATTCTTTCTTTTTCTAGGTTTCTAGATTAAAAAAAAAAAAAACTACTGAACATCAATAAAATGACTTTTATTTAATTTACTTCTTATGGAAATTGGGTAAGATCTTCCCTAGACCACGTACTATCACATCTGGGGGAAATTTTAATATTTGGATACATTTAACATATCCAATGGAAAAGAGATCCATTGGACATGAGTTTTAGACATACTTTAAGAGTTTCTTCAACTATTTTTTTCCTTAGAAGGAAGTTAATAGGAGGGAAATAGTTTAAGTTCTTCCCTTATTATTAAGTTACTCAAACTGTAGTCAAATTGCCTGTCCCAGAATATTCCTTATGCTTTTTTATTTTTTCTTGTATTTATTTTGTTGACCTGAGTATGCTTATTTTTCCTGAGATCTCTACAGATTCTACATATCTGGAAGAATCTTATGACTTGCAGACTAATCTGTGCCTTCTTGAAATGTACTTTTTAGTGTCTTACTGTTGACCTTTGTCATATTTGACATTTTACTTTAATTTTTTTTTATTTGTGCATATCTCTTTCCTTTGCCTACATTAGATGATTTTTGCATCCTCTTAGAGTTCTTTTTGTATCCCAGCACTAAATTATTTATGGTTTCAACTCAATTTTTACTTGTTGGAAATGAAGTATCAAATGTAAGTGGGAAATTAAAGGTAGAAAATAGAAATTAAATGCAAGATAGATTGTTAGGAAATTATTTTTTACGTTTCTTAAAACAGCACTAAGAAATGATGCCTTAGAAACATGAAAACCAGCGATTTGACCAGAGTAATGGATGTAATGTGTGTAAAATTTGGGCTTGTACATTTTTATTTGCCAACTCCTCACAAAACAGATATGTTCTCTCTCTGGTGTGCTTTATTAGTGAATTTATGAATGACCAATAAGTGAGACATAATTTTTAGTGAGAAGTTAAAAATATTAGTTCCATGCAGCCAATTTCTACTTCAAATTCAGGCAATATTATCATTACAGAAGTTATCTAATTTAAAGTTAGCCTTAAGAATAACATTTAAAAATTCCATTTAATCAATTCTTAGCACTCAGTCTTTGAGAAAGGAAAGACATAAGAAATTCAGATCAAATGACTTCCTGTACTTGTATTAGATGTACAAGTATTAGATGCATCATTAGGATGTTTGACTTTTATAGTCATTTTAAAAGCATTTATTAAAATGCCAAATCATATTTGATCGTATGCTGACCTTGTCAATAAGCTGGATAGAAGTTCTCTAACAAAAAATACTGAGGATTTGTTGGTTAGTCCTAATCTCAGATCCCATTGAGGAGCTGGTCAAAGCTTTATGTGCACACAGAGTTTTGCATACAATTTCAGAGGCTTCTCAGCACAACACAACACAACACAACACAACACAACACAATGTCTTCTTCTTTCAGAGCCCGCCAGAGATAGAATTCATGACCTTCAGGTTGAAGTCCTGTGCTTGAGTTCTACTTTAGTTCTCTAAGACTTAGCAATACACTTTTCTGGATCACATGTTTTGCTTTCAGTAGAATTATCTACCATTGGTACAATGTTTTTTGGTTTTGTGTTTTCTCTTGGGAGTGGTAGATGGTGAGAAAGACTGTTTTTCACAATTGTATGTGATTATTTAGAGCTTACGTTGTCTCCCTTGTAAGGCTGAAATTTGGCCACAGCAACACATGTCATGACAGCACCTATGGCATGATTCTGTTTATGGTCTACCAGCATTATCATTCTTATTTTACCTTTTCTTTTCTGAGAAAATATAAAAATTTCCAGCATTTTTTGAAAGATTAGAGACCTTGAAACTGTTTGCCACCAATAAACGGAAAGAATGACCGCTGAGAGTGGTAATTGTGTGTGACTCCAGCATCCCAATGGAAGATGACTTTATATTGGCCAAAGTTAGGGTGCTAGGCGTGATTAGAAAGAGGTGATTAAAAAAACTTTCATGTAGTTCTTTATTCTAGCCTGAGTGGAAATCGTATCATTCACAGAATAGTATGTAGCGTTGAAATATATGTGTAATGGCGGTATTTGATTCAAACTGATCAGTGAGCACCACAGGTAAAATTCTTGGTGATTGGCAATTTGAATCTCTTTCTTGCTATATATACAGAGGCTATAGGATAAGAGAGTTTATTTTTAAAACTGGTTTAAGTTTTAAAATATATTGCATTTTGTATACTATAGTATGCTTGAAGAGTATATAACTTACATCTAAATCTAATTCAAGATCTGAGCTCTACAGTGTTTTCCTATATATGTGTGTTATATTAAAAGGACTTTAAAATTGTCTTGACTTTTAAAAAAATAGTTCTGTACAATACAGTTATCTGTCTCATTTTATTTTGGAACAAAACAGATTATGTAATGTGCTTACATCTAGCTTTGCATTTGTTTCCAGAGGATTACTAGACTTGTCAGTATAGTTAGATTCAGCAGTATGTTGATGAACGTTATGTATGAGAAATATTTCGTGTCAGGATAGTAGGAATATTTGTAAGTCTATTACAAGAAAACCAAATGTAGATCTTTTAAAGTCACTGGTTTTGCAAAACAGCAAGAATAAAAATAAAACAAAACGGAACTAACTTTACATTATACCCCATGTTTTGGGGGGAGAGAGAAGCTCTAGTGAACAAACACAAGTGGCTTATTGTGCTCATTTCTTTCTTTGGTCACGTTACAGCATTAAAGCTGGGTCCTGAGTCGTTCAAATTTGATGGTGCGGTAGAGGCTGTGGCCGTCCGGCAGGCTGAAAAGTATTACATCCTCCGTCCAGAAGTAATTGAAACCTATTGGTACCTATGGCGATTCACTCACGATCCAAGATACAGGCAGTGGGGCTGGGAAGCAGCACTGGTAAATAAGCCAATATTTCATTTTATGTGCGTGAGCGCTAAATCAGGCTTTCCCATCGTGCCATCCGTGTTGCCTCATGTTCGGTAACCATAGTGTTCCTGCCATTTATGTGATGGAAAAACTCTGTGACTCGATTTCTAAGTTTCTTAAGCAATAGAAGGAAAATCCGATTTAGTTCTTGAATAAAACTATTTTCCTATGGGTGTGCACTCATTCTTCTTCTTGAATAACTATAAAGTGTCATTTAAAAGGCATTGTGAGTTTCAGTATGATTATATAGTTTCTGTCCTTGACAATTAATGCTTAACCCTAGGGGAAGAAAAAGAAAATCGTAAAATTGCCCAGACTTACAATTACCTGCGTAGATTACCCTCTATTTCGCTTGTGTTCCAGGTAATTTCTTAGTAACCACCAAATGAAGAATCAGTGAATTGTTAAAATTTTTCTAGGTTGAAAGACTTTATTTACGTATCTATTTATGAGAAAATTTTAATGGTTAGTAAGTAAAGGAAGCAAGCAGTTTATTCCTAAAAGACTAGCCTTTCAGAGAACAAGGTGGCTATCAGTACCTGGGGAGGAAGAAAAATATTAGTCTTCTCATGAAAGTATAGCTTATTCCCAGGAGTGAGGGAGCATTTATTGTCTGAGATATGCTAATTGTGATAAATAGCACTAATTATGATGAATGTGCAGCCTAGATGACATTGTAGGTGAGATAAGTAGTGTCAGTAACTTGCTCAAGTAAGAATGGGCAAGATAGGTTTTCCGGCAGAATGTAGACCAGTTTATGTAAAAAGAAGGTTTCACAGTGGCCACCAGAGGGAGTGAAGTTTGGAGCCGTTATGTAGATGGTCTTACATGCCAGATCAAGGGATGTGTCCTTTACCCAGTGGTTCAGGAATAACACACACACACACCTACACACACCCACACCCCCCCCCCCCCACACACACACACACTCACTCACAACTAGACCCCTCTCCCAGTTACTACATAAGTGTTTCTCATACAGGAGGTGGAGATAGAAAGTCCTTGGCCTGTCTAAACAGCCTGTCAGATCTTTTTCCTCACCATGTCCTGCCCACCAAGACCAACTAACTGAAAGAGTCCATTCTAGGATTACTAAACGTTTTTTAAAGAGAAAGGAGCCACTAAAGGCTATTTAGTGGGGAGTGACCGAACAAAGGCTCTGATTATAAGCTGCAAATTGCTGGATTTGGGAGACCGCTGCCAGTGATCTAGGAGCAGTGTGATAAAGACTTGCACTACAGTGAGGGCACTTCTGTGTCATTTGTCATTCAGACCTGGATAGTCTTTGCGGAGTTTAACAAAAAGAACATTAGCGGAGACAGGTGGTTACATTGAACGGGAAGGGATGCTGCATTTGTTGATGCTGCTTTTCACTGGCCTCTTACTTCCAGAATTGGGATCATAACTGCTGGTGAAATTCTCTTTACAGAGTCCTGCCACAGTTGGGAAGACAACCAACTGTTGTCACAGTGGTTCGAGAATAGGACACACACACTTGTGTGGATAGCAGTGGCTTACTAATGCTCATGTACATTAAGCAATATTGTATATGCGAGAAATAGGTAAAGCAACCCTGCGATGTCTGACTTGAATGTCTCCTAATATTTAATGATTCTTATTGAGAGGAATAAGAAAGATTTATCTGAATCACGTGGGGCAACAGAGTGGGGGGTGGTGACAGAAACCTGTCCACTCAGTGAGAAACACTATAGGATAATCTATCCTTTTCTTAAGGTTCTTTTTTCCTGTGCACCTTCTTAAAATATGGCCCTACTCTGTCTATTAAAAAGAGGTTTCACGAGCTCAGGCTTTAACCTAAGTCTGTCAAATGACAGGAGTTAGAATGTTGTTTTTACAGTCTAGATAGACACACAAACTCCAAATATAGAGAACAAGAACTGAAATAATTACACTTTAAATTCAAGGTTCAGAAGTATGCCATGATGCAGAAAAGGGGGGCAAAGACAAAAGAGGACGAGTCACCTCTTAAATAGAAGTTGCTTTCTTCCCTATCACTGGCCTCCCTGTTGGGTGTGAAGAAGGTAAAGGGAAGACAGGCTGAGACTGAAGAATGGTATCTCGTATGTCTTCTGTAGCCTTAGCTATTCCAGTCACATCTTCAAACTTCCAAACTTGAATATATTTGCATGAAAACTTGCCTCCAAGAAATGACTCTAAATGGCTTAAAGATTAGTCATGCCTCCCTGCTACTTTCTCAGTATCCTTAAACTGCTCTGATGGTTTTCTGGTGGTAAAGACACATGATCATTGCGCAGAATGTGGCATTTAAAAACTCTTGAATTCAAAATACATTTAAAATATTTAGATAGAAAAAAGCCCCAAACTGTTTGGTAAGAAGACTTTTAAAACCCAGCTGTAATTAAAATGGAATTATATAAAAACGAACAGCTTGATTAAATAAAAACTTTCAGTGTTAATTGGCTTTTCATTAGAAAGGAAAGAGACCAGAAGAATAAGAAAATTAGCAAGACTAGGAACAAAAAGCCATGGCAGTAATGATGAAATAACTATACCTTCATTAGACAGTATCTCAGGGTTAGGTAGAAAAAGAAAAGAACCACGTATAATTCAACTTCTCATGAATGGCTTAATTTTAGAGTATGATACACACCTGCATAAGCAGGATATTTGGTTGCTCTGAATTAAAGACAGGGTTTGGAGGGGCACCTGGGTGGCTCAGTCAGTTAAGCGTCTGACTCTTGATTTCAGCTCAGGTCATGATCTCACGGTTCCTAAGATCGAGCCCTGTGACAGCACAGAGCCTGCTTGGATTCTCTCTCTCCCTCTCTCTCTGCACCCCCCCCCCCCCACTTGTGTGTGCTCTCTTGCTCACTGTCTCAAAATAAAGAAACTTTTTAAGAAAACAGGGTTTTGAATGGGTTCTCTCTCTCTCTGTCTCAAACTTAAAAAAAACAGGGTTTTGAATGGATTCCATTGGATTGAGTATATTTTATTTAGGCACGTTCAAAAGCTGCAAGAAGAGATATAAATTAAGAGTTTTAGCTCCGAGTTGGACAGCAGAGCGCAGTAGTTAGCAATAATGTAGAGCAACTCACCCTTTGCCTTAGTTTTCCTGTGGGAAAAGTGGAGCCTCCTAAGACAACCTCACGGGTTGTTGGGAGATTTCAATGATACATGTGAAGCTCTTAGAAGAGCCTTGACTGGGAGCAAATACATCCTAATGGTTGGCTCTTAACATGGTAATTCTTGTTGTAGTGGGTATGTGGATGGCTGCTTCCTGCCAGTTGGTACCACCTGTAATGTCTAACTGCTAGGATTGTAATGTAGCATCTGTCACGTAGTATGTTTGCAGTAAATATTACCTCCTTGCTTATTACTATGGAGAGCAGACCTCTTAGGTAATACTTTTCTTTAAGCTTGTTTTGGGTGGGTTATCCTTAGAAGTGAAAAAATTCCCTTTGAAAAGTTTAATTCAGACTGACCGCCCTTGATTTGTTAGAATTAATGAGGTTTTATTGTGCCAGACCGGTCTCTAATTCAGTGTGAATAGCCCAAACTTGACTTTCCTCAGTTAGGAAAATAGAAGATGCTTTTAAAAGATTGAAGAGTTTTGGAGGGGGAAAAGTTCCACAGGAAACAGATCCCTCCATTAATTTTTCCAGTGTGAGAATATTCCCATTCAGTAATAAGTTTTCTTCTTAACCTGTCAAATCCTCAGATAGATCTTTGTGAACTTTTGACTGGGGTTCCTTAATTTGTCCCCAAGACGTGAAATTGTGTGGAATTGATTCTTTTGTCTGGTCTCTCTCACAGGCTATTGAGAAGTATTGCCGAGTGAGTGGCGGGTTTTCTGGGGTGAAGGACGTGTACTCGTCTACTCCTACCCATGACGACGTGCAGCAGAGTTTCTTTCTCGCTGAGACGTTGAAGTAAGTGGATGCCTTTAAATACTCTGTTTTTACTGTAGGCAGGTGTCGCTGCGTGGTCTCTGCTTGAGGAGTTACGACTGGTGGCCTGTGACACCAGATTCTATTACAAATATCTTTTTCTGTAATCGGGTCTTAAATTGTTAGCTGTATCTCCAGAAGAATGACTTAAACTATGAGGTAGATATTTTGTCCACTAAGAGTTGAGTACCTTTGCTTTGTCCTCGGCTCTGTGGGATGCGTTAGAATCACCTGGAAGACTCCTGAAAGCATCGGTAACGAGGCCGCAACCGCACAGTTTCTCCTGTGGTGGACCTAGTGCAGGACCTGAGAATTTGCGTTTTCTGGCAAACTCCCCGCTGACCCTGGTCCTGCTGGTCCTGGGACTGCACCTGAACCCCCTGCTCGCACTAACGAAGTCCGTTAGGAATAATAACGGAGTTGTGATGGTACTAGAGGGTATATGACCACAGTCATCCCTCCTCTCTGTAAGGGTTCCTGTAAAGATACACATAAAAGGAACAGTGGAAAAGAAAGACCACTGTTGTTTGGGCTTGTACTCAGAACTCCAGGCAGAGCTCCAGAAACTGACACCTTACATGTGTCCTCTTCCCTGTGGATCTCCCAAGTAAATCTCTTTTGATACCCTCCTGTAAATTTCATATTTCTATTTCCTGTGTGTCTGTACCTGAGTGCCTCAGAAACAAACTTCATTTGTTCAAAAAAAAAAAAAAAAAGTTTATTTCCAGGCATTGTTCAGGCTAATTGTGGATGTATCAGCAGACAAAAAGGACAAAAATCCCTACCCTCCTGGAGTCTGCATTCTAGTCTACTTCTGGCGTATGTGTTGGGACATTACAATTGAAATGTACCTATCGCAGACTAAGTTTCTGATCTCAAATGGCCATCTTATTCTGGTTTTTCCTTTAGTGTCCCTAGCACTCTTATTTTCCCACCTTTTCTTCATGTACATTATAAACTTATTTCTTTTTTCTCTAATATATCATTAACTCTCCACGATTCGTGTTACATTGTTTCTTTATTTTGCCCCCTCCTTTCCCTATCTGTGACTGATCCTAACCCAAACCCTAACTGCTGCTGATGGTTTAGAACATCTGCTCAGTAGTCAGCCCCCTGGCCTCTGGTCCTTCCTTGTTGGGCTAACCCTGCATGGTTAGACTGGGACCATGTGAGGTAGAGCACTGGGTGAGAAGACAAAACCACAGCAGCTTTAGTTACACACTTGCTGTAAGCTGGGAGAGTGTGTCAGAATAAAGTTTCTTTGCTTTCAGTTTTCATAGCCATAAACGGTGGAATGTGACCCAAATTATCTAAGATCTCTTATTTTTTTTTTTTTTTTGACCAGGAAATTTTAAGGATGGCACAGTGACTATTTGTGTATCCTTTACCTAGATTTACCTTTTGTTAATTTCTGCCATATTCCTCTACCCCTGTGTATATATGTGTCCATGTACACATTCACAGCTTTACTTATTTTTGGAAATAAATTTACTTGCACTATAATTTGAGAGTTACTCGCCAGCATTCTGATACTTACCTAACACAAGAGTTTGCAGGAAAAGGGAATAATTCTGCATCATCACAGTACAGTTATCACGTTTGTGAAACTTAACATTCATACAACACTGGTGTGTAATAGGCAGTCCATTTTCAGATTTCTCAGTTGTTCTCATAATGTACTTTCAACTATTTGTTTATTAAACTGTATTTATTTATTTTGAGAAAGAGCATGTGTGTGAGTGGGGGAGGGGCAGAGGGAGAGGGAGAGAGAGAATCCCAAGCAGACTCTGTGCTAACAGCTCGAATTCACTAACTGTGAGATCATGACCCGAGCCAAAATCAAGAGTTGGACGCTTAAACCGACTGAGCCACCAACACACCCCTATAGCTCTTTATTTTTAACCCCAGTGCAGGATTCAATAAAGGATCCCTCTTGTTGCATTTGATCGTCATGTCTCTTTAGTTTTCTTTAACCTAGACCCAAGGTCTCTTGTTTTGCTTCTGTCTTTTATGACATTGACATAAGTATTCAGGCTAGTTGCTCTGGGGAATGTCCCTCAGTTTAGATAGTTACGATTGTTTCCTCATGGTCAGATTTAGGTTAAACTTTTTTGGCATGAATATTATATATACGATGTGTCCACGTTGCACCCTGTAAAGAGGCACGTGGTAATGGGTTAGCCCATTATTGGTGATTCTAAGTTTGATCATAAGGTTAGATTTAATTATAAGGTCAGTGATAACTCAGACTGGGTGAATATTCTTTTACCAGTAGTCTTTGGCTCAGTGTTATTAGCATCATGCTCAATGAATTATTACTATAGCAGTGGTAAAATGCTAATTTTGAGGCTTCTTCAAGTCTTAAAAAGAAATTGCTTGATTTTCAACGTGTGTAACCCGTTTCTTCGTGTCACTGTCCTCCTCAAAAGCTACAGTGATTCATTCATCTCTAGCTTCATTCCTAATTTATTTTACTATAGATTCTATCCTTAAATCAACCTAATCTATAGCCATATATATATACATACACATACACACACACGTATATACTCCCTTGCATTTTATTGTCTATTTCATGTTTTATTGGCTCTGATGGGAATGCCTTTACCATTTCTATCAATTAATGTCCCTCTCTTATTTCTAAATTGAGTTCAGATCTCCCTTCTTGCAGATTGGCTTTCATAATTAATTCTCAGATTCCTCTTCAGTGTCCCCATTAGGACATGAGATGGAGTTGCAAATATGTGGCATGCTGCCTTTCCCCTTCCAGTTACGTATATGGAATATTACCAGCTGACCTTGGTACTTTCCACTGCCAAGTTCAGGAAGAATCCTTCTCAACACAGCACTCTGGGTAACCAGTTATATATATAATTTGCATATATATATATATATATGTATATGTACATGCATATATATATATATATATATATACACATATATATATAATTGCCACAATACTCACTTTCAGAAAAACATATATACGTTTTTGAATCAATAAAAGTGAAAAGGGTGAGACAATAATCATTCAGATAATTATAACAAAATCTAGGCTAAGGAATTATCACAGTTGAGTACTACATCAGCACTGAGCCTCCTGGTAGCAAAAAGGAAGCATCTTGCTCAGTGTCATTTTCATCTTTGTGAGTTGGGAGAACATATGACTTTGACAAATGAGACCAATTTTTTCTTACTGCTAAATTATAAGATGACCTAATTTCATAGCTTGTTATTAAGTACTGAACTATTAGATGAACCACATAAAAATGCCCTTTTTAAAAGTCAACAACAGTGAAATACTGGCAGTTTTATAGGGCTCATCCTAGTACATAATGGCAGATATCTTCAAACAGTGACGTTTTATAGAAGATGCAAAACTCTTAATGTGACTTATTCTTTATAAAAACTGATGGCATAATGTAGAATGCATTTGAATCAAGACATTTCTGTGAAGACTAATGTAGTTGTAGGTTTATATTTTTCTTACTATTAAGATAGAGCTTGAAACTCTATAGAGGAATGAAGATTAGTATGACTTCATAGATTTTTCTCAAATACCAATTAATTTAAACAGGCTTTTATCAGAAGCTGAGTAGCTGTTAACTGAAGATTGTATATTCTATCAAGCGGTTCATATTTATTGTCCATTCATTAAAGGGCAATAATCTGTGTGTTTTGGCTATCAGAGATGGCAACTGATTGGCTTGGGAGCAGCAGAGTTAAATGTAATAGCATGTGTTCTTGACCTAGTTGAGGGCTGTTTTACCTTTTACATATTATTGTCCTACAGCTATAGCTACACATTTTTCTCCAGAAGGTAAAATGCTGTGTCCTCTGTTTCTTTTGTTTGCCTCAGTAGTTGCCAATATGTTTATTTCTATAGCATACATACTGATGGCATGATAAAAACTATGTGATGAGCAAGGTCAGGGATAGATTCCTTCGAGGCCTCTTTCCTTAAAACTCTAAGATTCTAACAGAGGAAATAAAACACATACAGGTTTGCAAAAAATGTTAAATATAGTTAAGTGTACAAGAAAAATGTTAATAAAGTGAGCAGTCCTCCAGAGGAGGAAGTGTTTACTTAACCTAGAAAGCAGAAAGGAAGACTTCATGGAGGTGGTGGCATTTAAACCAGACTTGAAGGCAAAATGGGTAGAGTAGGATGACTTAGTATTCGGGGAATAGCTGTAAGGCAGACAGTGACATATAAAGGATGAGATTCAGGTGCTCTAGAGGGTGTAATTGACAAGTGCTAGTATCTTACTAGATATAGGGAGATCCAGAAAGAAGGAAGAGTAGGAGATAACATTTCAGTTTTCAGTGTGGGTAACTGTAAGGATTATGACACCCAGTTGCAAGAAGTAGATTTTCAGAAAAGATAATGAGTTACTTTTGACATATGTTCCCAAGAGGCATTTGCAAATATAGATCTGGAGCTCAAAATACAAGTGCAGGAAGCTTTTGAGGATGAAGAGAAAAGAAAGCATATATCTGCTGTTTGGAGATGGCTACATGTAACAAAGGAGGCGTTCCAGGTTAGCTTGGCAGAGCGAACACTTGATTTATCCTCCACTCTCTCATGAAAGCCATTAAAATGACTATGGAGGGCTAAGCAGGTGCAATGTTCAAGGACAAAAAGAATGAGAAAGAAATCAACAGAGACAAGAGATGTCAGCAAATTTTTAGAAGATGGAAAACAGAGAAAGCTAAGTACCTGCATCAGGAGAAGTTAACTGGAAGCAAACTGGTGAGTGCTTTAGAACTTTGGAAAAACGCAGGACTTGACATGGTAGGATTGAAAACTGTAGAATTTTTAAGTAAGTTTATAGAACGAGTAGCTAGACCCCAGTCCCCCCCTGCCTCATCTCATCTCTACCACGAATGAAACTAGAGATGTCTTGTCCGAAGAGGTCAAATCACGGAGGCTGTGGGCTGCCGGGATGGCAGGCGCAGCTGAAGGTAGTAGATGGGAGATTGGAGGGCTCCTTTCCGGGGAAATGGATTTGCCTGCAAGAAGAAAATCCAGAGGCACTGCTACGTGAGGCTCCCTCAGCAAAATGGCCATTTCTTCCCCCATTCCCGAGTGGTGCAACCACCAGGAAATGCCAACATGCCTACGGTGTCTAGTCAGCATTTGGGGCTTCAGTTTTAAATGTTAATGGGCAGTATTGACTTAGAAATATTTGTCAAAATAAATATGTAAGATATGTGCATGTTTATGTCTGTATGTTATACTTCAAGTGTTTAAAGTTTATTTAAAAAACAAAATATGAATACAACAAGGTAATTCAAGAAAATATCCCAGAACTGAAGGACATTAGTTTCCAGATTGAAAGCAGCCATCAAGATTCCAGCACAAGATTCTGTGCTGGAAAACACTGAAAACAGACCCGCACCAAGGCACAAGGCCATATTCAGAACACTTGCGGGTAAAGGAAAGATCCAGCAGCTTCCAAAGAGAGGGGGAATAAAAGTCTGAGAAAAACGATCTGACATCAGGCGGGGCTTCAGACTTCTCAAGAACAACAGTGAAAGCTAGAAGCAGTGGAGCAGTTGATTCAAAATTCTGAGAGAAAATTCCAACTTAGAATTCGAAGTTTCTAGTCATGCAGGTCTCACAAACCTACTTTCTCAGTTAATGTCTTGGAGGATATGTGCCATCAACGCTGAGTAGAAACCAAAAAAGAAGACTTGGAATTAGGGAACAAATGAAGGAAAGATCAAGAGATTTATCAGTCTAGATTGAATGGGACAGAAGGCCCTGGAGGGATTTTCTCAAGATTGAATTTGTAGAATATTTATATCTGCATATTTTAAGAGGAGATTTAGGCTCTTGAAAATGGTGGCATATTATTAGTAATACAAGACAGTCTGCTCTTTAGGTGAGGGGAGGGATTATGGAAGAAAGGAAAAGCCAGCCTTGACTAGCTTTCAGCTCAGGAGGAATTGCTAAACTGGAAGCGTTTTGTTTGGAGTCTGGACTGTTACACAGAAATAGGCGGTAATACCACTGTGCCATACTTGCAAGAAAGAGTCTTTGATAACGGGTTTGTTTGCTCTGAGGACTGTTTTTTTCATTGGTTTTTAGTGACGTAGCAGGTGATCCAGGGCCCCTTAAGTTACAACAATTCCAAGAGACATATCTGTACCTCAGTATCTACATCTGTTAACCTAGGTCTCATTTGGCTTTTTCGTCGGATCTCAGCACAGTGCTGTTGGGTCTTGATTCGAAGGTCTGATAAGCGTACTTGCTGAAGACGCATTCCCATCTGTTCTTCTGCGTTCCTATATATTAGGCATTAAAGGCTGCAAGAAATCACAGGTTATTGGAACCATGGTCCTCTTAAAAGTTTGTTATTGAAAGAGAAACACTGTAAAGGCCAAGCTTGCCACCACAGTGTGTCTGCCTTCGGTGGGAAAATCTCTGGGGGCAGAAGTTATGTTTTGTGTGGCTTCCTGTGAATCCTCCTTATGTACTTTTTCCCCCTTCCTATCTCTTAAAATTCAAACTTCGAATATAATAGCAAAATTCTGGAAAACTATGTAAGAATAGGTCAAGAGTCTTAGTTAAAGCTATAGAAAAAAATTTATGTACAAGGGTGTTTAGTGCATTTATAAAAACAAAGAGTTATTACATGTTTAGTAACAGTTAGATGGTTAAATAAATTATGGCACATCCACAGTGGATATTATGGATCCAGTAATAGAGACTCCTCATGGTATAATTAATAGGCTATTACCTGCACATATACACATATAAATATATACATGTATTTATATACACACGTATAGATAAAACATGTAGATAAATGTCTTCATATGTATTTCCACATCAAAACATTGTTTTTACTTTTGTAATCAGAAAAAAACCAGTCTTTTAAGTAAATTCAACTACAACCGTATTTTCCTGCCTCAAATTTAATTGCTGTTTTTGTGCCTAGAATCAAAAGGAATTTTTTGAGCTGCAAGAAAATTTAGAGGTCATTCATTCCAACAGAAACCACCACAATCCATTTCTTCCTCCTACACACATTCCCAGTGCTAAAAGTATCTTTACAACATACAGAGTATTGTGTCATAAAGTCTTCTGTTAATCTTTTCGGTTGATGGGCAGCTCACTGCCTCGGAAGGCCAACCCATGCCACTGTTCAAAAGCCTTTCTTATTAGAAAACTCTTTCTTACATTGAGTTTAAATCTGCTTCACTGTGAGCTCCATTCAGTGATACATGTTTTGCCCTTTGGAAGTATACAGTCTGCTGCATATTTGCCAGGCTAAAGATTGCAGGTTTGTGTACTATTTCTTTCTATGGCACTGGTCTGCTTGCCTTCTGTGGACATGAGTCCATGGTTTTCTGGACTGAACACTGCATTTAAGATGTGGTTAAACCAGTTCAGGTTACCAGTCCCTACTTTGGTCATTATAGTCACATCAATGCAAGATAATACTCTTCTATTTTCTAGTAACCCTGTCAGTATAGCTTGAAATTTTGCTATTGGTCTTTTTTTTTTTTTTAATGTTTATTTTTGAGAAAGACAGAGTAGGAGACAGAAAATCTGAAGCAGGCTCCCACTGTCAGCGCAGAGCCCTATGCAGAGCTCAAAACCCATGAACCAAGATTATGACCTGAGCCGAAGTTGGGATACTTAACTGACTAAGCCACCCAGGCGTTTTTTTTTAACATGAACTAGGATAATTACTTTCTTCTATTTGATGTAATTAATTTTTCCAAAATTTATTTCATTTTATCTTTATCCTTATTAAATTTTACTTTGTTAGATTTAACATATTCTGATTTGTTGAAATTTTTTGAACTGTTGCGTTTTTCATTTAATGTATTAGCTCTTCTAGCTTTGTGACACTCACAGATTTAATGTCTTCTCTATATATACCAAATTCATCAGATCATACAGACATCTCTACCAGTACATATTTGTCTGTCTTATCCCAACTCTTCCCCGTAGTAACTATGTGGACAAGTTACTGAATTTTCTGCCTCAGGTTTATCATATGTAAAAAGAAAATTAATAATAGTATCACCTGAAAGGGTTGTTATGGAAATTAATATAGTGAAGCACTTAGAAGTATATCTGGCACAAAATACACGGTAGCAGGTGGAAAGTCATTGCAGGATGGTTGTGCTAATAGTTGGGGAAAGAAGCTAGATGCGAAGCAAAGGAGAACAAGGGCAGACTGGAACTCACAAGGACAAATGATCCCTTATCTGTGTCTCGTGGCCTCCGACTTTGATAAGCAGCTAATTTGCAGAAGAAGCTGGCACCCTTTGCCATGGGACTCTATATGCCTGGCTTAAGAACTGGAAAAATGACTGAGGAGCTCCAACAGGAGTGGCAGGTGTTGAAGGTCTGGCAGCCTCCCCGCCCTGCAAGGTGAGCCAGGCAGTGACCGGTAAGTGCATCGTGTTAACAGCACATGGCAACACTAGACTCCTCTGACGCTTGGTGGGTGCCGCCATACTTCGGCCTCCGGCTCACGTGCAGGGTCTGTCTTCTGTAGCCAGCTCTAACCCACGAGCATACAGAGAAAGTGGTTCTGACAAATGAGTTCCAGCTTAGCTGTGTTTGACAAAGTACACAGTCACTGCAGGGGACAAGCCCTTCCAGACAATAAAAGAAATTATAAGCTACTTTATATCATATAGTGTGCAATATTTATACATAGAGGATCATTTAAAAACTGTTAATAAAGCTATAAAAACCAAGAGGTTAGTAGTGGTACAAGAGTAAATGGAGCAGTGGAACAAAACAGAGTTCAGAAATAAGCCCTCTTGTGTGTGGGAATTTCATCTTTGTAGAAAATCCATCCAGATCATTGAAGAAAAGTTAGATTAGTTACTAGAGGATACTAGGAAAACTGTTCATTAGGAAGGAGTCATGGCTAGTTCGCTGGATCCCTGCTAAATACCAAAAACTGATCTTACATAGAACATGCTTTAAATATAAAAAATGAAATAAAATCATGAAAAAAGTCGGAAATGTTTGTTCCCAACTCTGGGGGTGAGGATGCATGGCACAAACCCCAGAAATCATAGAAGGAAAAGATAAAACACTTTAGCCACTTGAAAATGGAAAACATCCCCAAGGGGAAAAAAAAAAGAACACTAAAGTAAAAGGTGGCATGCTGGGAAAACATATTTGCAATTCATTTGATAGTAGAATAACTGAAATTTGAAATTAAGGAACAAAGGCTAAGCTAAAATAAGTAAAGGCAGTTCACTGAAAATAAAGTTGGACAATAAACACATGAAAACTAAATGTTTGACCCACTCATAGAGAAATGACGTAAATTAATAATCAAATACTATGTTTTACTATCAGATTACCTCAGATTTTAAAAATTTATATTCTGGTGTGGGCAGGGATATAAGGATCTAGTCATACAGGAGGGGTGAGAGTGTTGTTTGATGTGGGGGGTAAAGATCATTGGGAAAGAACCTATTGAAATACTAAGTTCACATTAATTTTGCTCCAGTAGTCCTACTTTTCGAACTGTCCTGCAGGTATACTCCACCAGGTGAGAAAGAGGGATGAAAAAGATGCCTCTTGCCTCCACATTGTCCACCTTCTTTGCTCCTGTATTGAATAATTGAGATTAAGTGCTGCATGTATCTTTTCGGTCACGTCTCCTGCTGAACCACTTAGCAGGTCTATACCTGCTTACTATGCATTTTCACTTACGTGTCCTTCTCTTGCTGCCCCTTCTGCATGCGATTCCTCATTCCTTTTTTATCCCTAACAAACTCTTAACTAGGTTTTCAAGGTGTAGCTTAGATATCACTGTCTGTGAGTTCTCTCCAACACTAAGGCAGAATTAATCGATCCTTAATTATACTCACGATACTTCCTTGTCCTAATAGACTACAGGAAATATTAATGCCCTAGAGTTTAGTTTCACGTTTGGGTTACAGTATACACTCAACAAATGTTTGTTGAATGATACAGAATGAACAGCTTAGCTCTTGTCATATTTAAAATTAGTTGTGTAAAATCTTTTTCCTCTATATTGTGCAGTTCCTCAAAAATCAAGGCCAAATGGATTGTTTTTAATATAGCTTTTTTTTAATCATAAAAATAAAATGTGGATATGGCAAAATGAATTAAACAGAAAAAAAACGGAGAAGAAAAATTTCTCTGGATTCCACATCCAGTCTCACTTCCCAAAGATAACTATTATTCAACAGTTCTTGAGGTATCCTTTTAGAGGTTTTCAGGGTATAAGCAAACATGTAAAAATATATATTTATAATGTGTATCCTTTTAATAGCTTTTTCCCCCCTCCCCTCCCCACAGATGCAATCATGTATACCTGCTGTTCTGATACTTGCAATTTTCATCTTACTCTTTATCTAGAAAAGGTTTCCATATGGACACATAAATCCACTGAGGAGTATGTCATTTGCTTAATCAGTACTCTATTGTTAGATATAGAAGTTCGTTCTAGTTTTTTGCTGTTATAAACGTTTCAGTGAGTATCCTTTTATATATAACTCTGCTCCCTGTATGAATATAAATAGTCACTTATATTCCTTACAGTAGAATGGCTGGGTCAAGGGGCATGTGCATTTGAGTTATGATCATTTTAGTTAAACAGAGTTAAGTCTAGAGAACTAACTCTTCACAAAACTTCTCACAGATGGAAAGCTCTGAAAGTTCAGGGGAAAAAGTATTTTAGAAAATTAACTGATTAGAAACATTAGAATTGAGAATATTCTGAGAAGTAACAAAATATTTAGATAGTACTTGATACGTAAAGTAAGCTTTGAATGAGTAGGCTTTTTAGAAGTCAGTCTTAAATTATTTTGAATTTTTAAGTGATTCAAAATAAACTCAAGAGAATAAGTCACTTGATTTTTTTTTTTCTATAGGTTAAGAACACAGATAAAAAGTCAAAACTGTTGGAAGTTCTTAGGAAATTAATAGGGATAAAGGTTTCAGAATTTGCTCACCCTTTTAAACTATTATTTCCTGGGGTTCTTAATTCTACCTCTTTACTCTTGATGTGTCCTTATCTACTAAGTAAATGGTGATCAGAATATAGACATGACACACTGTAGTGTATGAAATAATTCATCCAACAAATACTTGATGCCTCATATGTGCCTTTGCTGTTTTATGTGCCAGAGATAACAGCAGTGAATGTATAGAGAACAGTCTTGACATCAAGGAACTCACAAATTGTGTTCACACTCCCCTTGACTTCCAACTGCTGTGTTTTTTGAGTGCCTGTCCGTAAAAATAGGCCCTGTGTATATATATCATCTGTACTTTCCATTATTCTCTCGTCTTTCCTTTATTTTTTTCAGCACTATTCCCACCTGATACATGCATTCGTTTTTTTATCTGTCTCTACCAGTAAGTAGAATGTAAGCTTCATAACTGCAGGAACTTTTCCTTTTAACTACTCTCACCTCCCTAGCACCCAGTACGCAGTGTAAGAGACACTCAATAAATATGTGTTACGTAAGAACAAAGTTGGCTATTTGCATCTGTACTCTGATGCTCTTAGGTCGTAGTTTGTTTTTCCAGCCTTATTGAGATCTAATTGACGTACAGTGTTGTGTAAATGTAAGGTGTACAGAGTGGTTATTTAATACATCTGTCTTAATTGTAATATGATTACCACCCGTAGTGTTAGCTAATGCCTCCATCATGTCACGTACTTAACCATTTCTCTTTTGTGAGAACGTTTAAGATCTCTCTCAGCCACTTTCAGGTATATAATACAGCATTGTTGACTGTAATCTAATGCTCTACGTTAGATCCCCAGAACTCACCTTCCAACTAGAAGTTTCTACACGAGTATGGCCTTTGAAGATTCCACTTATGGATATCGTACGATCTTTGTCTTTTCTTGTCTGACTTATCTCACTTAGCATAGTTCCCTCAAGGTCCATCCATGTTGCAAATGGCAGGAAATCCTCTCTCTTAGGGCTGAATAGTATTTCTGTGTGTGTGTATGTGTGTGTGTTTTATGCATACCATGTCTTCTTTATCCATTCATTAGTTGGTAGACACATAGGTTATTTCCATATCTTGGCTATTGTGAAGCTTAACGGTGCAATAAACATGGGAATGCGGATATTTCTTTGATACACTGTTTTCATTTCCTGTGGATGCATACCCAAAAGTGGGATTACTGGATCATAAGGCATTTTTATTTTTAATTTTTTGAGGAATCTCCATACTGTTTTCCATAACAGCTGCACCAGTTTACATTCCCACCAATAGCACGCAACATCTCTCTTGTTTTTTTGATGACAGCCATTTTAACAGATGTGAGTTGATATCATTATGGTTTTGATTTGCATTTCCCTGATGATTGGTGATGTTGAGCGTGTTTGCATGTGCCCGTTCATCATTTGCATGGTTTTCCTGGACAGATGTCTATTTAGTTCTTTGGCCCACTTTTTAATTGCTTCATTTTTGTTATTGAGTCATATGAGATCTTTATATATTTTCTATGTTAACCCTTTATCATATATGCAATTTACAAATATTTTCTCTGATTCTATAGGTTGTCCTCCATTTTGTGTGTGTGTGTGTGTGTGTGTGTGTGCGCGCGTGTGTGTGTGGTTTTACTCTGCAGAAACCTTTTAGTTTGGTGTAGTTCCATTTATTTATTTTTGCGTTGTTTTCTGCACTTTTGGTGTCATAGCCAAAAAATCATTGCTGAGGCTCAAGTCAAGGAGCTCTTTCTGTGTTTTCTTCTAGGAGTTTTGCAGTTTCAGGTGTTAAATGGTAGTTTTTAGTTGTGTCATTTTATCATTTCCAATTATATATATTTTTAAATTTTTTTTCGTGTTTTATCCATTTTCTGAGAGAGAGCAGGGGAGGAGCAGAGAGAGAGAGGGAGACACAGAATCCAAAGCAGGCTCCACGGCCTGGAGCCTGATGTGGGGCTCGAACTCATGAACCATGAGATCATGACCTGAGTTGTAGTCAGACGTTTTAACTGAATGAGCCACCCAGGCACCCTCTAATTATATTTTTAAGGCACTCTCTGATCATCCTATATAAAATTTCAGATTGCTCCCTTTTCCCGTATCATTTCCCCTTACTTCACCTTTACTCCACAGCACCCAACTTCTAACATACTATGTCATTTCCATAGGCATTCCCCAACTTAGAGTATAAGCATGTACTATATAAGCATAAGGGCAGTGATTTTTGTGTATTTTAGTTATTCTATCTCTGTATCTATGGTGGGACCACACCTACTTGTTTCAGAATTAAGTATCTGTTAAATAAAAGATTGAATTATTTGATTCCAAGAGAGACAGCTGAAAAAGAACGATTTTATACGGTCTTGCAAAAATGGGAACAGGAGAAGAGACCTACCTTATTTCTTGGTTGAGGCTCCAGGCTTAAATTCAGAATTCAGTTAGTGCCAGAAGATCGCTCACAGTGAATGCGTGAAGGAGTTGATGAAGCAGGAAGAAAAGGCCCAGGACCTTTGAAATGAGATGTCAAAAGTGAGGGCGTCAGGGCAGTGGACCTGCTTTCAGTAGAGGTAGAGGTTGAGATGCCCACAAGGAGAGCAGAAACCATGCACGCCAACTAGTGCTGGAAGTTTTGGTGCACCTGGGACCGTGGTTCTGAAGCTTGCGCTTGCGTCAGAATCACCTGGAAAGCTTGCAAAACAAGATTGCTAGGCTCTGTCACCAAAGTCTGATTAGTCGTGTTGAGTGGGGTCTAAAAATCTGCACTTGTAACAAGTTTCCAGGTGATGCTGATGCTCCTGGTCTAGGGAATCACACTCTGAGAACCCCTGACACCTGTGAATCAGTAAACCATTATGGAAGAAGTTAGGGATCAAGGAATTCCCTGCACTGAGGAGGGATAGCCAGTACACCTTGAGGTCGGGTGGGCAAGTCATTGCCAAGTGCCTGTTCATGTGATCCAGTCTCCTCAAATGGTATACTGGAGGGCCAAAACCATGGTCTCCCTGTTTTCTGATTCCTCTTAGGATGTCCCACAGTGTCACAGTGCAATCCAAATGTTAGACAGTAGGGACACACACATACACAGAGTGAATATCACTTTCACCATGAAGCATTTTTTTCAGTGTCAAAACTGTGTACTTTGAAACATCCTTGCCTTTTTTTTCCCTGCAGCAGAGGGAGCTACAACCCAAATTGTATTTATGTGGCAGTAACACATAATAAGGTTATTTTCCTTTTTCATCCTTTTCCTTTAGTTTTCTTTATTTTAACTTTAAAAATCCACTTTATCGAAGTATTTTAGATGTGCAGTTCATTGTCTTGGGCAAATATATAAGCCTGGGTAATGACCACCCCAGTCACTCTGGAACATTTCCATCCTAGTCTTGCAGTGATGGTGGTTTTCACCCCACCCCCAACGCTTAGCTGCTTTTGATCACTGTAGGTTGCCTGTCTGGCACTTCATATAATTGGGATCATGTAGTATGCACTTATTTGGGTCTGCTAATTTTTTCAGCATAATGTTTTTTAGATTAATCAGTGTTGTTGCATGTATCACTTTTTTCTTTGGTAAGTAGTATTCTGTTGTATGGATATACTGTGTTTTGTGTATCTGTTCTCTCTCTATTTTTTTGGTTGTAAAACTTGAGTTTATTTATAGAAAAACACATGGTACCATATAATTTTTTTCCTAAGGAAGTCTTAGCATATATACATGGTTATGCAGTTTAGAACAGCCCCAACCAAAATAATGCCCTGGCATATTATTTTTTTAGTATATATGTATGTATTTTAAGTTTTTACTTAAATTCCAGTTAGTTAACATATAGTATAATATTGGTTTCAAGAGCAGAATTTATTGATTCATCATCTGCATACAACACCTAGTGCTCATCACAAGTGCCCTCCATAATGCCCATCACCCACTTAGCCCATCTTGTCTCCAGAAACCTTCAGTTTGTTCTCTATAGTTAAGAGTCTCAGGGCACCTGGGTGGCTCAGTCAGTTGAAGGACCCACTCTTGATTTTGGCTCAGGTCATGGCCCCAGGGTGATGGGATTGAGCCCTGCATGGAGCCTCCTTGAGACTCTCTCTCTCTCTCTTTCTCCCTCCCTCCCTCCCTCCCTCCCTCCCTCCCTCCGTGTGTGTGTGTGTGTGTGTGTGTGTGTGTGTGTGTGCGCGCGCCCCTCTACCCCTGCTCACACTCTGTGTCTCTCTCTCTAAAATTAAAAAAAAAAAAAATTAAAAGAACCTTTTTTTTAATTAAAAAAAATATTTTATTCATTTATTTTTGAGAGAGAAGGAGAGTGCAAATGGGGGAGAAGGACAGAGAGAAAAGGAGACACAGAATCCGAAGCAGGCTCCAGGCCCTGAGCTGTCAGCACAGAGCCCGATGTGGTGCTCAAACTCATAAACCATGAGATCGTGACCTGAGCCAAAGTCAGATCCTCAACTGAGCCACCTAGGTGCCCCCACCCCCAAAAAAAAGAGTGTCTTATAGTTTGCTTCCCTCTCTTTTTTTCTCCCCTTCCCCTATATTCATCTGTTTTGGTTCTTAAATTCCACGTATGAGTGAAATCATATGGTATTTGTCTTTCTCTGACTTATTTTGCTTAGCATTATACTCTCTAAATCCATCCACGTGATTGCAAATGGCAAAATGCATTCTTTTTTATGGCTGAGGAATATTCCATTGTGTATATATATACCACACCTCCTTTATCCATTCATCAATCAATGGATCTGTCTTCTCTTTGATGGCATTAGTCATGTGCTTTTGAAAGGAATCAGGGAAAGAAGAGGAATTATGTTTGTTTAGCATTTGATTACATGTATCTAGCTCTTAATTTTTTTATTTCTAGGAGTTTTTTAATTCTTCCCTTAAAAGTAATGGTATCTAATTTGCTATTATCAAATAAACAATTATTACCAGTTTGCCATTATTAAATAAAGTATTTAAATATTTTAATCTTGGTGCTTCTTAGAGATGGTAAAGAAGAACCCATAGCAGTCAAAATTTGTGGCACTGGTCTTCCTGTCAAAACTCAAGTAAATATCGTTGCCTAAAGTTTGTTATTCAAAATTTGAAATGCCTTTTAAAAATCTCTAGTGAGACTTCCAGTTCTCCCTTTGCAAATAATTTTACTAATCAAGTTTTTTCTTGATATTTTAGCTAGGTTTGCTAATTAGCTGCTCTTTCTAGAGAGAATATTTTAGAATGATAAAACTAGTAATACATGAGGAGAGTAATAGACTTGTGACCAGGAAATATACCAGAATGCTAATGGTAGCATCTAGGAGGTAAGTATGTGTGGGTTTCACTGTAAAATTCTTTCAAAGTTTCTGAGGTGTGAAGGTTTTATAGTAAAATACTAGAGCGGGGAGGAGGGGAAAGCTAGTGAATTGTTGCACAGGACAGATATTGTTACAAATGTTGCTATCCTGTCCTCTGGTAGTTCTGGTTTTGCTTTTTATAGCTCCTGTTATCTGCCTGCGCCTGTAAAGTTATTCTCAGTATAAGCAAATGAAAGCCCAGTTAGCCAGCTATCAGACTATTAAAGCTTATCCCCTAGTGAACAAGGTTTTGAAGTAGGTTCAAAGACAGTTCTGATGATGGTTTTGTCAATAAAGCATCAAGGGTAGTATGACTTTTAAGTTCATAAGCAAAAGTGTGTAAGTAATATATTTGAGAGAGAGGCAGGAATCAATGAGATGATTGGGGTGAGGATTGTTAGCCTAGGAAAAAATAATTCAAGAGGGAAGTCTGGGAAAACAGAGCCACTGTTCCCTTCCATTTATCTTTTATCTTGTCTGTAACTGGATCCTAAAGTTAACCTCCTGCCATGAGAGAAGGACTGTTTTTCCAGCTGGATGAGGAAAGTAGCATATGAGGTCTCCTGTTCTGTGCTTTTCTATGCTCTGACAGCTGATTTGCAAACTAAGTCCAATTCAAAAATATTTATTAAGTAACCACTCTCTTTCCAGAATTGTGCGATTTGGGAATTAAAGCATATGAAACATAATACCATATGAGGAACTTGCAGGCTAGTTAAGAAATCTCTTCCTTCTGGCAACGGGCAAATTCAATAAAAGTGCAGAGTATATAGTCAAGTACCAAATAGAATATAAGTCTTTTAGATTCAAAGAAGGGAAATTTAGCTTGGGCTAGAGCAGTCATGAAGAAAGTTTGAGATAATGCTAAATGATACCTGATATGTTAATAGGTGAGGCAAAGCAGAAAGTCATTTCATGAAAAGAGATCCAGCTTGAGAAAAGAAATGCTACCTCTCTTTAAAAAGACAGTAAGAGGGGCGCCTGGGTGGCTCAGTCGGTTAGGCGTCCGACTTCACCCCAGGTCATGATCTCGCGTTTCAGGAGTTCAAGCCCTGCGTCGGGCTCTGGGCTGACAGCTCAGAGCCTGGAGCCTGCTTCGGATTCTGTGTCTCCCCTTCTCTGTCTGCCCCTCCGCTGCTTGTGCTGTCTCTCTGTCTCTCAAAAAAATGAATAAATATTAAAAATAAATAAATAAATAAAAAGAAAACTAGACTGACTAAAGAATATTCGTTAGAAGTAATGGGAGATAGGCTTCTAAAATCAAAATCAGGGAAGCAACTATATGGATGAACATTGAGAACATCATGTTAAGTGAAATGAGCCAGTCACATAAAAGACATACTGTTAGGATTCCACTTACATGAAGTACCAGTGACCAAGCTGGTTGATAGGAAGAGAAAGCAGAAGGTGGTTACCAGGTGCTGGAGGTAAGGGAAGGGGGAATTGTTGCTTTCAAGGGTATCGAGTTTCAGTTTGGCAAGGTGAAAGAGTTCAGGAATCTGTTTCACAATAGTGTGAATATAGCAACACTGCTCAGCTTAAAAATGGTTCAGATGGTAAATTTCTTTGTCTCTTTTTTAAAGTGGACACACAGTGTTCCATTCGTTTCAGGTGTGCAACATGCTGCTTCAACAGGTCCCTGTATGCTGTGCTCACCGCAAGTGTAGCTGCCATCTGTCACCATACCGTGCTGTTACAGTACCATTGCCCACATTGCCTGTTGTGACCTTTTATCCACATTATCCATTTATTCATTTTATAACTGGAAGCCGGTTTCCCTCTCCCCTCCCCCATTTTACCCATTCCTCCACCACCTCCCCTTTGGCAACCATCAGTTTGTTCTCTGTGTGGGTCTGTTTCTGCTTTTTGCTTGTTTATTCCTTTATTTATTTATATTTATTTTTGATTCCATAGATGAGTGAAATCAGAGGGCATGTATCATTCTCTGACTTTTTCCACTTAACATAATACCCTCCAGGCCCATCCATGCTGTCACAAATGGCAGGCTCTCATACAGTGGTAAATTTTATATTGTGTGTTTTCTTACCACAATAAAAAAAAAAAAAGAAGCAATGGCACACTAAAAAGGGAATCATAAGATAAAATGCAAAGCATCTACACTTTAACTCCAACCTCTTCCTCCAATCCTTATAACCTATACTAGGGCTGAAATTAAAGGAAAACAAATATGGCTGAGAGAAAATTAGAGCCCTAAAGGAAGAAAAGTAACTTATTTTAAATGACTGCAAGGATCCTAAGAAATTACATATCAAGGTGCTACTGCAAATGTAATATTATAATCAGTATTCTTTCAGGAATGATGGAGGGAAACAACAGAATAGCTAGCTAATTTTAAAGAAGGGGAAAAGTTGGATTGAGGAAAATAAAAGTAGATGGATTTAATGTCCATTTTCACGAAATTCTAGAAAGTCATGATATGAAGACTCTGGAGAAGAATTAGTAATCAAGAAAAACCAGAAAGGCTTCCTCAGAACAAGTTCTTGGTCCACCAACTCTAATGTCCTTTGTGGATTGGTTTAATAATAGAGGATTAAGTGATTCCATGAACATGGAATGGAAGAGCAGGCCTCTTCCTCTAAGATGAAGTCACAAGGTTCAGAATTTACCCTTCCACCCAAAGCAAACAGATAAATAATATAGGATACAGTGGCTTTCAAAACACCGGAGAGGAGGCAGTGAAGGGACGTGATCTCTGAGAGACGGGAGACAAACGAGCAGCCCAGGGTTTGCCCCAGCTTGCCGCCTCCATAAGTTTCTGGGCCACAGCATAGGGCAGGGTACCTGAGGCACAGTCTCCCTAAGGAGTTGGAATTGTGAGTCCAAGGAAACTAAGATAGCTGGTGTTCACAGGAGAGAGCTGCACAGAGAGAACCCGGGAGAATCCCCAAGAGTATTCAGCAGAGGAAAGAAACAATGCCTGAGTTTGGGGGAAAGAATCATCTATGAGGGTTAAAGGGAACAGCTTACGGTGATCACACAAGGCTCAGGAACAGTCAGTGCCTATTCCCAATAGCCTGGCTGGAAAATCTCATAATTTCACAGGGCACTGAGTAGAGTACTTGGGACAGTCCTGCCTCAGTAGTGGGGAACAATTTATTGCTTTGGATCTACATAATCACAAACGTAAGTCCTGAAGGGATCAAGCTGTTTCCAAGTAACTTAACTATATATGTGGACAAAACTCAAGATTTATAGGAATACAAAATTATCCATCAACCAAAAGGTAAAACTCCTAATGTCTGGCATCCAGCCAAAGATACCATGTGTACAGTAAGGCAAGAAAATATGATCAACAATGAAAATAATCAACTGAAACTAAGAATTCATATAGCTGTTAGAATTAGCAGATGACATTAAAACAGTTGTTTTGAATATATTCCATATATTCAAAAACTTAAGTAGAAACATGGATATAAAAACCCAAATCAAACTTCTAGAAATGGAAACTGCAATGTCTGTGTTGAAAAAAATACCATATAGAATTAATAGTAAATTAGACATTGTAAAAGAAAAGATTAGTGAACTTGAAGACATTGCAATTAAAATAAAAATGAAATGAGCAAAAAAAAGAGAATCTTATAAAAATGCAGAGAGTATTGGTGAGCTGTGTAACAACTATAGGTGGCCTAAAATATGTGAAATTGAAGTTTCTGAAGGAGAGGATAGAGAAATGGATTAAAAAAAATATATTGGCCCAAATCTTTCCAAACTTGATGTAAACTCTACACCCACACATCCAAAAAGCTGAATAAACTCCAAGGACAAGAAACATGAAGACTGATTACTTCACTAAGGCACCTTAAAACCAGTTGATAATGAAAAGAATCTGAAAAGCAACCAGAGGAAAAAAGACAAGTTAGGTAAAAAGGAGCAAATATAAGAATGGCAGCAGCGTGCTCATTGGAAACAAGACTAATATTCCTCATATATATATGGTTTTAGCAAATCAAATCTAACAACCTATTAAAACAGGTAATACATCATGACCAACTGGATTTATTTATCCCAGGCGTGGAGATTTGATTTAACATTTGAAAATCAGTGAGCTGAAAAAGAAAAACATATGATCACTTCAATAGACCTAGAAAAGTTATTTGACAAAATTGAACTTCCTTTCCTGATAAGACTCTTAGCAAACCAGGAATGGATAGGAACTCCCTCAACCTGATAAAGGGCATAAGGGAAAAACCTACAGCTGACCTCATACTGAAAAACTGAATGTGTTCCTCCTAAGATCAGGAATAAGATAAAGATGTCTGCCTGTTCTCTTCACTTCTATTTAGTCTTGGACTGGAGTTTCTAGCTAGTATAGTCAGCCAAGAAAAAGAAACAAAAGATATCCAGACTAGAAAGGAAGAAGGAAAACAATCATTTTTTTCGTAAAAAAAAAACAAAAACAAAAAACCCGTGATTATCAAGGTAGGAAATTCTAAGGAGTTCTCAGAAAGTTACTAGAATTAATAAGCATTTAGCAGAGTTGTGAATGCAAGATTAAGATGTCTGAATTAATTATGTATATACTAACAATAAACAATCAAATTGAAAGTTAAACCACTTAACAATAGTGTAACGTTATAAAATATTTAGGGGTGAATCTTGACAAGACACATAAAAGACCTGAACACTGGACACTAAAACTCAGTGCTGAAAGAAATTAAAGATCTAATTAAATGGAGAGATTCACTTGGGTGATGGACTCAGTATTGTTAATTCTCCCCAGATTGATCAATCTGTAGATTAAATGAAATCCCATTCGAAATCTCAAGAGGTTTTTTTATAGAAATGAATAAGCTGTTTTTAAATTTAATGTTGAAATGTGAAGAACCTAGAATAACCAAAACAAGTTTGAAAAAGAACACGGTTGAAAGCCTAACACTTCCTGGTTTCAAGACTTACTATAAAGCTATGATAATCAAAACACAGTGATATTGGTATAATGGTAGGTAAATATATCAATGGAACAAAATAGAGTCCAGAGAAAACCTGAGATATATTTGAGCACCTGAGTTTTGACAGGTACAAAGGCATTGTGATGAGAAAAAAACAGGCTTTTCAACGAAAGGTGCTAGAATAATTTCTGTATGCATAAACAAAAAAATCTGTTCAAGGGGCGCCTAGGTGGCGAAGTCGTTTAAGCGTCTGACTCGGTTTCGGCTCAGATCACGATCTCACAGTTTGTGAGTTCGAGCCCCGCGTCAGGCTCTGCTCTGACAGTGGGGTAGCCTACTTGGGATTCTCTCTCTCCCTTTCTGTCCCCCCCCCCCCCCATCTTTCTTTCAAATAAATAAACTTCAAAAAAAAATCAGTTCAAAATGGATCATAGACCTAAATTTAAAACCAACAACTTTTAGTAGAAAACGTAGAAGAAAATTTTTGTGATCTTTGGCTAGGCAAAGATTTCTTAAATAACTACACCAGAAGCATGATACCTAAAAGAATGACTCGATCACTTGGTCTAAAAATTTTTATATATCTACTTTTTGAAAAATGTTAAGTTTATTCATTCTTGAGAGACAGAGCATGAGCTGGGGAGGGGCAGAGAGAGAAGACTCAGAATCTGAAGCAGGCTCCAGGCTCTGAGCTGATCCAGGCTCTGAGCTGTCAGTGCACAGCCTGATGCGGGGCTCTGACTCACAAACTGTGAGATCATGACCTGAGCCAAAGTCAGACGCTCAACCGACTGAGCCACCCAGGCGCCCCTAAAATTAAAAAAATATCTACTCTTTGGAATATGTTTGAAAGAGTATGAAAGAAAGCAAAGGAATGAGGAGATACGGCACACACTTGCAAAGTATGTAACTCACAAGAGACTTCTATCTGGGCTATATGACAAATTCTAAAAACTCAAAAATAAGATAACATGCAACCCAGTTTAAAACCTGGCAAAAGAACAGATACTTCCTAAAAGATACAAGGATGGTAAATATGTTCATGGAAAAAATACGTAACATGATCAAGTACAAATTAAAACTGTAGTGAGATACTACTATACATGTATTAGACCATCAAAATAGACCCACACCTGAAGAAATGTTGCCCTTCACTTTCGGACTTTGGACTTGTAGGGAGATGTAAGGTGTGGAGCATCATTTGAGGAGAAAGTCAAAAAAATCATGGAGATCCTGATTACTGGGGAAAAAATTGGCACTCAAGTCTTCTGCCAACCCAGAAAATCCTCTCCACAAATATAGCAGCAAAAGAAACCATTTAAAAAAATATTTTTATCGTTTAATAAGCGCTAAACCAGATTGCAATTTGCATCACAGGCAGATTGCAAAGACAGAAAATCTCACCTTCCCATATAACCAGGCGGATACAATCCATTATATACATGTTCTGAAGATAAGTGATAACTCGTCCTTAAATAAGAGTACTCTCTCCACAGCACCATTTGCCATACATAGTGCATTCTAAATTCACGTAATTGGGGTGGCCATCTATGTTAATTAGTTGTCTTTATCCAAAGGAAAAATCATATACTTCCTTCTCTGTGACACGGGGTAGTAAAGCTTTGGAGAAAAGGCACCTAAGCTAGCTTCCCACAGTGATGGAGACATTGGGGTGCATCTTCCTCGACGTTTACATTACAAAAGCAGGCCTTTAGAAAAAACTAAATTGTAAAGCTGGCTTTTAAAATGAGGTACCTGTGTTTCAGAGGGACAATTAAAAGTTTTCTCAAGGCAGTGATCTAAGAAAAAGGGAAAGAAAGATAAGGTCTTTTGGCACCAGGAAAAACTTAACATTTCGTTATTAACCTTTACAAAACCTTTGCAACCCAGATTGTGTTGTACTGCTGAATTAACCATCCTTTGTCGTTGTCTTCCTCTGGGCTTTTTGTTATAGGAGCAGACCTCCTTTGTTTATGCTTATCCTATAGGATACCTAACCTCTGCATCCTAACTTATGCAGCCCCTAAAAGCAGAGGAAAAGGAGTCCCTCCCAGCTCCCTTATATCTCAAGATAAAGCCTAAGCCATTGCAGTGATCAGAAATGTCTGCTTTCTTCAGTTTATTCTTAAAAAAAAAAATGCATGTTTATTTTGCGCTTGAATTTGTAATATACCCACATTAGTTTTAATATTCTTTTTCTTCCCCACCCCTTCCCCCTAAGAAAAAAAACTTTAAGGTTTGAGAAAAGATGTGGGGAAGAGCAGAGAGGGGCAGGTCTTTTGGAGAGATTAATAATGGCATGTTTTAATGTGTTACCTTTTAGAATATAATTTCCACTGAGTATCTTCAATTTGATTTGATTTCTAACCAGTCTGTTCCAAAGACATTATTTAAACATTATTAGTATAAACGAAATGGAAGTTTTAAGTACATTATTTTTCAAACAGTCTTTTTTTTTTTAGAAGTTACA